>NW_027361863.1:7637500-8237500 GCF_039654945.1 Dendrobates tinctorius
ACAAGATGACGTTTTCAGAGGTACCATGGATATTTATATGAGTCTTTTTGATCGCGCGTTATTACACTTTTTGTTTGGCGGTATGATAATAAATCATTATTTTTTGCTTCGTTTTTTATTTTTATTTTTTAAGGGGTTCGCTAAAGGGGTTAACTAATGGGACAGTTTTATAGGGCGGGTCATTACGGACGCGGCGATACCTAATATGTGCACTTTTATTGTTTTTTTTTTTTATTATTTCCAAAAAATGGATTTATTGGGGGAATATTTTTTTTTTTTTCTAATTTATTTGGCGATTTTTTTTTTTAATTATTTTAACACTTTTTTTTTTTTTTTTTTTACTTTATTAAATAGTCCCAGGTGGGACATCACTGTCCTGTGACAGATCGCTGATCTGTCACATCACAGATCACTGTGACAGATCAGCGATCTGACACAGGCACTGCAGAAGGCTTCCTCATGCCTGCGCTTTGCAGGCACTGAGGAAGCCAGCTTCCTCAGGCCCCCGAAGGCCCCCGTCGCCATCTTGGATTCGGGGGCCTGGAGGAAAGGAGCCCCCCGCAGCAGCGCTACACATTGCGCTGCCGTGGGGGGCTCAGGGAAGCACGGAGGGAGCCCCCTCCCTGCCGATGCTTCCCTTTAACCCCCGGTACACCGCGATCATGTTTGATCGCGGTGTGCAAGGGGTTAACGTGTCGGGGGCGGTCCGTGACCGCCCCTGACACATTGTGCCGGGTGTCAGCTGTGATAATCAGCTGACACCCGGCCGCGATCAGCGGCGCTCACCACGTGGGCGCCGCTGATCGCGCCGAAGTACTATCCCGTCCATGGGCATAGGGGCCCAGGTCCCATGGATGGGATAGTACGTCGGATGGCAGAAAGGGAATAATGGGCTGGGTTTTTTGTAGACAATAATAGAGTGGGTAAGAGATTGTCCACCTTATCTCCACCCCAGGGTGTGGTCTGGGGCTTAAATAGCTGGCCTCCAGGGGCAGTAGGTGTTCAGTGTCTGGAGAGGAACACTCCAGAGAAGTTTGTGTGTCTTAAGGCCCCGTCTCACTAAGCGACTTACCAGCGATCCCGACACCGATATCAAGGTGTCAGGATCGCTGGTAAGTCGCCATGTGATCGCTGGTGAGCTGTCACACAGACAGCTTCTCCAGCGATCAGCACAGCGATGCCGAGCGCCCGGCATCGCTGGCCATCCTGTAGAAAATAGAATCAAAATAAAAAATATAGTTATTCTCACCTTCCGACGTCCCGTTTAGCCATCCCGCCTCTCTCCACGCTCCGGTCCCAGTGATCCTTTGCATGAATGACAGCGAGATGTCACGGTCTCGAGGGATAACAAAGTCTCGCGGTCATTCGTGCAAAGGATCACTGGGACCGGAGCGTGGAGAGAGGCAGGATGGCTGAAAGGGACGTCGGAAGGTGAGAATAACTATATTTTTTATTTTTTTATTATTTTTTACACCTGATCGCTGGTCTCCTGCCTGTCACACACAGCGATGCGTGCTGGCCAGCGGGAGACCAGCGACAAACGAAATGTCCAGAGGTTTCTTGCAGCGATCAGCGATACCGGCAGGGGGGCCGCTCGCTGATCGCTGTCACACATAGCAATCTCGCTGGTTGTGACTCCGCAGCGATCTTGCTACTGAGATTGCTTAGTGAGACGGGGCCTTTACGCAAAAACCTAAACGGTGGACCTCACTAGCACAGAGCGGGCTGATCCCTGATAGCAGAAGGACTGTGTTTTGTTTCGCTTTGCTGTTTTTGCCCAGAGGGCTGTGTTTACTTTTTCCTGCTTGGTTTAGGCTGCACCTAATAAACCAAAGACATTTTTAAAGAGACATTGTTCCCGTGTCCACCTCCGTCTACAGCTGAGTGAACCGATCAACCAAAATATATACACCCAAGTATCGATAAGTAAACCTGTATTGGTGGTACCTAAATGCAAAGAAGAAGGGAACCCTGTGTCCACCAAGCTACAGCAAGATCAAAGAAACTCAAGAGTATAGAGCTAGTCCAAGTGTAAAGAGGTGGCGGGGGACCCTCATTTGCCTCCTCTCCCCTGGACACTGTTCACATATTACATGTGGCACCTCATTGTTTACCAATTTGATTACAAAGAAAAAAGGGATTGAAGAAGGTACTTCAACCTGGTTAAAATATCAAAGAACCTTGTTTAAGGCATTTATTTTTTGTCATGTTTGCAGCTCCCACACCTTTCTCCTGCACAATGTGATTACACTTGCGATATACTGTAATGTCATGTATTGTGCATAGTCTAGTGATAGAATAGGAGATAGTATAGGACCATAGGGGAATTAGAGTAGATGGGGGCATCATAGAGAATAGAATAGAATAGGAGGGTTAGTTAGCATAGGGTTGCAGGGTAGGGCAGTGCATTCTCGGCGGATCTTGACGGATGGTCATCCGTAGGATCCGTTTTTTCACGGATCCGCTAAAATTTTGGCGTCCGCTGACATGACTGGATGACACTGAAACGTTTTTTTGCTGGCCGGATCCGCATTTGCCCGGAAGAATTGCCTTTGCCGGAAATTTAACCCTAAATCCCGTTCTGGCGGCTGAGAAATTCTCTCTCTCTCTCCCCTTCCTTTTTCCAGGCACCGGTTCCTTTAAAATTCAACCTTACACGGATCCATCAACACAACGGTCCGGTGCCACCCGTTTCTTTCAATCCGCCTACGGATCCGTTTTCCCCATTTTAGCAGATTTCGACTGAGCTGAAAAACGGATGTGTGAAACAGGCCTTACTCTACTTTAGCTTCCAGCTTACTGCTGGAAGCTGCCAGTTACAGTTTTGAACTTCTCTGGTTCAGTCCTGTCTGTTAGTTCCTTGTTGTTTCATTGCTCCTCAACTTATGTTTTATGACTATTCTTACAGATCCTGTATTTGTCCTTTACACTTATTGGCTTTGACACTGTTTGGCAATCCTTCTGCTTCTGGTTCACACCTCCAGACAATAGCCCTTTCATAGGTAGCAATTTACTGGACACCATTGTAAGTCCAGATCCCTGTATAGGGGTTAAGGGATATCAGGGTTTCTCTAAAATCTGCATGTCAGAGTGGCTTGTGCCAAGTCTGTCCATGGCAGCCTTTTTGAGCCTTTGGCCTCAGGCAGATATGACAGGTGTCCTTAAAAAATGATGGAATTTTCAATGGAGGCTTCTAATGAGGGATCATATGTGGATGTTAAAAAAGCCTAGAGAAGAATTACTAGGACAAATACTTTTCTTGACACATGTATTGGCCATCCCTCTTAATATCAAGTGTCTATACATTATGCACTACCCAGATATGAGTCCATTCTAGAAGCTCTCAAAGTACATGTGACAATTAATGGTCTTGGTGGTATCTAGTTTACAAGATGGAATCTAATAGATTAATATGTTTCTATACACTTCATTAAACTAGTACAAGTTTTTGGCCCCAGTCTTGACACTTGGTGCTGTACTACAAATAATATATATGATGCAATTACTTAAAAGGATATTCTGCCTTCCAGGCAGCACATTACAGTATCTGCCAGAGTTAGCCAAAGCCCTACTCTGCACAGGAGCTACAACTCCAAAGGATTGTTATCTTCAATTGAGTTTTGAATGATGTTTCTGGACCTTCTGAATAATATTTACAGGCTGTCTAGATTCTGATCGGTTGCACTAGGGCACTAGCTTTATTCAAAAAGTGCTACTTTGCATACTATTTCCCATGAAGCATTGCTTTAATGGCTGAATCTCAATGCAAAGAATAAGAACTTTCCTGAGAAGCATAGTATCCAGGACTACTGGACTGGTAGTCATGTTCAATTACCAGTAGAGGGTCATTCCTCCAAATTAGTCTATGCCATTTATTATTATTATTTATTTACATAGCGCCATGGATTCCATGGTGCTGTACATGAGAAGGGGTTACATACAAATTGCAGATATCACTTACAGTAAACAAACTAACAATCACAGACTGATACAGAGGAGAGAGGACCCTGCCCTTTCGGGCTTACATTCTACAGGATGGTGGGGAAGGAGACAGTAGGTTGGGGGGTTGCAGCAGCTCCAGTGATGGTGAGGCGGTGGCTCCAGTAATGGTGAGGAGGCAGCGGGGTCATTGCAGGCTGTAGGCTTTCCTGAAGAGGTGGGTTTTCAGGTTTCGTCTGAAGGATCCGAGTGTGGTTGATAGCCGGACATATAGGGGCAGGGAATTCCATAGGATGGGGGCTATTCGGGAGCAGTCTTGGAGGCGGTTGGTGAGGAGTGAAAAAGTGTGGAGGAGAGATGGAGGTCTTGGGAGGACCGGAGATTACGTGAGGGAAGATATTAGGAGATTAGTTCAGAGACATATGGGGGAAATAGGTTATAGATGGCCTTGTAGGTCAGTAATAGTAATTTAGTAACATAGTTATTAAGGTTGAAGGAAGACTTTAAGTCCATCTAGTTCATCCCATATCCTATCCCAACTTGCCCTAACATGTTGATCCAGAGGAAGGCAAAAAAAAACCCCATGTGGCAAACAGTAAGCTTCACATTGGGGAAAAAAATTCCTTCCCGACTCCACATACGGCAATCAGACTAGCTCCCTCAATAAAAGCAATATTAAGGAAACTAGTGTATATACCCTGTAATATTATACTTTTCAAGAAAGGCATCCGGTCCCCTCTTAAATTTTAGTAGGGAATCACTCATTACAACATCATATGGCAGAGAGTTCCATAGTCTCACTGCTCTTACAGTAAAGAATCCGCATCTGTGATTATGATTAAACCTTCTTTCCTCCAGACGTAGAGGATGCCCCCTTGTCCCCGTCACAGGTCTAAGAGTAAAAAGATCATTAGAAAGGTCTTGGTATTGTCCCCGCATATATTTATACATTGTAATAAGATCACCCCTAAGCCTTTGATTCTCCAAACTAAATAACCCCAAATGTAATAACCTGTCATGGTATTGCAGACCCCCTAGTTCCCTAATAACCTTGGTCGCTCTTCTCTGCACCCGCTCCAGTTCAGCTATGTCTTTCTTATACACCGGAGACCAGAACTGTACACAGTATTCTAAGTGTGGTCGCACTAGTGACTTATATAGAGGTAAAATTATGTTCTCCTCATGAGCATCTATGCCTCTTTTAATGCATCCCAGTATTTTATTTGCCTTTGCAGCAGCTGCCTGACACTGGCTACTAAGGCTGTGTGCACACAATGCGGATATCCAGTGGATCCGCAGCGGATTTTTCCGCGCAGAAACGCTGCATATCCGCATTGTGATGTACAGTAGCATAGAAATCAATTAAAAAAAAAACCCGCTATGCAGACGCTGCGGATTTTTCCTCGCGGTTTTCCTGCGGTACAAAATCCGCAGCATGTTACTTCTTTTGTGCAGTTTTCCACCTCCCCGGTCTCCAAATCTGCAGGGGGGAATCCGCCACTGGAAAACCGCACAAAAACCGCAAGAAAACCGCAGGAAAAATGGAAGAAATCCGCAGGAAAAATGCAGGTCATTTGACCTGTGGATTTCTTCAATTCTGCGCGGAAAAATCCGCAGGGCAAAAAAGTCCGTCTGCACTCAGCCTAAATGTGAGTTTGTCGTCCACCCATACACCCAGGTCTTTTTCAGTGACAGTTTTGCCCAGTGTTTTACAATTAAGCACATAATTATACATCTTGTTCGTTCTACCCAAGTGCATGACCTTACATTTATCCCCATTAAAGCTCATTTTCCATTTATCAGTCCAAGCTTCTAGTTTACATAAATCCTCCTGTAATATAAAATTGTCCTCCTCTGTAAACTCCTGCAGAGTTTAGTGTCATCTGCAAATATTGAAATTCTACTCTCTATGCCCCCTACAAGGTCATTAATAAATATGTTAAAAAGAAGCGGGCCCAAAACTGACCCCTGTGGTACCCCACTGCTAACCGTGACCCAGTCTGAGTGTGCTCCATTAATAACCTGTGACGGACTCAGCTCCTGCTGAGCCCATTTTTTGAGTGGACCCTCTGGATCATGGCACCCACCCGCCGAGGGCGAGCTTACCTTGTGAGAATCCACCCCCTGTACAGGGAGTGTCAGGGGCAAGACCAAGGGGGTGAGCCACCACGACTGCTGGACCAGACGGCCGGCTCAAGGAGACACTATTGAGTGTCTGTCAACAAGACGGACTGGATACCAAACATAAAGTGAAGTCACACAGTTTCTTCCTCAAACGTGGATTCACACTTTATTCAGGTGCAAGGCATAACAGGGAATCAGGTGCAGGGCACAAACAGTGAAACACGGCAGGATACGTGCAAGGGCACGCCAAATGTTCCAGGCATAACACGTGCATGAAAACATACCAGGGTCCAGGACAGGATACGTGATAGGGATCACACAAGAGTTCCTAGAAGGAATGCATGCTAGGACACACCAGGATCCAAGACGGGGTGCGATGGCATCGGACTCCGGACTACTGGCAACGACCGACAGGGTCCAGGCATCAGGCTGCGGACATCAGCTCTGGACATCAGGCCGCAGTCATCTGGTTCCGGACCTCTGGCAACGGTCGGCAGGTTACGGAAATCCGGCAGGCAAACCAGGTTTCAGGCAAGGAGGCAAGACAGATCTCCATGCTTGGTGCATGTTAGGGAACACGCCGAGGTCCAAGGCTAGGTGCGAGACAAAGGTGCGTGTGTAGGGGACACGCCAAGGCACAAGACAGGGTGCGTGTAGAGACACGCCAAGGCACGAGACAGAGTGCGTGTGTAGAGACACGCCAAGGCACAAGGTACCAGATAGAGTCCTGAGCGTGCAAAGGGGCACACCAGGGTCCAGGCGAGACAGAGGCCTGCGCGTGCAGAGAGGCACGCCAGGGACAGCGTTCAAGGACCAGGTTAGGACCTGTGCGTGCAAGAGGGCACGACAGGGTACATGGCCAAACCTGCGCGTACTATAATAGAAGCACGGGGAGGTATGCCATGAGCAGGCAAGGGCCTGCGCGTGCTTTAGAGAGCACGCAGAGCACAGTGCGGAAACAGCGTGAGGTGCAAGAGAGCACAGAGAGCACGGCTGGGGCACTGGCTAGCTGATCGGGCTGCGGCACTGACAGACGGGCAAGACTCCAGCGAACCCGGCTGAGGCATGGCAGGCGACACAGCTGTCACTGACCGACGAGCACGGCTGAGGCACAAGCAGGTGGGCACGGCTAGGGCGGGCACGGCTGAGGCACAGACAGGAGGCTAGGAAGGCCAGGAGCATGCAAGAGCATACGAAGAAAGAGCAAGGGAAGACAAGACGAGAAACAAGGCAGAGCTTATGCAGAGTAAAGAACCAGGAATGGAAGCATAGGCAGAAACACGGAATCAGATCAGAGCAAGAACAGAGCTAGCAGCGGAGCGTAGGCCGAAGCCCAGAGCCGGGCCAAGGGAGAACCTTGGGACTAGCCTAGAAACGTGCAAGAGAGCATAATAGGAAAGAGTCTAGCAGCGGAGCGTAGGCCGAAGCCCAGAGCCGGGCCAAGGGAGAGCCTTGGGACTAGACATGGAAAAGAGCACAAGAGGAAAGAGAGAAGGAATGGTGCGTGTGCCAGGGAGCACTACAGAGCACCATAGGAGAGAGAGAGAGAGAGAGGCAGAGCAAGCAAAGGCAGAGACCATAGGGAGGAACAAGGCAGAGCATAGCAAAGGGAAGGCAGAGAATAACAGAAGGACTACAAGTCCAAGCAGGACAAGGACGAACATGGCACAACGGACAAACATAAGACAAGGCACGGGACAAGAGATGGAGTACGAGCACGGAGCGTGTGCAGAGATGTACGACAGGGCAGAGTGCAAGGGCACAGAATAGAGGGAGCGCCCCACAGACCAAGCAGCCATGCAGGGACACTACACAATACTCAGGCCCTGAGCAAAGGAAGGGGTGGCCTGATATAGGGCATAGCACCTCCTCTTCCAGGTCAGGACCAGGGGAGCACTTCCGGGTTCAGATCCACAGGATAACAGAGCACAGTCACATGATCAGAGTTCCAGACACGACGAGACGACTGCAGATCCAGTGCTGAAACCTAGACAGGTCACATGATCATAGTTCCAGACATGACGAGATGATTACCGAACCAGACAGTGCAGGATCTTTAGGAAACGTCACATGATAAGCGTTCCAGACATGACGAGATGATTGCAGAACCAGACAGTGCAGGATCCAGGCAGGGACACATGATCAGGGACTCCTAGACATGATGAGAAGATCACAGAAGGCAGAGCAGAAACGCAGGCATCCTGCAGCTCAGACATGAGGTGAGTGTGCACACTGCTCTAGTGAACATGCAGGACAGCAGACAAGATATGCACATCGCTCCAGGAGTTCTTGAGACAAAACAGACATGGCAGACATGACAAACATGGCGGACATGACATAACCACCCTTTGTTTCCTATCCCTGAGCCAGCTCTTAACCCACTGTGAGAATCATGTGGGAATAGTGGATGAGGGCAGGTATATCTCGCCCAGATTCCTTTCCTATGTGGCCTAGTCTGGTCAGTATCGCACCTGCTTACTAATGAATAATGGAAGGTGGATATAAAAGGATGCCTGGTGGTTGTGTGAGTGTCTCAGCCGGGGAACACAGAGAGCCTGTCTGTGTGAGAGACACACGTGAGTGAAAGCAGTGCCCACTGCAACTGTGGTTTGGCTGTGCGGGAGAAGCCCGCCAGTTGGTAGTTAGGTTGTCCATTGTTTAGTTAGTGCCGGACAGGCAAGGATTTGTTTTATTTCCTTTTGCATTGCTTTCACCGTTAATAAACCTGACCCAGGGTCAGTTATACACGAATCCCAGCTCTGTGCCTGAGTTTCATGCTGAACGCACGTGACCTTTGACCCCAGCAAAGGCGATCCCGGAGTGTTTTATCACATTGTGGTGGAGAATGCGGGCATCACGTTACAAGCATGAGCATGGAGGACGTGGTGAAAGCGCAGGTACAGTCCACCGCCGTCCAGCAAGAAGCTAATCGGGTGATGATGGCCCAGCTGAAGGAGTTGGTGGACATGACAGTTGCCAATCGTTCACTTCTCCAGCAGGTGGCGCAGCGCTTGGCAAGCTTACCTGAGCTTAACCTGGAAGCCGAGTCGAGAGTGATTCACGTGAGTCGGTACTGGCAGAAAATGACGACCGAAGATGACGTCGAGGCATACCTGACCACGTTTGAACGGACGGCGGTGCGAGAAAAATGGCCGAAGGCACGATGGGCCGGCCTGATTGCCCCGTTTCTTTCCGGTGAGGCCCAAAAGGCGTATTATGACTTGGAACCTGAAGCTGTGCAGGACTTTGACAAATTGAAAGCCGAGATCTTGGCCTGGCTGGGAGTGACGACCGCTGTCCGTGCACAGAGAGTGCATCAATGCACTTATCAGCCGGATAAACCACCGCGGTCACAGATGTTCGACCTGATCCACGTGACGAAGAAGTGGCTACAACCCGAGGTGTTGACAGCGCCAGAGATAATCCAGAGAGTCGTCATGGACAAGTACCTGAGAGCTCTACCGCCAGCCCTGAGGAAGTGGGTAAGCCATGGAAATCCTACGACGGCAGATCAACTGGTGGATCTGGTTGAACGTTACTCCGTGGCGGAAGGACTCCGAGACGACGCTACCCCACCTCGTTCTTCATCATCTCCACGTGGAACCGGTAAGAATGTTCCAGGGAGTAGGGGAGATGGAAAAATCCCTAAGACAGTGGGGGAGGAAAACGGGACTGCCCACACTGCGAGGCCGAGAGTAACGAACTATGGTCTAAGCAAGGGGCCCGTTAGGTGTTTCCGCTGCCAAGAGATGGGACATATTGCTGCGAACTGTCCGGTCACTACTGAACCCATGCAGTGTGACGTCACAGACTCTAAAAACCGCAAGTCTATGGTTGCACGGGTAGTGAGTGTGAATGCCGGTCAAAAGGATGTGGAAAAACACTTGTGTCATTTAACTGTTGATGGCAAAAATGTGGTGGCATTGTTAGACTCGGGAAGTGTGGTGACTCTGGTGAAGGCCAGTCTGGTGTCAGCCCCGACTGGACCATCAGACAAATTTTCTGTAACGTGTGTGCATGGAGACACCTGTTCGTACCTCACCACGGTCATATGCATTACTACTTCCTATGGGTCTGTGCAACATAAAGTGGGACTCGTCCCGGCGTTATTGCATTATGTTATCCTGGGCCGGGATTTTCCCCACTTCTGGCAATTGTGGGAGAGTCAGTTGATGCCCTCGGGTAATAGTGTACATGATTCTTCTCCCAGGGCGCGTGTGGGTCCCGAACCCCTGGAAGAGGTCTCCCCGGAAGACTCGGGGGAAGAGTCTGCGGGAAATGACCTGCAGTTCCCATTTTCAGTCATGGCGGGTGATACGGAGGAGACCGGGGAAGAGGAGGAGGCCGACAGCTGTCCACCTCCCCGTTTGCCGGATTTAGAAGTTCAGAAAGATGACTTCCAAAGCGAGCAAATAAAGGATTCTACCCTTTCTCAGGCTAGGACAAATGTAAAAGTGATAAATGGGGTACCCGTAGAACCTGGCTCTAGGCTGGCATATCCTTACATGGTTCTGGAGAATGATTTACTCTATCAGATAGAGAAAAAGGGGGAAGACACGGTTCACCTATTAGTCATGCCAAAACCCTACCAGCGGCAGGTGCTGGACCTGGCCCACGGACATGTGATGGGAGGTCACCTGGGAGTCCAGAAAACCACCGAAAGGATATTACACTGTTTTGTTTGGCCAGGCATGCATCACGATATTCGTGTATATTGTGAGTCTTGTCCTGACTGCCAAGCCTCTGCACCTAAGCACCGGTTCTGTAGCCCTTTGGTACCCCTACCTATTATTGAAGTCCCGTTTGAGAGGATTGGGATGGATTTAGTTGGGCCCCTTCCACGGTCTGCACGTGGACACCAACATATCCTGGTCATCTTGGATTATGCCACTCGTTACCCGGAGGCCATACCTTTGCATAACACGGCCACCAAGACGATTGCCAAGGAACTGGTGCATGTGTTTAGTCGGGTCGGTATACCAAAACAGATACTCACCGACCAGGGGACCCCCTTTATGTCCAGGGTAATGAAGGAGCTCTGCCGATTGTTACAAATCGAACCGTTACGCACATCCGTGTATCACCCTCAAACAGACGGGTTGGTCGAACGGTTCAATAAAACTCTGAAGCAGATGCTGAGAAAGGCGATAGACAAGGATGGGAAGAACTGGGACTATTTACTTCCGTATTTGCTTTTTGCCATCAGGGAAGTGCCCCAGTCTTCCACGGGGTTCTCGCCTTTCGAGTTATTGTACGCCCGACGTCCTCGCGGACTGTTAGACGTTGCAAAAGAAACCTGGGAGGGTCAGGTCACTCCGTTTAAAACAGTGATAGATCACGTCACACAAATGCAGGACCGTATTGCGGCTGTTATGCCTATCGTCAAAGAACACATGATACAGGCTCAAGGAGCCCAAAAAAAGAATCTATGATAGGGGCGCCAAGATCCGTACGTTTGCACCCGGAGATAGGGTGTTGATCCTGGTCCCCACAGTGGACCGTAAGTTCCTGGCAAAGTGGCAGGGCCCCTTTGAGATTAAGGAAAGAGTTGGTGAAGTAAACTACAAAGTATACCAGGCAGGTAAACGGAAACCTGAACAGATTTATCATGTAAATCTGATAAAACCCTGGAAAGATCGGTCTGCCTTGTCAGCGGAGCTGGCCCGGCCCGTCTACTCGCATACCGTACCGGAGGTACGGGTTGCAGAGACTCTCTCGGAGCGGCAAAAGACTGAGGTCAGGCAGTTTCTACTTCACAACCAAAAGTTTCTCAGAAAAACCCGGGCAGACTACGCTAATGAAACATGACATCGTAACGGAACCTGGTGTCACAGTTCACGTAAAGCCCTACCGAATCCCGGAAGCGCGCCGTGAAGCCGTTTCCCGAGAAGTGAAGGCAATGTTAGAGTTAGGTGTCATTGAGGAATCGCACAGTGCTTGGTCCAGCCCGATTGTGCTAATTCCTAAACCGGACGGCACCATCCGGTTCTGCAATGACTTCAGGAAACTGAATGCGGTCTCAAAATTTGATGCCTACCCTATGCCCCGGGTCGACGAGTTAATAGATCGGTTAGGAAAAGCCCGGTATATTACGACCCTAGACCTAACAAAGGGGTATTGGCAGATCCCTCTGGCGGAGGCTGCCAGAGAAAAGACGGCATTTGCTACCCCAGAAGGTCTATTTCAGTATGTGTATATGCCGTTTGGACTGCACGGAGCACCGGCGACCTTCCAGAGACTGATGGATCGAGTCCTGAGGCCACATAGGCAGTACGCTTCAGCCTATTTGGACGACATTGTCATTTACAGCTTGGACTGGGGGACTCATCTCCAGAAAGTACAAGCTGTGATTGACGACCTGTGGGAGGCAGGTCTAACCGCGAACCCCAAGAAATGTCACATCGGGCTAGAAGAAGCCCGGTATTTGGGGTATGTAATTGGGAGGGGTGTTGTTAAACCCCAGGTTGATAAGATTCAGGTGGTTCAGGACTGGCCACAACCTGTGAATAAGAAGCAGGTGCAAGCCTTCCTGGGGATCGCCGGCTATTATCGCCGGTTCATACCCAATTTTGCAGCCATCGCTACCCCCCTGACGGATCTTACAAAAGGGAAAGACTCTGTCATGATTAAATGGAGTTTAGCGGCTGAAGAAGCCTTCCATAGCCTAAAACGGGCACTTTGCTCTCAGCCCGTACTGGTGACTCCGGACTTCCGCAGCGAGTTTGTGGTACAAACGGATGCCTCTGATACCGGTATCGGCGCCGTACTCTCACAAGTGAGGGACGGAGTGGAACACCCAGTCCTCTATCTCAGCAGGAAGCTGAATAAACACGAGCAAAGGTATGCAGTCGTAGAAAAAGAGTGCCTCGCCATTAAGTGGGCTCTAGAGGCCCTCAAATATTACCTGGTGGGCCGAAAGTTCAGGCTGATCACTGACCATGCCCCTCTCAATTGGATGCACTTGAACAAGGAACGGAATAGCCGGGTGACCCGGTGGTTCCTTGCCCTGCAGGCCTACACTTTTACGGTGGAGCACCGCCCAGGGGTACAGATGGGAAATGCAGATGCCCTGTCCCGAGTGCACTGTTTGGCGGGTGTCATTGCTCGACCGGAGTGGTCTGAGCAGAGGGGGGGGGATATGTGAGAATCATGTGGGAATAGTGGATGAGGGCAGGTATATCTCGCCCAGATTCCTTTCCTATGTGGCCTAGTCTGGTCAGTATCGCACCTGCTTACTAATGAATAATGGGAGGTGGATATAAAAGGATGCCAGGTGGTTGTGTGAGTGTCTCAGCCGGGGAACACAGAGAGCCTGTCTGTGTGAGAGACACACGTGAGTGAAAGCAGTGCCCACTGCAACTGTGGTTTGGCTGGACGGGAGAAGCCCGCCAGTTGGTAGTTAGGTTGTCCATTGTTTAGTTAGTGCCGGACAGGCAAGGATTTGTTTTATGTTTTATTTCCTTTTGCATTGCTTTCACCGTTAATAAACCTGACCCAGGGTCAGTTATACACGAATCCCAGCTCTGCGCCTGAGTTTCATGCTGAACGCACGTGACCTTTGACCCCAGCAAAGGCGATCCCGGAGTGTTTTATCACACCACCTACACATATTTTCCCCTATCCCCATTGTTCTCATTTTATGTATCAACCTTTTGTGTGGCACCGTATCAAAAGCTTTTGAAAAGTCCATGTACACCACGTCCACTGCATTCCCTTGGTGCAGTCCGGAACTTACCTCTTCATAAAAGCTTATCAGATTAGTCTGACAGGAACGGTCCCTTGTAAACCCATGTTGATATTGGGTCACGAGGTTATTCTTCTTCAGATACTCCAGTATAGTATCTCTTAGAAAACCCTCCAGGATTTTACCCACAGTTGAGGTTAAACTTACTGGCCTATAATTTCCAAGTTCAGTTTTTGTCCCCTTTTTGAATATTGGCACCACATTTGCTATACGCCAGTCCTGTGGTACAGACCCTGCTAATATGGAATCGTTAAAGATTAAAAATAATGGTCTATCTATGACTGTGCTTAATTCCTGCAGTATTCGGGGGTGTAACCAATCCCAGGCCCGGGGATTTGTCAATTTTAGTGATTTTTAGACGCCGCCGTACTTCCTGCTGGGTTAAGCAGGTGACATTTAATGGAGAATTTTTATCCCTGATCATGTTATCCGTCATGGGATTTTCTTGTGTAAATACTTTTGAAAAAAAAGTCATTTAGCATATTGGCTTTTTCTTCATCCTCATCCACCATTTCACCCAGACTATTTTTAAGGGGACCAACACTATCATTTTTTAGTTTCTTGCTATTCATGTAGTTAAAGAATATTTTGGGATTATTTTTACTTTCTCTGGCAATGAGTCTCTCTGTCTCAGTCTTTGCTGTCTTGATTTGCTTTTTACAGAATTTTAGTTTTCTGTATTTATTTAATGCCTCATCACTACCTACTTGCTTTAATTCTCTAAATGCTTTATTTTTGTCACTTATTGCTCCCCTTACAGCTCTATTTAGCCATAGTGGTTTCCTCCTATTTCTCGCATGTTTATTCCCATACGGTATATATTGTGCACAGGTCCTATTCAGGATGCTAATAAATGTCTCCCATTTTTTTTGTGTATTTTTATGTCTCAGGATATCGTCCCAGTTATTTGTACCAAGATCATCTCTCATCCGTTGGAAATTTGCTTTCCTGAAGTTTAGTGTCCTAGTTTGAACTGGATACGCTGAGGGAATTGAAGCCAGTGAATAGATTTGCAGAGGGGAGAAGCGGAGGAGTAGCGAGGAGAGAGATGAATTAGTCCGGCAGCAGAGTCAAGGATGGACTGGAGAGGTGCGAGGGTGTTAGCAGGGAGGCCACAGAAAAGGATGTTGCAGTAGTTGAGACGGGAGATGATGAGGGCATGCACAAGCATTTTATTAGAGTGAGGGTTGATGAAGGGACGGATTCTGGAAATATTTTTGAGCTGGAGGCGGCAGGAAGTGGAGAGAGCTTGGATGTGCGGTTTGAAGGACAGGGCAGAGTCAAGGGTTACTCCGAGGCAGTGGAGAGGGAAAGCGTGATGTCGTCAATTGTTATAGATAGGTCAGGTAAGGAGAATCTGTGAAATGAGGGAAAGATGATCAGTTCAGATTTGTCCACGTTCAGTTTGAGGAAGCGGGAGGAGAAAAGGAGGATAGGGCTGATAGACACTCCGGGTGGTGTTGCCTTACTCTAAAATATCTGTTGTTCTTAAAGGGGTTGTCCACTATTAGAACAACATCTTTTTTGGCCACATAAAATAATACCGTATATACTCGAATATAAGCCCAGATTTTCAGCCCATTTTTTTGGGCTCAAAGACCCCTCTCGGCTTATTTTCGAGTCATATACACCAGGAGGTTGGAGGGGGAGGGGGGGCAGGGGTGTCAGGTCATACTTATCCATCCTGGCGCTGTCTCTTCAGCCCCCAGCTTCTCCGCAATCTCCCTTCTTTCCTTCAGCGGTCACATGGTACCGCTCATTAAGCGCATGAATATGCGCATATTCATGAGTTTTAATGAGCGGTACCACGTGACTGCTGAAGGCAGGAAGGGAGATAGCGGAGAAGCTAGGGGCTGAAGAGACAGCGCCAGGACGGGTAAGTATAGCGATACTCACCTGTCCTGCGTCCATGGCTGCTTGCTGCTGTCTGGCACGTCATCTGTCAGTGATGTTGAGACAGCAGAGGGCGCAGTGACGTGGTTAGTGCGCACTGTGCCCCCTGCAGTCTGAACGTCACTGACAGATGACGTGCCAGACAGCAGCAAGCAGCCATGGGCACAGGACAGGTGAATATCTCAGGTGCCAGTAGTGACACCGGCACCTGACACCCAGCGAGGTACATGGGGACATAATCTATGGAGCATATTATGGGCGCAGCATATGGGGGAATAATCTATGGAGCATCTTATGGGGGCAGCATATGGGGGAATAATCTATGGAACATATTATGGGGGCAGCATATGGGGGAATAATCTATGGTCTATTGAGCATCTTATGGGGGCAGCATATGGGGGGATAATCTATGGAGCATCTTATGAGGGCATAATCTATGGAGCATCTTAGGGGGGCAGCATATGGGGGCATAAGCTATTGGGCATCTTATGGGGGCATAATCTATGTAACATCTTATGGGGCCATAACCTTTATGGAGCAGCATATTCTTTGGAGCATCTTATGGGGCCATAATTAACCTTTGTGCAGCATTATATGGAGCGTATTTTGTATGGAGCATCTTATGGGGCTATCATGAACTGTATGGAACATTATGTTGGGCTCCTGATTCAATATGGATATTCAAAAACATTTAACCTCCTGATGTCTCAATTAATTTTACTTTTATTGGTATCTATCTTTATTTTTTAAATTCACCATTAGCTGCTGCATTTTCCACCCTAGACTTATACTCGAGTCAATAAGTTTTCCCAGTTTTTTGTGGCAAAATTAGGGGGTCGGCTTATACTCGGGTTGGCTTATACTCGAGTATATACAGTAAATCCTATATTCACCTCCTGTGCTGGCGGCGTTCCCGCAGTGTCGGCAGTTGCTCTCCCTGGGGTTCTTGTGCGGTGTTGTGATACGTGATGCCGGCACCCAAACAGCGCTGGCATCGGTGTCCTCACCTTCGGACAAATCTATCATGAAGAGGAAGTCTGGGCAATTTGTCTAAAAGTGGGGAAAGTGATGCCAGCGCTGACTGGGCACCGACATCACAACACCGCATGAGAATCCTGAAGAGAGCGACTGCCGACACCGTGGGAACGGCACCGTCAAGGGAGATGAGTATAAGCGAGAGGTATGACAAGAGGTTGTCCAAGTAGTGGACAACTTCTTTAAGTATGAAGGCTACTTTGATAGTTCACTTTGTAACTATAGCTTTGTGGAGCCCTGTCAGCAGGTAGTGGAGATTGAGCATGCATAACTCCGTCCCCCTCATTTCCCATGAGACTGTCGGAAATTGCAGTACTCTGTTATCTTCCACAATCCCATAGAGAATGAATTGCATGGACGTAAGCATGCTTGTCTTCCGCTCAATTCAGAAGGGATTCAGAAGTGACTCACTCTCAGGAACGGTGGGGGTACCAACAGTTGAACTAACAACGATTAATACATTATCCCCTGTATTCACTTACAGTTTTGTCATATTGGTATACTATACAGTTTCATGAAAAGTTAGAGGAAACAACAAAAGAAATCAAAGCGCTTTTCCAGAATTAGAAGAGCATGGGTACTTCCTTCCAAAAACAGCGCCACATCTCACCACAGGTTGTGTCTGGTACTGCAAATCAGTCCAATTCCTCAGCATTACATTACCACTTAACCACCTGAAGACGTGGAAGCAGCTGGTTTTGGAGGCAGGCAGGGATCCATGTGACATGATCCCAGTGCGGGTGGACCCGCACGCTTGAGGTTAATGTCTAGAACCAGTGCTGGTGGACCTGCACTTCTGGGGTTAATGTTATGACCTCAGTGCAGACTCTTACCTGCACACCTGGGGCTTATTATTGTGGCCTCTCCTTGGGTCTGGGAAGGCTTCTTATAGCCTCAGGAAGCTCCAATCCCCGTCAGTTATACTTTCGCCCTTGGCAGAGTGTGTTGACCCCTGAGTGTGTTTGTGCTGTGTTCTGGTTGCCTGATACTTTGGTTTTGACTCAGTCTGTTCTCTGGATTCTGCTTGTAGGATTCTGCTTGGTACCTTCTATGTCTGTTTGGTTTTGACCTCTGTTGGCCCTGACTATCCGTTCTGTCTCATCCCTGGTACTTTACTGCTATCTCTGTGTATGACCCCCTTTTGCCTGACTTTGAGCATTCCTGTAGTTGTGTCTTGCCGATCTCTGGCAGCAGGACACTAAGCCCTGCCCCTTGCAGTCACTTGACCGTAGGTCCTTCACTGCTTGCTAAACTTCAGCGTCCCCGGGTCCTGTTTGTCTGAGCTTCCTGGACGTACCTGACCCCGGGCCCCCCTACAGTGTGGGTGAGTCCCTGCTCTGCGGAGGCTGCACGCCGGCACTGACAGGACCCTGACCTTATAACTGACCATTAAGTTTTGGGGTTTTTTTGTGCAGAGAATTATGGATTCCATACAGTCTCTGGCTGAACAGATAAAAAATCTGAGTCAGATGTTTCAGGGTTTATCTCTGGAACAGCAAGCTCTTGCTCGTTCTCAGCAGCAGGTTTCTGAGACAGTACGGGGGGCTTTATCTGCTGGGTCTCTGGGGGCTGGGGTGAGTGATGTTGTTCTGGTGCCCCCAGAACCACCTGTTAAACTGCCTGACTTCTTTTCAGGGAACAAAAAGGAGTTCAGGATCTTCATGGAGGGTTGCAAACTTTTTTTTTGTTTGAGACCATGTTCCTCTGGGGACGAAAACCAGAAGGTAGGGGTCATTATGTCTTTATTAATAGGGTCCTCACAAGCTTGGGCATTTTCCCTTCCTCCCACTGCCTTTGAGAGAGAGTCTGTGAATGCATTCTTTGAGGCCCTCGGGCACATATATGATGAGCATGACCGAGTGCGATTGGCAGAGGACATGGTGATGAGCGTCTGTCAGGGGAAACACTCGGCTGAGTGGATTTGTACTGAATTCCGCCACTGGGCTGCAGAGGTCTCTTGGGACAACGACGTGCTTCGAGGACTCTTTCGCTGAGGCTTGTCCGAGCAGCTGCAGGATGCCTTGGCGTTACATCCTTCACCTAACTCTCTCGAGGACGCCATGACCCAGGCCGTCCGGATGGACCGCAGGTTGCGGGCCAGAGGGGTGATGCAGGTGGAGACTCCATTGTTCCCTAGTGGAAAAGAGACTGTCCCTGAGCTCATGGACGTAGGCGTCCTCTCCCTGAAGGATACGGAGAGAAAACGCCGGAGGGACAAGCAGTTATGCTTCGACTGCGGTAAAACGGGACATTGGAAAAGGGAGTGTCCTGATTGTCCATCTTCGACCCGGTCAGCGGGAAACAACTAGGTCTGGGTAGTCAGCGGGGAGACTACTCAGACCCTCAGGTACCCTTTTCCTCATTTTCTAAAGTTTTGCTTCATGTGGAACTGTTTGTGGACGGTAGTTCTTTTCCCTCTACAGCCTTCGTGGACTGCGGATCATCCATTAATCTTATTGACTCCCAATTGGTCACACGTTGCAAGATAGGGACAGTTAGGCTCAAGGTCCCGATCAAGGTGGTGGCCATTGACTCCTCCCCCCTCACTAAAGAGGGAATTCTTTTCATGTCTGATTTATTTGCGCTCAGAGTGGGCGCTCCTCATGTGGAAAACTTTAGTTGTTTGGTTCTGGACAATCTACCTGCAGGGTTGGTGTTGGGCATGCCCTGGTTACAACGCCATAACCCAGTTATTAACTGGAAAATGGGGGAGATTGTTCAATGGAGGTTTAATGATTTTAAGTTATGTGATAAATCCGCACTGCTGGTTGAACCTGTTAAATCTGTGTCTGTGTCATCTGTCGAGCTGGAAGGTATTCCGGAATACCTGAAGGACTTCGAAGATGTATTCTCTGAAAGCGAGGCCGAGACGTTGCCGCCACATAGACCCTTTGACTGCGCTATCGAGCTGGCCCCGGGGGCTAAATTACCTAAAGCCCATCTGTTTAATTTTTCCGGCCCTGAGCGCTTGGCTATGAAGGATTATATTGCTGAAAGTCTTCGCAAAGGACACATACGTCCCTCAGTCTCATCTGTGGCGGCAGGTTTCTTTTTTGTAAAGAAAAAAGATGGCTGTTTATGTCCCTATCTCGATTTTTGTGAGCTTAATCAGATTACTGTACGGAATACGTACCCCCTTCTGTTGATTCCCGATTTGTGTAACCAACTATCAGGGGCAAAATGGTTCTCTAAACTGGATCTTCGGGGGGCATATAATTTGATAAGGGTCCGAGAGAGGGATGAATGGAAAACTGCGTTCCTCACGTCCGAGGGACTGTTTGAAAATTTAGTCATGCCGTTTGGTCTTACCAATGCCCCCGCCATATTTCAGAATTTCATCAACGTAGTATTCTCGGATCTCATTGGCCGTTTTGTTATCTACTTAGATGATATTTTGATATACTCCTCCGACAGGCATTCTAATCTGGAACATGTACGAACCGTTCTCCAAAGACTGAGGGAAAATCATCTGTTTGCCAAATTGGAGAAATGTGTATTTTGTGTTCAGGAATTGTCTTTTTGGGGACTGTGTCCTGTGAAGGTTTTCGCATGGACCCCAAGAAGGTGCAGGCCATTGCGGATTGGGTGCAACCCCGAGATCTTTAGGGTCTTCAGCGCTTCTTGGGGTTCGCCAATTATTACTGCAAATTTATTTGGGGGTTTTCGCAGGTGGTCAAACCACTCACAGGTCTAACATGCAAAGGTGCGGATGTGAGAAATTGGTCCTCGCTTGCAAAAGAGGCTTTTGCGACTCTGAAAAAATGTTTTATGCCTGCTCCTGTGTTGGTACAGCCAGATCCGTCCAAACCATTTGTGGTGGAGGTGGACGCCTCCGAGGTGGGGGTGGGGGCAATGTAGTCCCAAGGGCCTGCCACTCTTACCAACCTCAGGCCATGTGCTTTCTTTTCCAGGAAGTTCTCTGCTGCTGAAAGAAATTATGATGTAGGCAATAGAGAGCTTCTTGCGGTCAAGTTGGCGTTTGAGGAGTGAAGGCACTTTTTGGAGGGGGCCAGTCACCCGATTACTGTGATCACCGATCGCAAAAATTTGTCATACATTGAGTCTGCTAAAAGACTAACACCCAGACAGGCCAATTAGTCGCTTTTTTTTTCCCGTTTTCAGTTTACTATTACATTTCGTCCAGGGTCAAAGAATGTCAAGGCTGACGCCTTATGTCACAGTTTTCATCCTGTGTCTTCCCCTGAGCCACCGTCCTCCATTCTTCACCCTGAGGTTGTGTTGGCAAGGATCTCGTCTGAAATGGAACGGGAGATTGAGGGGGCCCAGTCGCTTGCTCCTGCAGCAATGCCAGGGGGCAAGTTGTTTGTCCCAGAGCAACTTCGCCTTAGACTCTTGCAGGAGTTCCATGAATCCAAGCTGAGTGCTCACCCTGGTATATCAGCCACGCGTCTGGCGGTGGCTAGGATCTTTTGGTGGCCTACCCTTGGTTCTGACATAAAAAAGTTGGTTTCTGGTTGTGGGGTCTGCGCTCGTTCTAAAAGCTCTCATAGCCGGCCGGCGGGGGAGCTGATGCCCTTGGAAATTCCCAAAAGACCATGGACCCACCTGTCCAAGGATTTTGTTACCAATCTTCCTCCATCCAGGTGTAATATGGTGGTATGGGTAGTGGTGGACAGATTTTCAAAGCAGGCTCATTTTGTACCCCTGTCCGCACTACCTTCAGCTGAGACTTTATCCAGATTGTTTGTGCAGCATGTAGTCCGGTTGCATGGAGTACCCCTGAATGTGGTGTCTGATCGTGGTGTGCAGATTGTGGCTAAGTTTTGGCGTGCTTTCTGCAAAAAATTAGGGGTGTCTCTGTCCTTTTCGTCTGCATACCATCCCGAGAGTAATGGTCAGACGGAACGCACTAATCAGTCTCTGGAACAGATCTTCAGATGTGTGACTTCTGCTAGACAGAATGACTGGTGTGATGTACTGCCATTGGCTGAATTTGCCTTCAATAGTCGGGTGAGTCAATCCACCGGTATGTCTCCTTTCTTGGTCAACTATGGGTTCAGTCCTCATTTTGGTGAGTATTCTCGTCTGGATTCGGGGTGTCCCGAGGCTGAGGACTCTGTTCAGCGGTTAAAAGATACATGGGCAGAAGTCCAGCGGAGTATACCTAGGTCTCAAGGCAGGTATAAGTTTTTTGTGGACAGGAAACGAACACCTGGTCCCACGTTTCAGGTTGGAGAGAAAGTTTGGCTTTCCACGCGAAACATTAAGTTAAAGATTCCGTCAGTCAAGTTGGGCCCCAAATTCATTGGCCCGTACAAGATTGTGGAAAAAATCAATCCAGTGGCGTACAGCCTGTGCCTTCCACCCTCTTTCAAGATCCCTAACGTCTTCCATAGATCTCTACTGAAACCTTCTGAAGCAGTCCGGGGAGAATCCGAGTCCGCTGCTCCTCCGGTTTCGGTTGAGAGACATGTGGAATATGAGATTGGTCATATCATAGATTCCAGGTTGGTACGGCAGTCAGTACAGTACCTGGTTCATTGGAAGGGGTATGGGCCGGAGGACAGGTCCTTGGTGCCGGCCCGTTTGATGCATGCGGATCGCCTGGTTCAGGCTTTCCATGCTAGGTACCCGGGCAAGCCTGCGGGTCCAGAGGCCCCTGTTGAGAGGGGGTACTGTCATGATCCCAGAGTGGGTTGGACCCGCACGCTTGGGGTTAATGTCTGGAACCAGTGCTGGTGGACCTGCACTTCTGGGGTTAATGTTATGATCTCAGTGCAGACTCTTACCTGCACACCTGGGGCTTATTATTGTGGCCTCTCCTTGGTTCTGGGAAGGCTTCATATAGCCTCAGGAAGCTCCAATCCCCATCAGTTATACTTTCGCCCTTGGCAGAGTGTGTTGACCCCTGAGTGTGTTTGTGCTGTGTTCTGGTTGCCTGATACTTTGGTTTTGACTCAGTCTGTTCTCTGGATACTGCTTGTTGGATTCTGCTTGGTACCTTCAATGTCTGTTTGGTTTTGACCTCTGCTTGGCCCTGACTATCCGTTCTGTCTCATCTCTGGTACTTTACTGCTATCTCTGTGTATGACCCCCTTTTGCCTGACTTTGAGCATTCTTGCAGTTGTGTCCTGCCAATCTCTGGCAGCAGGATGCTAAGCCCCGCCCCTTGCAGTCACATGACCATAGGTCCTTCACTGCTTGCTAAACTTCAGCGTCCCCAGGAACTGTTTGTCTGAGCTTCCCGGCCATACGTGACCCCGGGCCCCCCTACAGTGCGGGTGAGTCCCTGCTCTGCGGAGGCTGCACGCCGGCGCTGACAGGACCCTGACATCATGCTTTTCTAATCCTGTGCAATTTTCTTTAAGATGATTGCTGTTTCTGGGCATCGCTTACGATAGGTCCACATGAATTTTTATGTTCCTGGTCCAGTTTAAATTGGCATAATTAATATTAATTGGCCAGTTGTGGAGTCATTACAACTAGTGGATATCACAATTGTCTTCCTATATCAAAGAATAGATGACAGGCAAAGAGAAACAAACCCTCCATCCTGGCATTACTGCGGCTTTATTAAAGATCTTAATTAGTTCTAGAATGAGTCTCTGTTTGGTGAGAAAAGTGAGAAAGATGATTCACTGCCTAATGAGCTTTCAACGTCGTCCCGATGCCAATGGCAGCGACATCGAGAGTCTTTCTGGCCACAGGTTCTCTAAACTGTCCTGACAGCGCAGTGTGTTATGGTAGCATCTAGTGTATTAAAATTAATCATGGAGATCATTATCACATCAGCGTAACTTTCTTCTTATTCAATTTTGCCTTCGTAGCTTCCATGATGGCTCTCGCAGTCAAAATAATGGAGAAAGATTATTGCGCTTCTCTTCCAAGTTATTGAATTTTGGTTCACTCAAGGGCACAGGTGCCAGAGGGGGACTATCAATCGCCCACCTTTCTTCCTCAAGGGATGCCCTCTCTAGGCTTGTAATGAGCTGTCAGCAGCGGTGACAGATCTCTCAGCCTTGGGTCTCGATCGCTCTCCTAGCTTGCTCTCCCGCTATGTGAAATAGATCAAACATGTATTACTCTTACGGCCTGGGAGTAGACATTTACAATGAAATTGCAGGCCATATTTGTTATGGCGAAGGATGATAAAACAGATCATCAAGGCGGCCTGTATGGAGCTGGCAGATAAGAGAGATCTCAGCGCTAGGAGCCGGGGAATGTGGAAAGTTCTATTTAGAATCCGCCGTCAAGAGACCTCCAAAGAGAAATCCCCGGCCCGAGAACGTGTGCGCCACGAAGTCTACAGGGAGGCAGAGCTGATGACTTTATGTCCGACAATCGAGCGCTGAGCAAGGAAAATTGCTAAAAATCCTCTTTCCAAAACTAAAGCTCTCCTACGTGAAGACTTTTCGCTTCCGAGATGCAGATATTCCTGGTGGAAAGAGGTGTCTTTCCGTATTATAATATACCGAAAGTAACTAC
Organism: Dendrobates tinctorius; assembly: GCF_039654945.1. Lineage (NCBI taxonomy): Eukaryota > Metazoa > Chordata > Amphibia > Anura > Dendrobatidae > Dendrobates > Dendrobates tinctorius. The sequence continues at coordinate 7,661,682 of NW_027361863.1, forward strand.
GTATTGCAATGGACACAGGATACGATACTTTTATGCAGGATTATTGCATCTATATATATTAAATTATGTTATGAGTTGTGTCAAGTTACATTCTTTGCTGTCCTGCAATGAATGAATTAAAAAAAATTTAATAAAAAAAAAGTAGAGCAACTTTGACCATATCTGTTATCAGGAGGAACAGCAAAATGATGAAGAGCGGCAATTCATGTAATAAAGGCTGACACTCCCTTCTCCCATATTATAGAGAGTGGCAGCATTCTCGTGGTCACCGCTTGGACTAAGGCCTCATTCATACGTTTAAAAATGGTTGTTAATGTATTTGTTCTTGGTCAATTTCATTTTTTTCTACCTTTAGAATTTGGTCAGCGATTCATCAATTTTTCTTGGATGAAAAATTAAATGCTGCAGGTTTCTCAACCTTCTCTTACAAGTCAGTGAAAAATAGACAGCACATAGTTGGCATTCCAGCGCTGTCCAATTTTTTCACGGATCGATAGACTTGCGTTGGTGAGATTGATACAAACCTCAGATCAAAATTGGGCATCTCCATGACTTTTTTCAGACCACTCAGTCTAGGAAAATACATGGATATGTGAATAGCTCCATAGATTATAACAGGTACAAGTTCTAGCCGTGGAAAACAAGGAAAGAATTCGTACTAGAAAATCTGACGTCTGAATGAGCCCTTAGAATGAGGATAGGCATCGGTTGTGATCTCAGAGGTCAGACGACCATCGACCACGGTGAATATAACCTATTAGAAATTGGTCAACACATAGTTTTATAGAAAGCGATCATTGCTGGATTTCAAAGTAGCTATCAGAAAGTTATTAGGTACGCTGGCCATAAAAAATATTTTTTTTTATTTTATGTCATAGTTATTGAATTTTATGTGATAACAAAAATCTGAACCTGGTTTCAATAATAAATTGTAACTGTTTTGCTTCTGCAGCTTGCATGTACAGTATTAGAATAAACTACAAGCTACTTAAGGCTGTTTAGTGTCTGTCCAGACAGTCAGGCTTCCTGTCAGTCCAGTCTCGAACCTCTCCTGCCTTTTACTGTAAGCAAACCAAGCTCGAGTCTGATTTGATTGGATTGATCTCATAATTAGGCTAAGCTAAGGGCTCATACTCACATGTGAGAAACTCGGACGCGTCTCACACGTCAAAACCCGGCACTGCCGCCAGCACTCAGATCGGAGCGTTCAGCTGCATAGAAATACATGCAGCTGAATGCTCCGATCAGAGTGCCGGCGGCAGTGCCAGGTATTGACGTGCGAGACTCGTACGAGTTTCTCGAATGTGAGTATGAGCCCTTAGATTTGTATTCAAGGGGAAGAGAGCTGGTATTGAGATTGACACTAAATAGTATCAAGCAGTTTGCATTGTATTGAAATACATGAAAGCTGAACTTTTTATTTAAAATCAATTGCAAAAAAAGTGTTTTGTTAACATAACACATGCAATGAAAGAAAGACAAAAAAGGTTTTCATTTTCATATCAGGAATCAGTATGAAAATCATACTTAGGCAAGTTTCACACTAGCGTATGGCCGAGGTGCGGAGGCCTGCGGACTTCCTCTGTGAAGCTCCACCCATGGCAGCACCTCCTCCCATCAGCTCCGCCTACCTCGGCATGCGGCGTGCATACCCTATCTTTAGCATTGGGTACGCAGGCCGTGCCGATGAGTGCGTCGTTTTGACAGTGTGGCGACCGCACCAAAATGCAACATGTTGCGTTCAGCGCGGGTTGCCACACCATCAAAACGACGCATGCGGAGGCATCTGCATACATCGGCATGGCCTGCATACCCAATGCTAAAGATAGGGTACGCATGCCGCATGCCAAGGTAGACGGAGCTGACGGAAGGAGGTGCGGCCGTGGGCGGAGCTTCACAGAGGAAGTCCACAGGCCTCTGCACCTCGGCCATACGCTAGTGTGAAACTTAGCTTAGTGTTTTCATATAGAAAAAAAGATTTTTATTCCCAAAGTTGAACCAGTCCACTAATAACACCCAGAGGCCAACGTTTTGGCATAGTAATGTGTCTTCAAGGTTCAGGTGAAGAGAACCCAAATTGAAGATGACTTTGCAGACAATGACTTACTATTAGGGTCTGATTCGCATGGTATGATATCCCTACTTGCCAATTTTTCCTGGCTGGTGTTCATTAGAGACTCATTTTGTGCTGTAGCCCCCTTCACACCCATCCCTTCCCTATACTCTGTCCCCTCCATTTATCAGTCCCTGCCTCCCAATTAAGACCTTATCGACCATATGTGTGCAATAAACAAACAGCAAAGATTGCACTATATTTAAAAGTGCATGCCAAATGTGCTGCATAAATTATGTCATGACACAGCTGTTGAGAGACTTGGGATCAGGGGATCCTTTCCTGGCCCAAACAGTAGGGGGTGCAATGGCTCGCCCTGTTCCCCAGGATACTTCAGATGGCGAAGATGTTGAGGCCTCCGCCCTTGCCTTATCTTCTAAGTTGGACCTTCGTCTGTCCCCTTCCCACACCCAGGGAGGAGGGGGCGCTACTGTGCACCGTAGCACACCAACCCATCAAACAGGGCAACAAAGGCAAGGGGAAACCGAAAACTCCAGACATACAAAATATTCACTCACATAAAACAGAGGAATCTACCAGGGTGTGCAGGAAAGGGAGGAAAGCAAAACAGGGAAGGATAAGGGATTATCAAGTGTACAAACCAAACAATAGTCACTTATAACTCCTCCAGCACTCCTCATACCAACTTCTCTCCCTCCTTTTGTCATGTAGCAAGAGCTATCTCTGACCAGGATTTGGTAATAGAGCCAAGATTTTATAGGGAAAAAGGAGTGGCAAACTGAGCACAGCTAAACACAGGGATTTCCAACATGGCCAATTAATCCCTGTTATGCTGGAAGAAATAAACACATTTAATAAACTAAGAAGTGCTTTTTCTCAGCGGTGGAGTAGGAGCAACCGGACGCTGTGGTCTTCTGCTGTGGCAACCCCTTGACAAATTATTGGTGGGTCCTCAAGATCAGATCCTCTAGTGGGACAAAGAAACTCCAATCTGATAGTGTTAAAGTCATATGATGGCTCCACTGGGATAAGGCACATGTAGTAATGCTGATGTAATATGTACTGTATATGCAAATATATTCAATAGATGTCATTATTTATTAGGTTTCTATTCTACACTGCAGCACCATTCAGTATGACCCCTGGAAGAAGCATTCTTTGCGAAACGCGAGTCAGGATCGGTGGGTCTCTGGCTCTCTCTTTTATAGGTATACCTACTCATCCTTATACTACTATTCTCATTTTCCTAGAGTATTATTCCTCCTCTGTATGGTTTAGGATGTGGCTTTATCATTATTTCTTTCCCACTGTGGCATTCATTTTGTTTTTATAACTGCAAATTCTATCATCCAGCTTCATGCTATCCAATGTTGTATATTTCATATATGATATATCTATTGAGACTGTGGAGTTACATGTTCAGGTGTCCCCACCTTCTGCCTCACTGTTTGCTGCCTCAATTTAATATGGTTTTAGATACATATATATCATAATTGTTTCAATAAAGCTTTTCTGTTTATTTGGTCTTTTGCTCTGTTCTATTGGTGGCATATAGCATAATACTATGATTTTATAAGATAAAAGCCAGTAGGTGAACTTTCATTTTGCAGCATAATATGTATTCACTATTGTCATTCTAGTCACCGGAATTAATTCTCCCCATTGACGTTAGCCATTGGGTGTCCAACAAAACTCAGTAAAACTTTTTTCTTGCACTCAGATGCCTCCGACTGCTATTTAATTCACATCAGCTCAAGATAATTCACTTATTTATTCACTCTTCCGTCAAACGGCGATAAGAGGAAATAATAAAATCCACCCTTCATACAGTAGCACAATGTGCGGAATCTCTTATAGGTTCTTATCGGGATGGTCCAGGAGTCGGAGATAGCGCCAGCTGAGTGATTATATCCCTTCTTCAAGTCTTAGGTCTTTGCATTAAGTAAGTCATCTATACAGCTGTCATGATCCAGGATGGGCTTTGTCTTTGGCCCGTCCTGGTCAGACAGGGGTTAATTGTTTCTGCCTCTCTCTGGCAGAGGGCGGCTATTTAATGCTCACTTGACCTAGGTCCGGTGTCAGTTATACTCCTGCCCTCGGCTGAGTTAGTTGACCTCGTGCGTACATGTGCCTTGTGCCTGATATCTTGCTTGCTTGTTTGGTTTTGACCCGGTTCTGTCCCGGTTACGAGTTCTGCCTGTCCCTCTTGTACTGTGCTACCTCTCTGTGTATGACCCTCTGCCTGTGACTTGACTATTCTTTGCTCGTCCCTCTGGTACCGCACAGCCCTCTCCGTGTACGAACCCTCGCTTGTCTGACCTGCGTTTTCCTCTCCTCTTCTACAATTTCCCTGCTGTAGGTACATTAAATCATCTGCAGCAGTAGGATGCTAAGCCCCGCCCCCTGCATTCACATGATCTAGGTCCTGGGACTTCTTGCTATTTTCAGTGCCGCAGGTCCTGTCTGCTTGAACCGTCACTACTGTATTGGACCCCGCACTCTCCCATAGTGTGGGTAAGTCACCCTGCTCGGCGTGGCAGTTTGCCGACGCCGACAGGGTCCTGACATTAGAGTCCTGACAACAGTTCTATTACCTCCTCCTGCACCGCTCAGACAAAACGGGGGCTGTAATCTCTAAATAGTCTCCGAGCAGAGAAACTAGGTAAAAAACCCTAAAGGGTCTTACAAAAAGTTATAAGTGGTATCAGCAGTGGATAAAATAGGTGTCACATACACAAAGTGAAGAACTTTTTTCATCAGGGGGTATAAAGGCGAACCGGCCCCTTGTAGTGTAGAGCACTTGATATACCCCCATCTCTTCCTTTAGTAGAATGACTTTTATTTTGTTCTGGTTTAACCAAGAGAGTCAAAATTCTGTCCTGATTCATTTCTTCGCCCCTTTTTAAACCAGATAATTTCTGGACTTCAAGACGACACACTATTTTTGGATTTGTCCTCATTGCAGAGTCAATAGGATTTTTATCTTTTTGCATCAAATAAATAATACAGAACCTTGTTTTCTTGCTGTATCTTTATATGTACCATTGTAAGGCAGACACATATTAGTGTTTCATTTTTATTAATGTCATTTTTGGGGGGTTTAAGGCAAAAAAAAACACTTTTTTTTTATTTTGCCTTCTTTATAGTTTTTATGTATCTTTTTTGAAGACATGCTGTGAAGTTAATGGGATACCAACCAGCCAAGTCATATGCAAATATATATATATGTACTTTTTTACTTATTCATTTTTATAAAATAGGTTTTTGCACTCTTAATTTTGTATAGAAACTTTCATTTAACAAAAATATTTTTATTTACAATAGACAGGCATATAAGCAATACTCTATACCGCTCTGGTAAAAATTAAGAGACGACTGCACAGTTTTGTAAAAATCCGCTTCTCTACATGTCTGACAGCCATTCCATTCCAGTGTCAGTTGATTTCCAACCAGAGTACACCTCATTCTACTTAATGTGCTTTTGATTAGGTGATCACCTGAACAAAATCTTATTTAGCGAAGGAAAGTATAAAAAACCCTGCTGTGGTGTTCACAATCCTCTTGCAATAGGACAAGCTGGATGACAAAACAAGTCCTAGTAATATCCCAAAAGTAATAGGAATGAAAAAATAACTTTTAACCATGCCAAAGGAGTTGAAAAGTCTTGAGTGAGGAAAAGAAGGGCTCAATTCTGGCTTTACTAGCAGAGGGAGACAATGAGTGTCATGTTGCCTCCATCCTTAAAATTTCTAAGACAGCAGTCCATTACAACAAGGTCAAGCAGCAGACACTTGGGACAACAAAGCTACAGACCGGCAGAGGGCGAAAAAGATTCCACTGACCGGGATGACCGTCATCTTATTCGAATGTCACTCAGCAACCGCAGAATGACATCAAGTGACCTACAAAAGGAATGGCAAATGGCAGCTGGGGTGAAGTGCATGGCAAGAACAGTTCGTAACAGGCTCCGAGAGGCAGCGCTCAAGTCATGTAAAGCTAGAAAAAAGCCTTCATCAATGAGAAGCAAAGGAGAGCTAGACTGAAGTTTGCCAAAGACCATACGGATTGGACCATAGAGGACTGGTTTAAGGTAATCTTCTCTGATGAGTCTAATTTTCAGCTTTGCCAAAGACCTGGTCGTCTAATGGTTAGACGGAGACCTGGAGAGGCGTACAAGCCTGTGATGGTGTGATATGTTATGTGGGTGTCATTTTGTGTATATTTATATTTTATGGATTTCCATAGTGTTCTCTTGTTGCCCTGTATCATTCTGTGTATTCCCCATATTGTCTAGAGTCTCGATTACCTTCCAAAAGTCTGATAATTATTAGCCCACTTACTGTCTGCAGCTATACCTCTTAATGAACCCCCTGTAGTGCCTTAATCCCCAAGGCACCTTTGTCAGGTCTGGGAGGCCTGAAAACCGCCCCAACCTGTCTGACTACCCCTGGACATAAGGAGGGGGCTGGGGAGGACAGGTGTGGTGATGATCATGTGAAGACAGCACGACAGAAAGGAGGGGAAGCATATGGAGCCATTTTATCGTCTGTCTGCTGGATTACTTGGACTCTCATCTCCTTGGACATTCATCCTGTAACTGAACTGCATTCGTGTTCTGGACTATTGTATCCTCAGTGTGGTGGATTGTTTATGGACCTTTTGCCTATAATAAAGGTCTTGGGATTGTTCACACTTCCCTCGCTCTGTTGATTGTGTGGTATCAGAGAAGGACCCCGTGACAAAACCACAGTGTCTTGCATCCACTGTGAAATTTGGTGGAGGATCGGTGATGATCTGGGGATGCTTCAGCAAGGCTGGAATTGGGCAGTTTATTCTTAGCGAAGGACGTATGAATCAAGACGCATACAAGGTTATCCTGGAAAACAGTTGATTCTTTCTGCTCAGGCAATGTTCCCCAACTGGACTGTTTTTTCCAGCAGGACAATGCGCCATGCCACACAGCTAGGTCAATCAATGTGTGGATGAAGGACCACCACATCAAATCCCTGACATGGCCAGCCCAATCTCCAGTCCTAAACCCCATTGAATACCGGTGATTAAAAATCATAGTTATTCCACAAAATATTGATTTCTGAACTCTTCCTGAGTTAAAACATTAGTATTGTTGTTTCTAAATGATTATGAACTTGTTTTCTTTGCATTATTTGAAGTCTGAAAGCACTGGGATTTTTTTTGTTATTTTGACCATTTCTCATTTTCTGAAAATAAACACAACATTTAGTGCTTGGAAATTCAGAGACATGTTGTCAGAAGTTTATAGAATAAAAGAGCAATTTACATTTTACTCAAAAATATAAAGAGAAAAATCAGACAAACTGAAAATTTTGCAGTGGTCTCTTAATTTTGGCAGAGCTGTATATATGTTAGAGAGAGACATACAGTCAGATACCTGTTTAAAGGTAATCTGTCAGTGGGGTCAACGATCCAAGGCCGTTGATATGGGTTATAGAATGTTGAATAAAATGATACCTTGGTATTTGCAATCCAATGTTTAATTTCAGAGAAATCCACATTCTTGTTAATATGTAAATGAGCTATTAAGATCTATGGGCCGGACATACATCTCCCTGAGAATCTTCCTCCTGAGCTTATTTTACATGAAAGGGGGCGTTAGCAGTGTGAGACACGTAATGACTGACAGCCTGCTCTCCTAGTTTACATGTCTCACACTGATAACGCCCCCTTTTATTTACAATAAGCTCTGGAGGCAGATTCTTAGTGAGATCTGTGTTCGGCCCATGATGGTTTTAATAATGTAGCAAGAATGGGGCGTCGCTGGTAAGCAGAGCAAGTGAACTGCACTGTGATGTAGCAGCGACACCTAGCGGACTAGCCTTACCATGTGCACCTTTGAGTGACAACAAGCTGTGAGACTAAGAAACATGTGGTGTTTTCATTTCTTGGAAGATATCATATTGTGTTTATTATTGTCCACTAGGCCTGTATATACTGTAAATATATTAGAAGGAAAAGTACGACCATGGTGGCCGTATATTTCCAATACAAGTAGTCGCCGTGTACACCCTCTTCACACAGGATAACTTATTTAACCTCTCCTCCATCCAGAGGGACCTTCTAAAAAATGTTTTCCTGATTTATAATGCTTCAAACCCCATAGGCTTTAATGGGAATGTCATTATAGGATAAATATATCTCAGTGTCAACGCTCCACCACGGCTGTGAGCGTCTGATAAACACAACCGGAGGAGAGAGTTGCAGATTTTTCTCATTACGTCGCTTGCTTCTCAGCTTATTTTTGTATATCATCCTTCACCACATTTCAGCACTTTATCATTTCTCTAGATTAACCTGCTGGGTCAACGTTAAGAGAAATATCAACGAGTCATACGCTGAAAATTTGGAGCGGACTGCACTGATCACTGAACTGCACCGATCACTGAACTGCAGCACAATCTGCTGACCTTCTACATAACTGATGCCCTCATGGAGTGAACGAAGACGCCACCAGCCAAAAAGTTTTTGAATTAACTAGTAAGAAGTCAGCTGTATTCACGGCTATTGACATAAACATAAGTAAAGGATGACATTTTAATGCGCTAGGGGAAAAAAAAGAAGAGTGGATAGATCCGTAACTAATCAAATTAGTTAGAAACTTTACTAAAATTTGGGATTCTAGCAAATCCCACATTTTTGGGATTCAATTTTCACCAACCCAATAAAAAGGGTAGCCAGATGACTTAATGTTTGGTTGGATTCTTTTGATCATAGAAAAGGATTATAACAATAAAATTTGTGTTTTTTGTCAATGGCTTTTGCCTCATCTTCCATGTAACAGTATGAGGCCAATCACGGGCCTCTGTCATGGGTGTGTCAGACAGTCATCCTGAAACCGTCTGTAGAAGGTCATTGGGATTAGCTCTACAAGCACTTTCTTGATTTTTGCATCTCTGTTATGAAGTGATATCCTTCTCCCTCTAGGACCCAACAGTTACCTCCACCTTTTGCTGCTAAAAAACACAACCTTGCTGAAGGTTTAAATACTTCAGCAAGGTGCTGGTGTTAGCTCAATTTCCTTCTATCTGGTTGGAAGTACAGCAGTTAGTGTCTTCTTGGAGTACTCTTGGGGGATTGCTGGTGTGATATCTTAGTGGTCTTCTCAAGATAACTGTATCCCCTCATTTGTCCACCCTCTCTGTCTGTAGTTGTAGTGGGGGCAGACTAGCACTCCCTGTCCCCATCCCAATCCAGGGCCTATCGCTAGGGTCAGGCAAGGATTAGGTTCCTGCTTGGCAAAAGGTGCAGAACCTATTTAGGGACGTCAGGTGAGACAGCAAGTTGTTAGATCTGCCTAGGGTTCTCTACTCAACCCTTCCCTAGTGTTTGGGCTTCCTCTCCCTCTCCCAGTTGTTGTGCACCTTGCTTCTCTCTCACCCAGTGTGACAGCCTCAGCGCCTAAAGAACTGAAGTGGAGGATCAGGGACTTGTGGTGATGGCAGTGATGGGATAGATAAGTGTAGTGAGTTTTATTATCTTTTAACCCCTTCTCTTTCCTTTGATTATGATTTGGGGTCTAGGGAGACCTCAAAGGCAAACGAGAAAATTTCGATTTGGCCCAATTTCATTCAGACCAAATCAAATCTGATGGACGAATAAACAATACTGCCCAAAAAAAATTTCTGGACATTCTCCCATCTCCATACAGCACTTTTACAAGCTGCTTTACTATTTTTAAAAGGAGTTGCTTGATATAGAAAACTCCATAATAAAAACCCTATTAGTGAATTTGGAGTTAATAGAGAGGGTGGTGGATCTTCATTCTGGACCTCCATCATTGGCACCCTAAATTGAGTTTTTTTATTTTTTTTGGCGCCCCCACTCATTTTTAACGGAATTTATGTTCACTTTTTTCTGGTTTAATTTCCTTGATCTATCTGAATAAGTTAGTAGGAATACTCTGTTTTTTAGTAACTGGTACTGTTCTGCTGTTTCTATGCTTAGAAGTCCAGTGGGCGGCTCCACTTTCTGACTGAAAACATGTTATCTCTGTAACTTTATAATTGTCATTTAAATTCTTGTTCTTTCTAAGCTCAGAAGTCAGGGGGGAGGTTCTATTGATAGACAGTCTTCCCAGAATCAGTGTCAGCTGTCAATCATCACACAGGACCGCCCACTGGACTACTAAGTTTAAAAAAAAAGAAGAGATGTAAAGGAATAAAACTAAAGTAATTATTTTTCTTCTTTGTTCTCTTTAAGTTTACTGTATGTATGCATGTGATAATTGCAACTTTATATCTAAATGAAGTGAACCTTGAAGCCATTGAGGATTGTTTCAGATCAGAGCTGTGTTAATTACTAACCATCGTAGGCAGCACAGATGACGAAGCAGAGATGTAACTGTGCCTCCAGCTGCCTGCCGGGATGTGATGGCTGTGTCTTTATGGGCACAGAGTATGTGGGCAGTGGCAGAAGTATCAGTCAGTGTCAGAGAAGACAAGAAAAATGGGCCAATACTGAAAAAGATAGAACACTAAATGGAAAAAAAGTTTGTAGCTCGTGGAAAGAATGCAATTTATAGGGGAGGAACAGATGTGTCTGCTGCCGAGTAATTGTGACTTTTACAGTACATGGTCCTGTTTTCTTCCCTCCTGCTTCTTCTCTGTAGCTCTCTAGTGTAGGACCCTGAAATAATAAGAAGCTTCTGAATATCAATGAATCTAAAAATGTACCACCTATAATTGAACTTAAAGAGGACCTGTCATTTTCCATAAATAAATGTTTCTTGCTTTTTAATCCATTTTAATACTATAATAACATTATTTTAAATTTACAATAATTAGTTCTTTCCACTCCTTCTTGTTCCAAGTTGAAGTCCCTGTCACTCCTTGTTTCCATGTTGAAGACCCTGTCGCTCCTTCTTGTTCCAAGTTGAAGTCCCTGTTATTCCTTGACTCCATGTTGAAGTCCCTGTCACTCCTTCTTGTTTCCATGTTGAAGTCCCTGTCACTCCTTGTTTCCATGTTGAAGTCCCTGTTATTCCTTGACTCCATGTTGAAGTCCTTTTCAGACTTTCTTGTTCCAAGTTGAAGTTCCTGTCATTCCTTCTTGTCGCCATGTTGCAGTCCCTGATGTCATGCTCGTGAATTCAATCCCTTAAATTTGTGTTCTGTGGTCGGCTTCTCTTTCTGGCGAGCCACATGAGACGTACCTTTTCTGTGGGTGTTTGGGTTCTGCTTCACTGGCTGCCTTATGCTTACCGTAGTTTAAGACAGATATTTACATTTCTCATCCTATCACTTGTTGGCTGCAACTTTAAATTCTGTCCCCCTGCTGGTGATTATTCATTTGGATGTTCTAACTTTCTATTGATGTTTGGAGCCATTCTGAGATTCCAGCTAAGGGTTTTCGCTTTGCTATTTCTCTTCTATACTTTGCACCTATCTTCTGTTTATCATTAGTAAGTAGGCTGTATATTTTTTAACAGTACTTCCGTTATTCTTTGGTATTTCATTATTTACTTTACTCACTCTGGGATCTTTCCTTTTTCCAGCACACTTTTCTTCTTGATAATTCACACTCTGCTCTGCCCTCTTGTCCTTTCGGAGGAACATGAAGCATCTCGTCGGCCTTTTAGGGAGTTTAGGTTCCTGCTGCCATATTCTACTCTATAGTTAAGTTTATCACTGCATCCTCAGGCTCCCCTAGGGACTGCAGTGTCAGGATATCTAGTCTGTACATGAACTGGTAGAGTAAGGTACAGTTTTTAGTGTATAACTTATTAATCCCTAGTGAGTTGCTACATAGGCATAGCTATAGCAGGCGCTATTAGGGGCATTCAGGGTCAGCCGCTGTCGATTGGCTGCCAACCTCCACGGTCAGGTAAGAACAGACTGGGGCAGAGTAGGGCTATTACCAGTCTGAAAAAAAATCTGCCAGGTTCAGGTTTTTCTTCCCCTGGTTTGTTGGTTATCCGTGTGCTTGTGCAGTCATAACACCTGTCACTCCTTGCCTCCATGTTGAAGTCTTTTTCACTCCTTTTTGTCTCCATGTTTAACTCCCTGTCACTCCTTCCTGTCTAAATGGTGAAGTCCCTGTCATCCCTTCTTGTCTCCATGTTGAAGTCCCTGTCTCATCCTTCTCGTCTCCATGTTGAAGTCCCTGTCACTACTTCTTGTCTCCATGTTGATGTCCCTGTCACTCCTTCTTGTCTCCATGTTGAAGTCCCTGTCACTCCTTCTTGTCTCCATGTTGAAGTCCCTGTCACTCCTTCTTGTCTCCATGTTGAAGTCCCGGTCACTACTTCTTGTCTCCATGTTGAAGTCCCGGTCACTACTTCTTGTCTCCACGTTGTTGTCCCTGTCACTCCTTCTTGTCTCCATGTTGAAGTCCCTGTCACTCCTTCTTGTCTCCATGTTGAAGTCCCTGTCACTACTTCTTATCTCCATGTTGAAGTCCCTGTCACTTCTTCTTGTCTCTATGTTGAAGTCCCTGTCACTCATTCTTGTCTCTATGTTGAAGTCCCTGTCCACTCCCTCTTGTCTCCATGTTGAAGTCCCTGTCACTCCATCTTGTCTCCATGTTGAAGTCCCTGTCACTTCTTCTTGTCTCTATGTTGAAGTCCCTGTCACTCCTTCTTGTCTCCATGTTGAGGTCCCTGTCCACTCCTTCTTGTCTCCATGTTGAAGTCCCTGTCACTCCTTCTTGTCTCCATGTTGAATTCCCTGTCCACTCCTTCTTGTCTCCATGTTGAAGTCCCTGTCACTCCTTCTTGTCTCCATGTTGAAGTCCCTGTCACTACTTCTTGTCTCCATGTTAAAGTCCCTGTCACTCCATCTTGTCTCCATGTTGAAGTCCCTATCACTTCTTCTTGTCTCCATGTTGAAGTCCCTGTCACTTCTTCCAGTCATTCTCTGCTTACAGGACAGCAGCAGCCTCATTCTACTTACCCCAGTATCACCAATGACCCCCCCTTAATAAGCTGCAGTGCTCATTTGTTGTAGACGGGATGTCAGCGCTGCAGGCCTGTAGACATACAGTAGAATGATGGGCAGCAGCAAAGAGGCAGCGCTAGGGCAGATCTTCAGCAGGTGTGAAATACTTTATTTTACAGCAATACCCACGGTTTCTTTTAATGAAACTGGATAACTCCTTTAACAACATGGATCACAGAACCCTCTGATTTTGACTACTGTGCCCATTGATCGCCTCTCTGGGCTCCTTTAGAGCAGGAGTTAGGTAGTCAATAGACAATGCAGAACCTGCTCCAGAGCAGCAGAGAACACACATGCAGAAACTATTCAGAAGGTGCTTTAGAACATGACATCTTCAGGAGCACACTACTCCCCTGCCTCTTGGCTTCCTGCTCGCAAGGTGGTCATATGCTCCTGAAGATCAGCAGTTTGGGCCGGTGGCTTGCCTTAGAACTCTCTCAGCTTTGGCTCTGCAGTGACGGAGTACAGACCCGATCTGGTTCAAAGCACCTTGCAAGAACATCCTCCTTGCCCAGTAAACCTGCCCCCCTGACAGAATACAGAGGTGGTTGGTATCCATATCAACAAGCTGTAAGCCATAGAATTAAAAATCAATCTGTACTTGAGGATGAAGAGGATTTTTAATAGGAGTAAATTGCAGAGTTGCTTGTTTTAAAGGCAACCTGTCAAAAGGTTTTTGCTTTCTAATCTGAGAGCAGCATAATATGGGGAGAGAGCACCTGATTACAGGGATGTGTCACTTATTAGACTGTGTGTTGCAGTTTCAATACAGTCAGTGTTTTATCAGCAGGACATTATCACTGCAGGACTAGGTCTCGTGTGCAGAGAAGTCCAGCTAATCTGTGTAACCACGCCCCCCACCACTGATTGGCAGATTCCTAACAGTGCACACAGGAAGCTGTCAATTAGTGGTGTGGGAGGGGTTATACACAGAAAATACAGGGACCAAGCAGTCCAGTAAGTGACATATCACGGAATTCAGGCTCTCTTGCTCTATATCATGCTGCTCTCAAATTACGTAACAAAAACCTGCTGACAAATTTCCTCTAACAAGCACTTTTCAATTTTACAAATTTAATACAATCCCTTTAATGACCACCATAACGGAGTATTGTCAGTCATCAAGGGGTCAAGATGAAACCCAATGAGAATTTTGAATACTACAGTCACAGTATAAAACAGACATAATAATGCCAGATCCCTCAACATCAGCTTCTTCACAGTTGCAACAAAAATAAATAAATAAAATAAAAATCTGTAAAATGGGTAAAAAAAAGTTGGGGAATATTACAAAGAAGCTATATTTCAAATGTGGATGTGATTCAATCCATGAAAATATCTATTTGCGTGTGTCTGATGCTTGTGCTACGTAACCCGAGGACCCTGTAACGATACAGTAATAATAATCACTGCTTATATATATGACTGTTACGAGGGAAAGCTTCTGACAACAGCCATATAGATTTCATTCATTAGTAGGGCCGCAGCTGGGAATAGAAGACCCTAAACTAATTACTATTGTGATCGCCATACTTCTCACTTCAGCACCAGGGAGTTATAATTCAATAGTTACTGCTATGATTGATGGCGAATTTATTGCCGCTCTTCACGGATGTAATAATAATATAACAGATTGTCTTGTGTGCGCTTCCCAGGAGGATTCTGCTCTTTTTACTATTTTTATTTGTGATAAATTTAGTTTCTATGTCAATTTTCACTCGGTTATTGTTTATATGGGTCAAAATAAGCAAACTGATTCGCTAGACAGGTAAAGCAATCAGTGGTGACAACCGTGCTAAATAACCTACCCGCCTCTGCTATATCTGTGTAACGCCCAAAGTGGGAAGACTAAGTGCAACACGGGAGGAAGAGGGAGGGGGAAACCCATACACTAGGGAAGTGGGGAGTGGAAACACATAAGCAGATCTAAAATCGCCCTGTCTGCCCTAAACGTCCCTATATAGGCTCTGCACCTATCGTCGAGCAGGAACCTAATCCCTGCCTGACCCTAGCAATAAGCCTTTCTTAGGGAGAGGAGAGGGTCAGCACTAGTCAGTCCCCACTACAACTAAAGACAGGGTAGACGAAGAGGGGAACACTTATCTTGAGCAGACTCAGATAGATAACACCAAACGTCCTCCAACAGCACCAGAGAGGAAGATAGCCGAATGCTATAGCTACAAGCCTTCACAAGGGAGACATTTTAATATCACCGGAGATTCCCAGAAGCAGACTGGGAGTCTATAAACACCCAGGTCCAAGTATGTCAATTAGGGCCAGAGGAAATACTGTATGCCACAGGGTCAAAGAATCAGAAGGATTAAAAAAGCATCTGCAAAGCCAAAATTCAGACACCTTCAGAGCCAGTTGCAGAGCGACTGTCTGCAGCATCTGACACACCATGACAATCTGTGCACCAATGATTAGAGATGAGCAAATCTTTTGAAATTTGAATTCACTAGGTTCACTGAAGTTTTGCAAGAAAAATGTATTTGTGACGAACCAGAGGTACTCCAATTGTATCCTAGGATGGTACTGAACGCTTTTCAAGATTTGTAACGCAAACAGATCCATTACTTAGTAATGTCCCACATGACTATGGCTAAACGGATGGCAACTGTTTATGTGCTGTCACACACTATCTATGATGTTTATTCAGTATGTAACGCTTTCTTTCCTTATCTCCATTGTTAACCTGCGATCTGAGATGTTCCTTTACGATGAGATTACAAATCTTTCTACTAGAAATGAGCGAACCTCTTAAAATTTGAATTTGCCAGATTTGACAAATATTCCAATGAAGTTTAATCCTCGGTGAATAAAAAAAATATTAAATCCTTCAATTCCCTAAAAAAAAAAATGTATGACCAACAAAAGGGAACTCAGCCCTACAGTTGATTCAGTGTTTTATTTAGAGATTTCTCTCCCTATCCCAATGGCTAAGCGGCAAGCTGTGGAGTCTCCTCTCTATCAAGGTTCACCATAAAATTGCTGCTGCATTCCCTGCCCTAGCTTTTATACAGGCTGCCATAATCATTCATGATCAGCTTTGCAATACCATGTGATGTGATAGTGGCATGGCATTATGGACAGGGGCAGACATGCCACTGGTACAGCCACACAGGGGCCTAAAAGGTAAGAGGGCCCAATACTAGCTCCAAAGCAAGGTGAGATTGAGCATTTTGCATTTGGACTGCAAAGGGACCATATATTGTTCTTGCACAAAGCTTTCTTCCGGCTGTGTCTGCTCCTGATTATGGGGTAGCCTGCCCAGCCGCACCCAACATCCTTCTCTTTCTGATACAATCCTCTACAATGTGTAACATGGCACGCAAAGCGAACCGCAATTTATTAGAATTCTCCGGCTTCAGCGAATTCCTAAAAATTTGACACATTCAATTTGCAATCAATTGCTTATCTCCTAAAAACATCCCTCACGTTGTTGTGACGGAATGGAGAAATGGATTATTCCCCGGTCCTGGCCCAGCGCCATCATTTATGCCCCTAGGTAGAACACTGGTGTAGTTTTGGTGCAGTGTTCCATTAGCACTATCTTCTAGAAATCTGCTGGAACTGGGAGGATCATTGACTTCATCTTCCTGTTGGTTTAGAGCAATTCTCAAGGAGTTTGAAGCATCTTCTTGGAAATCAAGATTTTATGCGAAGTCACGGTGCTTGAAATTCCAGATGGGCCCTGCACGACCTCCACTTAAAATGACATTCTAAGAGAGCCACGTGTGTAATTGGGAACATTTCAGGACAAGGGTAAGAGGCACTCGTTCTCGTATTTCTAAAAAACAGCTTGATATGCCTCCAAAAAGAAAACTTTTTTACAAGTTACTTATTCTGTAATGTGTCTCATTACTTAACTAAGGCTGCCTGCAATCACTTGCATTTCTTTTTTAAAAACTCCACATTTTTTCTGAAATTTTGGAAACAGATGCACCATAACTGCAGTGTGTGAACACAGCTCAATATTTTTAACAGTTAGGCTGGTTTGACATTAGCGTTTTTTAGCGCAGCGCAGCGTGCACGTCCATGCGCATGCGCCCCCATGTTTAACATGGGAGCGCATGGTCTAGCGTTTGCATGCTTTTTCGTGCGCATGCGGTTTTTTGTAGTGTGCACCTAGGCGCGCCGGACGCAACCTGTTGCATTTTTGGTCTCCCCAACCTGTGTCAAAAAAATGCATGCGCACGCTTGCGCACAGAATGCGCCAAAAAATCACATTACAGTCTATGGGAACGCAGGCGTGTGCATGGACATGCGCACGCCTGCGTTTAAAATCGCATGCGTTTTAAGAGTTAACATGGCTAGAAACTGGTTAAAATGCATGCGCCTAAAAAAAGCAAATGCATGCAAAACGCTAATGTGAAAGTAGCCTTAGCAATCAATTAATAAGGCTTGACCAAGATTAGAAAAAAAACCATGGCTTTAATGTTGGGTCGTGGTGCTGTCTGGTTCTGATCCTGAACAACCCTCTGCAAAGGATGATAATGGTGGAAAGTAAAACCTCCACTTTATAGGTATGAACAAATATATAGCACAATATTGACTGCATTACATGAAAATATTATATTTTATGTCTTCAGGGTTTGTTTGTTTGTTTGTTTGTTTTTGGGGGGGGTCAGAAATTTGCACAAGTTCAAAATATAAGCATAAAGCTTCCACGAGATTAAACAAACACATGACAGCCCACATGCGTCTTGGAAGCTAGGAGCACATGACTCTCCGTGTAAGGTTTCCATTCACTTTAGTGAAGGAAGCAGATGCACATACTGTCTCATTAGTGCATCCTAAATATTAGACATTACAGAGGTGAGATTGTTCCTGTAAATTGGAAATTATTATTGTTGGGATAAGGTTCCACATTGCAGAAGCTGAATGCATCCTAAAGCCAACACTTCAGTGTGCATAACTATTCACCCCCCGTAAAGTCAGTACTTTGTAGAGCCTCCTTTTGTGGCAACTACAGCTGCAAGGCGCTTTGCAAAGATAAGTCTCTGACCTTTCCACTGGGATTGTTGCTCATCCCTCAAGGCAAAACGTCTCCACCAGCTCCTTCAAGTTAGATGGTTTCCTCTGGTGAACAGCAATCTTCATGTCTGACCACAGATTCTCCAGTGGATTAAGGTCTGGGCTTTGACTAGGCAACTCCAAAACATTTACAGGTTTCCCCTTAAACCACTTGAGTGTTGCTTTAGCAGTATGCTTTGGGACATTGTCTTGTTAGAAGGTGAACCTCAGTCCCAGTCTCAAATGACTGACAGACTGAAACATGTTTTGCTCAAGAACATTCCTGTATTTCCCATCGTCCATCTTCCCATCGACTAGGATCATTTTCCTGTCCCTGCTGCTGAAAAACATCCCCACTGAATGTTGCTGTCACCACCATATTTTACTGTGGGGATGGTGTTCTTGAAATGATGAGTTGTGTTGGTTTGGCGCCAGACATGGTGGCCAAAAAGTTCAATTTTGGTCTGATTTGACCACAGAATATAAAATAGAAATACAAACTCCCTGACAAACCATAGCTTAGCTGGCTAACTGATAGATTCTCAGTTAACTCATTCTGCAGCCAGGCAGTGCAACGCAGAAACAATAATAAGGCAAACGGTGCAATATTTTTAATGAAACCAATTAGAAAAATGATTTTTCGCTCCAATTTAATGCATTTAATAAGTCAGTAAAAGAAATTTCTCCCAAAAGTGGACAACCCCTTTAATTTAAGGCTGAATATTCTGAGTAAATTGGATCCCAACTCTGTAAAATTTATTTTTTACATCTTGCCGGCATTAAATTTGTGACCTAAGTCTTTCCTGAATTCTGATGAAGAGCAGATACCCCTGACCTGCCTTACATTACTTTGTACTGTACATCACATTCGTTTTTTCGCCAGCGTTAAATCCTTTACTCGTTTTTTAATCCTCGAGACCAAACAAAGGAAGACGTAGATGAAGAGAAAGCAGCGATTCCCTGCGGCTTACACGTTAAAAGAGGCTACAGCGGCGATCACTTCCTAATAAAATAACCTTTTATATAACAGCTGCTTAGGATAAAGGTTTCAATAATTAAATCCTAACCCGAGCCTCCCTGGTGGAACCATTAATTATAAGTACCCGGCCTGGCTGACGATAGAGAAGAAAAGCCGTCACGTCCTGGGAAACATTACATTGCTCTGTAAAATGCAACAATTTTGTCATTCCTAATGGAAATAATTCAGCCTGAACATGGCTAATTCAGAGAGAGGTCGAGGCAAAGGTCAAGATAAGTAGTGGCAACCAGAGGTGGATTTATAGAAAATGGGGTATTGGGCAACAAGCTAAGAAAAACCTGTAAACTTGCTAGTTTTCTAAGCATTTATTGTCATTTGTATGCAAATTGTCTCTTCAGAGAGGAAGAGGACTAGAACACTAATGCCAGCTATAGGAAGCAGCAATCCTAAAAGTAAAAAAAAAAAAAATCGACCCTCTAATGAGCCTTGCCCCGTGACTTAGGATAAAAGCCAAACCAGAACCTCAATTTTCAGACACAGTGTTTCAGGGTACTGCCGCTCATTAGTGCAAAGCGTGAGATCTGGTTTGTATGGGTGAGAGGCGTCTGACCAGGATCCAAGGTGTAAAGCTTTGTTACACACAGTGTGGGAAGACTAAGTGCAACACCAGGGGAAGAGGGGTAGGAAGCCCAAACGCTAAGGAAAGGGGGAGTGGAGACCCCTTGGCAGATCTAATAGCATCCTGCCTCCTCTACCATCCCTGTATTGGTTCCACACCAATCACCGAGCAGGAACGTAAGCCCTGTATATGCCTAGAGTTAGGCCCTGAATAGAGAAGGGGGCAAAGAGCACTGGTCTGTCGCCCACTGTACACTAAAGAGAAGAAGGGAGACAAACAAAGGGGAAGCAACTTAGCTTAAGCAGACTAATAGAGAGGTAACACCAAACATCTTCCAAGAGCACCAGAAAAGACGCAAGCTGACTGCTATAGCTCCAAGACTTCACAAGGGAAAAATGTGAATATCACCGGTGATTCCCTGAAGCAGACTGGGAGTCTATAAACACCCAGGTCCAGGTGTATGATTTAGAGCCGGAGGGAGGTTGCCACTGGGTCCAAAAGTCAGAAGGATTAAGAAGGCTTCTGCAATGCCAAACGCAGAGACCTTCCACAGCCAGATGCAGAGCAACTGTCTGTCACATTTGACACACCCATGACAGTTTCTCCTTGCAGAGATTGACATGTCAAGCCTGACATGCCAAGGTGAGGATACTTAAGCCTTGCAATACCCCTCTGTTAGATATGAAAATAGACTCTTTGGAGAAGAAGAGGACTAGATCTGTAATGCCACCTATTGGAAGTCGCAATCCTAAAAGTCAATATCCACCTTTTAACAAGCCTTGCCACGTGACTTAGGATAACAGCCCAAAACAAAAGCTCAATTTGCAGACACTGTGTTTCGGGGTACTGCCGCTCATCAGTGCTAAGTATGAAGAGACAATTTGTATATTTCCCAGAAGAGCATTGCAAGGCTTAAAAGTCTCCTCACCTTGGCATGTCAGGCTTGACATGTCACTCTACGCAAGGAGAGATGCTACCGGATTGTAATTTCTACGTACTTATATAAATAATGTCGCCATACAATGCTTATTGTATACAAACTAATGTACACTACCATATAGTGCCCACATAACACATCTCTAAATATTCCCTACACAACACTGCCATCTGATTTCCAAATGAAACTATCATTCACACCAGAATACAAATAATACCGCCATTCCACACAATGCTACCATTCAATGCACAAATAGTCACAATATAGTATACAAATAATACTGCTATATACCTATCTAGAATACCCATACACTGTCATATAATACCTACATAACACTTTAATATGTTGATCATGTAACAAGGTGGCACTGGGTGGTAGTCATAACCAAGTCCATTAAAGAAACAGTCCATAAGCACTCCGGCCCCTTACACATGAAAAAGACAGATATGGTTCCAATTCTACAGCACATTCACCTTCTTTCCACGCTCACTGCAGCCACTGAGAGTGAGGATCATGGAAAAACAAGGCAGGCACAGTTCTGCTACAACAGGGAAAACTTTACTATACATGAAATAATGTTTCCTGCTCTGTCCCTGCAGCTACTTGAGGCCAGTCAGTATCAGTGGCTCCCTCCCGAACTCGAGAGCCACAGCAGTCTTTTTGATGATGGTCCCATGTTCCCGGGGTCCATCTACACTGCCCGGCAGACTAAGGCAGAGATCTGCGGCAGCTTTTTCCCGACGTCCCAGGCACCTTCTGCTCAAGGCTGTGTGGAGCGACCTGCCACGGGCAAGCCTGCCTGGCACTGACTGCAGAACAGGAACTTCCTATTCCTTTGAGGCTGCTGACCCAGCCCACCGAATTAACTCTTACTATCCCTAATATTAACATGTTCATGACAACACAGTATATACAATACAAGGGCATAGGATAAAAGAGCATCACATATTACACATAGCATTAATAAAGCAGTGAAATGTAAGCAAACCGTCAGGCCACCACATGAGACACTCACGCCCGTCATATAGGAGACAGGGAGCACTGAGGGTCTGCGCCACCTCCTTACACTCACACAATACTGCCAGATTATGTAATATCTAATGGCTAAATGAAACTCCCAAATAAAACTCGTAAATAAAAGTCACACATAAATTATATTACCATATAATGCCAACAAAACACTACCATTTATTTATAATACTATACTGCCTTGTAATGTCTGTTAGGGTTCTAGGTAGGAACCCGAGAGTGGACCCTCTGGGTCATGACTCCAGAGCCCCCAAGGGCGAGCGGACCAGGTGATGACCACCCCCTATACAGGGAGTGTTAGGGGCAAGCCCAAGGGAGATGGATCCACGACAGCCGGAACCAAAGGGACGACCCGGGGTGTTTACAGGAGAGAAGAGCAGAGTGCAGGAGAGCATACGAGAGAGGGTATGGACCCGAGGCAGGAGGAGACAGGCTGTGGGGGCCGGGATGGATCAGGACGAGCAAAGAACAATAGCTGAAATAGAAGGGGGACACAAGGAGATTAGGAGATAATGGACCAAGGGGTACTGGCAGAACACAAGATAGGATGGAAGAGGCAAAATACACAGGAGACAGACAACTACAGAGGCAGCGGTACAGGCGAGGAACAGGCACGGTAGTAATACAGGATGGCTAGCGGAGGAACAGGAGAGGGAGGTAGGACGAGAGCACGGAGGAGGGAGCGAGAGCAAGGAGACACAGGACGGCGAAGCCAGGCGGGAAACAAGGCAGAAAGCTGACCGCAGCACAGAGGGTGCGCAGGGACCTGAGAGTCGAGGGTGACGCTGCTCAAAGAATGCTTAGCGCCACAGAGATTGACAAACAGGCGTCTTACCTGCCAAGACGCCAAGCAGAAATACCCGGTGGGCGCCACCATGATGGGACGGAGCCACCGGGACACGAGCTCCCAGGATGCCTGGCGGCCGGGGAAGAGCGAGCGCGCATGCGCGGACCTCTGATGCGCCGTGACCCTGCAAAGCCAGACGAGGAACAGCGTGAGAGCGGACTGGGAGGGCGCTGGGAGGAGGCGGTCCCCAGGTGAGAGTCTGGGGGTGTAACAATGTCCAAGTAAAACTACCTTTCAGTGATGGATGACCCAGCTTAGGGGAAGGAATTTTTTTCCCTATGGAGAAAATTGTCTTCTACTCTGTGGGTTTTTTGCCTTCCCCAGGATCAACAATGCAGAACAGCTGCACTAAAAATAGGCTGAACTAAATGGACATAAGGTCTTCCTTCAGCCTTCAAAACTATGTTACTATGTTACTGGTGTAAAAAATAATACCACCATACTATGCATAAATTATCCTCTTTAACAAATTATACTATCGTATAATTCCCGCTTAACACATTATTATATTTTCCACACACAGTTGTGTAAAAGAGTCTGCCACTTCCGGATTTCTTATTCTTTTGCATGTTTTTCACACTTAAATGTTTCTGATCACCAAACAGATGTAAATATTAGACAAAAATAACACAAGTAATCACAAAATGCAGTTTGTAAATCAAGGTCTTCATTATTAAAGGAAAGTGTAAATGCGCTCTTGGTGTAATTTTGGTCGGCCGGTCACTCCTGGGAAGGTTCATCACTGTTCCACGTTTTTGCCATTTGTGGATAATGGCTGTCACTATGGTTCGCTAGAGTACCAAAGCTTTAAAAATGGCTTTATTATTATTATTATTATTATTATACATTTTTATAGTGCCATCTATTCCATGGTGCTTTACATGTGAAAAGGGGCAAATATAGACAAGTACAATAAAGATGAGCAATACAAGATACACATAAGTACAGAAGAAGGGAGGACCCTGCCTGTGAGGGCTCACAGTCTACAGGGGATGGGTGAGGATACACTAGGAGAGGGTAGAGCTGGTCGTGCAGCGGTTCAGTAGACTGAGGATCACTGCAGGTTATAGGCTTGTCGGAAGAGGTGGGTCTTCAGGTTCTTTTTGAAGGTTTCTATGGTAGGCGAGAGTCTGATGTGTTGGGGTAGAGAATTCCAGAGTATGGGGGAAGCATGGGAGAAGTCTTGTATGCAGTTGTGGGAAGAAGAGATAAGGGGAGAGTAGAGAAGATCTTGAGAGGATCGAAGGTTGCGTGAAGGTAAGTACCGGGAGACCATGTCACAGATGTATGGAGGAGACAGGTTGTGGATGGATTTGTATGTCATAGTTAGGGTTTTAAACTGGAGCCTCTGGACGATAGGAAGCCAGTCAAGGGCTTGGCATAAGAGAGAGGCTGGGGAATAACGAGGAGACAGGTTGATTAGTCGGACAGCAGAATGTAGGATGGATTGGAGTGGTGCCAGAGTGCTGGAGGGGAGGCCAGAGAGTAGGAGGTTGCAGTAGTCGAGGTGGGAGATAAGGGCGTGCACTAGTGATTTTGTGGTGTCACTGTAAAGGAATGCGCGGATCCGGGAAATTTTTTTTGAGTTTGAGATAGCAGGAGGAGGCTAGGGTTTGGATATGTGGCTTGAAAGAGAGGGCACAGTCGAGGATCACCCCGAGGCACCGAGCATGTAGGACTGGGAAAAGTGAGCAGCCACTGACATTGATGGATAGGTCTGGTGGAGGGGTAGAGTGAGATGGGGGAAAGATTATGAATTCTGTTTTGTCCATGTTCAGTTTTAGAAAGCAAGCAGAGAAGAAAGCTGAAATAGTGGACAGACATAGTGGGATTTTAGTCAGTAAGGCCGGTTTCACATTAGCGCTTTTTAAGCGCACGCACGGCCGGGGGTAGCTCCGCCCCCGAGCCGGCTCTCTGCCCGGCGTGCCCGCCCCTTGCTTGTAGCGCCGCCTACTAGCGGACAGCGGCGCCTGCGATCGGCGCACTCTATCTTTAGCATAGGGTGCACAGATCGTGCGCAGGCCGTGCGCTAGTTGCGCTTTGACCTGCGCTGCGCACTTTTGACGGTGCGCCGTGCGCGCCAAAATCAAACTTTTCGGATTTTGGCGCGCACGGCGCACCGTCAAAACTGCGCAGCGCAGGTCAAAGCGCAACTAGCGCACGGCCTGCGCACGATCTGCGCACCCTATGCTAAAGATAGGGTGCGCCGATCGCAGGCGCCGCTGTCCGCTAGTAGGCGGCGCTACAAGCAAGGGGCGGGCACGCCGGGCAGAGAGCCGGCTCGGGGGCGGAGCTACCCCCGGCCGTGCGTGCGCTTAAAAAGCGCTAATGTGAAACCGGCCTAAGGAGGTGAGGTCAGGTCTAGATAGGTAGATCCGAGTGTCATTGGCATAGAGATTATACTGCAAACCGTGGGATTCTATGAGCTGTCCCAGGCCGAAGTGTAGATGGAGAAGAGTATAACCTTTTCCAGACTGATAGATCTCAGATACTTTGTTTCTCATTTGTTACAGAATTTCTCTGGATCACAGCATGACGTTTAGCTTTTGAGGGTCTTTTGGTCTACTGTACTTTGTCAGGATGGTCCTATTTAAGTGATTTCTTGATTGAGAACAGGTGTGGCAGTAATCAGCTTACCAAAGATGTGATAAACCACAAATAATTTATGTTTTAAGACAGGGGGCACTCTCTTTTTCACACAGGGTTTGTATTTCTTTTTCCCTTAATAATAAAGACCTTCATTTATAAACTGCAATTTGTGATTACTTGTGTTATCTTTGTCTAATATTTACATTTGTTTGGTGATCGGAAATATTTAAGTGTGATAAACATGCAACAGAACGGGAAATCAGGAAGGGGGCAAATACTTTTTCACACAACTGTATATAAATGAGATCACAAGTTATACTGTCAAACAATATGCTACTACATGTGGGGACAAATGACACCGCAAGAAACGACCTGGAAACCATCTGCAGAGACTTTGAAGACTTAGGCAAGAAAGTGAAAGAACTGGGAGCGCAGGTGGTCTTCTCTTCCATCCTCCCAGTGGATGGCCATGGAACAAGGAGGTGGAATAAGATTCTGCAATTGAACAACTGGCTACGTCGATGGTGCCGTCAGCAACGATTTGGATTTCTGGATCACGGAGTGAACTACTTATACGATGGACTACTTGCTAGAGATGGGGTGCACCTTACGAAGACTGGAAAGCATGTATTTGGAAGTCGCCTTGCTACACTTGTAAGGAGAGCTTTAAACTAGAACAACATGGGAAGGGAAGCAAAAGACCAGAAAAAGCCTTACACCTGACAAATGCTATTGAGAACTCTGCTATTAGAAGTGGAAAGGAAGAACAAAGACGAAAGAATCTAATTAATAAAAATATTGGAGAAAGAGAAACCAATCACAAACTAAAATGTTTCTATACTAATGCACAAAGCATGGGCAACAAACAAGGAGAATTGGAACTACTAACACAGGAAAAGAAATATGATGTCATTGGAATCACTGAAACTTGGTGGGACAATACACATGATTGGAATACAAGACTAGAAGGATACAACTTATTTGCAAGAAACAGACTTGATAAACGAGGAGGGGGTGTTGCATTGTATGTTAGAAACGCGTATATCTGCACAGAGATTGAAGCTTCAGAGACTGGGAGCTCTGTGGAAACTGTTTGGGTAAGAATACAAGGACAGAACAATGGAAAGGACACCATTGTAGGCATTTACTACAGGCCGCCTGTGCAAGCTGAAGATATGGATGAACTCTTTATGCATCAAATGGCCAAGTTCTCCAAAAAATATGACATAGTTGTCATGGGAGATTTCAACTATCCAGACATTTGTTGGGAATCTCTCTCAGGCAAAACTAACAGGTCAAGGAAATTCTTATCCTCTCTTGCTGACAAC
Organism: Dendrobates tinctorius; assembly: GCF_039654945.1. Classification (NCBI taxonomy): domain Eukaryota; kingdom Metazoa; phylum Chordata; class Amphibia; order Anura; family Dendrobatidae; genus Dendrobates; species Dendrobates tinctorius. Next base: position 7,688,070 of record NW_027361863.1, read on the forward strand.
TTTATCTTCCAAAAGGTAGGGGAGAAAACAAGGGGAACTGCTACCTTGGATCTAATCCTTATAAACAGGGAGGAAATGGTTGAGGAGGTAAAAGTGGCTGGAACCCTAGGAGGTAGCGACCATGCTATTTTAGAATTTTGGATAACTAGAGGAGGAAGACCTGTGAAGACTCAGACGTCAAGGTTAGATTTCAGAAAGGCAGATTTTAAGGGATTCAGAAAGATAATTGGAGGGATCCAATGGCTGGATATCCTTAAAGACAAAAATGTCCAGGAAGGATGGGAAATCTTGAAAAATGAAATTCTCAAAGCACAGTTGTTAACAATTCCGAAAAGAGGGAAAAATAGGAAGCATTTAAGGAAACCAGGATGGATGAACACAGAACTTAAGCACATGCTAAAAAGGAAGAAAAAAATGTTTATAAAATGGAAAGAGGGAGGCATATCTAAAGAAGAATATAATGCTGTCTGCAGAACCTGCAGGGCACAAATCAGATTATTTAAAGCTGACAATGAATTGAGGCTTGCAAGAGATGTCAAAAGCAATAATAAAGGATTTTGGGGATATGTCAAAAGTAAAAGAAAAGTCAAAGATGCTATAGGATTTTTACAGGATGAAAATGATGAAATGGTAAGACAGGATGTTGAGAAGGCTGAACTTTTAAATTCCTATTTTGCATCTGTTTTCTCTCAGAAAGGAAATGTAACACCAACTGTTATTCACTGTCCTATTAAGGGAATAGAAGAATCCAGGATATCTATAAACAGAAAGATAGTGAGGAAACATTTAGCTAACCTAAATGAATTCAAGTCTCCAGGTCCAGATGAATTACACCCCAGAGTACTGAAGGAGATAGCAGAAGAAATTTTTGAACCCCTCTCCATAATCTTTGAAAATTCTTGGAGAACAGGAGAAGTGCCAGAAGACTGGAGAAGAGCAAATGTTGTTCCTATCTTCAAAAAGGGGAAGAAGGTGAACCCAGGCAACTATAGGCCGGTGAGTCTGACTTCTATACCAGGAAAGATCTTTGAACAAATTATTAAACAACATGTATGTCAATACCTGGATAAGAATGAAGTGATTAAACAGAGTCAGCATGGGTTTGTAACTAATAAGTCATGTCAGACTAACTTAATTTCCTTCTATGACGGTATCACTGATTGGGTGGATCAAGGAAATGCTGTAGATATAGTATATCTTGACTTCAGCAAAGCATTTGACAAAGTCTCTCATACAATCCTTATTGAAAAAATGACTAAGTATGGAATGGACAAGGCAACTGTTAGGTGGATTCATAACTGGCTTAGTGATCGGACCCAAAGAGTGGTCGTAAATGGCTGCACATCCAGTTGGAAGAATGTCTCAAGTGGGGTACCACAGGGCTCTGTCCTGGGCCCTGTATTGTTCAACATCTTTATCAACGATTTAGATGAAGGAATTGAGGGTAAACTGATTAAATTTGCTGATGACACAAAGCTAGGAGGGATAGCTAATACTAGAGAAGAGAGAGAGAGGATTCAAAAAGATTTAAATAAACTGGAGAAGTGGGCAGCAACTAACAGAATGGTTTTTAACAGGGAGAAATGCAAAGTACTACATCTGGGCAATAAAAATGAAAAAAGCATATATAGAATGGGAGGAATAGGGCTAAGTGACAGCACATGTGAAAAAGACTTGGGTATACTAATAGATCACAGACTGAATATGAGTCAACAGTGTGATGCAGCAGCAAAAAAGGCAAATGCAATTCTAGGATGTATTAACAGAAGCATACAGTCTAGATCACGTGAAGTCATTATTTCCCTCTACTCCTCTTTGGTCAGACCTCATCTGGAATATTGTGTCCAGTTTTGGGCACCACATTTTAAAAAAGACATCAACAAACTGGAGCAAGTTCAGAAAAGAGCGACCAGAATGGTGACCGGTCTGCAAACCCTGTCTTATGAGGAAAGGTTGCAGGATTTGGGAATGTTTAGTTTGCAAAAGAGAAGACTGAGAGGAGACTTAATAGCTGTCTACAAATATCTAAAGGGCTGTCACATTGTAGAAGGATCAACTTTATTCTCATTTGCACAAGGAAAGACTAGAAGCAATGGGATGAAACTGAATGGGAGGAGACACAGATTAGATATTAGAAAAAACTTTTTGACAGTTAGAGTGATCAATGAGTGGAACAGGCTGCCACGAGAAGTTGTGAGTTCTCCTTCAATGGAAGTCTTCAAACAGAGGCTGGACAGACATCTGACTGGGATGATTTAGCGAATCCTGCTTTGAGCAGGGGGTTGGACCAGATGGCCCAGGAGGTCCCTTCCAACTCTACGATTCTATGATTCTATGATTTAATATGTCAGAGTGATCACGCAGTCCTGCTATCTAATGTCCAAATAAATACAAAAACTACAATTCAAAATGTACAATCAATGCCACCATACAAAGCCTAAATAAAACTCCAATACAAATTACACTACCATATAATGCCAACATAACACTATGTTATATGTCTGACACAATACTATTATTCAATGCTCAAATCAAATTACGGTACTATTCAGTTTATAATTTACACCACCATATACTGCAGTTGTAAAACTCCCATACAAGTTGCATTATCATATAATACCTACATAACAGTTTCTAGAATTTCTCACCTGATACTGACATTCAATGCTAATACACAATACCGATATTCAAAAGACTACAATTCAGTGTGCAAATAATACTGCCATAAAATGCCTCCCAAACTAGCTATACTGCCATATATAATGGGCACATGACACTTTCTTACATTTTTTATATAATGTTGCCATTCAATGCTCACACAAAATTGGCATTTATACCGGTGTACAATTCTTACCGCCATACAATGCCTAAATTAAAAATCCCATACAAATTATACTGTCATATAATTCTTATGCTTCACACACAATACTGCCATTCAATACCTAATTAAAGCTACAATTCAGCATACGAATAATACCGCTATACTCTGCCTGAATGACACTCCCATATGGAGCATGGGACAACAACCCAGTTCTCACCCATAACTATATGGTCTGCTCCACATAGTCCTATCTATGGCGCCATATGGTGCCTCCAAACAAACAACCCACACTATTGTTTCCTTTATGACCACGTGCAGTTAGAGAAGGGAACGGGAAGGGATCACAGCAGGCAGGGGTTGTCATATTTATAGTTACTCCAATTTCCGTCATGAATCCTGATGGACCTACCCTTTAAGAAGGACTGAACCCAGTGTTATTCTGTGTGAATATATATTAATATCCCTCAGTGACAGACGTGGTGAGCGGGAACATCTGGGGATGTGGAAATATTTGTGCAGATGCAGCGCTCTGTGTCTCCGGGGATAACCTGAAAAATGCTTCATAATGATCACATCTGTCTGCGGGATCTCAGATTAGGATCATAAAAAATGATCACCACGGGGTTAAAAGAGAAAAAATGTCATAAATCCACGTCACTATTTAACCATTACCTAATATTGAGACAGAAACACGGTTTTACTTGTTCACTGGATGACAGCATTGTGTGGTAAATATATGGCAGTACTAGAGGTGTGCCCGATGCTATCGCATCGAGAGGGAAGTGTGTGTGTACGTGTGTGTGTGAATACGTGTATGTGAGTGTGTGTGTGTGTATGTGAGTACATGTGTGTGTGTGTGTGAATACGTGTATGTGAGTGTGTGTGTGTGTATGTGAGTACGTGTGTATGTGAGTACGTGTGTGTGTGTGTGTGTATGTGAGTGTGTGTGTGTGAATACGTGTGTGTATGTGAGTGAGTGTGTGTGTGTGTGAGTACGTGTGTGCGTGTATGTGAGTACATGTGTGTGTATGTGAGTGTGTGGGTGTGTGTGTGTGCATGTGAGTACATGTGTGTGTGTGTATGTGAGTGTGTGTGTATGTGAATACATGTGTGTATGTGAGTACGTGTGTGTGTGTATGAGTACATGTGTGCGTGTATGTGAGTACGTGTGTGCGTGTATGTGAGTACGTGTGTGTATGTGAATACGTGTGTGTGTACGTGTGTGTGTATGTGAGTACATGTGTGTGTATGTGAATACGTGTGTGTGTACGTGTGTGTGTATGTGAGTACATGTGTGTGTATGTGAATACGTGTGTGTGTACGTGTGTGTGTATGTGAGTGTGTGTATGTGAGTACATGTGTGTGTATGTGAGTATGTGTGTGTATGTGAGTACGTGTGTGTATGTGAATACGTGTGTGTGTACGTGTGTGTGTATGTGAGTGTGTGTATGTGAGTACATGTGTGTGTATGTGAGTATGTGTGTGTATGTGAGTACGTGTGTGTGTATGAGTACGTGTGTGCGTGTATGTGAGTACGTGTGTATGTGAATACGTGTGTGTGTCTGTATGTGTGTATGTGAGTACGTGTGTGTGTGTGTATGTGAGTACATGTGTGTGTGTGTATGTGAGTACATGTGTGTGTATGTGAAAAAGTGTGTGTATGTGAAAAAGTGTGTGTATGTATGTGAGCACGTGTGTGTATGTGAATACGTGTGTGTGTATGTGAGTACGTGTGTGTGTATGTGAGTACATGTGTGTGTGTGTGTATGTGAGTGTGTGTGTGTGTGTGTATGTGAGTGTGTGTGTGTATGTGAGTGTGTGTGTGTGAGTGTGTGTGTATGTGAATACGTGTATGTGAGTGTGTGTGTATGTGAATACGAGTGTGTATGTGAGTATGTGTGTGTGTATGAGTACGTGTGTGCGTGTATGTGAGTACGTGTGTGTATTTGAATACGTGTGTATGTGAGTACGTGTGTGTGTATGTGAGTACATGTGTGTGTGTGTGTATGTGAATACGTGTGTGTATGTGAGTACGTGTGTGTGTATGTGAGTGTGTGTATGTGAATACGTGTGTGTGTGTATGAGTACGTGTGTGTGTATGTGAGTACGTGTGTGTGTGTGTATGTGAGTACGTGTGTGTATGTGAGTACAGGCGGCGGTGGGGGGGTTCAGCGACGGCAGGTCCAGTGGTGGGGGGGGTCCTGGCAGCGGCAGCGGGGGGGGTCCATCGGCGGCGGTGGTGGGGTCCAGGCGGTGTCCGCTGGTGGTCCTGGTACCACCAGCGGGTGCCATATTGGAATACCCAGCACTGGGGTATTTCAATATGGCGGACGGCGTACTTCCGGTCGGCGCGGTGGATTGTGGGATTTGGGGACATCCAGACGGAAGTGGATGGCAGACAATTTAAGGCAATTATATATATAGATTATATGAGCATTATATATATGGAATTATTATATGAGCACTATATGTGTGGAAGAATTATATGAGCACTATATATGTGGAAGAATTATATGAGCACTATATATGCAATTATTATATGAGTAATAATATAATAATAATACATTTTATTTTTATAGCGCCGTCATATTCCGCAGCACTTTACATTTCAGAGGGGATTTGTACAGACAATAGACATTACGGCATAACAATAATCACATACAGTAGATTATAACAAATACCAAGAGGAATGAGGGTCCTGCTCGCAAGCTTACAGTCTATGAGGAAAGAGGTAGACACGAAAGGTGGGTGGTAACAGTTGCCCTGATTGTATGGACCAGCCATAATGTTAAGTGTGTAACAGTACAGACACAGAGGGCTAATGGATGCATAAAGCATGTGGGAACATGATGCAGGGAACCTGGTTATGGTAAAACTTTTGGCTGTGCCACACAGGGATAGATTAGGTTAATGTGTTGAGGCGATAGGCCAGTCTGAATAAATGAGTTTTCAGGGCACGCTTAAAATTGTAGGGATTGGGGACTACTCGTATTGACCTGGGAAGTGCATTCCAAAGAATTGGCGCAGCACGTGTATAGTCTTGGAGACGGGAGTGGGAGGTTCTGATTATTGAGGATGCTAACCTCAGGTCATCAGCAGAACGGAGGGCGCGGGTAGGATGGTATACTGAAACAAGGAAGGAGATGTAGGGTGGTGCTGAGCCATGGAGGGCTTTGTGGGTGAGGGTAATAAGTTTGTACTGGATTCTGGAGTGGATGGGTAGCCAGTGTAAGGACTGGCACAAGGTAGAGGCATCGGTGTAACGATTGGTGAGGAATATGATCCTGGCTGCGGCATTCAAGAAAGATTGGAGGGGGGAAAGTTTGGTAAGAGGGAGACCGATTAGAAGAGAGTTACAGTAGTCCAGATGAGAATGAGTAAGAGAAACAGTAAAAATTTTTGCAGAGTCAAAGGTAAGAAAAGGTCGAATTCTAGATATGTTTTTGAGATGCAGATAGTACTATATATGTGGAATTATTATATGAGCACTATATATATGGAATTATTATATGAGCACTATATATATATATGTGGAAGTATTATATGAGCACTATATATGTGAAAGTATTATATGAGCACTATATAGCAGCTTTATTTGAATATTCTACAGAGAATAATTTAAGGACTGTATAGCGGTATTATTTGAAGATTTATGAAGGCACTGAATGCCAGTATTATGTGAGAGCTAAGGATGTGTCCTTCCCTACCTTTGTTCTTGGCTCAAAATTTTCCTAGCTTTGAAATAAAAAAACATTTGAGTTATTCTTTTGGGTCCTCTAAAGCAAACACTTTCATTTCCAAGGCTTGTTACCTTGGGATATTGTGAGCCAAAATGGAAGAAGGACACATCTGTGCATAAGGACTCGGGAGTTATTATTTAGGCACTGTTTGGCGGTTTTAATAGGACACAGAATGCCAGTTTCCTTAGGCATTAGATTGCAATATTTGGAAGCAACTTTACTTGCATACTATATGGTGTTATTATTTATGCATTGTATGACAGTCATATTGGGACATTGAATGGCAGATTTTTTAGGCATTAAATAGCAGTATTATGTGGACACAGTTTTATTTGTATACCGTATGGAGTTATTCAGTTACTGCGTGATGATATTATTGGGACATTGAAATGCAGGGGTTTTTTAGGCATAAATTTGCAGTATTATACAGACAGATTTATTTGGAAACAATATGCAGTCATTATTTAAGTATTGTATATTGGCGGTATTACTTCATCACTAATTAGCAGGTTTTTTAAGGCACGGAATGCCATTAATTTGTGAAAAAAATATAGCCATACTATTTCAAATAACACACCTCCAAATTATACCATCATACAAAGCTAAATAATGACTCCATACAGCAGTGCTTCTGAATCTGCGAGGAGCCCTATAGTTGTTGGTGATGTGACCGCATGCTGCACAATGCTTCCTATGGCTGCACTGGTTTAGCAACATCATTTACGGTACTCATTCTGCGCTTTTTCAATATTTAAAAAAAAACATAAAATACAGGACTCAGATTTTTAATTTGAGCCTGAAACTCCACTACAGATGGTGAGGACCAAGAGAAAAAAAACATCGAGAAGCCCTATAGTGTCCAAATAAACCTGTCATATACTGCCCACATAATACTGCCATTCAATGCCCAAATAAAGCTGCCATTTACAGTTTAAATAATAACGCCACACAGTGCATATCTAATACCTTCATACAGTACCTAAATGAAACTGCCATATACAGATGTATCCTGCCTAGCCTTTCTTCTTGGCTCAACATATCCTTAAATAAATGGCGCAAAAGGAATAAAAAAATATTTACATTACAGCACCTAAGTTTTTTTCTTTTTCAAAGTCGATCATCTCAGGATATTTTTAGCCGAAAGAAGAAAAGTCATAGAAGGGCACATCTGACAGTTCTATGTGGCTATTGTATGACGTTATTATATATGCACTGTGTGGAGGTATTATTTGGACACTGAATAGCGGCTTTGGTTAGGCATTACATGGGCACTAGATGTGGATTCTGTATGGAGTCGTCATTATTTCCCTTTGTATGAAAGTATTATATGGGTAGTATAGTATGGAAGTATTATTTACCACAATATGGCTGTATTCAGGTATAAACATTCAGGGCGAAAAGTGCACTTGTATGTGTGTTTTACATTTTGCACCCTATATTAGGAAACCACAGAGAAATACAAGTCCGGACTCCAGGCGAAAGAATATGAATCTGAAATATGCACATGGTCAGGACGGTAGTTTTTCTGGCCGGAGCTCAGATTATAGAATCAATATGAGGCGAAAATGTGATCCCGCGTCTCTCTCTGTATCATCAATTTACGCCATTACAAAGAAAAATCAATACAAAGTCTTTTACCTTTAGTTATCTAACCCCAATAAAGCTGTGGGATAGATTTCCTCCGCCACCCCCTGCCATGTTAAAAAGCGCACTGCAGTTACTTTGCAAATAAACGCCAGCTTTTGAAGAATTGTATCACCTGCAAAAACATAAACTAGTTCTGAGCTACAGCAAAAAGTGGCCGGGCTTGTAAATGACTTGTGATGGCGACGTTATAGCACAAGCAGGGCCAGCAACTTCCTGAAATACTGCATCTCTACCAACAGAGGGCAGCGGAGGGTGCCTTAGAATGCTCTGCCAAGACTCTTGTATTGGGCAGGTATCGTAAATATGTAATATTTTTTCACTGGTGTAAATGCCGCTGTTCTCCTGAATCCGGCGTCATCTTTTTTTTGTTCCTGCGCCTCTCCGTTCCTGAGATATGGCCCCCTCTTCCCTGTATATAAATATAGTCTGGTTAGCCAAATGGGCGTGGTCCAAAGATCATCTACTGGAGGACAATGCCCAGTTGGCTAACAAAACTCGATTTTTATACAGGAAAGAGAAGGCGATATCTTGGGAACGGAGAGGCACCGGAATAAAAGAAAAATAACGCCGGATTCAGGAGAACAGCAGCATTTATACTAGGCAATTTAAAAAATATATATTTATGTTAAATGGCAGGTTCTCTTCAAACTCTGCCACCCCTTTAATACGGCTGTTGTACAGAAAAAAGCATACCACCTGCAGCAGTCAAGGCATGCTGGGAGACGTCTGTAAATCAGGAATGAAAACCCGTTCATGGAGTGTAGATCCAGGTGCACTAATTAACCATTCATTTTTCATTGGGTTTCACTGTTTGGAATTAGAGGTTTATGGGGCTTTAAGTTGGATGTAATTGAGTCTCAGGCTGTAATTTAATATTCGTAAATGAGCATTTACCAATTAGGCGCAAAGCAAAGAATGGTGGAGAATGGGATCCACTGGTAGGAAGCTGGAAGTACACAGTGAGTTTTTTCATTTGAGTTTGCTGGCTTTGACAAATCTTTCCCAAAAATTTGATTTATGGCAAATAAATTTGCTTGAATCTCAGTATTTGAACACTTGTAATTGCTCAGAAAATGGAGAAGACAGAGAGAGAGGACCCCACTGACCATAAGAGCTTACACTCTAGAGGAGAGAGAGGACGCCACTGACCATAAGAGCTTACACTCTACAGGAGAGAGAGGACCCCACTGACCATAAGAGCTTACACTCTACAGGAGAGAGAGGACCCCACTGATCATAAGAGCTTACACTCTACAGGAGAGAGAGGACCCCACTGACTATAAGAGCTTATACTCTACAGGAGAGAGAGGACACCACTGACCATAAGAACTTACACTCTACAGGAGAGAGAGGACCCCACTGACCATAAGAGCTTACACTCTACAGGAGAGAGAGGACCCTACTGACCATAAGAGCTTACAATCTACAGGAGAGAGAGGACGCCACTGACCATAAGAGCTTACACTCTACAGGAGAGAGAGGACCCCACTAACCATAAGAGCTTATACTCTACAGGAGAGAGAGGACACCACTGACCATAAGAGCTTACACTCTACAGGAGAGAGAGGACCCCACTGACCATAAGAGCTTACACTCTACAGGAGAGAGAGGACGCCACTGACCATAAGAGCTTACACTCTACAGGAGAGAGGACCCCAATGACTATAAGAGCTTACACTCTACAGGAGAGAGAGAGGACCCCAATGACTATAAGAGTTTACACTCTACAGGAAAGCAAGTACCCCACTGACTATAAGAGCTTACAATCTACAGGAGAGAGAGGACCCCACTGACCATAAGAGCTTACACTCTACAGGAGAGAGAGGACCCCACTGACCATAAGAGCTTACACTCTACAGGAGAGAGAGGACCCCACTGACCATAAGAGCTTACACTCTACAGGAGAGAGGACCCCAATGACTATAAGAGCTTACACTCTACAGGAGAGAGAGAGGACCCCAATGACTATAAGAGTTTACACTACAGGAAAGCAAGTACCCCACTGACTATAAGAGCTTACAATCTACAGGAGAGGACCCCACTGACCATAAGAGCTTACGCTCTACAGGAGAGAGAGGACCCCACTGACCATAAGAGCTTACACTCTACAGGAGAGAGAGGACCCCACTGACCATAAGTGCTTACACTCTACAGGAGAGAGAGGACCCCACTGACCATAAGAGATTACACTCTACAGGAGAGAGGACCCCAATGACTATAAGAGCTTACACTCTACAGGAGAGAGAGGACCCCACTGACCATAAGAGCTTACACTCTACAGGAGAGAGAGGACCCCAATGACTATAAGAGCTTACACTCTACAGGAGAGAGAGGACCCCACTGACTATAAGAGCTTACAATCTACAGGAGAGAGAGGACCCCACTGACCATAAGAGCTTACACTCTACAGGAGAGAGAGGACCCTACTGACCATAAGAGCTCACACTCTACAGGAGAGAGAGGACCCCACTGACCATAAGAGCTTACACTCTACAGGAGAGGGAGGACCCCACTGACCATAAGAGCTTACACTCTACAGGAGAGAGAGGACCCCACTGACTATAAGAGCTTACACTCTACAGGAGAGAGAGGACCCCATTGACCATAAGAGCTTACACTCTACAGGAGAGAGAGGACCCTACTGACCATAAGAGCTCACACTCTACAGGAGAGAGAGGACCCCACTGACCATAAGAGCTTACACTCTACAGGAGAGAGAGGACCCTACTGACCATAAGAGTTTTTGGGTCGCTCTCGCACACCCAGGGCAGCGGGGTACTCGGTACCAGGCCGGTGTCCAGGTGGGAATGTGTCACAGCAGCGGTGACCCGGTCCGTGGCCCTGGGCGCCCAATATCATTGGCGGTGATGTTAATGGTGTGAAAGTTTATATGAATAGTTTGTGACGCCACCCGTGGTGTTTGGCAAGTAAGATGGTAAGCCAACGCTGCATACAGATCTGCTGGGACTGATGGTGTGGTGCAGCAGAGATGGTATAGCTCCCCACAGGTGGAGCTGCAGTCCCAGGGCAGTGTAGGTGCAATGGATGAGGAGAGGCGCAGAATGGTATGGAGGCTGGTACCCAGGTGTAGTGGTGCGGGAATAACTGGAGGCCACCAGAATATGCAGTTCTAAAGCTTTACTCACTGTTTGCAGTTCACACAACTGCCTGCCTCCGCACTGTGTTCTTCGGGTCAGGGCCCCAGCCAACCTCCAGGCAGGATAGGATTCTCCCTTCCACACTCCGCCAACATGTACCTTACTGAACGACTCCTCCAATGCGCCTTTAGGTGCGAAGCACTCCAGTACTTAGTTACCCTGGAATGCCTCTCTCTAGGTGTTCCTAGTCTTACTTGTATGACAGACAGCTGTAGCCTGTGTCATGATCTCAGTGCGGGTTTGACTCGCACACGTGGGGTTAATGTTTGGAACCAGTGCTGATTACTGGCATTTCTGGGGTTAAAGGTTGTGATCCCGGTGCAGGCTTACCTGCACACCTGGGGCTATGATTGTGGCCTCTCCCTGGTTCTGGGGGAGGCTTCTTATAGCTTCAGGACACTCCCATCCCTGTCAGTTATACTTTCGCCCTTGGCGTAGTGTGGAGACCCCTGAGTGTGTTTGTGCTGTGTTCTGGTTGCTTGATTCTCTGTGTATGACTCGGTCTGTTCTCTGGATATCGCTTTGGATTCTGCCTGGTACCTCCTATGTCTGTTTGGTTTTGATCTCTGCTTGGGCCTGATTATCCGCTCTGTCTCATCCCTGGTACTGTACTGTGATCCTGTGTATGACCTCTGGCTTTGTCTGACCTCCCGTCTGTGTATCCCTCCTATGCCTCGTTTGCCCGTACTGTTGTGACCTCCGTTTTGCCTGACTCTGAGTTGTTGTATGGTGTCCTGTCATATCTGAAAGCAGGACGCTAAGCCACGCCCCCTTGCAGTCACATGACCATAGGTCCCATGCAAGCGTGCTCATTTTCAGTGTCCGCAGGTCCCGTGCCTCTTTACTTTCCAGCGCTGACTGGACCCTGACACTAATAGTTGGAGCACGCCTGGTCACCGCTGCTGCCCTGCTCCCCAGGTAACTCTTAGCACTGCTTCTGTGCTCAGGACACGCGCACTGGCTCTATGAGCAAGTGTAGTGCGGTGTCTTTTGACAGCCTGCTTCGGGGACTCCTCTCTGCGTCCCGGCTCTCTATTCAGTTGCTGTTGTGTCCCAAGTCTATGATGGGAGTAAGGCGTTAGCGGCTCACTACTCCTCCGGTGTCTGTTGCCGGACATAAAGATCCAATCAACCTCGGGGACCGGGCCCCGACCTTTGCGCTCTGGACTGGAAGGGTTCTCTCTCTTTCTTCAACCAGCTTCCCACCGCCACCGTCCTTCTATTCTCCTTCGTTCCGATCTGTTCTATCTTTCTTATGGAATCTGTAGTCTCCAGTCTACGTCTTTCTTCTTCTCTTCCTTTCCAAGGGAGCTCGTTCCACTAAGACCAGTCCTCAGCCTCTCCTGACTGACTGCCATTCTCCGCCTTGAGCTCCTCTCAGGCTGACCTGCTGTCAGCCTGCTCTCTCTCTCTGGGACTCACCCCAGACTGACCTGAAATCCTACACCTTCCCTCTCTTTTATAGCTAACTCCACCTGCCTCCCCAGCACCTCTCGTGTTACGAAGCCAGGGACCACAAAAGGCACCCTATGACCTTTCCAGCATAAAGCATGGATGGGTCCCTGCTGAACTATCCTGTGTGTAGGGTGCAGGTGTTGGAATGCGGAAAGGAGTTCCCAGCCTACCTGGATGGTGGGGCACTACACCTTAGGAGAAGGTGCAGTACCTCTGTGGCGACTGAAGCCTCAGGGGCGCCACACTTACACTCTACAGGAGAGAGAGGACCCTACTGACCATAAGAGCTTACACTCTACAGAAGAGAGAGGACCCCGCTGACCATAGCAGCTTACACTCTACAGGAGAGAGAGGACCCCACTGACCATAAGAGCTGACACTCTACAGGAGGGAGAGAGAGGACCCCACTGACCATAAGAGCTGACACTCTACAGGAGAGAGAGGACCCCACTGACCATAAGAGCTGACACTCTACAGGAGGGAGAGAGAGGACCCCACTGACCATAAGAGCTGACACTCTACAGGAGGGAGAGAGAGGACCCCACTGACCATAAGAGCTGACACTCTACAGGAGGGAGAGAGAGGACCCCACTGACCATAAGAGCTTACACTCTACAGGAGAGAGAGGACCCCACTGACCATAAGAGCTGACACTCTACAGGAGTGAGAGATTTACTCGGTGACTCTGGAGATGTAATACGATGGTCATAGATAGACAGTGGATGAAGGTTTTATTTAGGCATTACAGTACAGTATTATGAAGGCAATATACTGCAATGCTACAATATGTCTGTATGGGAGTATTTTCTGAGTCCTGTATATTATGGCGATGGTATATTATTTGTTTATGGCAGAATTATCTTAGCACCATATAGCATAATTCTATAGGTGATATTTACAGTAATATAGCGATGTTTCTGGAGTTTGAACTTTAACCTTTATCTTTCCTTAGAGACTTGTTATCACGATAGATAAGCATTGTAGCCCTTGAACTGAATGAAGCTGAGCTGCAATACCACACACAACCTGTGGACAGGTGTGGCGCTGTCTATGAAAGAAAGCATCCTTTCTTTTCTAGATGTCGCGCAGGCAGTACTTTCATAGTGGCTTTTGAGCAATTGAGGGTGGTCTTGCTCTGGAGACCCCGATCTCCATTAAGGGGGTTTGCTCCCATCTGGGGACGTTGCTATCGGAACAGAGTTTGTTACGTACTCGGAAATTTTCGGAACTCTCATGGAAATTAATGGAGGCCATGACTCCAATCTTGAAAATGCAAAAGGGATTTATACCCCCAACCTGTCAGTAAGCCATATGTGACAATCTATGAGAGTAATGAATTACTGTCATGGGTTACCTCAATTTATGGGACGTTCGCATATTTGTCACATTGTGGCACAACTCGACAGAGAATGAAGTGAGCCAAGGCCGGTGAACGCCTCGCTCTATAAATATTTTTCCCTGCTCTTCCAGGATTATCGGCACATGACGGATCTGAGATGACACAACATGAGATTCCCCGTGTTCCTCTCTTAAATAATCTCTCGCTGGCATCCATCACATAGGCGCCCACCCCTGGTTATGTCCCCGGTATTGACAAATCCATCAATCACTGCAATTTAACTATCTCGTTCCTGGCAGTGTTCTACTCCAGACCCAGGAGGTAATTCACCTGCCAGAAGACGAGTCACAGCCAACATGACAAATGGCGCCCTCCTATCCGAATATATTATCTATGCAAACGTGCACCGTGCAAAGTCTGCTTAAAGGGAGACACTCCTGGATCACTTCTTCATCTCCGACCTACTGACACTTGTGGGCTACCGTAATACCAGAGGAGACTGAAGGCAATGTTCGGAGACGAGCATCGTGGCAGCGATATTATCATTTACGGCGGTGGGTTAGACCGTGAGTCCTGTGAATGTATTGGCCTAGATTTCAAGAAGTGTCAGCTTTACTGGGAAATGAAAATGAAGACGTGCGAGGAAAGGCGCGGCGCTCCACCGGAGAGACCCTTTCCTTTGTGTAAAATCTGGGCCATTGTATTTTTAATGCTGAAACCAATTGTGCAGAGGCCTATTAACACCGGAAAATCAATGTGTGCACCAAGGGTGTCAGATATGGGGAGACTGGGAACATAATTACTATATATCTGTATTCTCTGTACATATTTTTTCTTAAAGGGCGTTGTAAAGGGCGCTTTCCAATTTGACACTGGGCGTAGACAAACGGAACTGTGTGAAGAGCAGAGGTGTTATTGAAGTGACGCCCAAAAATTATAGTGTACTATACAGACTAATATATTAAACCCCGTCCCAGGGAAAGGGCCACAGACAGCTGGGTGTCTCACAAAATGCCTCAAATGTTCGTAGAAACTCATAATTGCCGACACATTTTGGGTCCAGATTCCAAGGATCTGCCACAAAATCGGGACTGCTGTCAAGTATGTAGTGGGTCCTATTAACTGGAATAGGGACCATGCATGGACAATAGGCAATAACCTCTGCAGCTGTCCCCCGGTGTACACTAGAGTTTATCTACGACAAGCAGTAGAGCGCACCTACACAACTCCTTTAAGAGCGTGTATACAACCAATGCAGTTGCTTCAATGTATGTAAAATATCAGGTGAAGAAACTTTGAAAACAATCAATATATCTCCATGGTAACAGACTACAAACGAACATTCCGTAGTCTGATCCTGGTGACTTCTTATTTCACCATTTCTCTTAGGTTACTAGCAAATGAGAGCAGAGGGAGACGAGGAGTAAAAAAATGGCTGAATTAAACTAGAAACTTATTTGATTGCAACCTGCTCCCATGGAGACATACAGTAAGCCTGAACAGGAGCTGTAACCACAAAATGCAGATGTAGTTGAAGTAGTACAAGAAATACATTGCAAAAACTGACATACCCTTAAAAGAAATCTGTCAGAGGATCAACCCTCCTAAGTCGTCTATATGAGCACGAAGATCAGGAGAGCAGTCTGTCAGTCATTACATGTCTCACACTAGCAACACTCCCTTTCATTTAAAATAATCTCTGGAGGCAGATTTTTGGGAGTGATCTATATCCCACCCATGGATCTTAACAGCTCATTTACATATTAGGAAAAATGTCGATTTCTCTGGAATAAGACATGGGATCACAGATATCAAGGGATCATTTTATTCAGCTTCCTATGACCTACGTGCTTATATCGACTACGTAGAAGGGTTGATCCTACTGACAGATTCCCTTTAGCATCATGCCGTGGCCAATCACGTGGCCTCCAGCGAAAAGCCGAAAAGGAGGTAACATGGCATGTCGTTTCCATGAAGACGCTATCCAATCCTATAGATTAGCAGGGATCCCATCAGTCCGATCCCCACTGATCAGACTTTTATTACTGATAATAAGTCATCATTGTATTAATAACATCTATGCTAAGGAATCTTAGGATGATCTCTCACATCCCCGAATATCGTGCACCTGTTCAAATGTAATTTCCGGAGTTTACAGCTTCTTTTTGAGAAAGTAGATTAGTATTTAGGATGACATCAAGTTATAAGAAATCCCATTATTGTTTTTTTTTAGCTTTAAATAAAACTCTATACGGTGAGCTATGTCAGGCTTTGTGATAAACGCTTTATATCTGGATTATGAGTTTTTCTAATACTTTGCTGGGTTTTGTCGATCTTTATGGTTCACTTTAGTTGAATGCTTAGGCTGAGGGATCTCGCTCATTACAATGGGAGAAATGATAATCGATCAGCAGGGTCATTACAAAATAGGGATTTTTTTTCTTATATTCTACGCACTATAAGCAAATTGCGAATAGTCAACAAAGACATCATGTCCTAATAACAAGAAGCATTTGTGTACTACTTCCCCTTACCAAATAAATTACCATTTACAATAGGTCATGTCACAGCTCACCTCCTCCTCCTCCTCCTGTACAAGGACTGATAACACCTCTATATACAGTAGATAACACAGGATCCACCATTTACAATAGGTGATGTCACAGCACACCTCATCCTCCTGTACAAGGACTGTTAACACCTCTCTATACAGTAGATAACACGATCCATCATTCACAATAGGTGATGTCACAGCTCACCTCCTCCTGTACAAGGACTGATGACACCTCTATATACAGTAGATAACATTGGATCTACCATTCACAATAGGTGATGTACAGGAGGAGGAGGTGAGCTGTGACATCATCTATTGTGAATTCTGGATCCTGTGTTATCTAATGTATATAGAGGTGTCATCTGTCCTTGTGCAGGAGGAGTAGGAGGAGGAGGAGGTGAGCTGTGACAAGGACTGATAACCCCTCTATATACAGTAGATAACTAGATAACACTAGATCCACCATTCACAATAGGTGATGTCACAGCTCACCTCCTCCTCCTCATGTACAAGGACGGATAACACCTCTATTTACTGTACATTAGATAACACAGGATCCATCATTCACAATAGGTGATGTCACAGCTCACCTCCTCCTCCTGTGCAATGACTGATAACACCTCTATATACAGTAGATAATACAGGATTATGATAATGACAGAATATACAGTATGGGGTTGTTACTTACTTGTTCTGGTGCCGCGCACCCTTCAGGTGTGCATGATACTGCTCCACCGAATTCAGCACCATGTTGCAGGTGTTACAGGAGTAGCTGCTCCGTAATGCTGAAAAAGCACAAAAAAAATGAAACGATTGAGAACAGAGACCCTGAAACGGGAAGGTGTAAACTGACGTTATACTAAACCTAGGAGATGGATTGTCTACTGTCATATCATTTTCCATGGTTTCCAACACCCACAATAATTAGAAACAATCCCAAGTCCCAAAAGGCACCAAAACTCGGAGTCCTCTGGTTTTGGACCTTTCCAAACAAACATCCCTAGTTCATAACCAATATATTGCTAAGTGTTTCAAATATTACTAATAATGATAATGTTGGATATTAAACAGTAAAAATAATATAATTCAATATTTATGTCATATTCTACATTTGTTCCCCACGAGATCAACACTTAAAGGAAACCTGTGACATAAACACAGCCCTTTCTAATAGTGATATGTTATAGAGCAGGAGGAGCTGAGAAGATTGATATATAGGTTTATGGGGAAAGATTCACTGTAACCTGTAATAATTCACGCTAATTTCAGCATTTTCCAGGCTTCGGAGTCCAGTGGGCGGTCCTACTCAGTGTCAATCATGGAATCGTCCTGCCCACAGGACTCCTGAGCATAAAATGAATGGGTCAACAAATGACTAATTAGACTAGTCAAGTTATATATCAATCTGCTCAGCTCTTCCTCCTCTGTATCACGCCGTCTACAGATCTGACGCTACATTCAATAGAATCTTTTTTTTTAATATGGAAACCTAGTGAAAGGAATAGTACATTTCTGATTTTTCTTAGGGATTTTCCAATCAGATAGGTCACCAGTGTTTGATCTTTAGGCATCGACCCTGAAGACCCCTGCGGATGATCATTGATGGCTAAGGACCCGCAGGACATCAGTGTTTACTTCTAGAAAATCCCCCTTTAAGAGTAATTTCACAATAGCATTATACATAAGATGTAAATTTTTAAAAGGTTGAAACTTACCAACATTTATATTGGGTTTTTTTTTTTTTTTTGCCTCATTTTTGCGATTTGTTCCCTGTTTAACAGGAATTTGCTCTTCGCATTATCATTTATATTACATTTGCAGGTTATAAATATTTAAATTACAAATCCCAGGGTAGACGCCGTCCATGCAATAAATGCGCGGATAATTGTAGGACATGCCTGGGCACCTTAATCCACAATTCTCTGGATAGTTATTATTGGACTTGTAATGTAATGTGTGCAAATAAAACAAATACAGTCAGTGCGCCATCAACAATAAAGATCGACTCATAGAGGATGTCAGTGCCATCTCTGCTGACTTTCCTGTTTTAGTAAATACCTCGTTAATTCCCCATTAAATAATCCCTCAGCATCTTTTCTTAGAAGCTCGTGCTATTCTACGCCTCTGTTATTCCTCCTGGAAATGTATGACTAAATGGACAACTGGGGGTTACTATTCTGAGATGTCAAAGAGGCGTGTCTCTAAGCAGTCATCTCTGATAGGACAATACCAGACAGGGTAGACACACCCCCAACTTATAACACCCTTATAACACCCAGTTATCATTATATATCTACAATTCTATTAGGAATAACTGAGGAGCCGAGATAAAAAAAAAAAAAAAGATGCTCCGTAATGATTATATTATGGGGAATTATTAAAATCGACATGTCAGTGGAGCAGGAATTCTTTTTATTTAATACATTGACTATAAATGTATTTGATGTTATTGGGCAAAGCGTTATCTTTTACTATACAGGTTTAGCAGAGCTGAACATGACAACACAAGGACTAGCTGCTGCTAAAAGCACCTGTTTTAATTTTTGCATCCAGTCCTACAGAAAAAAAACACAGATAAACACAGCTCTGCTGCATTAACAACCATAGCTCTCCTGCATTCATAAACACAGTTCTGTTGCATAAAAAACACAGCTCTGCTGTATTGTCAAACACAGCTCTACTGCACCGAAAAACACAGCTCTGCTGCAATGACAAACACAGGTCCGCTGCATTGACAAACACAGCACTTCTGCACTGATAAACAGAGCTCTGCTGCACTGACAAACACAACTCAGCTGCAATGACAACCACAACTCTGCTGCACTGACAAACACAGCTCTGAGCAATGACAAACACAGCTCTACTGCACTGACAAACACAGCTCGGAGCAATGACAAACACAGCTCTGCTGCACTGACAAACACAGCTCGGAGCAATGACAAACACAGCACTTCTGCACTGACAAACACAGCTCTGCTGCACTGACAACCACAACTCTGCTGCACTGACAAACACAGCTCTGCTGCACTGACAAACACAGCTCTGCTGCACTGACAAACACAGCTCTGCTGCACTGACAAACACAGCTCTGCTGCTCTGATAAACACAGCTCTGCTGCATTGACAAACAAAGCAATGCACTGATAAACACAGCTCTACTGCAATAACAAACACAGCTTTGCTGCTCTGATAAACACAACTCTGCTGCATTGAGAAACACATCCCTGCTGCACCGACAAAACACAACTCTACTGCATTGACAAACACAGCTCTATAATGAATAATGCTACTGAAGATAATGGTTGGTGGTATATAAATGACTTTTGGCCTCGGATCATGTCATAGAAAGTGTAGGAAGCCCATTATTAGAAAACAAAAATCTGCTTATATTCCAGGGACAGCGCCCATTAATCCACTGGATGTGGGGTTTTCAGCTTTCAAGTGAATGGGACTAAGACGCAATACCAGTCACAACCCATATGTAAGGATGGCGCTGTATTAGGGCATAGAAAACTACTTTAAATTACTTGTCTTACATAGTGAAAACCATAATTAAATCACCAGTAATTAAATGCTCTTAAGATTTTCTGCTATTTTGACAATCTGGCAATACAATCAGGACACTTAGGTCCAACCCATGCAGAAGCTTAAATAACAGCAGGGCTCAGCCAAGGTGAGCTTCAGTTATATGGGCCACATAGAGCCCTCATTATAGCACATCCTCGGCTTAAAGGGAAACTGTCATGACAAAATTCTTACTGAAACTAATAATCTGGCTGTATAGGTCATAGCTCAACAATAAAAATGATACCTGTCTTGTAGTCATCAGATGAGCCAGCGCTGAGGAACCAAGCTGTGAAGCCACATGCAAATTAGACGGGAAATGCATTGGGGGCGTGTTGGCGTACTCACTTGACACACCCTCAATGCACTTCCTGGCTAATTTGCATGTAGCTTCAATGCTTGATATCTCAGTGCTGGAACACTGGAATACTACAAGACAGGTATCATTTTTATTATTATTCTACGCTCTACACACCCATACCACTAGTTATAATAGTTTAATCGACCTAATGGATTTCTTTTAATAAAGCCTGTAACATTTTTACTATTTAATGAAGCCTTGATGATACCATTTATTAATTTATTTTTTTCCCCAAAGGGGATATAAATCCCTAAACAAAGAGATAAAATATTGGAGCCAAATTGCACCTGTGTGAGCGACCCCTTGTGGTGGTGATGGTAAGTACATGCAGAACGGCAGGGTTATTATCTGACATGCTGCCACTGTTTTAACACCCATGACATGGCCGGCGCTGGCAGAATATAATCCTATCTCCTCTGGATATAATAAAGGCGCACCTAATGAACACGACAGTGTCATCTACACTAAAGGCAGAGACAGAAGAATAAATAAATGCCAGCCATGAGACTATGGTCCAAGATTGATTGCATGCTGCAGGTCTCCTCCCTCCATTTCTCAGAGCTGTCATCCTGACTTCCAATAATAAGTGACGTGCAGCCATCGCTCGCATTGCGCCGCTGTATAAATCACAGAACATGTCAAGGACATTACTTGTCTTGTCACTCTCTGGCTGCCTAGTGCACGGAAAGAGTTGTTGAAGCATTGGAGCGGCTGCCGATATTGAAGACCAAGCGAGTCTATTGCGGGTGACAGTGACATCATGGGGGAGGGCGACATTCTGGATCCATATTTTTGGCCTCAATCAATCGAAACATTTGCTTAAAGGAAAAATTGCGCTAAAAACATATAGAGTACATATACCGCCATACATAAACCCAAGAGATATATAGTATACTTATGGGTCAAGCAAAACAAAAATGTGAAAAGTTGACATACAGAAATTTGTGGTCTCATTTATATACAGTTGTGTGAAAAAGTGTTTGCCCCTTCCTGATTTCCTATTCTTTTGCATGCTTGTCGCACTTAAATGTTTCAGATCAGAAAACAGATACAAATATTAGACACAGATAACACAAGTAAACACAGTTTATAAATGAAGGTCTTTATTATTAAGGGAAAAAGAAATCCAAACCTACAGGGTCCTGTGTGAAAAAGTGATTAGCCTCATTTTTAAAACATAACATAAATTAACTATGGTTTATCCCATCTTTGGGAAACTGAGTTCGAATTCCACATCTGCACCCAGACCTGATAACTGCCACACCTGTTCTCAATCAAGAAATCACTTAAGTAGGACCTGCCTGACAAAGGTAAGCAGAACAAAAGATCCTCAAAAGATAGACATCAAGCCGCGATCCAAAGAAATTCTGGAACAAATGAGAAAGCTCCTAACTTACAAAAAGTTTAAACGGGTTGTCCATATTTAGTGGTATTTTTTTTTTTTTTAATTAGCTTTTAGATAAAAAAAAATAATTTTTGTAATTGTGTTTAATTGAAAATGTTGCACCATTCATCTTCTATAACATTTGTGATACACTGTTTATCTCTAACTGCAGAATGGGTTAACAGAGAATCCATCAGTGAGCTCATTGCGAAAGTCCGATGGAAGAACTTCTCACTCTATTATCTGTCTTTTCCTGAGCTTCCCTCAGATCACATCGAAGTTGAATGTTCAGAGAAATATAAGACCCTGTGAGTCTTAACGGCGCAAATTTTTTATATTGAAACCAAATTTCAAAAATTATTTTTAGCCCTAAATATTTGCATTTAAGTAAATAAAAAAAAATATCACAGTAAATATCACTCCGTCATCATACCCTAAATACAAACCAAAGACCAAACCCCCCTATACATAGACAGGTCACACACCTGTCCTAAATAATTAGACTCTGAAATAAGTATAGACCCAAGGCCAGACCCTGTAAAGAAAGGGATACAGATTCCAGACCAATCTCACCAACCATATAGCCCCCAGAATGTTATATACACAGACCCCAGTGTAGGCTCCCCCATTTAAATAGACCCCAGTCTAGTGCCCAGTTTATACAAACGCTAGACCAGACCCCACTATTTATACAGATCCCAGACGAGACTCAATATTAATACAGACTAGAGTCCTCATTTATACAGACCCCAGACCAGATTTCCCAGTGTAATACTGATAGCACTGAACAGTGTAGCTGTGAATCCAGCGCTGGCTTTTTTTCAGAGTGAATGATGCTTTTGAGAGGCATTGTTAGGAAAAGAATAAAGCAGATTTCTCTGATAAGATTTATAAAGTTTCTTATATTCGCTTATACATCTGATTTATATAAAGGTGGTTTGAATAGAAATGGCCATTTAACTGTTTTTATCCCAGAAAAATGATTATTCAATGTTAAATTTGCCTCTGTAATTTGACTTGCAATGAAGCCTGTGCCCTATATGAAGAGGCAAGTCATATGGTAAAAGGAAATTTTGGATGGCTCGGTTGCCTATTCTTACATCTTTTCTCAGACTCCCCGCCGTCGCTTCTTACGTCTGTGTTATGTAAGGGTATAATAACATGAAAAACATTGTATTTTTCTCCTCTGAATGCATCAGGTCGGAGCAGGAACGATCCTAATGAAGGTGGAGAGTGAGGAGATGGCAGCGGATCTGTCAGCCCAGTTGTAATTCAATTAGCAAGCACCAAACGACATGCTCTGGTTAATAAATGTATTCAATATTCCCTAAAGCGCGGGATTGTTTGGAGCCGTTTGACCACACTAATGTAGATTAGAAATCTGAACGCCATCAGCTATTCCCACGTGCGAGATGGGGGTTTATGGCGCAGTGTCAGTGAGGAGCGCGTTATAATATGTGATCCGCCGCCTCTCCGTACAACACAATTATTTCGGTCTTATTATCATGTCTTCAAGGCATCAGCGCAGCCTTTCATTAACCCCTAACTAGGTGCATGAACAGAATGACGAGTGACACAAAAAGCCAGCAAGTTGCCATCAAAAAGGGACCAGTTTTAAAGGAGTTTTCCAGTTTTGGAAAAAAAACCCTACTCTATTTAAAAGGAGAAAACAAAACTATGCTGTACTCCACCCCTCACCGAGCGCTACGCCTCCACCGCTGATCCTGGTGTCTTGTTATTCATCACGTTGACAGCGCTGCTGCTAATCAGTGAGATTAGCGGCTCTGGGCAGCACGTGCTGTCAACTAGGGTAGAACTACTGAACTCACTGATTGGTTGATGTCAGCACTGCAGACAATAACTAACACGGATAGAACACATGAAAAAAATCACACATTTGAAAGGGGCCTTAGTCTCACTGATTGCAAAAAATCCTGCATACAGCCATATCATCTTTGTGGACAAACATTGGTACTAGTATCTATAGTGTTGCTCCTACTTACCAACTGTGTAATTGATAGCAAGGGTATACAAATCCCACCCATGAGTGACCTTGACCCGCCCATGAACACCCCTAACCCACCCATGAACACCTCTGAACTGCCCAGGGGCTCCAACTATTGGTGGACGATCATTGGTAGTAGTATCAGGAAAGATCTTTGAACAAATTATTAAACAACATGTATGTCAATACCTGGATAAGAATGAAGTGATTAAACAGAGTCAGCATGGGTTTCTAACTAATAAGTCATGTCAGACTAACTTAATTTCCTTCTATGACGGTATCACTGATTGGGTGGATCAAGGAAATGCTGTAGATATAGTATATCTTGACTTCAGCAAAGCATTTGACAAAGTCTCTCATACAATCCTTATTGAAAAAATGACTAAGTATGGAATGGAAAAGGCAACTGTTAGGTGGATTCATAACTGGCTTAGTGATCGGACCCAAAGAGTGGTCGTAAATGGCTGTACATCCAGTTGGAAGAATGTCTCAAGTGGGGTACCACAGGGCTCTGTCCTGGGCCCTGTATTGTTCAACATCTTTATCAACGATTTAGATGAAGGAATTGAGGGTAAACTGATTAAATTTGCTGATGACACAAAGCTAGGAGGGATAGCTAATACTAGAGAAGAGAGAGAGAGGATTCAAAAAGATTTAAATAAACTGGAGAAGTGGGCAGCAACTAACAGAATGGTTTTTAACAGGGAGAAATGCAAAGTACTACATCTGGGCAATAAAAATGAAAAAAGCATATATAGAATGGGAGGAATAGGGCTAAGTGACAGCACATGTGAAAAAGACTTGGGTATACTAATAGATCACAGACTGAATATGAGTCAACAGTGTGATGCAGCAGCAAAAAAGGCAAATGCAATTCTAGGATGTATTAACAGAAGCATACAGTCTAGATCACGTGAAGTCATTATTTCCCTCTACTCCTCTTTGGTCAGACCTCATCTGGAATATTGTGTCCAGTTTTGGGCACCACATTTTAAAAAAGACATCAACAAACTGGAGCAAGTTCAGAAAAGAGCGACCAGAATGGTGACCGGTCTGCAAACCCTGTCTTATGAGGAAAGGTTGCAGGATTTGGGAATGTTTAGTTTGCAAAAGAGAAGACTGAGAGGAGACTTAATAGTTGTCTACAAATATCTAAAGGGCTGTCACATTGTAGAAGGATCAACTTTATTCTCATTTGCACAAGGAAAGACTAGAAGCAATGGGATGAAACTGAATGGGAAGAGACACAGATTAGATATTAGAAAAAACTTTTTGACAGTTAGAGTGATCAATGAGTGGAACAGGCTGCCACGAGAAGTGGTGAGTTCTCCTTCAATGGAAGTCTTCAAACAGAGGCTGGACAGACATCTGACTGGGATGATTTAGCGAATCCTGCTTTGAGCAGGGGGTTGGACCAGATGGCCCAGGAGGTCCCTTCCAACACTACGATTCTATGATTCTATGATTCTATCAATAGTACTTATAGTGGTGCCCCTACTTACCAACATTAGAATTGATAGCATGGATATACTAATCCCACCCATGAGTGACCTTGACCCACCCATGAACACTTCTTACCCACCCATGAACACCTTTGAACCGCTCAGGAGCTCCAACTATTAGTGGACAAACATTGGTAGTAGTATCTATAGTACTTATAGTGGTGCCCCTACTTACCAACATTAGAATTGATCGCATGGGTTTACTAATCCCAACCATGAGTGACCTTGACCCACCCATGAACACCTTTGAACCACCCAAGAGCTCCAACTATTAGTGGACAAACATTGATAGTAGTATCAATAGTTACTTATAGTTGTGCCTTACCTCTACTTACCAACTTTAGAATTGATAGCATGAGTATACTAATCCCACCAATGAGTGACCTTGACCCGTCCATAAACACCCTTTACCCACCGACAAACACTTTTGAACCACCCAGGAGCTCCAACCATTGGTCAGGGAATCTACATAAACTCGTGTCTTCATTTGTATCCAATATGGTCCCAAATTTAAAAAATCAGGGCCAGTCCTGGCTCAGCGGTGGGTTCTTTGTCATGAGCAACAGACACGTTTTTTCTTCAATAAATCTGCCTCCTGGTGTTTGGTGTAGAAGAACTGAAGTGGTCGCTTTAAGGTTTGACCTCTACAACCCAACAGCTGCCGGATATCAAGCATTGGATGATCATAGACATGTGTATACAGGATGTGAAAGGTGTATACATTGCACCACTGCGGACAGAAAAGCAGTGTGCATGGTATTTGCAGGGTCCCCTCATTTGTATTTCTCCCACGTTTCACTGCATACAGAAAATGACATTTACATTGACTGTTTGTGCAGTAATTGGACCATATTACAATTACTCAGCTTCCCCACGTGGCTCAACAGCAATCACTGCAAGCATCCATCTTCTCCCCATCTCACACTAATAACACACATGCCGAGCGCAGAGCATCTTAAGGAGACAACATAGAAAATCAGCTGGAACGGACTCAAATAGCATCTGTCAATGAATAAAACACGTATAATAAACCTTATATAGCGCAGCCCATGGCGACACTATTCAGTGTCGTCATTACTCACATTTACTGCCTACGATGCCGGATATTTTACATAAATCTAACTTTGCACCTAAAACAAATATATAACATATAATTTAGAAAAATAGAGAGAGGAGGTCAGAGCTCACAGCTCAGCAATAGAGATAGGAAGAGAACACTCTGAATAAATACACCATTCATTTGTTATACAACTGCAGCAGTAAAGATGATGAGAGTAGTAGTCTGCGAAAAATACAGATTTTAATGATATAGGGATAAAGAGTGATTAGGGGAGATGCCAGCAGCAGTGCCAGACTCAGTGTTATTGATATGGTGTAGCTGGCATCTGTTCTTCTGCTTTTGAATAACAATTATACTTTTTTTCTTAATGCATTAGAAGGCAGAAGAAAGTCAGCACAATAGTTTTTACAGAAAAATCTGAAATCAGTGTCAGTCAGAAACTGTGTACTTTCTTGGCACAGCCATCTGGGCAGTAGCACTACCAAACACAGCTGACAATTGGTCTACATTGCTTATAGCAAGCATATTCTTACAGAGGAAGCACAGGGCGCTAAGGAATATATGTTACATCACTCATCTAAGTCAAGCAGGATTATGCTACTTCTGACAGCGACACCATCAGTATGAGTCAATGTTCTGCAAAGAGCAGACAGGTTAATAAGAAATTCCCAAAAGGGATACTTTTTGGACTGTTTTTTTTAAAGTTTTAAAAAACATGAAAAGTCTGTCAGTACACTGTCTCATGAAACGGGCTGCTGGTTACCATCAGGTAACCATCCATTTCTATGCTGAAGTCACTTTGACAATATTATGGCTGTGTTTTTGAAAGGTGTTGGATATAGCCCTGGGAGACCTCAGAGCGTTACACACATCATTTCCAGGACAAGTTGCTACAAATAAATTTTGGGGGTGAAAATTTGTAGAACCTGGATAATTTTAAATTCCTAACATTTTATTGGAGTGAATGGGGTGCATTTGATTAAGGGGTGCGTTTTAAATCAGCTTCATCCCTTTTTTGTGAATTCAAGACAGTCCCAGTAGATCTAGGGAAGTTAGCATATGTGGAGAATTAGGTTGAGGGTTTTTTGATAGGTAGTCCTTAAATAAAGGGAGGGACATCAGTTTGTCATCATTTTCATCTGTCCTTCATTTGAGATACTGTATTGTAAGGAGCCACAAAACGGCAGGATATTTATAATCAAGACTATTTGCAGATTTGCTTCACTTTTCATTAGAGATGCATCAAAGCAATAATTAAAACAAATGTTGCACAGGTAAACTTATAAGGCATGTGCTAGTCGTTAGAAATTTGTCAAGCACCCCCAAAGAAACATTGATAATATATAAGCGCAATTCTCCACTTTATTGACACTGTACCAAATCCAGCCCTTCACTTCTTTCCTACATTGATTAGGACTTTCTAATTAACATCCATCAGCTTTCTCAATTATATATAATGTAATTGTGCTATTAGCATTTATCTGCTGATTAGGGGGAAAACACCGAATACTGCCGGAGAGTCATAACTCACAGAAGTTGTCACTGCTGCCTCGTGCCCCCCAGCCCTGTCCTGGAAGAAAGTAGTTAATGAAAAGTAATAATGGAAATTGTTGAAGCGGATGGTGCCCGGTTTATGTGGCTCGTAACTTCCCTGTTTACTGATACTGGGCAACTTTTGAGAAGCGAGATCAGGAGAATTCTGAAAAATTATCCACTAAGTGGCGGCGTGCACAGCGCAAAAGGGAACAACAAACGCTCCAATCATGTATACATGGTACATTGACGATCTAAGGATTTAGAAATATAAGTAGTATACAGTATATGACCCCCTTCATCAAATCCTAAAATACAGGTCAGACCTACTAAACAAATACATACCAGACCCTAAAACATATACAGACTCTAGACCACCTAAATAAAGGCTACAAACCAGACCCCTAAACTAATGCAAACTCCAAACCAGACCATCTAAAAGAAATACAGACCAGAACCCAAAATATAAACAGAATCCAGATCACCTAAACATATACAAAAGCCAAACCAGACCAGAACCCGAAACATAGACAGAATGAAGACCACCTACACAAATAAAAGCTCCACACCTGACCCTTAAACTAATACAAACCTCACACCAGCCCCACTAAACTAATACAGACAAGACCCCCTAACATAATCAAACTCTAAACCACCTAAACAAATACAGACCACACATCAGACCATATAAAAGCAATAAAGACCCTCTAAACAAACACAGATCAGATGCCAAAGCAAATACAGAATCCAGACTACCTAAACAAAGACCCAACACCAAACCATATCAAAGAAATCCAAAACTCCTAAACAAATATAGACTAGAACCCAAAATATATACAGAATCCAGACCACCTAAACAGACACAGATGCGGAATCAGACCAAAACCCGAAACAAATACATAATGCAAGACCACCTAAACCGATACAGATGCCGAACCAGACCAGAACCCGAAACATATACAGAATCCAGACCACCTAAACAAATACTGACCCAACACCAGATCACATCAAAGCAATCCAAAACACAAGCCGCGGAGACACCATCACATGTTTCTCAACGCAAGCAATGACTAGCTAGGTCTTTCCCCGTGAAGGAACAACCACGGGAAGGGCAGTCTCCAATGAAGGAAACCACCTATGCAAAAACATGGTATCCATCCACAGACAGCTGTTTCGGGGTATTGCCCCTCATCAGTGTGGAGTAGGAAACTGGCCAGTAGGAGCAATGCCTAGTAGAAGACTGTTAATTCATCCTCATTTTTCACAGTCTTCTACTAGGCATTGCTCCTACTCCACACTGATGAGGGGCAATACCCCGAAACAGCTGTCTGTGGATGGATACCATGTTTTGGCATAGGTGGTTTCCTTCATTGGAGACTGCCCATCTCGTGGTTGTTCCTTCCCGGGGAAAGACCTGGCTAGTCATTGCTTGCTTTGAGAAACGTGATGGTGTCTCCGCGGCTTGTGTTTTGCATATTTTACATATTTCCCATAAGGGATGGGGGCTTTGCTCTAGAATCACTGCGTTGAGAAACATGTGATGGTGTCTCCGCAGTGTTGGATGTTGATCTCCATGAGTTCATTCATCCTCATTTATCAAAGCAATCCAAAACCCCTAAATAAATACAGACCGGAACCCAAAATATACCATATACAGAATCCAGACCACCTAAGCAAATACAGATGTCGAACCAGATCAGAACCCGAATCATATATAGAATGCAGAACACCTAAACAGATTCAACCCCCACACTTGTCCACTTAGACAAATACAGATACCAACAGCACATTTACCCCCCAAAGTAAGGGAAGGAGAACAGTAGTGATAGCAAAAAGTAACCTCTGGATGAACATTGGCGGATTGGATATGAGGATCAAGACAACTACGATGGTCAAGAATAGCGAAAGGAAGGGAGATAAGGTCATATGTGTACAGAGTCGGGCGTCCAGACAGGCACCACTGAGAAATGGAAGTGGGACCCCAAGATAGCTAGGAAATTTAGAGTAGGGCAATTATAGACCGTCACCAGGAACCGAAGTTCCAAAAGGAATCTTTCTGGTTCTGAAGGAATACTGACCTGTCCCAGACAGGAGCACTTAGATGAAGCCAGGTCAGCAAGAAAGTTATAAGAATGTAGGGACCAAACATGTTGAGTCCTGCAATATCTCAAGTATTGAGCTGCCACTAAAAAACTAGAAGTTCTGTTGTTGACAGACGCTATATACATTAAGCATTGTGCCGCTAATCTTCACATGTACTGTTCATCCAGTTCTGACATAAAAGAAAGTTTAATTTTCTATATTCTACAAAAACTTATAAAACTTTATGTCTCTCTTGTTCTAATATCAGAAAAGGTTCCCTAGTTAATTAGAAGTGAAGTATACGACCACCTGGGAAGAGTCTGAGGGAGGGAATATCAGGACAACTCTTATCACTAGAGTTTAGGGACGCTCATGTGATCCTTTCCCCAGTGCCCCTTATAAATTTATTAGTACACGGCGCCTCTAATGTAAACTCATAACAGGAAAAATTATCTGAAGACGAAGGTAAGTGAAGAATTCGGAGATGTTGCTGAGGGGCACCATCTGGCACAGAAAAGCAAAATTCACACTAAGGCGTCCACTGCTGCCATCTGTTACTGACGTGTTCGGAGCCACCAAGATCTAAGCCTAAAAATAATAGTATATGGTAAAGGCAGGAGCAGAACACTGGAAACCCCAGTGGTAATACGGCGCCAATAGTCCGTGCATGTACTTAACTGCCGCCTCCCCTTCCATTCCTGGAATCGTCGCCTCGATTTAGTGTTTGCATCACGCTAACGCGTTCCGGGTGAATCATTGGTCCCTTGCTGACTCTACAGTCCCATTTTTAGATAGTACAATACTGATTCACTGCACAATCGCTCGGCACAGATGGTATAACACCTGTGGTTATATTTTTAGTTTCGCCTTTAGCAAATTTACGTTTTTGTTGTATCGGCTTTATGTCATGTTTTCGTGAAATGTTGATGTTGAGCTATTGACTATATGCAAAACTCGGACTCAACAGAATAAAAGTTGGCGGAAAGACAGAAAACAAGTATCATATATAGTAACTGCGCACAGATACACGGACATTACAGCTGAACTCCAGTGTGAATTGTATCAGAAAGATGCTGGAATAAGAAAAGGAATATATATACAGTATATCAAGCGAAAGCACGCTGCTAGGAAAAGTCATGACTTTCTTATTGATGTAAGTTCTAGTGGCTGGAAATAAGGGGAATTGTGGAGTGAAGAAAGCAGCTCTGGAATAAAATACAGGCTCTAACTGAGAATCAGTAATGTGATGTATGTACACAGTGACTGCACCAGCAGAATAGTGAGTGCAGCTCTGGGGTATAATACAGGATGTAACTCAGGATCAGTAATGTAATGTACACAGTGACTGCACCAGCAGAATAGTGAGTGCAGCTCTGGAGTATAATACAGGATGTAACTGAGAATCAGTAATGTAATGTATGTGCACAGTGACTGCACCAGCAGAATAGTGAGTGCAGCTCTGGGGTATAATACAGGATGTAACTCAGGATCAGTAATGTAATGTATGTACACAGTGACTGCACCAGCAGAATAGTGAGTGCAGCTCTGGGGTATAATACAGGATGTAACTCAGGATCAGTAATGTAATGTATGTACACAGTGACTGCACCAGCAGAATAGTGAGTGCAGCTCTGGAGTATAATACAAGATATAACTCAGGATCAGTAATGTATGTACACAGTGACTGCACCAGCAAAATAGTGAGTGCAGCTCTGGAGTATAATACAGGATGTAACTCAGGATCAGTAATGTAATGTATGTACACAGTGACTGCACCAGCAGAATAGTGAGTGCAGCTCTGGGGTATAATACAGGATGTAACTCAGGATCAGTATTGTATGTACACAGTGACTGCACCAGCAGAATAGTGAGTGCAGCTCTGGGGTATAATACAGGATGTAACTGAGAATCAGTAATGTAATGTATGTGCACAGTGACTGCACCAGCAGAATAGTGAGTGCAGCTCTGGGGTATAATACAGGATGTAACTCAGGATCAGTAATGTAATGTATGTACACAGTGACTGCACCAGCAGAATAGTGAGTGCAGCTCTGGGGTATAATACAGGATGTAACTCAGGATCAGTAATGTAATGTACACAGTGACTGCACCAGCAGAATAGTGAGTGCAGCTCTGGAGTATAATACAGGATGTAACTGAGAATCAGTAATGTAATGTATGTGCACAGTGACTGCACCAGCAGAATAGTGAGTGCAGCTCTGGGGTATAATACAGGATGTAACTCAGGATCAGTAATGTAATGTATGTACACAGTGACTGCACCAGCAGAATAGTGAGTGCAGCTCTGGGGTATAATACAGGATGTAACTCAGGATCAGTAATGTAATGTATGTACACAGTGACTGCACCAGCAGAATAGTGAGTGCAGCTCTGGGGTATAATACAGGATGTAACTCAGGATCAGTAATGTAATGTATGTACACAGTGACTGCTCCAGCAGAATAGTGAGTGCAGCTCTGGAGTATAATACAAGATATAACTCAGGATCAGTAATGTATGTACACAGTGACTGCACCAGCAAAATAGTGAGTGCAGCTCTGGAGTATAATACAGGATGTAACTCAGGATCAGTAATGTAATGTATGTACACAGTGACTGCACCAGCAGAATAGTGAGTGCAGCTCTGGGGTATAATACAGGATGTAACTCAGGATCAGTATTGTATGTACACAGTGACTGCACCAGCAGAATAGTGAGTGCAGCTCTGGGGTATAATACAGGATGTAACTCAGGATCAGTAATGTAATGTACACAGTGACTGCACCAGCAGAACAGTGAGTGCAGCTCTGGAGTATAATACAGGATGTAACTCAAGATCAGTAATGTAATGTATGTACACAGTGACTGCACCAGCAAAATAGTGAGTGCAGCTCTGGAGTATAATACAGGATGTAACTGAGAATCAGTAATGTAATGTATGTGCACAGTGACTGCACCAGCAGAATAGTGAGTGCAGCTCTGGAGTATAATACAGGATGTAACTCAGGATCAGTAATGTAATGTATGTACATAGTGACTGCACCAGCAGAATAGTGAGTGCAGCTCTGGGGTATAATACAGGATGTAACTCAGGATCAGTAATGTAATGTATGTACATAGTGACTGCACCAGCAGAATAGTGAGTGCAGCTCTGGAGTATAATACAGGATGTAACTCAGGATCAGTAATGTACTGTATATACACAGTGACTGCACCAGCAGAATAGTGAGTGCAGCTCTGGAGTATAATACAGGATGAAACTCAGGATCAGTGTTTAATCATAATTAATGTATTATTCAATTTAATAGCTATTTTTTTTTTCTGAAAATCAATTCTTGTCAGGACCATCTGCCTGATTTTCCCATCTTTCAATAATTATACTCAATTGTTTAACATAGAAAAAAAATTAATCTTTATTCCCCTGACAACAATGAAACGATAATGGATTTACGGTATTTTCAATGAGCAACCAGATGTTTGTCTTCTAATTGTTTTTAATAATATACATGATACGTACATAATTTTGAAAATCCTGGTGCGGCGTAACGATCCATCGATGTCACTGTCACACGCAGAGGAGAGGTTGGAGCACAGAAATATTTCTACCTTGACCGGCACAATTCTCAGAACAGTAGGAGGCTCACAGCACGGAGAATATCTCAATAATTATCATTTGTGAATTATAATGTTTGTCTCTTCTAGTAATAAGAAGAGAAAAATCTTGTAAACATGTGACACAACGTGCCGTTACCTCCTGAATACTGAAAGGGAGTCCGGCACTCCCAAAATGCTTTTTAAATGGACTCAGCCCCTATAATAACCGTCCTGCACAGTGCCTGATATTGGTACGCTGCCTGAGAAATCACTGGTAACTCACATCAATGAATTACATGGAATTGTAATTTTCACACTGGCAACTGGGGCTATACTAGACCTGTGCCTTCTGTTCTTTCAGGAAATCCAGAAGGACATTAGCTGCAATAGACTGAGCCTACAATTTGTATTTAAGAATCTAATGAGAATGGAGGAGGAGGTGAGCTGTGCCACCACCTATTGTGAATGGTGGATCCTGTGATATCTACTGTATATAGAGGTGTTATCTGTCATTGTGCAGGAGGAAGTGAGCTGTGATATCACGTATTGTGAATGGTGGATCCTGTGTTATCTACTGTATATAGAGCTGTTATCAGTCATTGTACAGGAGGTGGGGGTGAGCTGTGACATCACCAATTGTGAATGGTGGATCCTGTGATATCTACTGTATATAGAGGTGTTATCAGTCATTGTACAGGAGGTGGGGGTGAGCTGTGACATCACCTATTGTGAATGGTGGATCCTGTGATATCTACTGTATATAGAGGTGTTATCAGTCATTGTACAGGAGGAGGTGAGCTGTGATATCACCTATTGTAAATAGTGGATCCTGTATTATCTACGGCATATAGAGGTGTTCTCAGTTATTGTGCAGGAGGAGGTGAGCTGTGATATCACCTATTGTGAATGGTGGATATTGTGATATCTACTGTATATAGAGGTGTTATCAGTCATTGTGCAGGAGGAGGTGAGCTGTGATATCACCTATTGTGAATGGTGGATCTTGTGATATCTACTGTATATAGAGGTGTTATCAGTCATTGTGCAGGAGGAGGTGAGCTGTGATATCACGTATTGTGAATGGTGGATCTTGTGATATCTACTGTATATAGAGGTGTTATCAGTCATTGTGCAGGAGGAGGTGAGCTGTGATATCACGTATTGTGAATGGTGGATCTTGTGATATCTACTGTATATAGAGGTGTTAGTCATTGTGCAGGAGGAGGAGGTGAGCTGTGATATCACCTATTGTGAATGGTGGATCCTGTGTTATCTACTGTATATAGAGGTGTTATCAGTCATTGTGCAGGAGGAGGAGGTGAGCTGTGATATCACCTATTGTGAATGGTTGATCTTGTGATATCTGTCACGGGGAAGTTGGGACAAAGCAGGAGACGTGGAACCTGGGCCCCTGAACTGCCCCTCAGGCTAAGGAGGTGCCCTGACTTTCCTTAACTTGGGGGTACACTTGATGGTAGTGAGGTCCAAGTCCCCAACCTGTCCCTATCTCCTGTTTAGCCCTGAGCTAAAACCAACAACCCCCTCCCCAGGAGGTGAGACAGGGAATAAAGTGTACTGCACAACACCCAAAGGAAAAAAGGAAAAACACCAAAACACTTATCTTGCTCTGCTGCAGTCATCAGGCAGCAGAGTGAATCACTGGATACACTTTTCCCAGTGGCTCAACACCTAAGAGCCAGCTGCCACCTTCACCATCTAACTCTGCTGCGGACACCGGGCGGTCAGATTTCACACCAGTTTCAGCAGTGGCTCTTCACCTCAGAGCCCGCTGCTCACTTCACTGTGGTTCGCATCCAAAAGGAAAGTGCTGCTATTACCAACACCTGCTCATAGACCAAGTGACCCTATATAGGAAGAGGGAATGGTCAAATAATCAGGGGTCAAAAGCTGCTATAACCCCACTGACCACTGGGGGGTAAAAGGTAAACTAAAGAAAGTATCAGCTGTAATGACACTTGTTGCCACCGGGGGCAAAAACCCATATCAAGCCCTCAGAATCCTGAAAATAAAGGTTTTCATGAGGGAACCCAGACTCTGACACGGATCCAAGAATTGGACCGTGACAATATCTACTGTATATACAGTTGTTATCACTCATTGTACAGGAGGGGGAGGAGGTGAGCTGTGAAATCACCTATTGTGAATGATGGATCCTGTGTTATCTACTGTATATAGAGGTGTTATCAGTCATTGTGCAGGAGGAGGTGAGCTGTGATATCACCTATTGTGAATGGTGGATCCCATGTTATCTACTGTATATAGAGGTGTTATCAGTCATTGTGCAGGAGGAGGTGAGCTGTGATATCACCTAATGTGAATGGTGGATCCCATGTTATCTACCTCATGTAGAGTTCTTACCTGGTCTTGTAATCCTGCTGTGATGATAATAAGACTGATGAAAAATCTTATGTACAGAACTGGAAGTATGATTCGAAAATAGCCTCACCAACCAGCCTAAAAATTGCAAAATGTCTATTTTTTATTTTTTAAATACATATTGTGATATGAGCTAAAAAATAAAAATTCCAATATTATTTAAATACATTTAACACAAAAACAATAGTTCATTTTCTGATGATACATTCCCTGTAACATGGCGAGATTCTGAATGCAGTGGAAGTTACTCTGGACTGTACTGATGTTACATCCATGCGATTCCTGCGGTACGGAAACACTGTGACAACGCGTTCTGCTGAAGCCAGTGATTGGCTGCAGCGGTACATGAGGTCTTAGCTTGAAGAAAAGGCTTGGGACCTGTTTGCAGTACAAAGGGGGGTCAGGAGGTGAGGTGTTTTTTTTTTTTATACTTTTTTTCCCATGCTGGAGTGTTTTTTTAGTTAAAGAGAAAAGTACTACATAACCCATATTCCTTTAAATAAGAAGTATATGATCCCAGCTTTGGAGATACTTTAAAAAGTGAACCCGACACAAGGTGGCCAGACACATTCGATGATCGTTGGCTCAATCGGACGACCACCTTATAGGTAGAAATGGAGGATGTCGAGGGATGAAGGGCGGACATGCTGGATTCAACATGCCCTATCCTTTTGCTCCCAAGGGTATAGGCCTCCGCCCAAGGTGTCTGGCAGCAGCTTATTCCCCTCTTCCCATTGAGAACACATGCACGCTCAGCCAAGAGCAGCATGCATATGTATATCCCCTAGGAAATGGACTTTGTCCGCTACCCATTGTCGTCTCCACTAGATCTAGCGGAACTTTCCTGATAGGAATAAATCTCTAGTCACAATAACGGACGTAGTAGAATTTCTCTGAATTTTGGATTATATTTCTAGACTCACAGTAGCCACAAGTTGCCCTTTCCCCTTATCTGTGATGGGTGAGACAATGATGAATGGATGGTGAGCAGACATTGCTATGCGATGGCTCCATGATGTCGGCCTGCCAAGATTTACTACTTAGATTTACATAGTGCGGGCCCTCATAAGAAAGCATAAATTTAATGTTGTGACGTTTTGCTCTGCTCTTTTTCATAGTAAAATGACATTTTATTGTACATTTTTGGCCTAAGCATCAGAACAGTGCAAGATGGGTTCTGCCGTAAAGCTGACACCACAAAAAAACACAGGTGTAATAGTGAAGGACTTGGGAGGAAATATGGCAGAATGGACACACATAGGGCGTAACTGTAGATACAGACGTCATAATCACAGAACAACAAAAAACAAAGCTATCTGAGTATTAATATTATAATTTGATAATTGTTGAATATTTTAGTCCTAATCATTTGTTATTGTGCCCCACAGGGACATCATGGGCTTCAAATGAAAATAATTACTCAAGCCCCGAATAATAAAGTTGAATTTATAATATTAGCTCCATCTACCACTCGACCGGCCCCTGAGCACTCTAAGTCCACCAATAGTATAGTGTTTATTTTAGTACTAGCTCCACCTACCACTAATCCGGCCCTTGAGCACTCTAAGTCCACCAATAGTGTAGTGTTTATTTTAGTACTAGCACCACCTACCACTAATCCGGCCCCTGAGCACTCTAAGTCCACCAATATTGTAGTGTTTATTTTAGTACTAGCTCCACCTACCACTAATCCGGCCCTTGAGCACTCTAAGTCCACCAATAGTATAGTGTTTATTTTAGTACTAGCACCACTTACCACTAATCCGGCCCCTGAGCACTCTAAGTCCACCAATATTGTAGTGTTTATTTTAGTACTAGCTCCACCTACCACTAATCCGGCCCCTGAGCACTCTAAGTCCACCAATAGTGTAGTGTTTATTTTAGTACTAGCTCCACCTACCACTAATCCGGCCCCTGAGCACTCTCAGACCCCCCAATAATATAGTGGTATTTATAGTTTTAGCTCCCGCTACCACTTTTCCAGCCCCTAAGCACGTTCAGGCCCCCAATAATAAAGTGTAATTTATACTCCTCACATGTAAGGCGCCATGGAATAAATGGTGCTATAATAATAATAATAATAATAATAATAATAATAATAATAATAGCTATATCTACCACTCAACCTGAGCCTTCTCGGGCCCCCAAAAATAAAGTTTACTTTATAGTTAAAGACCTACTACTGGTGTGGCCCATGAGCACTTTCATAATAAAAAGTGTGATTTACAGCAATAGCTCCACCTACAATAATAAAGTGTAATGTATAGTACTTCCTCTGCTTAACACTCCTCCAGCCCCCGAGCACTAATCTAAGAATAATATTATTATTGCGACCACTTTGTCTGTACAACTTACAAACATATTTCTACTAAAACATAATTGCTGATGATTAAAGTGCTACTCTCAACTTGATGATTGGTTGGGGGTCTGATCACTTGGACCCCAGTACAGGACTGTGAAATGCCCATTTGAATGGAGACCAAGCTACTACTCCCTTCACTCTGCCAGAGCTTTTATCAATGATCCTATGAAAAATGAAGGGGTAGTTGCACCTAAAGTTTCAGGATCCCCAACAATCACCTATTCTTTGGATGGATAAACATTTTTAAGGTTGAGAATAACCCATTGACATGGATTTACGTAATTTCCATACTTTCCAACTGTTTTAGTTTTGCTGATACATTCAGGCCAATTTTGAGCTGTCTCAGGGTAAAAAGGGTTTATGTAATCTCTACTCAAAAATGGGTTGTCATGGATGGTTTATGGGGAATTCCTTTGGGTGGACCACGGTATTCCTGGGTGGTACTGGGGTGGGACTAATTTAGATAACTGGTTTTCCCATTGAAAAAAAAACTTTTAGGGTTCAAATCATCTAGACTGCTGTTTTGTATGCCGTTCTTGATGATGATACAGTAAGATGTGCCAAATTTATTGCCTTTTAATGACTTTGGTACATATTTTAGATGCCCTTCAGTACCACAAGAAATGTCACTATTTTAATATAATTTACATTAATTGGGGGGTAAATTATGATCAATTTGACCACTGCGCTTTGTCAAGCCGCTTCTTGGCTAAGTTCCGCTTATTTTCCAAAAAAGTTATCAGACTTGTCACGAACAGGCATAAAAAACACTAAAAGTGAGAAAATTTTAACGCGTAACAAAGTTAGGCCAAATTTTTGAGAAAATTTTAAGCTGTTTTATGCTAGAAAACCGGCACCAACTGCTGCACGAAACATCTTTTAGAGTCACCGACATCATTACTTCTTTGAAGCACCACAACAAAAATCTGGAACAGGTTACCGATTATCGGCATCAATCTTTTTTTCTGCATTTTTTTCCCCAAAAATAATAAAGAGTTTAAACGAAACAATAATGTAAATGTACCCCACAAAAATGTCTTGGAAATACAGTAAAACTAAAAAGAACCCTGAAGCCAACAACAAACAGAAAACATAAATATGTTACAAAGGCAAAAAAGTTAAAAAAAAAATTGTGACCTCAAATGGTTAATTGTATAGTAATAGAAGATATCCATTATATATTATGCAAAATATATTTTACAGAGTTAATCCGCACTGTTTTTCTTTTAGTCCTAAGAAAAATAACTAGAGTTCAAGTTACATTTTTGAAAGACTAGGTAGATGTTACCGACCGTAACAGTGTAATTTAAATTCAGTACATAGAAGATTACTCGGGCGTAACTAGATGAGCTTTAATTTACCCTCCCCCGCTGTGTATGACCCATGGATTGACCTGACGCAAAATGCTGAGTCACCCAAAAAACTGCACGAAAACTAAAACACAAAGCGCAGCAAAAAAAAAGAAAATACACAAATTACATTATCGCTCAACCAATCAGTGATTGCTTTTGTTCTGTCTTGCAGGTTCGTAGAGCGTAATATTTGGAAACATTCATTCTACAATGGAGTATTTGGATTTTTCGGCCCAATTTCTATACGTTTATACAGTATACACAGATTGCAGCATCAGCAAAAAGTACAATTTCCCCAGGCATCCACCATCTGTGGGCATCTAACTTCTGCAAAGCGTGTGGTAGGCTTACGTAGTGGTACACAGCTAGTGGGGGAAAGGACAAGATCTGTCCCTGCCCCCTTTACATGTCTTTTTGTGGCATGAGTGTCCACTTTTGTTTAAGAAGGACCTGACACCAGGTCAAAAGTAGCCAGTTTTTGCGCTCATTTTTTTTTTCTCGCTGCTACCCTGAGTATCCACTACAATCAGGGTTGGACTGGCCCACCAGAGAACCGGAGAATCCTCCGGTGGGCCCTGGCTTCTCCTTCAGGAGAGTTCATAGTGCAATCCTTTCAGTTGCTATGGGGCTCATCAGTTGGGAGGAAGGTGGGCCCCCAGAATCAAATCCTCCGGTGGGCCCAATGTTCTTCAGCTTGACACTGCGCTACATAGTTCCAGAGATAGGGACCTTTTCATGCAGTGCTAATTTGGAGCACTGGTTTACTGCTGCAAGGGAAACTGCCCCACAGAGCACTCAAGAGATACAATTGGCATGTAGGCACAAGGATAAGATTTTTTGCCTTGGGTAAATACAGTAGCAATTCCTAAAAATCAAGGCAATTCCTTTAAAAAGATGAGACTGATCATCATGCGATCGCTGGTTCCCTAGAGGAATGTCTAACTGTACATATTCCTTGCAGTGGCCACTACTGGGGAAATGTAGTATGACATGTCGCTGGCTATTCAATTTTATGACTGTGAATGTAATGTGTGGGAACAAATTTTCTGCCAAAGCTGGAGGGTCTTAAGCAGCGGAACCTCTTCTTTGAGGTATGCCCTAATAAGTCATAAGGATAGGGGTTAACCTTATAATACCCTTGATTTCATTGTTAATAGCTAAAAAGCATTATTTAGACTATTTAGCTGTTTCCGAACAGATTTTACATATTTCACTAGGAATATATTATCACAGTTAAAACACAAAGTAAATGCCACCCATCTCTCCCGACTGAGGAGGCAGCTATATAAATATATGGTGCGCGGACGGTGTGGGCGGATTTCGTTTACAAGTGTGTACACTCGAATAATTTTGATATTTCTGAAAAGAGGAATACATTTTCACAAAATACTCATTAACAGCCTCTTAGGAACGTGTGGCTGGGACGATTTCCAAACCTCTGTAAATCATGAATTACCAAAGAGGTAAATGGGAAAGGACGTAAGTGTTAAAATTTTAATTGCGCGAGTTGAATAATAAACAACGCCAATTAAATCAGAAGTCATTGCAAAGAGAAAGCAACTCGTAAGTTTCTGTGGTGGTCTACGGAACAACCAATATGACCACAGTGACAGCGTCTATGGGGAATTCACCCGACGTGTCCAAGAGGGCGGGGAAGGGACCATCGTATAAATAGGCAGGTCGGCAGTTCGATGAAGCCATTGGCCAAGAAGTGACATCTCATTGACATCCACGCACAAGAACATTGATTCCACCGCTAAGAACAGACCAAAAAACAAACCGGTTTTATGCCATAAGGCTCAAGTGGAACACAGTTGGCCTCATCATTTGTCGCCCTTCAAAGAACAACCCTTCGTTTTTCATGCATGGTGCAGAGACAAGAGGTGAAACCATTGGCCAGAAAGTGACATCAGACTAGTGCCCACGCAAGAGAAAGTTTACTCCTCAACTCATAATAGACCAAAACAAGTTGCGCATGCACCGGTTTGATGTTACAAGGCTCAAGTGGGAGATCATCACTGCTGCAGCATTTATGTACCGTTTTGTATGCATGAAGCAGAGGCGAAAAACATTTTCCAGGGAGTGACATCAGAATAGACGCACACGTTAAAGAATGTTGGCTCCTTAGCATGGAACAGAACAAAATGAACTGTGCATGCGCCGGTATTATGTTACAAGGCTCAAGTGGGAGAACATCACTCTCTGCTGCAGCATTTATGTACCAATTTTCATGCATGCAGAAGAAAGAGGCAAAAAACATTTTCCAGGAAGTGACATCAAAATGGGCGCGCAAGTGAAAGAATGTTGACTCCTCAGCTCAGGGAACAGAACAAAACAAACTGTGCACGCGCCGGTTTTCCGTTTAAAGGCTTAGGTGGGAGATCAATACTCTGCTGCAGCCTATATGTACCATTTTGCATGAATGCAGAAGAGGCGAAAACCATTTTCTAGGAAGTGACATCAGAATGGGCGCACACATTAAAGAATGTTGACTCCTCAGCTCGGAACAGAACAAAACAAACTGCACGCGCCGGTTTTCCATTTAAAGGCTTAGGTGGGAGATCAATACTCTTTGCTGCAGCATATATGTACCGCATGCATACAGAAGAGGCGAAAACCATTTTCCAAGGAGTGACATCAGAATAGGCGCACATATTAAAGAATGTTGACTCCTCAGCTTGGAACAGAACATGCGCCGGTTTTACATTTAAAGGCTCAGGTGGGGCAAACAGAAGACAAAGGGGACATCATCCACAGGCAATCAGACTGGCTTATCATGATTAAGATGGCAGCTTGCATAGTCCGGACGTGTCCACTGGACGGAGACTGACTAACATACAGACACTGGGAGTTATACAAACTAATTTTGCTAATGAATGCCAGGCTGCAGTAAAATAATAGATGAATGTCTAGAAAGAGATTTTCAAGGCATACAGCGCGATGGGAATGGTTTAGAAGTGTGAAACCTGATGGTGACAGGTTCCCTTTAATTATATCTATGCAAAGGATTTGCTGCTCTGTAGTAGAAAAATAAAGCTCTCACGTCTGACAAAAAAAAATACCTGAGAAATGAATCAGTACAGAATAACGGAACTTAAAAAATGAACCTTTGCTATGAAGGTGGTGATTTGCATTAAAGCCTTTAGAAGGAACACGTTCTTGTAGTGCACATGGCGCTATTCTTTCCAGGTGTTATTCTTTGGATGCTTTAGTATGGTATATGCTGCAAATATAAATACTGAAGGAAGAAAAAAAGGAC
The DNA here is from genome assembly GCF_039654945.1 of Dendrobates tinctorius. Classification (NCBI taxonomy): domain Eukaryota; kingdom Metazoa; phylum Chordata; class Amphibia; order Anura; family Dendrobatidae; genus Dendrobates; species Dendrobates tinctorius. Next base: position 7,731,238 of record NW_027361863.1, read on the forward strand.
CAAAATATTAAAAAAAAAACAACTTAGGTTTGCGGCCCAGAAAATCAGCTGCATGAAAATAAGAGACTCCCTAAGATAAGAAAACTCTGGATGATGGCTGCAACTATGGGGCCTCCCTGCGGTAATAGCTTTTTATTTTTTATCAAAATGAGCATCACTTTTACTTGTTAATTGTACTTTTATTAGTGTCACTATCTGATTACCTACCGGCTGTATTTCCCGGACCATCACTTCGCCCCCTGCGGGCAGCGTAGGGTCAGTTCCATTTGCGATATGACAATTTCTATCCTATTCCAGTTCAATGGCTCCCAGTATGTGTTTTTATTCCTCGCCTCCAGGGAATATACAATATAATGTACAGCTTATTTGTACAATTATCCTGTGCATTACAGCAGAATAATCCCAGGACAATGTGAGATTATCAACCTCACTGAAATGAGAAGGGTCAGGAACGGCACTGATGATGATGGTGATGGTGGTGGTGATGATGATGGTGGTTGTGTAAGAGTGTGACAGAGACTCTGTACTGGTAGTGCCTAAGGTAACTTGGCACACTCAACTCAGGTATAGGAGATAGTTTAGCGATAGATGGGAACATTAGGGCAGATAGGCAGTTGTGTAGTGTAAGTGATAGGTATAGTATACATAATGTTAGTATAGTGTTAATGTATGAATATACCCACAAGCTGTGCACTGAAATGTAGATGAAAGGTTAAATGATCCCAGCAACAGGCTGCAGGAAGAGATACAGTTAAATATTTGGGACCAGCCCAGAATGGGATGGTGAGGTCAAGCAAAAGGGGAATCATTTTCTGGTTTACTTAGATAGAGGAAGTCTGATTTAGTGAGAGGTTCATGCAATTTTCAGTGTGAAGTGGGCTGGAGGCACATGGAGTACATATCGTTATGGCAGCATGAGGTCATACCAAATTTCCTGTGGACGACCGGGACCTATGGCCTGAACTAGGAACTGAGGATTGTACCTTAATGCCTTCTATACGGACTAAGGTGAATGGGGAATCACATGAGGGAAATGTAGCAGATCTCAGGAGCCCTGTGGGGTCTGATGGGGAGTCCCTGGGGCCGACAGTAGGATCAAGTGTATGGATAGTCCGAGCTGAATGTAAGCAGATTCTTATAATGTACTGTGTTGATAAAACTGGAAGGTGCTGTGCTCGATGGAGCGTACTAAAGGCTGTTGTGTCTGAACTGTCCAGTAAAGTTGAACTTGTTATAACGAGCCGGGTGTCCCGTGATATGTGTGCAGCTGTTCCTGGATCTAAGGACGTGGTTGCAGCAGAGGTCTCCGACCTAGAAGTGAGTGCAAAGCAGACTTCAGGAGCAGCCACTTTCCTTTGCCCTGTCTCTAGTAGGACAGATCATTAAGCTCCACCCCTTTGACTAAGAGTGCAGGACTTTATGTCAAAGATGGAACTGATCAGCTGGAGATTAATCCCTGTTCTCTCTGCAGGATTTTTTACTGTTTCGGTATCAGACAGAATCCTTATTGCTCCCATAATGCACTGCAACACCTCTGTATTGCAGTGCATAATGAATGTCAGCGTGACGCCCAGACAAGGACTGAATGCTTTGCAAAAATGACAGACCTGGGGGCCTTGACAAGCAATTGGATGCCCTCAATCCCAATGCAGGTGTGCTGATGAGGTGACAGAAGGAGTGTAACACTCTAACTAACCGCTTAGATGCTGTGGACACTATTGAATATGGCATGTAAGGGTTTATACCACCGAGATTGGAGTCATCTTTTGTCATTTCAAGTTGAGGTAATCAAACGAGATAACATTTCCTGATACCAAATGCAAAACTGGATCATGCCACAATATTTGGGAAGGAGGTCTGCATGTTTTAATGTGGTTCAGTGGGTATTATTAAGGCAATAGTTGAGCGAACTGCGCTGCATTTTGAGCCCACTGCTTCACTCCTGGGTGGATATAAGTAGCAATAACCAACCATCACTTCTGAGTGGGTTTTTTTTTTTTTAGTTTATTAGACCTGAAGATTGATTCACTCTACTCTTAAAATATTATTCCATGAACCCAGCGCTTACCGACAATTCTCAGTGTCTCTTCTGCACTATCCAGCTCTGCAGCACAGTCATTAATCTGGATATTTATTTTTGCTCTAAACTCCAGGGCTGTGCTTTGTGTGACAGTACTTATGCCCTGGAGGTGTTTAAAGGTTACTTCTATCATTTTTATATGATTGGAAAATAAGTAGGCGTACTCTTCCAATGCTGAGCTTAAATCCCAAGACAACAGTCTCAATATTTCTTCATTTAAAGTGACACACAAGTTCAAGTCGGGAGCAGGTGACAATTTAACGCCAATCACGCCATAGATATCCGGTTGTCTGAAGAGCACAAAGAGATAGCAGAAAAAATTACATGAGGGAATATAGTACACATAGCAATAATATAGCAGTCATGAAATATCAAGATATAAGGTAGGTAGCTGCGCGCACCAGTGATGGATTCCATCTGTATTGTGCGAATTCAGTGACCTGAGATCTCCAGCCACCTGAAGGAGCAGACGAGGGGTGGGTGAAAGGATCATGTTCCTTTTCCGGTGCTGATCCTACAGCTTGATTATAGTAGATTTATGCTTTTGACTAGGGCTCGTAAAATATGTAGGACGGATAGTGGGCAAGTGACTGAATGATTGGGACAACCCTACTCAATAGGTGAGGTTTGTCAGCCACAATACAATTTTATTCATAAAGGGGTTGTCCAGGCTTGGGGCTCATGTCTGCAGTCACTCTATGTGTAGTGTGCCCACTGTCAGGATTTGCTGGTGCCGGTTGCGGGCAGTCATATGATCCCAAGTTTTCATTTTACATACTTTCTGCCATATTCCGACTAGACGTGTCTGTCCTCACTCACTTCACTCGTATTGAACGACTCTGTGCAACTTTAGTCGGCACGTGACCGCATGTATGCAAATTACATACTTGTGTTCAAGTGATTACCTGCTCCCACTCCTGGCACCGAATAATCCTGACTAGTGATGAGCGAGTATGCTCGTTGCTCGGGTGATCTCCGAGTATTTGCATTTGCTCATAGATTTAGTTTCTGTCGCCGCAGCTGCATGATTTGTGGCTACTTGACAGCCTGAATATATGTGAGGAATGCCTGTTTGTTAGGGAATTCCCACATGTATGATCCCAGCAAAGAACAAACAGATGAACGGCAAACTAGGGCACACAAATCACCACATTACCAGACGGAGCTATTTATCTGAAGTATTGCGGTATATATTTCAGTCAAAAAACGGAGGTGCTTGCATAAAAAAACATTAATATTCCAATGTGAAATGAAAAAAGAAGAAATATGCAGCACTCACCAATATAGCTGAAAATCTGTGTCTTCATTTCACATGAATTCCATCAATGGATATGTGGACATGCAGGACGTTAGAGGAATGCTAGGGGAGGGAGGTGCTGGACAACGGCCGTTTCGCAATTACTCGCTTCTACGGGAATGGTTAGGGAATTCCCACATGTATTCAGGCTGTCAAGTACCTGCAAATCATGCAGCTGCGGCGACAGAAACTAAATCTCCGAACACGCCAAAATACTCGGCGATCATGCTTGGGGAAACCCGAACAACGAGCATACTCTCTCATCACTAGTCCTGACAATGTGCACACTGCGCACTGTGAGAATTTACACGTCTGCAGTCAGTTAGAGTGACCACAGACTTGAGCCCCAAACCTGGACAACCCCTTTAAGACTGGGGTCATATGAGCATATGTCAAGGTCCATGCACGGACCGCAATGCCTGGAGTGACTGCAAATTTCCCAACTCGAATTTACAGTTTCATATGTGCCTATGTTATACAGTGGGTACGGAAAGTATTCAGACCACTGGCTGCAATGAAACAAAGAGTGAAAAATTTAAAGGGGTGTGAATACTTTCGTAGCCACTGTATATATTCTGGATGAGACATCCAGGACCTGCACTACAACTCTGCCCTGCGGTGCAGGGAGCCCAAATTGTGATAAAGTTGTACCCAGGTCTGAATGGAGAAAATTCAGAAGCTTTTTGCGAAACAATAGATTCTTCATCCTACCTCTATTATCTCAGTCTTTCTAGTGACATGTGTGTGTCTCTTCCCTTTTATAAAATGATCCCAAGTCACTGGAGCATCCTTATCAAGCGCCTAAATGGCCCCGAAAAATCATTACGTACAATGAATGGGTCACGCATCCCGATAATATGGTGAACCCTCCCTTGACCTCAATCTACAATCTGCCCGAGCCGGGCACGGAGAACGCCTTTCTGATTGCCTGACTATAAGCGAGAAGAATGAAAATACAAAGACAGATGAAACAATAGCTAGCAGTGTCACCATCTGCTGCAAAAGCCTCTTCTCCAGCCCGGCGCGCGGTGCCAGGGTTAAGAGGCCAGCAGTTTAGTCTCCTGTACAGATTGTATACAAGGGGATTACAGCAATAGTGGGGGTTTTTTTTGTCTCTAGATCTTGCTCATTTCGGAATGTTCTGCACCCAAGAAAACAGAATAATGAAACTAATCACCGGAGCAACAAAGCGTCGACTCGCCACTAATATTTACTATCATTAAAATTGTATATGCTAACGAGAAAGCAACGAAATATGGTGATTACACAGGATCAGGATGGTGGGAAGAAGTAAACAGCAGATAAGTCTTATTCAGCAGATATATTGTACTACTAGCTGAAGAGCCCGGCGCTGCCCGGGCCTAGTAACTAACTGTGGTTAGTTATAGCAAATTATAATTATCCTCCATCCCATAGTCCCGTGCCCATATACCCATCATACAAATCCTCCATCCCATAGTCCCGTGCCCATATACCCATCATACATATCCTCCATCCCATAGTCCCGTGCCCATATACCCATCATACATATCCGCCATCCCATAGTCCCGTGCCCATATACCCATCATACATATCCTCCATCCCATAGTCCCGTGCCCATATACCCATCATACATATCCTCCATCCTATAGTCCCATGCCCATATACCCATCATTCATCTTCCATCCCATAGTCCCGTGCCCATATACCCATCATACACATCCTCCATCCCATAGTCCCATGCCCATATACCCATCACACATCCTCCATCCCATAGTCCCATGCCTATATACCCATCATACATATTCGCCATCCCATAGTCGAGTGCCCATATACCCATCACACATCCTTCATCTCATAGCCCCATGCCCATATACCCATCATACACATCCTCCATCCCATAGTCCCATGCCCATATACCTGTCATACATATCCTCCATCCCATAGTCCAGTGCCCATATACCCATCACACATCCTCCGTCCCATAGTCCCATGCCCATATACCCATCATACATATCCTCCATCCCATAGTCCCGTGCCCATATACCCATCATACACATCCTCCATCCCATAGTCCCGTGCCCATATACCCATCACACATCCTTCATCTCATAGTCCAGTGCCCATATACCCATCACACATCCTCCGTCCCATAGTCCCATGCCCATATACCCATCATACACATCCTCCATCCCATAGTCCCGTGCCCATATACCTGTCATACATATCCTCCATCCCATAGTCCAGTGCCCATATACCCATCACACATCCTCCGTCCCATAGTCCCATGCCCATATACCCATCATACACATCCTCCACCCCATAGTCCCGTGCCCATATACCTGTCATACATATCCTCCATCCCATAGTCCAATGCACATATACCCATCACACATCCTCCGTCCCATAGTCCCGTGCCCATATACCCATCATACACATCCTCCATCCCATAGTTCCGTGCCCATATACCTGTCATACATATCCTCCATCCCATAGTCCAGTGCCCATATACCCATCATACACATCCTCCATCCCATAGTCCAGTGCCCATATACCCATCACACATCCTCCGTCCCATAGTCCCATGCCCATATACCCATCATACACATCCTCCATCCCATAGTCCCGTGCCCATATACCCATCATACATACCCTCCATCCCATAGTCCAGTGCCCATATACCCATCACACATCCTCCGTCCCATAGTCAACCATTATGACATCATAATGAGCGGCGGGGCTTGCAACCTATGATGAATCAGCGTCGCCATGGCAACCATTGTGACATCATAATGAGGGACGGGGCTTGATACGCACACACTGTTTCCCCACTATGTAGATAGGGGCATTATGGCATCATAATGAGGGGTGGGGCTTGACGTGCACACACTTTTTTCCCCAGTATGTAGATAGGGGCAAAATTGTTTGGTGAATTGGAACGCGCGGGGTTAAAATTTCGCCTCACAACAGAGCTTAGGACGCTCTCGGGGTCCAGACGTGTGACTGTGCCAAATTTTGTGGCTGTAGCTGCGACGGTGCAGATGCCAATCCCGGACATACACACATACATACACACATACATACACACATACCTACATACATACACACACATACATACATACACACATACCTACATACATACACACACATACATACACACTTTGAGCTTTATATATTAGATTGAGATTACTTACATAATTCTGCATTTTTTTTTTTCAAATTTGGAATGGTGGGGGTATTAAAAGTTTTTGCACTTTTCTGTTATAGCGCATTCCACGTACTGCTTACCAAAATCTCTGCTGGGAAAATAGGGATGTTCCACATTGGAATCACCCTAAACCATTGGAAAAACACATTTCTATTAAAAAAAATGACCCCTTTATACCCAGGACATAAATTTAATGGGATTGTTTATAAATATTCAGGACATTCTCAGTTTTACTAGAAACTCTGCAGTCATATTTATGCTCATCCTATTCCTACGAGGAGGTCATGCCACAACTACTTAAGGTCTATGTACACTGGCCGGTAATTGGGAAATGTGCGTTTTTAGGAAAACTCATTACCAATCACCCTACAAATGTGCAAAATGTTTGGTCGTCGGGTGAAATGATTTTTAAGAAAGCATATTTCAGAGGATCATCACCATCTGTAAACGGGTAATGTGCTGCCGAGAACATGATGTTCTACCGTACATGCACAGAATGCTCACTGGACTTAGGGTTCTTTTACACCGACCGATAATTGGGAAAAGAGCGTTTTTAGGAAAGCTCGTTAGCAATCATCTGACAAATGAGCAACATTTTTGTTTGTCTGGTGAAATAATTTTTAAGCAAGCTTAAAAATCATCGGTCTCTGCAACACATTGGCTTGTGTAAACGGAACTCATGCTGCCGAGAACATGATGTTCTACATGCACAGAACGCACACAGGACTCAGGGTTCATTTACAGTGGCTGATCATTTGGAAACAAGCATTTTTAGAAAAGCTCGTTACCAATCAACTGACAAACGAGCAAAGTTTTTGTTCATCCGGTGAAATGATTTTTTTAAGCAAGTTTAAAAAATCATCGTTCTTGGCAGCACATTGGCCTGAGAAGAAGATTATATTAATGAACGTTGTGTTCACATATGAGGGTCAATGACCTGTCTAAACATGACATTAAGCAACTGCTGATCATCTTGCATGTAGCTGATCAGTTGTAATGTAATGGTTGGTAACACAATGTAGCAGGGTCATTAACCATGATGTAGCATGATGAGTTGTACTGAAATATAGCAAAGCAGAAAATTTGATGTAGCAGAGCTTACAGTGGCAGCAATTATAGCAGAGACGAGGCAGAGAAGTGGTGAACAGCACAAAGCAGTGGCTGGACACCAACCAGTAATGTGGCAAGATGGCATCATAGATGCCTATACGATGGGCACAATAACTCTACATGCAGAAGAGGAGACCAAACTGATTAATCAGAATCAGGTCAGGTAAAACAGAGAAGGGGACTGGCTTAGCTATTGAGATTAGAGGTCAGCCAGCCCCCTTCACGTCAACCATTGATGACGTTTTGGCATCAAAGACTCTTTGCTGTGTCTAGAAAAGTGTAACAAGTGATATAGGAAGATTGGGGCAGTTTTTAAGAATAAAAGTATATTAATAAGTTCTTTATAATAATATCATGAACAAATCCATTTTTGCAAAAGTGGATTACACCTTTAATTCTGACCAAATGTCGGAGGACTTTAGTAAAAAAGGAAAATCTAATTCAGCCAAACACATTTTATTCTACGTGATAAATTCTAACTGATTTCCCTTTTGCTCAGCAGCGAAAACCTTCCCAACGTTAATATACATAATTCCATCCTAATGCCCCTTGACGTCACCTCCAGCAGTCACCAGCAATGAATTACCCCTTTAAATGTTAACGTTACCAAGTGATAATTATCAGCAGTTAATTCCCCCGGTGACATCAAAAGATATTTTTTTTTCCATTTTCTTTCAAGCGTGAAGCTCCAAATTACAGTCCTTTATTACACCCCCTCAATATTCGGGCTTTTAACGCAAACACAATGTCTACTGAGCTCATTATTATGAGTTAAAATGTGAAAACAACTAAGGTTTTAATTTAGCACAGCTTTCGCATTTCTGTAAAAAGAAAGGAATAAAATAGAAGCTGGTCCCTGCAAGCGCAGGTTTAATTATATAGGAAGCGCCTACCAAGTGGTCACTAGGCGCTGCCTCTTCATTAAGTGAATAATTGGGCAAGTTCTCATCCGGGCACCTATTATTTCATGGCACTTTGAAATCGGAGACTCGCCGGTGCTAGCGAGTGGGGACCAACGTAATTGTCATGCGAACCACGTACAAAATAATAAGGATATAATTACCATTACAAGAACTTACTGTCATTATATTGTCACCGAAAATTGTAAAGGAGCTGGATCTGGAATAAATTAATGTTTCTGTCTGGGAAATATCAGAGACTGGAGTTGAATCTGACTTGTTAACGTGACAATTGACATATGTGGTGGATAGGTATGAGTAAAGTGACAGACTGATGAAGAAATATAAGTATTGTAAATGTAGATGCCAACATACAATCAGAAAAGGAGCAACAGATTGCATTGCCTTGGTGAAATCTTCTGGCAATCTACTCTGTGTGGACTCCAGTAGACCGCCGTCCAATCTTAGAACAGGTTCCCATGTTGGGTTTCTCTGGGACCTCAAGTGGTCTCATCACATTATAACTGGTGCCAAATACTACCCAATACGTATTCTTCTCTGGATCCATTCTAGATAGCATTGTTATGTAATCTTCACTATGCGTCAGTTCCGGAAGCGATGTCTGCTCCTATTGGAAGTCCCAGCCCTGTGATTTGCTGCAGCGGTCGGAGTGACTAGAAGAGAGCGTCATCGGAGGTTTCTCTTCTAGTCACCTCGCCGCTGTGGCCAAATTCAGGCTTTGCCGTAGCTGTATGTTTGCCAGCTTCAGAAGCGATGTCTGCTCCATTCTCAAGCCTGTGATTGGCTGCAGCGATCATGGTGACTAGAAGAGAGTGTCATCTGATGTTTCTTTTCCAGTCATCTAATTGCTAAAGCCAAGTTCAGGCTTCACTGGTGGAGCGGAGATTGCTTCCTGAGCCGGTGCAGACCTCTAAATTGGCCTCCGCTGGACCCACCGGGATGCTGGTAGGTGAGTTTGCTGTGGGCGTCCTGGCTTTTTGTGTGGACTTGTGCTGTGAGGGCCCTATGCCCTTGCAGGCCGCATGTAACCGATGACTTGGGTTGGCCAGATCCAGGTGTTTCTCAGTTCAATGAGGCAGACCACCAGTGGAAAAAACAATTTTTACAAATCAATAACATGGAGAGTAATATATACAGTAGGTAGCGGGTACACATCCTAATAAACATTTCCTTTATGATAGACCATATTTCCACACACAGTTTCAATTCCTTCCTCCTTACTTGCTTGACGTTAATCTCCAACGTTCCTCTCTTCTACACCACAGCCCAGCTCAGCACTACAGTTCTGTTAGCAAGAGTCCTGTTCTCAACCCTCTGTTCTGTGTCTTCTTTCCCCTCTATATTGCCAGTATGGCCGGTATTTATCTTCTCTGTCACTCATGCTCTGGAACTCCCGTCCGGGGCACCCTCTTCATCTTATGTACTCTGTCCCATCTACACACGGTACCTCTGAGTTATAAACTCTGGGCCGTACTGCTAGGTGTCTTGACCTAGGACTCGTCTCTGATCGATCACGTCTCTCCATCGCTATCTTTTGTCTCTGTCTTCTCTCTTGTTAGGGTCACCCACGTCATGCCGTATGGTTCACATCAGACCTTAGGTCTTCTTTCTAAACACTCTGGGCTCTTCCTGACATTCTGAAAGGAAACTACCTCTGTCCCTTCAGCTTAGCCCCTTTCACTCTGGGCTAGTCTCAACCATTAACTCTTACTTTCCATACTGCTCAGCAACACACATCGGATAGGTCATCAATGTCAGATCGACCGCCCGACATCCCCGCCGATTAGCTGTTTTTTGTTGTCTGGGGCAGCTGCTGGAAGTACTCACTTACTGAGCTACTCCGTCTTCTGACAGTGGCCGAGGCTTGGTACTGCACGTCCTCCTTTTATTCGAATCAATGGATGGTAGATGTGTAGTACCCTATGCCGGCCACTATCAGTAGACAGAGCAGCTCGGCAAGTGAGAACTTTCAGCCGGCAGCCTCCAGCGCTGACACAGCTGATCGGCAGGGGTGCTGGGTGTTGGATCCCGACCGATCAGACATTGATGACCTATCCTGCTAGACCTCCTGCCCCAGATCCAATCACTCACTCATTTTATCACTTTTCCTCGTCTCTACCCTGAATCAATCTATTAGTAGCCTCGGTCTCCTCTCACTTCAGGGACACTCACTTCATGCGGCTCTGCTCACTGGTCAAATCTTAGGTCTGCTTCTGCTGCAGGATAGACTCTATGTGACTTCTGACAGGAAGCTCTCTCTTTCCCTTCACCTTAGCCCCTCCCACTCTGGGCTAGTCCCAACCATTAACTCTTTCCCTGCCTTTCAGCTACCTAGCGCTGGGCAGAACACGACTCCATCACTAATATTATACATCACTAAGCACATTACACGTAAAAATACATTTGTAACAACACAGGGAGAAACATGGGCAACACCTCCCCCTTTCTTGCACGAAAATATTAAACTGATCAGCAGATTACTTCTAAGATTTATAAAGCAACATGACCTTAGTTTGGCCACGTCTCTTCTAAATCACAGAAACGTTTTATCCAAAAAGTAAAACGCAAAAAATATAGGCTGTGGTGCTTGATTGATATTCTGCTGATACGGCGCTACCTTACTTAGAGCCTTGACAAGGAGATGATTTCTGGGCAACATGAAATTGGAAAAGTCTGAGGTGTGGTGCAGAATAATTTTCATTTGCTCCCCCCCCCAAAAAAAAAAGTCTACCTTCGTGTAATGATATCATCACCAGCTACATTATTCTATTGCAAGGGATGTTTTCCAATTAAGTTTTCGATTTTAGCTGCCCATTTGCATGCTGGTTTCAGAAGGGCTATACATCTCCAGGGTTCCTCCGAAGGATAATGGTCAGGAATCCGTAATGGGCTTGATACTACTGAACACAATGTTCTTAGACTCTGTGCCGCTGAGGTTCACGTTGAACATTTTCTCGTACAAAACCATCTTTTTTTTTCCCCTCTTCTCATCACGATCACATAATCCATTGTGAAACCAGCCATATGTTACCTGCGCAAGGACGACTTAATAATTATGTAAAAATATTGCTGGAGCTCTGACGGGTGGAAATCTGCTTTTTATATAGTTTTAAGCACCGTTAAAGATGATATTAATACATCACTTTTACCCCGGCTTCTAGTCGCAGTTACCTCTTAATATTTTAGTATGTTTACTGTAACTGTATATCTCATGCAGTATTAATGGCCGAATTGGCAGCATACCAGTACACTTATATTATTTGATGTTTCCAGGCGTTTTCTACACATTAAAACTTGGTATTTGATTACTGGAGGATTTTAGGAGTTTTATCTACTCTACAGGCTGAAGACATAGGGCAGTGTTGTATCCGAAATCACTGTGAAAGATAGGAAGTTGCATTCCAGAAAGGGTCTAAGATGGATGTGTTGGTGCACCTGTCTATAGAATGGCCCGCCAACATGAACCAGTCCGTTCTCCGAAGAGATTTCATTCTTGGCACGCATAGAGGTCAAGGGGTGTTGTGGCAGAGATAAAAAATTAGGCTTATTTTTTGAGCTGCTTGATATTAACACACTTCTAAAGACTTGGAACAGAAAGTCCTGGCTCCCTATGCCATTTTTAAGACTTTGCATGATCTCATAACTCAATACACCCATTAAGATGAGAAACAATCCAAAATTGGAAAGGAAACCATGGCGGCATAGTGAATTTAGACTGGCGCCCTTATCCCATTTTTCTATCCCTAGTTCATTTTTCACATCTCTCACCAACCATTAAAATAGGGACAACACCAACATGAAACAGTCCCACCTAGTATCCCTATGATTTTCCATTATGGTGGCTTGTGCCCCCATCCCTTTTTATGACCTTAGTACATTTTTTTTTACATCATTTTAAAGACTATCAACACCCATGAAAATGGAGACAAGACCAACTTTGGTGGATAACTTAGTAGCCACATGATTGGCCATTATGCCCTTGGTTTTTGATGTATTTTTTAAAGCAGCTTTGAGTTTTTCGAAATGTCTTGGGTTAGGGGAATATTTGGTGGATACGTTTGTGCGCACTGTTCGAGCTACAATAGGACATTATATAAAAAGGAGACCTCTCCTGGGGACAAGTTCCTTGCAAGAACATGTCCAAAGTGTATATCATGGCCAGAATTCATTTATAAGTTGTCCCATCCTTGTAATTTATTGTCCGTAAAGGAAGGCTCAAAGATAAATATAAGACATCGGGAACTGAGAAGTTGGGTCGCCACAGTACCAACTTCCTCCACTCAATATATCCATTTATTCTAAGCGCTTGCCAACATCCTATCATCCAAGAGGTAAACAAATCTCTAAAGTCACATTTATTTTACCTAGAAGTTCTCACTCCGCATTGTATTATTCATGGGAGCCTCTGATTTTCACATACCCGGGAGATTAGACACATTTTTAAGCCTGTTGATGGAAGAGCACTTATTCCGACAATTTTCTCCAGCTTCTGCAGCACATACTCTCATCGGCTCGGAAGTCATTAATAATTGTAAAGTCTTTTCAAATTCTCTCTTCTCTAAATATTTGTAGCTCTTTACTCTTTGAAGCTTATGATACGTAAAGATGCACTTCACAATGGGAGTTTAAGTACCTCTTCTAGGCGAAAACTGCTCCAAATAAAATAATGGATGAGAATTCACGTTACCTATAAACAGTTGGACGTCCAGAACGTGTCTGGTGGTATAAGAGATGCCAGAGGGGAATAGGTAGTATAGGTGCACTCCAACCAAATGTAACCTAAATGAACTTTTGCTTTATGGACACAAACTTTGATATTTCCTTCTATATTTTGTTGTGAAGAGTTGCGGATAGACAAATCTGTAGCGGAACGTAACAAAGACACTGCAGGTGCATAAAATGCCGGTGACCACAAGATGGTCAGTTTATGGAACACCCTGAAAAATACAACCTCAAGTGTCAAAGTTTCCTTACCCTCCATACAAGAGGAAGTGTGCCCCATAGAGATTGAAATGGAACCCATTTACGCTATCGGTTGACACCACCAAATCCCAGTATGTCAGAGACGAGAGGACTGGTGCCTAGTTGACCCTCCACGTCAATCCTGGGAATGCGGCTTAGATGTCCTGAATTTGGCGCTCTAAGTGCTGGTAATATGAATATCATTGGCTTGAGACTTTAGGACAATTATAACATTACATGATACAGAATCCAGAATTTGGTCTGAAGACCCTATGTAGAACCCACCATAACAAAGACAATCTGGCACGGCTTATACTACATAGCAAATGGTGAAGTTAATTGTAAACATTCAATTTGGAGATCAGAATGGATTACATGAGGTTACGTTGGTTTTTGACAACACTCCCTCACTTCTCATTGCCAGACCATGATTATTTTTTTGTTCTCTTCTGACTGGCTCATATGAATAGCTATGCCAGCCCCTTTCTCAGTCATACCAGAAAAAAAATTTTGGCACTCAACTTTTTGTCATAAGTGAAGAGTTTTATTTGCAGTCACATATAAATGTTTCGGCTGTTAAGGGCCTGTCACACTAAGAGATATCGCTAGCAATATCGCTATAACTTGTGACGTTATAGCGATATTGCTAGCGATATCGCTGTGTGTGATACTTACCTCCGACCCGCTCCCCCGCTGATTATCACTGATCGCGCGAGAACGTTCAGGACTGTTTCTCGTCGTCAGCTTCCTGCGGCGCTTCCTGTGGAGAGACGAGCGACGCGTGGAGCCGGGCGGGAGGACGCAGGATCGCCTGGTGTGACAGGTAAGTAGCGACCCCCGTCCCCAGCTCACTAGCGACCACTTAGCGATGTACCAGCGATCCTGACCGCGTCATATCGCTGGTCGGGATCGCTGGTACATCGCTAAGTGTGACAGTACCCTAACAGTAAGCCTTTATCAGTACACAAGACTGCTCTTGTTCACTAAACTGCTGAACGTTAAGATAGGGAGCCACTGTAAAAATAGGAGTGATGAGTAAGTAATGTGCCATCCACACTGGATTACAAGGCCTAGAGACCTAAGAGAGAGGGGACGCTAGATCAGTGTCCACAGCAAATGGAAAATAGTGGAATCAATCTTCTATGAGGTCCACGTTTAGTATGGGGATGGAATGGACTCAGATGTAGCTAAGCGGCCTCAGGAACAAGTATGAATATATGGACGGCCTTGTTCATGTACATGTAATTAAATGAATAGCCGTTTCGTTAGTGGGTGGTGGCGCCGTGTGACATGGAGAGTACGCGGAATCCACCGCTAGTGTGACAGGCCGCTTAGCCTTTCATTAATCTTGCACCATATTGTATTTTATGCTTTGTGCGCTCTTGTCATCTCAGACCAGTTGGTGCCTTCCAACCAATTATTAATGTCATTAGCTACATTACTATCCTCCAGTAGAGAAAGCAACCCATTAATTTTCACCTTTTTATACATCATCATTATACCTTTCAATGAGAAACTTTTCATTCCGCAGTTTATACTGTCTGACCCCCGCCCCCTTGTCTCATCTTTTGATTAGAACTTGTTTACCCTCGAAGGCCTTTACGTAGAGATGAAGTATAAAGCGCTCGTCAACAGGACTCATTTTGGAAGATATGGGTTTAATTCTAGTCGCTTCGTTTAGATTGCAGAACATGTACCAGGAACAGATCGTCCTCCCGGGAACAACTATAATGTCTTATTGATATGAAAGTAATGAATTGGGGAATCCTAATTATCCGTCTTTCATATGAATGTTAAGAAGTCGTCTACGCCACGTTCCAGGATCCGCATATTAGATGGGCACAAAGGTAGGAGAACCAGCTTCACCTTGAGAAATCTAAACGGCGTCATGGGATTCATTTGCCGGCGGTGTTAGGGGTTGGGTGATGCCATCGTTCCCTAAAGTCACATTATAATTGCTTGCGTGAGCTATAAAAATCCACGGTTTTGGAGCATCATTAAGGGAAGTAGTAAAGCAGTATGAGGAACACTGTATGCAAATAAAATTGTGATGTTTTAAGAAGTCTGCAAGAGAAGAGTCAATTAACCGAATATCAGATGTGCCCGAGGTGGTGATGAGAAAAAGTTCCTTGCACCCCGGTCTGGTATTCCTAAGTGTCCATTAGCAATAGTTTACAAGAATAAGGAATTACTGCAGTTTAAGTAATGAGGAATGAGTCAAAATTACTTTAATCGATGGGGCATGTGAGGTGCCATATTTTATCAAATAATCCGGATTATCCGACAAAGGAAAACGACGCAACGCTCAAATAAATATAATGCAAATTAGAGATGAGCAAGTCAGTTCTAAATGATTCAAAATTTGATTAGAAGTTCACAAAATTGGTGGATTCAGGAGAATTTGGGGAGATTAGTTTAGTACGAATTCGGCAAACTGGTCGGGCATTTGTTTTTGGATTCCTAAGGACCGGAAAATACAAAAATCATACTCGCTTCACCCCATCCTTTACCTTTCCAGCCGCACAGCCCCTCTTCGCTCCAGACCGGTCGTCTGGCGTCATCTCTAGCTGCATTTCTTCCTGCTTCAATGACTATACTCCACATAATGTCTTGACGTTGGGGTGACGCACGTTATGACATCGCAGGGTGACGTTTTGAGACCTGGTTGGCCTGGAGGGGCTGAAGATTCCGGGACGATGGAAGAAAAGAGACATGAAGACCGGACTTTGCTTGGTGGAAGGGGGCTGCATGGCTGGAGAATACTGGGGCAAGGTGAGACATGAGAGCATAATAAGTCACATTTGATTTACAGCAGATGATTTGCCACTTCCTGGGCAAATACGAGCAGATCTGCTGACTATATCGAGATCTGCTCGATTTTGGGCAGAAAATGGCACATCGCAATGTATATATATATATATATATACATATTTTTTTTTTTTTTTTTGCTTAAATGCATGTGTTTTGGACTAAAAATCTTTTTTACAATTGAGTTTCATTAAAACTGTAGCACCATTTTCCTTACATACCATCTATGTTTTGCTGTGCATTACTGGCTGCAGAATGAGTAAACTGAAACTCCATCAGTCAGCCCATTTTCACAGGGGGCTTGTTATGCTTTTATCTGTTTACAGACTACATAAAAGTTGAACTGAACATACTGTAAGGCCGGGATCACACATGCGAGAAACTCATACGAGACTCGCATGTTAATACCCCGCACTCGGATCAGAGTGTGCGGCCGCATAGCAATATATGTACATGCAGCCGCACCCTCCGCTCCTGAGTGTCGGCGGCAGTGCCGAGTATTAACATGCGAGACTCGTCCGAGTTTCACGCATGTGTGATCCCAGCCTAAATCAGAAAATAGGAGCCTAGAAAAACACAGATAAAAAAGTTACAAACTCTCTGCGAGAACAGCTGACTGGTGGATTCTCAATTTTCTGATTCTGTAGCAATAGACAGCATAACATAAAGGCTATAGAAGGCAACCCAGTGCAAGGTGGTAGAGGTCACCGCTCTGAAAATGCGTTAATTGCACTTTTACCTTCCTTCTTACTTGACCATTTCAAACATTAAAAGAAAATAAGAGAGATATAGATGAAGGATCGTTAAAGAGTAAGGGAAATCTGCTTCTTTCTCCTCCTGGATTTATCTTTCACTTTCAATTCTCAGAGCTATTGACTAGGATGCACGAGAACACTAGTCCTGCAGTGATAATTTCCAGCTAAGAAAACACTGATTTTATTGAAACAACAGCACACAGTATAGTAAGTGACACATTTCTGGAATCGGGATCTCTGCCCCCTTTTTTTGGGTTCTTTGCTTTATGGATTTTAAAAAATAGATGAAAATCTTTGCTTAATGGATTTTAAAAAACAGACGAAAAATCGCCCAAAACGCTAGAAAAAGTTTTACAGAAAACGCTAAATAAGAGCGTAAATAAAACGCTTCGGATGTCTGAATGCTGGGAGGTATATGAAGCAATAACCGCAATAACCAGAGTGTCAAATCCAAGCCAAGTCTCATTCTTGGAGCGATGGGACCCCCAGTGATTGGTAAGTTTTCCAATATCCTATTGCTATCAGTTGTGGAAATGCCCCTGTAAGTTTTCAGAAGGCGCAGCGTTCAATAACGCAGAGAAGGAGCGATGACAATGTCGGCCACGGCTTCTGTTCTTGGACAGGCATGGCGTTTTATTTCATCCATCACCAGTTTCTTCTTGTGCCTTAAAGCCCAATGCACCTTGTAAAGGAAAATGGTGATGAGTGAGTAAAAGTCAGGAGGAATTAAGGCAGGAGAAGTGCTCAGAGAAGCAGAATAAGTTGTGTCTTCCTCTGTGCGCAAATTACTTCGCAAACTGCGAGAATTATATTGCTGCTCCCCTCCTATCCTTAATGAATGGTGACAGGTCCAGCATGAGGGTGCGCGTCCTGTAGAGATCTCCCATCTGGTAACCTGTGAGTCAAGCAATTGACGAGGACAAAAGAAAGACGACAAAAACACCGGAAAAAAAAACGCCTTTTCTGTTCTGCTGTCGCGGCGAGGCGACTGCCAGCTCCTCCGCCCTTCAGAGACGAGCATAAAACATCTCTGTCTGTTAGCGCCAGTGCTACCTGTCCCAATTAGCAAGCAGCGGAATATTATAAAATAAAGGCAAGATCTGAGGATTGCGAGGCCGACGATCACCGGGGGGGAATATTTACCGCCACATATTGCAGTAATAAAAACCGCTACACTTCTCGCCTGTTCTGCGCCATTAAGGGAAGAAACAAAGCGTCTGCCGGAATTGTTACTTTATGTTTTATTGTTTGAGGAGTAAATAAAATTTAGCCGAAGAAGAGAAGAAGACAGAACAAAGGTTTCTTGCGTTCGGGTGGCACATGGCGATGGGTGGGCATATATTTAATAGAAATTGCTGCAGGTGTCATTACTTTTGCAAGAAGTTACACAAGAGGGCGGTACGGACCGTGATTAGGAATCTGGGTTGACAACAATCCAGACATTCCTGAAAAGTCCATAAAAATAGCACAGCTTTTTTGCTGTCTCCATAAAAAAAAATTAAGGCAAAAGTGATTTTTTTTTTTTTAAAGCTGTAGAAACGCATACAGATTATCATCATTTTACAGCTTGCGGTGAATGCAGCTGACGTCTTCATATCAGAATTGTGGGCTATAGACGCGGCTCACTGATAAAAGAATGATTTATTATGGTTTTTCATGGTCTGAACATGATTTTTTGATAAGCTGTCCAGAAAACTGGCCACACTGTTAGGAACCCTTGTGTAACTTAAATGCATACAAAAATTACGACCACAAGAATCCTCACCAGTCATGAGAACGAGGATCCTTAATTCCCCATCTGGGCGGTGGTCACATTGGGCGGTGGTCACATATGCGCTGTGGAAGTGAATGAAGTGGTGGTAATTACATGTTTGATCACCGCCACCAAATTCACACAGGAACCCCCATTCTCATTCTCATGATTGATTGTGGTCCCAAGAGTCGGATCCCAACCAACTCTTTATTACCACCTACAATAGGTGATTAAAGAATTATATTCTTTGGTGGCGGTTCATTCCCTTCCCCTCCTCTCAGGTCTGATATTGCAGTCATCCTTCTTTCCAACTTCCTCTACTTTTTGCTAACTTACACTCATAACATTAAGGGGTTGTCCAGCCCTATTATATTTTTTTACTATGGGCCTAAAAAAAAACAAAAAACAGGCAAGTAAGTTGCTACCAGAGGTAAGTCCCTTCCTGTTCTACCCAGCACCAGCTCCGAGTGGTCACCAAATGCTCCTGCCGATGATTCAGCTTCTTCACATCAACAGAGCAGCTCTTCATCTTCCACTCAATGGGGTATGACTGCCGACATCATGCCGACCGACAGTCGGCTCCCCGCAGTTAGGCAGCAGGGAGCCAACTGTCATTAGCATGACGACTGCAGTCATACCGCGTCAACAGAGCAGATCGGATGAAGATACACTGCTCTCTTAACCTGACTGGAGGCCACTGAATTGCCAGCAGGTTGGTCTGCGACCGCTCTGTGCCGGCAGAGATTGTCACCGGACACAACAGGCAGGTAGGTAACAACTACCTGCCTGTTAGTTCTTAGGCCCGCAGTAAAAAAATGATATAGTCCTGGAAAACTCCTTTTTTAGGTCTTGCTACTACAAAACAAATGACATAAGGAGCATAAACAGATCAGAAAGGGCAAAAATTAAAACGTGGCCCCCTTATGTCCTGATTGGTGGCCGCCTAAAACAGTTTATTAGGAAACATGTGGCACAAGGCAGAAGCACATCCAGCAACTGCAAAGGAAAGGACTATAAAAACAAATAATAACCAATTAAAATATCGATAGAAAAAAATTAACACACTAGGCCTACGCGTTTCAAGCCTTAGTGCTCCAAATGCGTAGGCCTACTGTGTTCATTTTTATTATTCCATTTTTTTATTCTGTGGCCCTTAGACTGGCAGCCGGGCATTCCTCCTAGGAAATGTAGAGTAGGATCTTAAACAATATCATGACATGCCACATAAGATTATAAGATGCCATCTTAGATACAGGCAGTATAAA
This sequence comes from Dendrobates tinctorius, assembly GCF_039654945.1. Lineage (NCBI taxonomy): Eukaryota > Metazoa > Chordata > Amphibia > Anura > Dendrobatidae > Dendrobates > Dendrobates tinctorius. Next base: position 7,751,375 of record NW_027361863.1, read on the forward strand.
AAGCATGCACTAAGCATGTGTAATTGCTATGCACAAGGCTTCGGAGGACAGCTGGTGGGGAAGTGAATTCCACGATTACATCCTCCCAATGTGCGCGGTACAATGTGTACGATCCAGGGACGTGTACCCGAACTGCTGCTTCTTCAAGGATCAAGGGCTGATTCCAGTGACTCACGTAGTAATGGATCATTTGTATCTCTCAATGTTACATCTGTCGCCGCAGACATTCGATGACAGGAGCAATCTAACACGATCATCCTCCGAAAAAAAAAAAAAAAATCATTTATACAACAAATACGTTCCAGATAGCAGAGCGTCATTTCTGCCTCCAAACAGCATGTCTTGGAGGAAAAGTGTGGGATACGCGCCCGTGATGGAAGTCTCATTTCACACAGCGATAGCTTTAAGAATATGTGTTGCGAGACATACGTCGGCGGTGCGTCGGTCAGGAGCCTGTATCTCAAAGGCGCTGTAATAAAATATATTTATTGCACTATTGTTAAAGGGGTTGTAAAGTTTTTATTGAAAACGAGAAACATTTCTTGGTGCCAGTGTAAACATTGTGTTAGAGACCTGGATTCTCAGCAATTCCCTAAAGTGTCTGTTACTGGAATCACAAGCAGATGGGGTTCTGGGAATAAATCAAGGGAGTCACGAGAAATCAAATTCGTCACCCAACACTATGGACAGAATTCAGGCGCCATCCACACCGAAGGCACCGATCACTGCCATCCCTGAACAAGCACAATCCAGGCAATGCCAATCTTCCCAGGATGGTGAACAGAATCCGGACACTGCAAACCCTGTAGCCCAATCAAATTAATACTGGGACTTTTTCCATTTATTAAAGTACTGACAGAAGAAAAAAAGCATAGTTTACATATTACAATCCTCCCAGAACCATCAGCAGAATACAGGCCCTGTATCCAATCCTCCCAGAACCATCAGCAGAATACAGGCCCTGTATCCAATCCTCCGGGCACCATCCAATTCAGTCCCTGTATACAATCCTCCAGGCACCATCAGCAGAATACAAGCCCGGTATACAATCCTCCAGGCACCATCAGCAGAATACAGGCCCTGTATCCAATCCTCCCAGAACCATCAGCAGAATACAAGCCATGTATCCAATCCTCCCAGAACCATCAGCAGAATACAGGCACTGTATCCAATCCTCCCAGAACCATCAGCAGAATACAGGCCCTGTATCCAATCCTCCGGGCACCATCAAATTCAGGCCCTGTATACAATCCTCCAGGCACCATCAGCAGAATACAGGCCCTGTATGCAATCCTCCCAGAACCATCAGCAGAATACAGGCCCTGTATACAATCCTCCAGGCACCATCAGCAGAATACAGGCCCTGCATACAACCCTCTGGGCACCATCAGCAGAATGCAGGCCCTGTATGCAATCCTCCCAGAACCATCAGCAGAATACAGGCCCTGTATACAATCCTCCAGGCACCATCAGCAGAATACAGGCCCTGTATACAATCATCCAGGCACCATCAGCAGAATACAGGCCCTGTATGCAATCATCCAGGCACCATCAGCAGAATAGAGGCCCTGTATGCAATCATCCAGGCACCATCAGCAGAATACAGGCCCTGTATACAATCATCCAAGCACCATCAGCAGAATACAGGCCCTGTATGCAATCTTCCCAGAACCATCAGCAGAATACAGGCCCTATATACAACCCTCCAGGCACCATCAGCAGAATACAGGCCATGTATACAATCATCCAGGCACCATCAGCAGAATACAGGCCCTGTATACAATCATCCAAGCACCATCAGCAGAATACAGGCCCTGTATGCAATCTTCCCAGAACCATCAGCAGAATACAGGTCCTGTATACAACCCTCCAGGCACCATCAGCAGAATACAGGCCATGTATACAATCATCCAGGCACCATCAGCAGAATACAGGCCCTGTATACAATCCTCCAGGCACCATCAGCAGAATACAGGCCCTGTATACAATCCTCCGGGCACCATCAGCAGAATACAGGCACTGTATCCAATCCTCCCAGAACCATCAGCAGAATATAGGCCCTGTATACAATCATCCAGGCACCATCAGCAGAATATAGGCCCTGTATGCAATCATCCAGGCACCATCAGCAGAATACAGGCCCTGTATACAATCCTCCCAGAACCATCAGCAGAATACAGGCCCTGTATCCAATCCTACGGGAACCATCAGCAGAATACAGGCCCTGTATACAATCCTCCCAGAACCATCAGCAGAATACAGGCCCTGTATCCAATCCTACAGGCACCATCAGCAGAATACAGGCCCTGTATACAATTCTCCCAGAACCATCAGCAGAATATAGGCCCTGTATACAATCCTCCAGGCACCATCAGCAGAATACAGGCCCTGTATATAATTGTCCCAGAACCATCAGCAGAATACAGGCCCTGTATACAATCCTCCAGGCACCATCAGCAGAATACAGGCCCTGTATCCAATCCTCCCAGAACCATCAGCAGAATACAAGCCCTGTATACAATCCTCCAGGCACCATCAGCAGAATACAAGCCCTGTATACAATCCTCCGGGCTCCATCAGCAGAATACAGGCCCTGCATACAAACCTCCGGGCACCATCAGCAGAATACAGGCCCTGTATACAATCCTCCCAGAACCATCAGCAGAATACAGGCCCTGCATACAATCCTCCCAGAACTATCAGCAGAATACAGGCCCTGTATACAATCCTCCCAGAACCATCAGCAGAATACAGGCCCTGTATACAATCCTCCCAGAACTATCAGCAGAATACAGGCCCTGTATCCAATCCTCCCAGAACCATCAGCAGAATACAAGCCCTGTATACAATCCTCCGGGCTCCATCAGCAGAATACAGGCCCTGTATCCAATCCTCCCAGAACCATCAGCAGAATACAGGCCCTGTATCCAATCCTCCGAGCACCATGCAATTCAGTCCCTGTATACAATCCTCCAGGCACCATCAGCAGAATACAGGCCCTGTATACAATCCTCCAGGCACCATCAGCAGAATACAGGCCCTGTATACAATCCTCCCAGAACCATCAGCAGAATACAGGCCCTGTATCCAATCCTCCCAGAACCATCAGCAGAATACAGGCACTGTATCCAATCCTCCCAGAACCATCAGCAGAATACAGGCCCTGTATCCAATCCTCCGGGCACCATCAAATTCAGGCCCTGTATACAATCCTCCAGGCACCATCAGCAGAATACAGGCCCTGTATGCAATCCTCCCAGAACCATCAGCAGAATACAGGCCCTGTATACAACCCTCCAGGCACCATCAGCAGAATACAGGCCCTGTATACAATCATCCAGGCACCATCAGCAGAATACAGGCCCTGTATACAATCCTCCAGGCACCATCAGCAGAATACAGGCCCTGCATACAACCCTCCGGGCACCATCAGCAGAATGCAGGCCCTGTATGCAATCCTCCCAGAACAATCAGCAGAATACAGGCCCTGTATACAATCCTCCAGGCACCATCAGCAGAATACAGGCCCTGTATACAATCATCCAGGCACCATCAGCAGAATACAGGCCCTGTATGCAATCATCCAGGCACCATCAGCAGAATACAGGCCCTGTATGCAATCCTCCAGGCACCATCAGCAGAATACAGGCCCTGTATACAATCCTCCAGGCACCATCAGCAGAATACAGGCCCTGTATACAATCCTCCCAGAACCATCAGCAGAATACAGGCCCTGTATCCAATCCTCCCAGAACCATCAGCAGAATACAGGCACTGTATCCAATCCTCCCAGAACCATCAGCAGAATACAGGCCCTGTATCCAATCCTCCGGGCACCATCAAATTCAGGCCCTGTATACAATCCTCCAGGCACCATCAGCAGAATACAGGCCCTGTATGCAATCCTCCCAGAACCATCAGCAGAATACAGGCCCTGTATACAACCCTCCAGGCACCATCAGCAGAATACAGGCCCTGTATACAATCATCCAGGCACCATCAGCAGAATACAGGCCCTGTATACAATCCTCCAGGCACCATCAGCAGAATACAGGCCCTGCATACAACCCTCCGGGCACCATCAGCAGAATGCAGGCCCTGTATGCAATCCTCCCAGAACCATCAGCAGAATACAGGCCCTGTATACAATCCTCCAGGCACCATCAGCAGAATACAGGCCCTGTATACAATCATCCAGGCACCATCAGCAGAATACAGGCCCTGTATGCAATCATCCAGGCACCATCAGCAGAATACAGGCCCTGTATGCAATCATCCAGGCACCATCAGCAGAATACAGGCCCTGTATACAATCATCCAAGCACCATCAGCAGAATACAGGCCCTGTATGCAATCTTCCCAGAACCATCAGCAGAATACAGGCCCTGTATACAACCCTCCAGGCACCATCAGCAGAATACAGGCCCTGTATACAATTGTCCAGGCACCATCAGCAGAATACAGGCCCTGTATACAATCCTCCAGGCACCATCAGCAGAATACAGGCCCTGCATACAACCCTCCGGGCACCATCAGCAGAATGCAGGCCCTGTATGCAATCCTCCCAGAACCATCAGCAGAATACAGGCCCTGTATACAATCCTCCAGGCACCATCAGCAGAATACAGGCCCTGTATACAATCATCCAGGCACCATCAGCAGAATACAGGCCCTGTATGCAATCATCCAGGCACCATCAGCAGAATACAGGCCCTGTATGCAATCATCCAGGCACCATCAGCAGAATACAGGCCCTGTATACAATCATCCAAGCACCATCAGCAGAATACAGGCCCTGTATGCAATCTTCCCAGAACCATCAGCAGAATACAGGCCCTGTATACAACCCTCCAGGCACCATCAGCAGAATACAGGCCCTGTATACAACCCTCCAGGCACCATCAGCAGAATACAGGCCCTGTATACAATCCTCCAGGCACCATCAGCAGAATACAGGCCCTGTATACAATCCTCTGGGCACCATCAGCAGAATACAGGCACTGTATCCAATCCTCCCAGAACCATCAGTAGAATACAGGCCCTGTATACAATCCTCTGGGCACCATCAGCAGAATACAGGCACTGTATCCAATCCTCCCAGAACCATCAGCAGAATACAGGCCCTGTATACAACCCTCCAGGCACCATCAGCAGAATACAGGCCCTGTATACAATCATCCAGGCACCATCAGCAGAATACAGGCCCTGTATACAATCCTCCAGGCACCATCAGCAGAATACAGGCCCTGCATACAACCCTCCGGGCACCATCAGCAGAATGCAGGCCCTGTATGCAATCCTCCCAGAACCATCAGCAGAATACAGGCCCTGTATACAATCCTCCAGGCACCATCAGCAGAATACAGGCCCTGTATACAATCATCCAGGCACCATCAGCAGAATACAGGCCCTGTATGCAATCATCCAGGCACCATCAGCAGAATAGAGGCCCTGTATGCAATCATCCAGGCACCATCAGCAGAATACAGGCCCTGTATACAATCATCCAAGCACCATCAGCAGAATACAGGCCCTGTATGCAATCTTCCCAGAACCATCAGCAGAATACAGGCCCTGTATACAACCCTCCAGGCACCATCAGCAGAATACAGGCCATGTATACAATCATCCAGGCACCATCAGCAGAATACAGGCCCTGTATGCAATCTTCCCAGAACCATCAGCAGAATACAGGCCCTGTATGCAATCTTCCCAGAACCATCAGCAGAATACAGGCCCTGTATACAACCCTCCAGGCACCATCAGCAGAATACAGGCCATGTATACAATCATCCAGGCACCATCAGCAGAATACTGGCCCTGTATACAATCCTCCAGGCACCATCAGCAGAATACAGGCCCTGTATACAATCCTCCGGGCACCATCAGCAGAATACAGGCACTGTATCCAATCCTCCCAGAACCATCAGCAGAATACAGGCCCTGTATCCAATCCTACGGGAACCATCAGCAGAATACAGGCCCTGTATACAATCCTCCCAGAACCATCAGCAGAATACAGGCCCTGTATACAATCCTCCAGGCACCATCAGCAGAATACAGGCCCTGTATCCAATCCTCCCAGAACCATCAGCAGAATACAAGCCCTGTATACAATCCTCCAGGCACCATCAGCAGAATACAAGCCCTGTATACAATCCTCCGGGCTCCATCAGCAGAATACAGGCCCTGCATACAAACCTCCGGGCACCATCAGCAGAATACAGGCCCTGTATACAATCCTCCCAGAACCATCAGCAGAATACAGGCCCTGCATACAATAATAATAATAATAATAATCTTTATTTTTATATAGCGCTAACAAATTCCGCAGCGCTTTACAGTTTGCACACATTATCATCACTGTCCCGATGGGGCTCACAATCTAAATTCCCTATCAGTATGTCTTTAGAATGTGGGAGGAAACCGGAGTACCCGGAGGAAACCCACGCAAACACGGGGAGAACATACAAACTCCTTGCAGATGTTGTCCTTGGTGGGATTCGAACCTGGGACCCCAGCGCTGCAAGGCTGCAGCGCTAACCACTGAGCCACCGTGCCGCCCCAATCCTCCCAGAACTATCAGCAGAATACAGGCCCTGTATACAATCCTCCCAGAACCATCAGCAGAATACAGGCCCTGTATACAATCCTCCCAGAACTATCAGCAGAATACAGGCCCTGTATCCAATCCTCCCAGAACCATCAGCAGAATACAGGCCCTGTATCCAATCCTCCCAGAACCATCAGCAGAATACAAGCCCTGTATACAATCCTCCGGGCTCCATCAGCAGAATACAGGCCCTGTATCCAATCCTCCCAGAACCATCAGCAGAATACAGGCCCTGTATCCAATCCTCCGGGCACCATCCAATTCAGTCCCTGTATACAATCCTCCAGGCACCATCAGCAGAATACAGGCCCTGTATACAATCCTCCAGGCACCATCAGCAGAATACAGGCCCTGTATACAATCCTCCCAGAACCATCAGCAGAATACAGGCCCTGTATCCAATCCTCCCAGAACCATCAGCAGAATACAGGCACTGTATCCAATCCTCCCAGAACCATCAGCAGAATACAGGCCCTGTATCCAATCCTCCGGGCACCATCAAATTCAGGCCCTGTATACAATCCTCCAGGCACCATCAGCAGAATACAGGCCCTGTATGCAATCCTCCCAGAACCATCAGCAGAATACAGGCCCTGTATACAACCCTCCAGGCACCATCAGCAGAATACAGGCCCTGTATACAATCGTCCAGGCACCATCAGCAGAATACAGGCCCTGTATACAATCCTCCAGGCACCATCAGCAGAATACAGGCCCTGCATACAACCCTCCGGGCACCATCAGCAGAATGCAGGCCCTGTATGCAATCCTCCCAGAACCATCAGCAGAATACAGGCCCTGTATACAATCCTCCAGGCACCATCAGCAGAATACAGGCCCTGTATACAATCATCCAGGCACCATCAGCAGAATACAGGCCCTGTATGCAATCATCCAGGCACCATCAGCAGAATACAGGCCCTGTATGCAATCCTCCAGGCACCATCAGCAGAATACAGGCCCTGTATACAATCCTCCAGGCACCATCAGCAGAATACAGGCCCTGTATACAATCCTCCCAGAACCATCAGCAGAATACAGGCCCTGTATCCAATCCTCCCAGAACCATCAGCAGAATACAGGCACTGTATCCAATCCTCCCAGAACCATCAGCAGAATACAGGCCCTGTATCCAATCCTCCGGGCACCATCAAATTCAGGCCCTGTATACAATCCTCCAGGCACCATCAGCAGAATACAGGCCCTGTATGCAATCCTCCCAGAACCATCAGCAGAATACAGGCCCTGTATACAACCCTCCAGGCACCATCAGCAGAATACAGGCCCTGTATACAATCATCCAGGCACCATCAGCAGAATACAGGCCCTGTATACAATCCTCCAGGCACCATCAGCAGAATACAGGCCCTGCATACAACCCTCCGGGCACCATCAGCAGAATGCAGGCCCTGTATGCAATCCTCCCAGAACCATCAGCAGAATACAGGCCCTGTATACAATCCTCCAGGCACCATCAGCAGAATACAGGCCCTGTATACAATCATCCAGGCACCATCAGCAGAATACAGGCCCTGTATGCAATCATCCAGGCACCATCAGCAGAATACAGGCCCTGTATGCAATCATCCAGGCACCATCAGCAGAATACAGGCCCTGTATACAATCATCCAAGCACCATCAGCAGAATACAGGCCCTGTATGCAATCTTCCCAGAACCATCAGCAGAATACAGGCCCTGTATACAACCCTCCAGGCACCATCAGCAGAATACAGGCCCTGTATACAATCGTCCAGGCACCATCAGCAGAATACAGGCCCTGTATACAATCCTCCAGGCACCATCAGCAGAATACAGGCCCTGCATACAACCCTCCGGGCACCATCAGCAGAATGCAGGCCCTGTATGCAATCCTCCCAGAACCATCAGCAGAATACAGGCCCTGTATACAATCCTCCAGGCACCATCAGCAGAATACAGGCCCTGTATACAATCATCCAGGCACCATCAGCAGAATACAGGCCCTGTATGCAATCATCCAGGCACCATCAGCAGATTACAGGCCCTGTATGCAATCATCCAGGCACCATCAGCAGAATACAGGCCCTGTATACAATCATCCAAGCACCATCAGCAGAATACAGGCCCTGTATGCAATCTTCCCAGAACCATCAGCAGAATACAGGCCCTGTATACAACCCTCCAGGCACCATCAGCAGAATACAGGCCCTGTATACAACCCTCCAGGCACCATCAGCAGAATACAGGCCCTGTATACAATCCTCCAGGCACCATCAGCAGAATACAGGCCCTGTATACAATCCTCTGGGCACCATCAGCAGAATACAGGCACTGTATCCAATCCTCCCAGAACCATCAGTAGAATACAGGCCCTGTATACAATCCTCTGGGCACCATCAGCAGAATACAGGCACTGTATCCAATCCTCCCAGAACCATCAGCAGAATACAGGCCCTGTATACAACCCTCCAGGCACCATCAGCAGAATACAGGCCCTGTATACAATCATCCAGGCACCATCAGCAGAATATAGGCCCTGTATGCAATCATCCAGGCACCATCAGCAGAATACAGGCCCTGTATACAATCCTCCCAGAACCATCAGCAGAATACAGGCCCTGTATCCAATCCTCCGGGCACCATCAGCAGAATACAGGCCCTGTATACAATTCTCCCAGAACCATCAGCAGAATATAGGCCCGGTATACAATCCTCCAGGCACCATCAGCAGAATACAGGCCCTGTATATAATTTTCCCAGAACCATCAGCAGAATACAGGCCCTGTATACAATCCTCCAGGCACCATCAGCAGAATACAGGCCCTGTATCCAATCCTCCCAGAACCATCAGCAGAATACAAGCCCTGTATACAATCCTCCAGGCACCATCAGCAGAATACAAGCCCTGTATACAATCCTCCGGGCTCCATCAGCAGAATACAGGCCCTGCATACAACCCTCCGGGCACCATCAGCAGAATACAGGCCCTGTATACAATCCTCCCAGAACCATCAGCAGAATACAGGCCCTGTATACAATCCTCCCATAACTATCAGCAGAATACAGGCCCTGTATCCAATCCTCCCAGAACCATCAGCAGAATACAGGCCCTGCATACAATCCTCCCAGAACTATCAGCAGAATACAGGCCCTGTATACAATCCTCCCAGAACCATCAGCAGAATACAGGCCCTGTATACAATCCTCCCAGAACTATCAGCAGAATACAGGCCCTGTATACAATCCTCCCAGAACTATCAGCAGAATACAGGCCCTGTATCCAATCCTCCCAGAACCATCAGCAGAATACAGGCCCTGTATCCAATCCTCCCAGAACCATCAGCAGAATACAAGCCCTGTATACAATCCTCCGGGCTCCATCAGCAGAATACAGGCCCTGTATCCAATCCTCCCAGAACCATCAGCAGAATACAGGCCCTGTATACAATCCTCCCAGAACCATCAGCAGAATACAGGCGCTATATACAATCCTCCGGGCACCATTAGCAGAATACAGACCCTGTATACAATCCTCCAGGCACAATGAGCATGTAAGGGACGAACAGGACTGTAGTCGTGACCTGAATATCTGCAATATCTAGGTCCAGTCCTTCCCCTACAGAAAACTGTACTCTTATCTCCAGCATGCCTGCATCTCCAGATTCAGCTTCCTCTGGGCACGACCCCCAGCAATGGAGACACAGTCCAAGTTAACTTTAACACTTTCCTTACTGAGTACTTCACACGTTACATCCACAGTTGGTACTTCGTGACATTAACTTGTTTCCTCATCTTTCCCTTTCTGGCTGTTGCTTCTGTGCAGTACATGCCTGGACCGGACCATCCTAGACTGCTCCCCAGTTCCTTCCTGGCCTGACCTCGCCATGATGACAATTCCTTCTGCCTGTTTCGCCCCAGACTCGAATTCATCAGCCATCAGGTCATCAGGTTTGGCTGCCTCTGGTAAAGCATCCGGCCCATTTGTGCTGATCTCGTTGAAGCTCCAACTTTTTTCATCTCATCAGCCCAACTGACTCCTGCTCTAAAGGCGTCTGCCCAAACGACGAGTCGCCACATCTTTCCTTTCCTGTTCTGGCCCACTGCTATGACACACAGTGGCTGTGGGTAATGTGGGCTGCAGCGCTTGAACGTTGCATGGCTGCCAAGCTGTCCGGGCCTATGGCCCATGGATACTAGGGCACCCTGGCTCTGTCTGACCTAACTTCCCAACAAGCTTCCCCCTTACTACCCGGAAGCCCCACCTACAATTAACCCTCTAGAAACATCCTATAAGCCCTCACTACTATGCCTCCCATCTAGTGGCCCACAACAGATCTACACTTACCCATTTCTATAGGGACTATATACTAAAGTGCCCTCCTCTAATGTCCCCCAAAAAGGATGCACTGACTTACCCTAGCTGTACATGAACATTAGTCACATGTATTACACAATATACTAAAGGAACACAAGACAATATAATACAGTTCTCTACAGAATGGTAGCACATATTTACATGTGGCAATACCATAAAAGATGAGCGATAATACATATTCTATTTATCATAGACATTATCAATTAGCAATATGTAAACATTAATAATCAAAGGGCAATCAGAGGAAAGGAGAAAAGAAGGACATTATATCTCATCCCCTTACTCTCGTCAGCAGAATACAGGCCCTGTGTACAACCCTCCGAGCACAATCAGCAGAATACAGACCCTGTATACAACCCTCCGGGCACCATCAGCAGAATACAGGCCCTGTATACAACCCTCCGGGCACCATCAGCAGAATATAGGCCCTGCATACAACCCTCCAGGCACAAACAGCAGAATACAGGCCCTTTATACAATCCTCTCAGAACCCTCAGCAGAATACAGGCCCTGTATACAATCCTCCGGGCACCATCAGCAGAATACAGGCCCTGTATACAATCCTCTGGGCACCATCAGCAGAATATAGGCCCTGTATACAACCCTCCAGGCACAATCAGCAGAATACAGACTCTGTATACAACCCTCCGGGCACCATCAGCAGAATATAGGCCCTGCATACAACCCTCCAGGCACAATCAGCAGAATACAGGCTCTGTATACAACCCTCCGGGCACCATCAGCAGAATATAGGCCCTGCATACAACCCTCCAGGCACAATCAGCAGAATACAGGCCCTGTATACAACCCTCCCGGCACCATCAGCAGAATACAGGCCCCGTATACAACCCTCCGTGCACCATCAGCAGAATACAGGCCCTGTATACAATCCTCTGGCACCATCAGCAGGATACAGGCCCTGCATACAACCCTCCGGGCACAATCAGCAGAATACAGGCCCTGCATACAATCCTCTGGGCACAATCAGCAGAATACAGGCCCTGTATACAACCCTCCGGGCACCATCAGCAGAATACAGGCCCTGTATACAACCCTCCCGGCACCATCAGCAGAATACAGGCCCCGTATACAACCCTCCGGGCACCATCAGCAGAATACAGGCCCTGTATACAACCCTCCGTGCACCATTAGCAGAATACAGGCCCTGTATACAATCCTCTGGCACCATCAGCAGAATACGGGTCCTGCATACAATCCTCCGGGCACCATCAGCAGAATACAGGCCCTGCATACAACCCTCCGGGCACAATCAGCAGAATACAGGCCCTGTATACAATCCTCCCAGAACCCTCAGCAGAATACAAGCCCTGTATACAATCCTCCGGGCACCATCAGCAGAATACAGGCCATGTGTACAATCCTCCGGCACCGTCAGCAGAATACAAGCCCTGTATACAATCCTCCGGGCACCATCAGCAGAATATAGGCCCTGCATACAACGCTCCAGGCACAATCAGCAGAATACAGGCCCTGTATACAACCCTCCGGGCACCATCAGCAGAATATAGGCCCTGTATACAATCCTCTCAGAACCCTCAGCAGAATACAGGCCCTGTATACAATCCTCCGGGCACCATCAGCAGAATACAGGCCCTGTATACAATCCTCCGGCACCATCAGCAGAATACTGGCCCTGTATACAATCCTCCGGGCACCAACAGCAGAATATAGGCCCTGCATACAACCCTCCGGGCACCATCAGCAGAATACAGGCCCTGCATAAAACCCTCCCGGCACCATCAGCAGAATACAGGCCCCGTATAGAACCCTCCGGGCACCATCAGCAGAATACAGGCCCTGTACACAACCCTCGGTGCACCATCAGCAGAATACAGGCCCTGTATACAATCCTCTGGCACCATCAGCAGAATACGGGTCGTGCATACAATCCTCCGGGCACCATCAGCAGGATACAGGCCCTGCATACAACCCTCCGGGCACCATCAGCAGAATACAGGCCCTGTATACAATCCTCTGGCACCATCAGCAGAATACGGGTCGTGCATACAATCCTCCGGGCACCATCAGCAGAATACAGGCCCTGCATACAATCCTCTGGGCACAATCAGCAGAATACAGGCCCTGTATACAACCCTCCGGGCACCATCAGCAGAACACAGGCCCTGTATACAACCCTCCCGGCACCATCAGCAGAATACAGGCCCTGTATACAACCCTCCGGGCACCATCAGCAGAATATAGGCCCTGTATACAATCCTCTCAGAACCCTCAGCAGAATACAGGCCCTGTATACAATCCTCCGGGCACCATCAGCAGAATACAGGCCCTGTATACAATCCTCCGGCACCATCAGCAGAATACAGGCCCTGTATACAATCCTCCGGGCACCATCAGCAGAATATAGGCCCTGCATACAACCCTCCGGGCACCATCAGCAGAATACAGGCCCTGCATAAAACCCTCCCGGCACCATCAGCAGAATACAGGCCCCGTATACAACCCTCCGGGCACCATCAGCAGAATACAGGCCCTGTATACAACCCTCCGTGCACCATCAGCAGAATACAGGCCCTGTATACAATCCTCTGGCACCATCAGCAGAATACGGGTCCTGCATACAATCCTCCGGGCACCATCAGCAGAATACAGGCCCTGTATACAATCCTCCCAGAACCCTCAGCAGAATACAAGCCCTGTATACAATCCTCCGGGCACCATCAGCAGAATACAGGCCCTGTATACAATCCTCCGGCACCATCAGCAGAATACAGGCCCTGTATACAATCCTCCCAAAACCCTCAGCAGAATACAAGCCCTGTATACAATCCTCCGGGCACCATCAGCAGAATACAGGCCCTGTATACAATCCTCCCGGCACCATCAGCAGAATACAGACCCTGCATACAATCCTCCGGGCACCATCAGAAGAATACAGGCCCTGCATAAAACCCTCCAGGCACAATCAGCAGAATACAGGCCCTGCATACAATCCTCCGGGCACCATCAGCAGAAAACAGGCCCTGTATACAACCCTCCGGGCACCATCAGCAGAATACAGGTCCTCTATACAATCCTCCGGGCACCATCAGCAGAATACAGGCCCTGCATACAACCCTCCAGGCACAATCAGCAGAATACAGGCCCTGCATACAATCCTCCGGGCACCATCAGCAGAACATAGGCTCTGTATACAATCCTCCAGGCACAATCAGCAGAATACAGGCCCTGCATACAACCCTCCGGGCACAATCAGCAGAATACAGGCCCTGCATACAATCCTCCGGGCAACATCAGCAGAATACAGGCCCTGCATAAAACCCTCCAGGCACAATCAGCAGAATACAGGCCCTGTATACAACCCTCCGGGCACCATCAGCAGAATACAGGTCCTGCATAAAACACTCCAGGCACAATCGCCAGAATACAGGCTCTGCATACAATCCTCCGGGCACCATGAGCAGAATACAGGCCCTGTATACAACCCACCGGGCACAATCAGCAGAATACAGGCTCTGCATACAATCCTCTGGGCACAATCAGCAGAATACAGGCTCTGCATACAATCCTCTGGGCACCATCAGCAGAATACAGGCCCTGTATACAACCCACCGGGCACCATCAGCAGAATACAGGCCCTGCATACAACCCACCGGGCACAATCAGCAGAATACAGGCCCTGCATACAATCCTCCGGGCAACATCAGCAGAATACAGGCCCTGCATAAAACCCTCCAGGCACAATCAGCAGAATACAGGCCCTGTATACAACCCTCCGGGCACCATCAGCAGAATACAGGTCCTGCATAAAACACTCCAGGCACAATCGCCAGAATACAGGCTCTGCATACAATCCTCCGGGCACCATGAGCAGAATACAGGCCCTGTATACAACCCACCGGGCACAATCAGCAGAATACAGGCTCTGCATACAATCCTCTGGGCACAATCAGCAGAATACAGGCTCTGCATACAATCCTCTGGGCACCATCAGCAGAATACAGGCCCTGTATACAACCCACCGGGCACCATCAGCAGAATACAGGCCCTGCATACAACCCACCGGGCACAATCAGCAGAATACAGGCCCTGCATACAATCCTCCGGGCACCATCAGCAGAATACAGGCCCTGTATACAATCCTCCGGGCACCATCAGGAGAATACAGGCCCTGCATACAACCCTCTGGGCACAATCAGCAGAATACAGGCTCTGCATACAATGCTCCGGGCACCATGAGCAGAATACAGGCCCTGTATACAACCCTCCGGGCACCATCAGCAGAATACAGGCCCTGCATACAATCCTCCGGGCACCATGAGCAGAATACAGGCCCTGTATACAACCCTCCGGGCACCATCAGCAGAATACAGGCCCTGCATACAATCCTCTGGGCACCATGAGCAGAATACAGGCCCTGTACAACCCACTGGGCACAATCAGCAGAATACAGGCCCTGCATACAATCCTCTGGGCACAATCAGCAGAATACAGGCCCTGTATACAACCCTCCGGGCACCATCAGCAGAATACAGGTCCTCTATACAATCCTCCGGGCACCATCAGCAGAATACAGGCCCTGCATACAACCCTCCAGGCACAATCAGCAGAATACAGGCCCTGCATACAATCCTCCGGGCACCATCAGCAGAACATAGGCTCTGTATACAATCCTCCAGGCACAATCAGCAGAATACAGGCCCTGCATACAACCCTCCGGGCACAATCAGCAGAATACAGGCCCTGCATACAATCCTCCGGGCAACATCAGCAGAATACAGGCCCTGCATAAAACCCTCCAGGCACAATCAGCAGAATACAGGCCCTGTATACAACCCTCCGGGCACCATCAGCAGAATACAGGTCCTGCATAAAACACTCCAGGCACAATCGCCAGAATACAGGCTCTGCATACAATCCTCCGGGCACCATGAGCAGAATACAGGCCCTGTATACAACCCACCGGGCAAAATCAGCAGAATACAGGCTCTGCATACAATCCTCTGGGCACAATCAGCAGAATACAGGCTCTGCATACAATCCTCTGGGCACCATCAGCAGAATACAGGCCCTGTATACAACCCACCGGGCACCATCAGCAGAATACAGGCCCTGCATACAACCCACCGGGCACAATCAGCAGAATACAGGCCCTGCATACAATCCTCCGGGCACCATCAGCAGAATACAGGCCCTGTATACAATCCTCCGGGCACCATCAGGAGAATACAGGCCCTGCATACAACCCTCTGGGCACAATCAGCAGAATACAGGCTCTGCATACAATGCTCCGGGCACCATGAGCAGAATACAGGCCCTGTAAACAAACACCCGGGCACCATCAGCAGAATACAGGCCCTGCATACAATCCTCCGGGCACCATGAGCAGAATACAGGCCCTGTATACAACCCTCCGGGCACCATCAGCAGAATACAGGCCCTGCATACAATCCTCTGGGCACCATGAGCAGAATACAGGCCCTGTACAACCCACTGGGCACAATCAGCAGAATACAGGCCCTGCATACAATCCTCTGGGCACAATCAGCAGAATACAGGCCCTGCATACAATCCTCCGGGCACCATGAGCAGAATACAGGCCCTGCATACAATCCTCCGGGCACCATGACCAGAATACAGGCCCTGTAAACAACCCTCCGGGCACAATCAGCAGAATACAGGTCCTGCATACAATCCTCCAGGCACCATCAGCAGAATACAGGCCATGCATACAATCCTCCGGGCACCATCAGCAGAATACAGGCCCTGTATACAACCCTCCGGGCACCATGAGCAGAATACAGGCCCTGCATACAACCCTCCGGGCACCATCAGCAGAATACAGGCCCTGCATACAATCCTCCGGGAACCATCAGCAGAATACAGGCCCTGCATCCAATCCTCCGGGCACAATCAGCAGAATACAGGACCTGTATACAATCCTCCCGGGACTATTTGCAGAATACAAGTACATTTTAGACACAGACATTAGCCCATATGTGCACTCTCTAATAAAGTAATTGAGCGCTAAAAAATATATATATATATATCAGCTCTATCAGCTGATAAGTCCTTTATTTACAGGCCACCCTCAGTTACTTCCATGGTCCCAAATGCTCAGTTTGCCCTGTTACTGGACGCATCTGATCTGTAGCATATAGAAGGAGTCTGCCAAAAAAAAAATCAGTGTGCAGGCGCTCGGTGCACCCTTGGCGTGGCTGAGCTGTTCTGTGCACCTTCCTACCTCCTTGGTTTCCATCTATCTTCTCCCTCCTCTGACGCCTGTAATGTCAGAGCTGTCAATCAAGGAAGAAGGGATAGAGATACATGCGAAATGAGTATGTGGGATGGTACACGGAACTGCTTGGCCATGGCAAGGGTGCGCCAAGCACTTGTGCTTAGTTTGAACAGTCATTTTATGTACTGACACAAAGTTATTGCCTTCTCAGGAACAGAGACAGGACAGGCCAGCAATCTACAATGTTTCCCAAACTCCCATTAACTGCAATGGGCTGTTTCCAGAGCCCAATTTTCAGTGGCTGGACAAGAACATTCTTGCATGGCTGAGATTGAAAAATCCCTTTATAAATTAGACTAAAAAAAACAAAAATCAAAGCCCCCCCCGCTAATCCGCAAATCTGCTGCTAATCCGCATTCCTTCACTCATTGGGTTGTTTAACACAGCAGCTTTTCCAAAATTGCTGCAAAATCGTGTGAATATCCTGTGCCCTTTGTCTGATTTATTCCTTGCAGAAGACATAAGTATTGACCAAAAGACATCTGGGCAGAAAAGACGAAGCATTGTTCAGAGAGCGCCCTGAAAGACTTGTTACATAACGCACGCGGCACTTTACAAACTAGTATGACACACACTTATAGGAGCGGACAGGATCGATGCGCTAACAAATGTCTGACCCGCGTACTGAAAGACATATTGCTAGACGGGCGCCTCGTTTCATACGTGTACGGACACCATATTTGCACAGATTTGAGGCCGTTCCTTGCTGTATCACTGCCAGCAGCAGGAGCCATGCACAGGCAATGTATTCTAGATTCACAATGTCCATCAGCATGCCAAGATCACCATTATTTACAGAACCAGCCCACCAGGGCATATAGACATTATAGAGAGGGTTCCAAAACGGATCAATGGGAGTTACAGAAATCTGCAACATTTAGAATGATACTGTCACCAGATTTCACAGTACAAACTGTATACATTCATAAATAGATATTAGACCTTTCGAGGCTGATGTATTTACTTTGAAAATCCATATTAGAATGGCTTACAATCCTAAAATCTAGCATGAGAATTTTATGAGTCCAGTTAACCAGTGCCCACCCAGTCTAAAAGCTGCAACTTGTGTTGAGTAGTGTGAGATTTCAGCAGCAAGAAAAAAGGACAACGAAGAGTTAAAAATCAGGCTAGATTAGGGCGATCTAGCAGCAGCATAGATGAGGGATGCTGCGGAGCTCTCAGGCAGGCTTGGTGGGAAGAGAATCAGCACTATCAGGGAGGACAGGGGGCATGGAGAAGCTGTCAATCAGGCTTGGTGAGGGTGATCCAGCAGCAGCATGGAGGAGAAACACTGAGGAGCGGTCAATCAAGCTAGGTGGGTGGAGATTCAAAAGCTGAGGAGCTGACAATCAGGTTGTGTGAGGGCGATACAACCGCAGCATGGAGGAGGAACACTGAGGAGCTCAGAGTGAGACTTGAAGCCTTGGTGGGAAGAGAATCAGCAGGATCAATGAGGAGAGACACTGAGGAGCTGACAATAAGGCTAGGTGAAGGTGATCCAGCAGCAGCAGGGAGGAGGGACACTGAGGAGCTCTCAGTCAGGCTTGTTGGGAAGATAATCAGCAGAATCAATGATGTGAAACACTGTGGAGCTGTCAATCAAGCTAGGTGGATGGAGATTCAAAAGTTGAGGAGCTGACAATCAGGCTGTATGAGGACAATCCAGCAACAGCACGGAGGAGGAACACTGAGGAGCTCTCAGTGAGGCTTATTGGGAAGATAATCAGCAGAATCAGGGAGGAGAAGCACCGAAGAGCTGACAATCAGGCTAGTTGAGGGTGGTCCAGCAGTAGGGAGGAGGGACACAGAGGAGCTGTCAATCAAGCTAGGTGGGTGGAGATTCAAAAGCTGAGGAGCTGACAATCAGGTTGTGTGAGGGCGATACAGCAGCAGCATGGAGGAGAAACATTGAGGATCTCTCAGTCAGGCTTGGTGGAAAGAGAATCAGCAGGATCAGGGAGGAGGGACACTGAGAGGCTCTCAAACAGGCTAAGTGAGGAAGATCCAGCAGCAGCATGGAGGAGGAACAGTGAGGATCTCTCAGTCAGGCTTGATGGGAAGTGAATCAGCAGGATCAGGGAGGAGGGACACTGAGGGGCTCTCAATCAAGCTACAGTGCTGTGCAAAGTAATTGGGACAAAACATTTTTTTAAGTAAAATCGTAAGTTGGTTACCAGTCAGTGATTCAAACCAGTTTTAACTGCTTTGAACAGGTACTCACACTCACATTCAAACTGGTTTGAATCACTGACTGGTAACCAACTTACGATTTTACTTAAAAAATTTTAATTTAGTTTTTAAATTAAATTTTTAATTTGCACAGCACTGTAAGTGAGGGAGATCCAGCAGCAGCATGGAGGAGGGAGTTTTGAGGAACAGTCAATCAGGCTAAGTTGGCAGACAGTCAGCAGCAGAAGAGAGGAGGGACACTGAGGAGCTTTTAAAGGGAATCTGTCACCCCTTTTTTGAGCTGTTTATATCGGTTCATATGTATGTAAACTGCCACGGTCCGGTCCGATGGGCGGGGCTTATTCACCTGCTCCCCCCCCTCCCTGTCTTGCTGTACACAAGAAGAAATGCGTAGAACAAGACAGGGAGGGGGGGGAGCAGGTGAATAAGCCCCGCCCATCGGACCGGACCGTGGCAGTTTACATACATATGAACCGATATAAAAAAGGTATTTATGCATGAAAGGTGCGGGGTCAGGGGGAAGTAAAAGTACTAAGAGTATCTTTATGTGACACACAATTGAATGATATTATATGATATCTCAAAAAAGGGGTGACAGATTCCCTTTAAGAAGGCTAGGTAGGCAGAAATTTAGCTAGTAAAGGATACAGCCATTATAAAAGAGATCATACAAGTAAGTACAGCAGCCTAATCAGGTCTACGAGTCTGATTTAATAATATATGCAGCATTGTGACATCTGGTAACAGTTGTGATTTAAGTCCTATGCCGGTCGGCTGCCTGTCACATTGCGCTCTGCTGTGAAGGTTGCAGTGCTATTCCATAGCAGAAGCTTCTGTCAAGTGCAACAACTCAGCTCTGAAAGGGTAAAACGAAGAGCGACATCATGAAAGTCAAAGTCAGCAGAGTCTGGGACAAATATCCCAATAGTAAAGTGAGCAATCCCAGCACAGCTGCTGCGGCTAATCAAGTGTGATTGCAGCGAGAACATTCTGTGTACGCTCCATGTAATGAGCGGGTCACGACCGGAGCGGGGCGGACGCCGAATACACCACATTGTATGCTATACTATTGGGAAATGGAGGGGTGATACACAGGACATCTACACATAGCGGATTGGGAGGTGCTGGGGGCACTGGTTGTCGGTACATTCCTCCCCTAACAGTGACTTGTAGGCTGTCTACACCTTTGCAACCAAATTTATTATATTGCTCCACTCCTTTTAAAATAAAATATGAAGCACCTTCCTTTACAAAGGTTCTTAATTCCTACTATTTTGTCCATACAAGCTCCTATGCAGACCTATCTGTCTCCATGACGACAGACCACAAACCCTGTATGTAGTCAGGTCCTGCATCTGCAATCTGAGAAGTAGGGATCACAGATGAAAAGGGAGTAAGGATCGGACTCCTGAGGTTTTGTAGTCTGCAACACATAGCAGACTATTGGCGTCCATTACCTCTTTCTCACGCCCCCAAATGTGCAAATAAACACTACGGTTTGTGATAGAGAATCCTGGCGTCACGCTCAGGAAATCTTCCAGAATCAGGAAAAGAAGATTTGCCAACTTTTGCCCAAAAATCTTGCAGAATTTAGACAAGTGTGAATGGGACCAATCAATTTAATGTTCTTTTTCTACCGGACATCATAGAGAAGACCTGGATGCTTAGATATAAAAAAAAAAAAAACTGTACGAGACTCCGGCCCATTTTCGGCATTCAAAGCAGATTGTGATTTCTATCTATTGCTATGTCTAGCACATGCGATCGGATTATCGCTGCTTCAAGTTCCCTAATGGGACTCTTAAATATAATAAAAAGGGAAAAAACTAAGTTTTTAAAAATATGAAAAAAATTAAAAAAAAACACAAAAGTTCAAATCACCCCTCTTTTGCCCCATTGAAAACAATAAAAAAAATAATCTATACACCTATTTGACATCGCCGCATTCAGAAACACCCGATCTATCAAAATATAAAATAAATTAATCCGATCGGTAAACGGCGTAACAAGGAAAAAAAAATCGAAACGCCAGAATTATGTTTTTTTGACTAACGCAACATTGCAATAAGAGGTGATCAAAAGATTTTATCTACACCTTAATAATCTGTAGGGGTCCATCGATTAAAGAACAGGCATCTTGAGTACCGCTCTATTTATTGTCTATGGGATTGCCGGAAATAGTGGATTTCGTGGACGCTGTACTTTACCCCCATTAAATAACTCACTGACTCAAAAACCCTTCAAAATAGGTGTAAAAAAATTACTTCTGATCAATTAACCAAAAATAATAAGGGGTGATGCCTAGGTGTTACAAGCAGGTACAGGGGTCTACTGTGTAAGGATCCCATCGATCTGCTCCTTGACCCCAGCTTCCTTGACCTCTAAACATATGACCTGAGGGTGATGGCATATTTTAAGCGCAGCCACTACATTTTGCAATTATTACATATTGACCTCATCTTAATTTCATTGTGCAAACGTTCACATCTCCAAGTAAAGAACATACACAAGAGAAATGTCCCCCACCCCCATTACTGCAATATCACCGCACAGAACAAGCCAAGGTCACATGAAGAACCAGCAGATCGCTCGCTCCCAAGTACAGGAGCGATTTCTCATTACATAAGACAAGGATACAGGAGGACAGAATAAACGCCTGAACCCAATGTCAGCATTCATCCCCTATAATAACATTTCTAACATGAATGTCCTTCCTAATCACGGAGCGATCACTGAAAATACTAACCTAAAGCCGAGACTACAAATGTGAAAATATATATATATAAAGTAAACGCATAAAGAAAGCCAGCAACAAATCAACTTAGATGTTATTTTACTGGTTCTTGATCTTACTTGACCTGGTGTATTTATCTGTTGAGATGCAGAATGTGTCTCCATGGTTACAGACTACAAAAGAACCCTGCGTAGTCTGACACTGTCATTTGTTACTCCTTCTGACCCATCTTCTTGCTAACTTACACACCGAAGAAGAGGAGGAAGTGAAAAAGTAGTAAGACATGACTGAAGGAATCGGCAACACAGATTAAACCATAGAAACACATAAGTCTGTATAGGAGCTGCATACATAAAACAGTACAGTATTGTTTGATCAAGACTATTTGCAAAATTGACGTGTCATGTGTTTTAAATGCAAAGGTGGACATGTCATAAAGTCATCAATGAGAACTGATACCTCTAAGCTGGACAGGGGCATAGGCGCTCATTAAAGGGGTTTTCCCATAGTAATAAGTGGGAAAAATTGAAAAGTGCCTGTAAAAAAAACAAGAAACTTTGCAGTTTACCAGGGCGTTCTTGCAAGCTCTTTGCTAAGCAGCTTTCACACTCTGCTCCTCTGATGCTGCGGAGTCAAAGCTGCCTCTGCTTACAGTGTAGGAGAGGGTACTGTTCAGACCAGTGGCTCAGAGCTCCTCGGAAAGCCAGGTGGCAGAGATGTTCACCTGAAGGTATAATTCCTAACCCTTTAAACTCTCTGCCTGATTACAGACAGAACTGACTTTTCAGCTGTACCATCCTCTCTATCCCTTCTATCCCTAACCTCTTCTCTGCTCTAGACCACCAGGGATGGTGATAGTACAATAAAAAAAAAATGAAGGATCCAGCTCAACAAAGTAGTGAAAAAAAACTTCTTTTTTATTAACTGAAGAAAGTGCTCAATAGAGGATAAAACCATCAGCGTAAAAAGTTACATGATGAACAAGATCGGCGCGTTTCTGGTGACTAAGCACCCTTAATCATGATCCTTCATTTTTTTATTGCTTCACTCCTTGACACAGCGTTTCCATGCTCTGAACCCTCCACAATGTCTGTTACAGTGAGCTGGCCTTAAAGGATTCTAATAGCAATTACACCAACATCATCAAGTCCAAGAGATTTATTTAATAATGTATGCAGTTTGTTTTCTGAAATCTGTCAACATATCCACTTTAAAGTGAGTGTCCTCCCTTGAATACCAAGGATGTGCAGATTTAATACACTGAACTTAATAATATAGTAAGGGTCTTGGCTTACTTTAAGAAGCCAGAATTTTCCAATTGGAAGGGTACCTATTTAAGATCAAAGATCTGCACCCACTTCCTTACAGAGACAAAGACCTGCCTCCACTTCTGTAGAGAGACAAAGATCCCCCCCTTTCCTGTAGAGCAACTAAGACCCGTCCCTACTTCCTGTAGAAATATTTCCATTCGCCCCACTTCCTGTAGAGCAACTAAGTCCAGTCCATCCTGTAGAGAGACAAAGACCGTCCTCACTTCCTGTAGAGAGACAAACACCAACCCCACCACCTGTAGAGAAACAAGGATCCATCCCTACTTCCTGTAGAAAGAAAAAGACCCGTCCTCACTTCCTGTAGAGAGACAAAGACCCATCCTCACTTCCTGTAGAGAGACAAAGACCCATCCTCACTTCCTGTAGAGAGACAAAGACTGTTCCTTACTTCTGGTAGAGAGACAAAGACCCGCTCCCACTCCCTGTGGAGAGACAAAGACCGTTCCTTACTTAATGTAGAGAGACAAACACCAACCCTACCACCTGTAGAGAAACAAGGATCCATCTCTACTTCCTGTACAAAGAAAGAGACCCGTCCTCACTTCCTGTAGAGAGACAAAGACCATACCCACTTCCTGTAAAGAGACAAAGACTCGCTCCCACTTCCTGTGGAGAGACAAAGACTGTTCGTTACTTCTGGTAGAGAAACAAAGACCGTCCCCACTTCCTGTAGAGAGAGACAAAGACCTGCCCCTACTTCCTGTAGTGCAACAAATACTCATCCCCACTTCTTGTAGAGAGGCAAAGACCCATTCTCACTTCCTGTAGAGAGACAAAGACCTTCCCAACTTCCTGTAGAGAGACAAAGACCCGCTTCCACTTCCTGTACAGCAACAAAGACCCGTCCTTACTTCCGGTAGAGAAACAAAGACCGTTCCCACTTCATGTAGAGACATAAACACCCATCCCACATCCTGTAGAAAGACAAACACCCATCCCTACTCCCTGTAGAGAGACAAAGACTGTTCCCACTTCCTGTAGACACACCCACCCCACTTCCTTTACAGAGACAAAGACCGTCCCCACTTCCAGTAGAGCAACTAAGACTCATCCCCACTTCCTGTAGAGAGACAAACACCCATCCCTACTCTCTGTAGAGAGACAAAGACCTTCCCCACTTCCTGTAGAGAGACAAAGACCTTCCCCACTTCCTGTAGAAAGACTATGACCGGTCCCTACTTCATGTAGACAAAGATCCATCCCCACTACCTGTATAGAGAAAAACTTGCCACCACTTCCTGTATAGAAACAAACGACATCCTAGCTTACTATAGAGAGACTAAGATCTGTCTCTACTTCCTGTAGAGAGACAAGTCCCGCAGCCATTTTCTGTGGACAGACCAAGGTTAAACTGGCTTTACAAGGATAAATCTCCTATATGACCATATAAAAGTTGCTTCCAGCAAGAAATGAATAATTTTCAAGAAAATATATCTCCCATTTGATCTGACCTTTCTGCTCCTGATACCTATGGAATAAATAGATTTATCAAAGAACTTTGAAGAATTGATAGAAGTGTTGAGACACCGCTGCGGCTGCAGACATCCATTACCGTCTCAGCAGTACAATTTCGTTATAAATTTCCCCGTTACGGACTGCCCCCCTGCTGCTCTGTCATTGATACACACATTAATAAATTTTCGGACTCTAAATAAGTTTTCTCGTGTGTGCACATTGTATAATACATCATCTCAACCATATACTTCATCAATAACCTTGTATCGGTCAGATGTCCTACAGCCCCCGGAGTCCAGATTTAATTAAAAAACAGCTGGGACCTAAGCAGAATGGAAAGCGAGATGACGAAAATTAAAGCAATCTCTCTCACTCTGAAGGAGAAAAATTAAATGAAAAAGGGAAACGAGAGAGAAAGAAATCTATTGTTATATTGTTGTGCTGCTTACATCTATTCAATGGCATTTTCATTTGCTTTATGCTTAATCAATACTGCGGCTCGGAGCGATACGTCATGTTTTATGAGCTTCTAATGGACACGTCAGTCTGTTGACTGGGATTGGCTAGGAGACGCATCGTGCAAAATTATTAAGTGGCGGATACAAAGCAGAGACTTTATCATCCTATTGTGTCATGTCTGGATCGGTGCAAACTTTATCTCCTTTATATATCTCACATATACAGTGGGTACGGAAAGTATTCAGACCCCTTTAAATTTTTCACTCTTTGTTTCATTGCAGCCATTTGGTAAATTCAAAAAAGTTCATTTTTTTTCTCATTAACCCTGCTGTTATGTTCGGTCAAAAACGACCGATTTTGAACTTTAATATTTTTTAAAATATTCAAGATGCGGTTCTGAAACTTGTGGTTGATTGACTTTTCCTCATTTGAGGGGTTCTTACTATGGGTACTTTTTTTTTGTTGTTGTTTACTTTTTGCTCCACAATTTTTTATACACTTGTACTGTTCGGTCAAAAATGACCGATAGCCTTTTATAGTGATCTCCAGCCATTTTATGAGTAAAATAAAGGAGCTATAATCTCATTTTGGACTACATATTACATCTACTACAATATAGCAATTGATTTAGGTCCTTTTGGTCCATGCAGATTTATACATACTTACAGTTTCTCATTACAATACTGCTGATGGATTACCTTCCAGTATAGTTATCTGCCAAATATTTTTACCGCTGTTCACGTAAAATACTTCAATTCAGTTCTCAACATTTCATATTGTAAATGAACATATTCTCTTTTTTTACTTGCATTCCCTGATCTAATTTCTGTGAAATGCCGACCTGAAAGAGTACTAATAAATTCTGTCTGAAAAGTGTGTTTGCTTTAAGACCCCGTCACACTAAGGGTGGTTTCACATTAGCGTTTCAGGGCATCCCCTATCTTTATCACTGGGGACGCAGGCCGTGCGCAGTATGCGTTTGGCAGCACATGCTTCCTTTTGACGGTGTGCCGACCAGCACCAAACGCAACCTGTTGCAATTTGGTTGCGCTCGGCGCACCGTCAAAAGGACGCATGCGCCGCCAAACGCATACTGCGCACGGCCTGCGTCCCCAGTGATAAAGATAGGGGGCGCAGGACGCATGCAGCGTCATGCGCCCGTAGGCGGAGCTACCGGAGGAGGCGCGGCAGGGGGCGGGGCTTAGCGGTGGCCGTGCGCAGGCCGTCGCTGCGCCATGAAACGCTAATGTGAAACCACCCTAAGCGATCTCGCTAGCAAGATCGCTGATTTTGTGACACATCAGCGATCTCTCCAGCGAGATCGCTGTGTGTGACGGGGATCAGCGACCGCCCCCCCTGCCGGTTATCGCTGATCGTGCTCGAGCGGCCAGGGCCGTTTTTCGATCGCTGGTCTCCCGCTGCCCAGTGCGCCTCGCTGCGTGTGGCAGCGAGAGACCAGTGATCAGCGACGCTGGACGCTGTTTGCTAATGTAAACGTCGGGTATCCAGGAGCCGCGCGGCTCCTGGATACCCGACGTTTACATTAGAAACCAGCGTCGCTGGTCCTGATTGCTGGGGCTGTCTATGTGACAGCTCACCAGCAATCAGCCAAACGATGTCCCAGCGATCCCATCATGTCGGATCGTTGGTGGGATCGCTGGGACATGGTTTAATGTAACGGGGGCTTTACTCTAAGCTCTTATCCTAAAGGGCAGGGGGTGTTTTATTTTATCTTATCAGTAGACAATTGCCATAGTAGTCTATCCAGTTTCATTTTCAGTCCAGCTGGGGAGAGCAGAGAGGACATATACAGACAGCAGAGTTCTGAAGGATCATCGTTACATATGCAATGTGCATAAATATTCCAATAAAGCCATGTTAAATGTTTTGACACAAAAAAAATAAAAAGTAAGTTTTTCTTTCCATTTTTCATTTGTTTATAAACAACCAGGTTCACATACAATATAATACTGCAAACATTATTAAATTAAAACACTTAAATTAGCTAAAAATCAAGACTTTATTAGGTCCAGTCAAAAATGACCGAAACGTAACAAGTGTATAGTGGTAACGAACAGAATAGCAGGGTTAATGTACACTCTACACCCCATCTTGACTGAATAAAAACAGAAACGTAGAAATTTTTGCAAATTTATTAAAAAAGAAAAACTGAAATATCACATGGTCATAAGTATTCAGACCCTTTGCTCAGACACTCATATATACGGTAAGCCATATGCTGTCCATTTCCTTGTGATCCTCCTTGAGATGGTTCTACTCCTTCATTGGAGTCCAGCTGTGTTTAATTAAACTGATAGGTCACACACACCTGTCTATATAAGACCTCACAGCTCACAGTGCATGTCAGACCAAATGAGAATCATGAGGTCAAAGGAACTGGCCAAGAAGCTCAGAGACAGAATTGTGGCAAGTCAGAGATCTGGCCAAGGTTACCAAAGAATTTCTACAGTACTCAAGGTTCCAAGAGCACAGTGACCTCCATAATCCTTAAATGGAAGAAGTTTGGGACCAGCAGAAATCTTCCTAGACCTGGCCATCCAGCCAAACCGAGCAATCGTGGGAGAAGAGCCTTGGTGAGAGAGGTAAAGAAGAAACCCAAGATCACTGTGGCTGAGCTCCACAGATGCAGTAGGGAGATGAGAGAAAGTTCCACAAAGTCAACTATCACTGCAGCCCTTCAACAGTTAGGCCTTTATGGCAAAGTTGCCCGACGGAAGCCTCTCCTCAGTGCCAGACATATGAAAGCCCACAGAGATTTTGCTAAAAAAACACATGAAGGACTCCCAGACTATGAGAAATAAGATTGTCTGGTCTGATGAGATGAAGATAGAACTTTTTGGTGATAATTCTAAGTGAGCGGTATGTGTGGAGAAAACCAGGCACTGCTCATCACCTGCCCAATACAATCCCAACAGTGAAACATGGTGGTGGCAGCATCATGCTATGGGGGTGTTTTTCAGCTGCAGGGACAGGACAACTGGTTGCAATTGAAGGAAACATGAATGCGGCCAAGTGCAGAGATATCCTGGATGAAAACCTCTTCCAGAGTGCTCTGGACCTCAGACTTGGCCGAAGTTTCACCTTCCAACAAGACAATGACCCTAAGCACACAGCTAAAATAACAAAGGAGTGGCTTCAGAACAACTCTGTGAACATTCTTGACTGGCCCAGCCCGAGACTTGACCTAAACCCAATTGACCATCTCTGGAGAGACCTGAAAATGGCTGTCCACGAACGTTCACCGTCCAACCTGATCGACCTGGAGAGGATCTGCAAGGAAGAATGGCAGAGGATCCCCAAATCCCGGTGAGAAAAACTTGTTGCATCATTCCCAAGAAGACTCATGGCTGTACTAGCTCAAAAGGTGCTTCTACTCACTACTGAGCAAAGGGTCTGAATACTTACTGTATGACCATGTAATATTTCAGTTTTTCTTTTTTAATAAATTTGCAAAAATTTCAAAATTTCTATTTTTTTCAGCCATGATGGGGTGCAGAGTGTACATTAATGAGAAAAAAATGAACTTTTTTGAATTTACCAAATGGCTGCAATGAAACAAAGAGTGAAAAATTTAAAGGGGCCTGAATACTTTCCATACCCACTGTATAAAGACACGCAGGTTTATTAGATGTTTTTGGTGCTTCAACCCTACTAGTACAGTAACATACAGTTAGGTCCATATATATTTGGACAGAGACAACATTTTTCTAAATTTGGTTCTAGACATTACCACAATGAAGTTTAAACAAAACAATTCAGATGCAGTTGAAGTTCAGACTTTCAGCTTTCATTTGAGGGTATCCACATTCAAATTAGATGACGGGTTTAGGAGTTTCAGCTCATTAACATGTGCCACCCTGTTTTTAAAGGGACCAAAAGTAATTGGACAATTGACTCCAAGGCTATTTCATGGACAGGTGTGGGCAATCCCTTCGTTATGTCATTCTCAATTAAGCAGATAAAAGGCCTGGAGTTGATTTGAGTTGTGGTGCTTGCATTTGGAAGGTTTTGCTCTGTCCAAATATATATGGACCTAACTGTAAATCTCAGTGGGAAAGCCCACCCATCCGCCTCTACCCTTCCACATTACGATGGAGGACATAAGGATCGGCCAGGTTGAATTTCAATGTCCGATTCTTTACTTCCCGTACAAGAAAAGCCACCATTAGAGGAGTCTGTTTAACCCCACTCTCCCCATTGAAAACATATGCACGCTCAGCCAAGAGTTAGGAGACTTAGCCTTCTCTCTGTCGTCACCAGTTTATTAACAGCTATCTCCTCCAACTTTCCATCATATAGATGGACACTCAGCTTGATTGAGCATACATGTATTCTAAGTGGGAAGAAATGGGCAGGCCATTGCAAACCTCCTCGTAGGACGACTTATCTCTTTAAAAACACAAAGTTCAGACATTTCAACTCCAACTACATGATACTTTTCTCCATTGACTTCTGTCATAGCGAAAATCCATTTTAAGATGGTTTGATGGTCCTGTTAAAGTCAGAAAGTTCTGGTCATATACATCCTTTTTGTAGTGTATAGCAAGGTTTAAAGGGAATGTGTCTTCAGAAAGTGACCTATTGTTTTAATTAAGATTTAGGGTTAATTTTTTTTTTTACAATGGCTTTTTTTGCCATATCACAAAATGTATTAAAAATTAAAATAGAAACTTTTTCACAATTTTCACACTGGCCACAGTGACTGCAACTTCCGGTTGTTACAGGAAATAACACATATACATTAGCCACAATTCACAGACTCTGAACCCAGCTTTAGTATTGAAGCATCTAATCAGCGTGTGCAAAGGTCATTGTGAAGGGCAGGATGATAAGGATCCTGCTGAAAACTCTTTCTGAAAAGACAGGAAACGTGAAAATAGCCCCAGTGGAAATGGCAAGATTACCATGTTTTTTCTCTTTTTGTGTAAATCTGAGGAAATTATTTTGCAAGACTAGTGTCAGAACCAGAGGAAGGCTGCAGTGATTGTAGCGATACATGTGTGGAGGGAAGATGCAGTGATTTCAGTGATGTGCGTGTGGAGGGAAGATGCAATGATTTCAGTGATGTGCGTGGGGAGGGAAGCTGTAGTGATTGCAGCGATGCGCGTGTGGAGGGAAGCTGTAGTGATTGCAGCAATGCGTGTGGGGAGGGAAGCTGTAGTGATTGCAGCAATGCGTGTGGGGAGGGAAGCTGCAGTGATTGCAGCGATGCCCGTGGAGGGGAAAGCTGCAGTGATAACAGCGATGCGCGTGTGGAGGGAAGCTGTCGTGATTGCAGCGATGCGCGTGTGGAGGGAAGCTGTAGTGATTGCAGCAATGCGTGTGGGGAGGGAAGCTGTAGTGATTGCAGCGATGCGCGTGTGGAGGGAAGCTGCAGTGATTGCAGCGATGCGCGTGGGGAGGGAAGCTGTAGTGATTGCAGCGATGCGCGTGTGGAGGGAAGCTGTAGTGATTGCAGCGATGCGCGTGGGGAGGGAAGCTGTAGTGATTGCAGCGATGCGCGTGTGGAGGGAAGCTGTAGTGATTGCAGCAATGCGTGTGGGGAGGGAAGCTGTAGTGATTGCAGCAATGCGTGTGGGGAGGGAAGCTGTAGTGATTGCAGCGATGCGCGTGTGGAGGGAAGCTGCAGTGATTGCAGCGATGCGCGTGTGGAGGGAAGCTGTAGTGATTGCAGCGATGCGCGTGTGGAGGGAAGCTGTAGTGATTGCAGCGATGCGCGTGGGGAGGGAAGCTGTAGTGATTGCAGCGATGCGCGTGTGGAGGGAAGCTGTAGTGATTGCAGCAATGCGTGTGGGGAGGGAAGCTGTAGTGATTGCAGCAATGCGTGTGGGGAGGGAAGCTGCAGTGATTGCAGCGATGCCCGTGGAGGGGAAAGCTGCAGTGATAACAGCGATGCGCGTGTGGAGGGAAGCTGTCGTGATTGCAGCGATGCGCGTGTGGAGGGAAGCTGTAGTGATTGCAGCAATGCGTGTGGGGAGGGAAGCTGTAGTGATTGCAGCGATGCGCGTGTGGAGGGAAGCTGTAGTGATTGCAGCGATGCGCGTGGGGAGGGAAGCTGTAGTGATTGCAGCGATGCGCGTGTGGAGGGAAGCTGTAGTGATTGCAGCAATGCGTGTGGGGAGGGAAGCTGCAGTGATTGCAGCAATGCGCGTGTGGAGGGAAGCTGTAGTGATTGCAGCGATGCGCGTGTGGAGGGAAGCTGTAGTGATTGCAGCAATGCGTGTGGAGAGGGAAGCTGCAGTGATTGCAGCGATGCGCGTGGAGGGGGAAGCTGCAGTGATAACAGCGATGCGCGTGGGGAGGGAAGCTGCAGTGATTGCAGCGATGCGCGTGTGGAGGGAAGCTGTAGTGATTGCAGCGATGCGCGTGTGGAGGGAAGCTGTAGTGATTGCAGCGATGCGCGTGTGGAGGGAAGCTGTAGTGATTGCAGCAATGCGTGTGGGGAGGGAAGCTGCAGTGATTGCAGCGATGCGCGTGGAGGGGGAAGCTGCAGTGATAACAGCGATGCGCGTGGGGAGGGAAGCTGCAGTGATTGCAGCGATGCGCGTGGGGAGGGAAGCTGCAGTGATTGCAGCGATGCGTGTGGGGAGGGAAGCTGCAGTGATAACAGCGATGCGCGTGGGGAGGGAAGCTGCAGTGATTGCAGCGATGCGCGTGGGGAGGGAAGCTGCAGTGATTGCAGCGATGCGTGTGGGGTGTTTAGGTCACCTGAATCATGGGCCTTCATGGGTGATGTGGTTTCCTCTTGGCGTGCTGTTTTGATTTCCCATGGCTGGTATAGGGCCGCACACCTGGCACAATGCATTATACCCACTCAGCCTTTATTGCTAGAGCAGACCTATGGGATTTTACACATACTTATTGTGGATTTCTTTGCACATTAGGGGGTAATATTATACTTTATTAGTGTATTTGACAGTTGTACATGATTGTTGTTGTCAATACTGTGAGCGGCTGAACTTCATGATCTCTTCCATTATATTGTATACTAGCCCTCCCAAGTTACCACCGTTTAGGTTCAGTGGAGAATGCTACAGGTTTTGTGGGTTTGTAAATCAATGCCTTTTGTATTTTGATGTGCATGCTGCCCAATTCCTTACTGATCGATCAAAGGTTTTATGTATAATCATGTTACTTACTTCCTGAGCGCTCACGTGGGCAAATCCGCTATTGGAGACTCGTGACCCTCGTTTGCATAACCTTGGCAATTTTCTTGCTGCAATGTCTATGATGTTTGATGATTCTAATCATCGCAGTACAGCTGAGACCGCCTTGTTATCACTATGTCAGGGTAAGCGTTCTGTCATTGTATACGATACTGAGTTTAGACGGCTGGCGGTGGATACGATTTCGGACTGTTACGTCCAATTACCCATTTTTAACAGGGGATTGTCTAGTATGATGAAAGACGAGTTAGCTCATGCAGAGTTAGACGCTTTTATACAACACTAGCTGAAGAGCCCGGCACTGCCCGGGCCTAGTAACTAACTGTGGTTAGTTATAGCAAATTATAATTATCCTCCATCCCATAGTCCCGTGCCCATATACCCATCATACATATCCTCCATCCCATAGTCGAGTGCCTATATACCCATCAAATATCTTCCATCCCATAGTCCCATGCCCATATACCCATCATACATATCCTCCATCCTATAGGCCCGTGCCCATATACCCATCATACATATCCTCCATCCCATAGTCCCGTGCCCATATACCCATCATACATATCCTCCATCCCATAGTCGAGTGCCTATATACCCATCAAATATCTTCCATCCCATAGTCCCATGCCCATATACCCATCATACATATCCTCCATCCTATAGGCCCGTGCCCATATACCCATCATACATATCCTCCATCCCATAGTCCCATGCCCATATACCCATCATACATATCCTCCATCCCATAGTCCCGTGCCCATATACCCATCATACATATCCTCCATCCCATAGTCCCGTGCCCATATACCCATCATACATATCCTCCATCCCATAGTCCCGTGCCCATATACCCATCATACATATCCTCCATCCCATAGTCCCGTGCCCATATACCCATCATACATATCCTCCATCCCATAGTCCCGTGCCCATATACCCATCATACATATCCTCCATCCCATAGTCCCGTGCCCATATACCCATCATACATATCCTCCATCCCATAGTCCCGTGCTTATATACCCATCACACATCCTCCATCCCATAGTCCCGTGCTCATATACCCGTCATACATATCCTCCATCCCATAGTCCCGTGCTCATATACCCATCATACATATCCTCCATCCCATAGTCAACCATTATGACATCATAATGAGGGGCGGGGCTTGACACACACACCCTTTTTCCCCATTATGTAGATAGGGGTAAAATTGTTTGGTGAATTGGAACGCGCAGGGTTAAAATTTCACCTCACAACATAGCCTAGGACGCTCTTGGGGTCCAGACGTGTGACTGTGCCAAATTTTGTGGCTGTAGCTGCGTCGGTGCGGATGCCAATCCCGGACATACACACACTTGAGCTTTATATATTAGATTTAGCGACAGCCTCTTTTTATTATCGATGTACAGTCCCAATTTCAGCCAATTTGTATATTATAGGTGATATATTACAGACTGCGTGCTGCAGCCTTTGTGGGGGATGGTGTATTGGTTTTGCATTTAATAACTATGACATCTATTACTGCCAGGATAATATACTATACTGTTGGCAATTAGTGCATGCTGGGTGCGATTGTGTGTCTATTTGATACATTGCTGTTAGAGGTGATTATATCAGATCATGAGACTGCATTACACAGTGTATGGATTTCTGACCATGAGAAACTGGCCCATTTTTGTTGTGTGCATCAATATTGTATTTCTTTTTCTTTTCTGTGTTGTTTGCTATTGCTATATGATGGATGGAGCACCCGGTTGTCATGTATAGGCTGTACATCCATGTCAGAACCAGATGGAATTATTCTAGAAGATCAAAGTCAGAACCAGAGTAAATTATTCTAGAAGATCAATGTTAGAACCAGAGTGAATTATTCTAGAAGATCAGTGTTAGAACCAGAGGGAATTATTCTAGAAGGACAGTGTCCGAACCAAAGGGAATTATTATAGAAGATCAATGTCAGAACCAGAGGGAATTATTCTAGAAGATCAATGTCAGAACCAGAGGGAATTATTCTAGAAGATCAATGTTAGAACCAGAGGTAATTATTCTGAAAGACTAATGTCAGAACCAGAGGGCATTATTCTAGAAGATCAATGTTAGAACCAGAGGGAATTATTCTAGAAGGTCAATGTCAGAACCAGAGGGAATTGTTCTGAAAGACCAATGTCAGAACCAAAGGGAATTATTCTAGAAGATCAATGTCAGAACCAGAGAGAATTATTCTGAAAGACCAATGTCAGAACCGGAGCAAATTATTCTAGAAGATCAATGCCAGGACCAGAGGGAATTATTCTAGAAGGACAAGGTCAGGACCAGAGGGAATTATTCTTTGAAGGACAGTGTCAGAACCAAAGGGAATTATTCTAGAAGATCAATGTCAGAACCAGAGGGAATTATTCTAGAAGGACAAGGTCAGAACCAGAGGGAATTATTCTTAGAAGGACAGTGTCAGAACCAAAGGGAATTATTCTAGAAGATCAATGTCAGAACCAGAGGGAATTATTCTGAAAGACCAATGTCAGAACCAAAGGGAATTATTCTAGAAGATCAATGTCAGAACCAGAGTGAATTATTCTAGAAGATCAATGTCATAACCAGAGGGAATCATTCTGCACCTTCAAGGGCCATTACACATTGCACACACTGGATATATCATCAATAATGATATTAGCTTTCTTACATGTTGCTATATATTCCATCTCCATTTCTTGTCTGCGCTACTACTCAAACACAAGAATATATATCTAGGATTTTTGTCCTTATGTTTCATCCTGAAAGCTTCTTCCTACACATCGTAGTATAGATATTGACTGATTGCATTGATTCCCCCTCCATCTCCTAAATACAGCAGAACCCAACTTGAATGGCAGGATCCATGACTTACTAATGAAATTACTCCACTGCTGTCATGTTTGCAGCTCGCGGTAATGATCGGAATATGACAGTATTTGCCTCTGTGATATTAATGTTCGATATGATATTCACAAAGACATGTAATGGGATTTGTATGGTATTAAAGGGATTTCACAGGAGTACAAAACTGATGGCCTACAGAGCAATAATCGTAACGGAGGGCTCCTAAGGGCTCGCTCACACTCACGTAAAACAAAATCGGTGCCATTCTCATCCAGGAGAACGGGACAGTTTTTTCGCACTTGTCATACGTGCGCTGTCCGTTCTTTTACTCATAAGTTATAGTTTCCCATCTTACAGAATTAAAAATGTAAGATATGGCATCCGATTTTTCTCCTCACACCCATCAGATTTTGGAATGAAAGCACAGCATTGATTTTTATTTCTCACGCCATACGCGGGTGAGAAAAAAATACGCCAATCCGCACTGCCTCATTGAATAACATACGTCAAAATACAATAACTTTTTTTCTAGCATTGCTCTCATCTGATTTATACATTAATGTGAGCGAGACCTAAGAATGATTATATGTCAAAAAGACAATGATGAAGCTAAATGCAAGCTTAGAAATCATAATTCTCGACAGCACATCACCCCGTGCACACAGCACATGTGCGGCTGAGGATGTGATGCTCTATGTGCAGGGAACAATTGTTTCAACGAGTGTTCTGTGCCCATAAAAGTGCAGCTAAAAATGATCGCTGACCAGCTTTAGCCAAATGACGGTCTATAACAGGCACAGTTCTGTAATTTTGGCAACAGTTCGACCGGTATTTTCCAGGCTATACTTGTTCCTATGGTTGCACTATGAAATTTGCAGTTCTGGATAACTGGGTGTTCAAAAAAACAAAGTGATCACTACTTTAATTCTAAATTGCCCAATTAACATATCCAACAATTTTTTCATTGCAGTCCCTTATACAGGTGCGCCGCTGATCCATGGGGTTCCTAAGTGTTGTACCTCTACTGCTGCCATCAATAGTCCAAACATAGAAAACCCCTTTAACAATTATCTGGCTGCTTGACCGACTTCATCGACTCGAAAAATACACAGGGCAACTTCATATTCCCTTCTCCGATAGAGAGTGCAGCTCCGGAGCACAAAACCTGTCGAACAGCCGTGAGACATGCAGCCGCGGGGACTCGAACATATGAGTCGAGCACCCGAGCATGCTGAGATAACACCTTATCCAAGGACATTCGCTCATCAATATAAACCCCACAACCAGAATAATGTTTGGGCATCATTTTATGTATTTAGAAATATAAACCGGATTTAAATCCTAATTAAACTTACTGTTATATAAAATAAGATTTTCTTCATTTTTTTTTTTTTTTTTTTTTTAATACGCAGCAATTTCCTCTCGATTTTACAGGCTGAGAAATGCAACCCTCCAACACAGTAATAGGATTCTCCATGCGCTCTGCTTAATTCCTACTGAATCTGCTCTTACTTTATGCTATCTGCTTACAGTGGCAGCCGGAACAGGTAATCTCTGCTGAGAGTTACAAACTCTTCTCATTCCGGAGTCCGCCTGCCTTTCTTACTGCAGAGCGGGATTTTTTTTAGCCGAGTTCACATAGGAGAACTTCCATTGTGGCGTGTGCGGTAATTTATGAAGGAAAAAAATGATATTCCGTGTCTGCGTATTAGGGCTCCCTATCGGACAGAAATAATGATAGATGGAACTAGCGTTATAATCCAGATACAAAGTGTCACGCAGCATTGAGAGACATCGTGCATAAAGAGAAAGCAGATCGATACTCCAGACACGCAGGTATAAATAGTGTCATACCTGAAAAATAGCGCATATAGTATGCAGCATAAAATAAAGTGTCCCAAAAAATAGTGTGAACAGTACTCGTATAAGAAACAGCATTCAACATCCAGATAAATCATTTACAGAGTCCAGAAAAGTAATGCCATGCGGCAAAGTGGCCGCCACAGCCCAACTGCAGCCCGCGGCTGCGGCCCGTTCACTGCAGCCCGCGTCTGCGGCCTGCCCGCTGCCACCCGCGGCCGGGGTCTACACGCTCTGGGCCCCGACCATCGTCACATCGCCATCGCCGGGAGGCGCCACGCAGAGGAATTCCATGGGGGCCTGTTGTGCCCTTGCTCCACCAGGGCGTAGGAACGCCAGAAGCCTGCGACAGCTCCTCGTCGGCTGGGCCCAGCAACTGAGACGTGGAATAGACATCAATCACCACTCTGCCGGACGTCAACGCCGTAGTTGAAAATCGTAGTTTCTGGACCCATAGTCAGCCGCATCGCGGCCTTATAGGCACTGCTTCCAACCGGGCAGTTATTAGTGTGGTTCTTGTGTATTGTTGTTCTGATCCCTGCGGTGATATTGTTTGTTAGTTTGCTGGATACTCGAGATAGCCCTAAAGGGAAATCCATATATATCTATATAAAAGTTACAGTGAACGGTTACTCCGGCTCCCGTCTCATTACAGCATCCCGCGTTCCTGCGACGACTACACAGTGTCGTACAGAATCTAAATAAGGTTCTGTTCACATGTCCAGTTCTCTTTTATTTGTAATGGAATCCGTATTAAAAAAAAGAAACGGATGCATACAACAATGGACGCCAACGGTAAAGCGAAGCTTCACTGTCAGCATCTGTGCTCCATGTGAGTACGAGCTGAAATCAGACAAATAGAATGGGGAAAAGCCGGGGCTTGGAAGACACTTTTTTTCTTTTTCTTTTTTTACAGGAATGAAGAGAAATTCCCTAAGAAAGTTATTTGCAAACTCTCATAACTTTTCATGCTGGACAAAATCATAAAAAATAAAAGTTTAGTTACATCTTATTTTTTTTTTCTGGGGAAACGTTATTGCAGGACCTTCATTGCTTTTTACAAACATGTATTAGTGAGAAATGCAATGTATAATATTGTCCTATATGTGTATTCTGCTCTGACTAGCACAATATTCCTACTTTATGTGCTGCACATGCTACATTTGCCCCTTTGATGCCACACCCTGTATCTCAATGACAGAGTTATGGAGGATGCACATCACCATTAGGGTATGTGCACACTAGGGTGACCGGATCTCATATGGGGGGGAAAAAATGTTGGAATCTTTTCCGTCTGGACCCCACAAAACGATTCCCCTTTCCAGATATTGAGATAGCGAAAATTTGAGCTCGATCAAACGACGTTAACCCGTGCCGCTCGTCGCTCAAAGTTTGAAAAAATCCAAATTGAGGTATTTTAAGATTTAGGTATTTTGCATAGTCTGTTAGACTATAAAGAATGTGACAACAACATTGCAGAAATAGCCCTGACCAAATTTTCGAACCATTTGTGGTATTTGAATGCAGAGTTGGTGGGATTATCGTTTTTTGATCCCACCATTACAGACAATGAAAAGTTGTTACTGGCTAATAAATTGCTCAGTAGCACAGATGAACCATCAGAGCACGCTAACCTACATGAGTTGATAATTTTACATAGTTATCTAATCTATTCTAGAGCTTTTGTTAAAGTAGTTTTTGAAACGTCAGAATATAATGCTCGGCATTTGCTTACAACTTGCAGGACATATTGCTTTTGTTCTTCATCTTTTGTCAGAAGGTCGTTAAAGTCGGTTACTTCCTACCTCTTTTAATTTTTCTTTCCTAACTTTTGGCTTTACAACCCTAGCGTGCTCTGATGGTTCATCTGTGCTACTGAGCAATTTATTAGCCATTAACAACTTTTCATTGTCTGTAATGGTGGGATCAAAAAACGATAATCCCACCAACTCTGCATTCAAATACCACAAATGGTTCGAAAATTTGGTCAGGGCTATTTCTGCAATGTTGTTGTCACATTCTTTATAGTCTAACAGACTATGCAAATTACCTAAATCTTAAAAAACCTCAATTTGGATTTTTTCAAACT
The DNA here is from genome assembly GCF_039654945.1 of Dendrobates tinctorius. NCBI lineage: Eukaryota > Metazoa > Chordata > Amphibia > Anura > Dendrobatidae > Dendrobates > Dendrobates tinctorius. Next base: position 7,790,784 of record NW_027361863.1, read on the forward strand.
TTGAGCGACGAGCGGCACGGGTTAACGTAGTTTGATTGAGCTCAAATTTTGGCTCTCTCAATATCTGGAAAGGGGAATCGTTTTGTGGGGTCCAGACGGACAAAATTCCGACATCGATTTTTTGCGGTCACCCTAGTGCACACGTTGCGGATTTTTCCTCGTGGAATCTGCAGAATCCACAGGTCAAAATGCCTGCATTTTACCTGCGGATTTCTAGCGGAATTTGCCTGCATTTTTACACCTGCGGATTCCTATAATGGAATCGGTGTAAAAATGCTGCGGAATCCACACAAAGAAATGACATGCTACGGAAAATAAACCTCTGCGTTTCCGCGCGGAATTTTCCGCAGCATGTGCACAGCGTTTTTTGTTTTCCATAATATAACATGGTACTGTACACCGCATGGAAAACTGCTGTGGATCCGCAGGGCCAAATCCACAGACGAATCCGCAACGTGTGCACATACCCTTATTGTGAGTCTGATCACTGGCGTAACTATCGGGGTAGCAGCCGAAGCGGTTGCTTTGGGGTCCGGCCCATATAGGGGCCCGGGTCCCCGGCTCCGATCGGCGCTACCCCAGGGGCGGACCTACCGCCCGTGCAGCCCGTGCCTTGCACGGGTTGGGGGCCCCAGGGGAGAGGGGGCCCCTCCAGCACCACATGGCTAATTATTCAAATTAGCCATGTGGAGCGCCAGGCGCCAGGAGGAGAGGAGCCAGTCCTGAGGTGAGATGATATCAGCGTCAGTCACGCTGTGCTGCGTTGCTGCTGTGGGGGAGGAGAGGAGGAGACAGACTGTCTCACTTACTGTGCCTGTGGCGCCGGACGGACGGTGGCTGCAGCCGCAAGTCAGTCAGTCACTTGTGTGTGTGTGTGTGTGTATGTATGTGTGTATGATGTATGGGTGTGTGCGTCTGTGTGTATGTGTGTGTGTGTGTGTGTGTATATGTCTTTGTGTATGTATGTGTGTATGTCTGTGTGTGTATGTTTGTGTATGTATGTGTGTCTGTATGTATCTTTGTATGTGTGTCTGTGTGTATGTATGTGTGTATGTCTGTGTCTGTGTGTATGTATGTGTGTATGTCTGTGTCTGTGTGTATGTATGTGTGTATGTCTGTGTCTGTGTGCATGTATGTGTGTATGTCTGTGTGTGTATGTGTGTATGTATGTGTGTGTGTCTGTGTGTATGTATGTGTGTATGTTTGTATGTCTGTGTATGTTTGTATATGTGTGTGTATGTCTGTGTGTATGTCTGTGTGTGTGTATGTGTGTGTATGTCTGTGTGTGTAGGAGTGTATGTATGTGTGTGTGTCTGTATGTATGTGTGTCTGTGTGTATGTCTGTGTGTATGTCTGTGTGTGTATGTATGTGTGTATGAATGTGTGTATGTGTGTACATATGTGTGTGTCTGTGTGTATATGTATGTGTATGCATGTGTGTATGTATGTACATATGTCTGTGTGTGTATGTGTGTGTGTATGTATGTGTGTATGTCTGTGTGTATGTGTGTTTATGTATGTATGTGTGTATGTCTGTCTGTATGTCTGTGTGTGTATGTACAGTTGTGGCCAAAAGGATTGACACCCCTGCAATTTTGTCAGATAATACTCAGTTTCTTCCTGAAAATGATTGCAAACTCAAATTCTTTGGTATTATTATCTTCATTTAATTTGTCTCAAATGAAACAACACAAAAGAGAATGAAGCAAAAAGCAAAACATTGATCATTTCACACAAAACTTCAAAAATGGGCCAGACAAAAGTACTGGCACCCTCAGCCTAACACTTGGTTGCACAACCTTTAGCCAAAATAACTGTGACCAACCGCTTCCGGTAACCATCAATGAGTTTCTTACAATGCTCTGCTGGAATTTTAGACCATTCTTCCTTGGCAAACTGCTCCAGGTCCCTGATATTAGAAGGGTGCCTTCTCCAAACTGCCATTTTTAGATCTCTCCACAGGTGTTCTATGGGATTCAGGTCTGGACTCATTGCTGGCCACCTTAGAAGTCTCCAGTGCTTTCTCTCAAACCATTTTCTAGTGCTTTTTAAAGTGTGATTTGGGTCATTGTCCTGCTGGAAGACCCATGACCTCTGAGGGAGACCCAGCTTTCTCACACTGGGCCCTAGATTATGCTGCAAAATTTGTTGGTAGTCTTCAGACTTCATAATGCCATGCACACGGTCAAGCAGTCCAGTGCCAGAGGCAGCAAAGCAACCCCAAAACATCAGGGAACCTCCGCCATGTTTGACTGTAGGGACCGTGTTTTTTTCTTTGAATGCCTCTTTTTTTCTCCTGTAAACTCTATGTTGATACCTTTGCTCAAAAGCTCTACTTTTGTCTCATCTGACCAGAGAACATTCTTCCAAAACGTTTTAGGCTTTTTCAGGTAAGTTTTGGCAAACTCCAGCCTGGCTTTTTTATGTCTCGGGATAAGAAGTGGGGTCTTCCTGGGTCTCCTACCATACAGTCCCTTTTCATTCAGATGCCGACGGATAGTACGGGTTGACACTGTTGTACCCTCAGACTGCAGGGCAGCTTGAACTTGTTCGGATGTTAGTCGAGGTTCTTTATCCAACATCCGCACAATCTTGCGTTGAAATCTCTTGTCAATTTTTCTTTTCCGTCCACATCTAGGGAGGTTAGCCACAGTGCCATGGGCTTTAAACTTCTTGATGACACTGCGCACGGTAGACACAGGAACATTCAGGTCTTTGGAGATGGACTTGTAGCCTTGAGATTGCTCATGCTTCCTCACAATTTGGTTTCTCAAGTCCTCAGACAGTTCTTTGGTCTTCTTTCTTTTCTCCATGCTCAATGTGGTACACACAAGAACACAGGACAGAGGTTGAGTCAACTGTAATCCATGTCAACTGGCTGCAAGTGTGATTTAGTTATTGCCAACACCTGTTAGGTGCCACAGGTAAGTTACAGGTGCTGTTAATTGCACAAATTAGAGAAGCATCACATGATTTTTCGAACAGTGCCAATACTTTTGTCCACCCTCTTTTTTATGTTTGGTGTGGAATTATATCCAATCTGGCTTTAGGACAATTCTTTTTGTGTTTTTTCATTTAAGACAAATTAAATGAAGATAATAATAACAAAGAATTTGTATTTGCAATCATTGTCAGGAAGAAACTGAGTATTATTTGACAAAATTGCAGGGGTGTCAATACTTTTGGCCATAACTGTATGTATGTCTGTATGTCTGTGTGTATGTATGTGTGTATGTGTGTGTGTGTCTGTGTGTGTAGGTTAGCCTGGCGGAGATGCGGACATGAGAAGACTGTGATGAGGAGAGAAGGCCATGATGCCCGGGGTGATGGGAGAAGGCCATGAGGGGTAATGGGAGAAGGCCATGGGGGGTGATGGAAAGAAGGCATTGATGGCGAGAAGGCAATGATGGGAGTGATGGAGAGAAGGGAGTGATGGGGAGAAGGCAATGATGGGAGTCAAGGAGAGAAGGGAGTGATGAGGAGAAGGCAATGATGGGGAGAAGGCAATGATGGGAGTGATGGGGTGATGGAGCAGGCAATGATGTGGGTAATGGAGCAGGCAATGATGGAAGTGATGGGGAGAAGGCAATGATAGGAGTGATGGGGTGATGGAGCAGGCAATGATGGGGAGAAGGTAGTGATGGGAGTGATGGGGTGATGGAGCAGGCAATGATGGGGAGAAGGCAATGATGGGAGTGATGGGGTGATGGAGCAGGCAATGATGGGGAGAAGGCAAAGATGGGAGTGATGGGGAGAAGGCAATGATAGGAGTGATGGGGTGATGGAGAAGGCAATGATAGGATTGATGGGGTGATGGAGCAGGCAATGATGAGGAGAAGGCAATGATGGGAGTGATGGGGTGATGGAGCAGGCAATGATGGGGAGAAGGCAATGATGGGAGTGATGGGGCGATGGAGCAGGCAATAATGGGGGTAATGGAGCAGGCAATGATGGAAGTGATGGGGAGAAGGCAATGATAGAAGTGATGGGGTCATGGAGCAGGCAATGATGGGAGTAGGCAATGATGGGAGTGATGGGGAGAAGGCAGTGATGGGGTGATGGAGAAGGCAATGATGGGAGTGATGGGGAGAAGACAGTGATGGGATGATGGAGAAGGCAATGATGGGAGTGATGGGGAGAAGGCAATGATGGGGGGTGATGGAGAGAAGGCAATGATGGGGTGGTGAGGGAAAAAGAAATGATGATGGAGGTGGTGGGGGAGAATGCACTGGTGGTGGAAAGGGCAATAATGGGGGTGGTGGAGGAGGAGGAAATGATGAAGGTGGTGGAATGGGCAATGGGCAGTGTACTCACTATGTCTAACACAGTCCCTTAGTATATAGTGGACTCACTAATTCTGTATAACACCACCCTTAGTTACATTGTTTCCCTTTTTATTATGTATAACACGTCCCTTATTACGTACCATCCTCTCTAGTTATATATGGTGCCGTCCCTTATTATATAGCTTCCTCTGCTGTTATGTATAGTGCTGTCTCTTACATAGCGTATTCTTGCTAATTTTGTTATTTACAGTGCCCTCTTTTATTACATAGTCCCCTCTCTTGTTAGATATAAAATGACTGCTGATGGAGCAGCCGGTGACCAAACTACCAGTCCATCAGCTCATCCATTAGAAAGGAAGCTTTCCCATGCTCCATCAGCCATCATTGCATTATACAGCTAACAAGACAGGACGGTATGTAATAAAAAACAGGGCTTTATATAATTCAATATGTAAGGGACGGTACTGTACATAAGAGAGGGCACTGTGTAAGGGACAGCAATATACATAACAAAGGAGACTATGTAATATATATACATGTATGTGTGTGTGGCTATATAATAGCAATATATATATATATAGCTTTGATGCCATAAAAGGAGGGGGGCCCAGACACATTTCTTGCACAGGGCCCCAAGCTGTCAGTGTCCGCCCGTGCGCTACCCGGTAGTGCAATTTCATTAAGTACATTACTGCGGCGCTCCGGCGGGTGCTGTGGGTGGCCAACGCTGTCTTTGGGGCCCGCCGGCCCAGTGCGTGTAGTGTAGGTGATCCGGGGCCCCGGCGGAAAAAAATGTACACTATGATTTTGCAGCCTACGCTGCATTTCTGTGCCTGCTGTGCAGAGCGAAGCACATATTGGGCCCGCCTCCCTGCCTGCAGCCAGTCACAGAGTGTATTGCTTCAGACTAGTTCAGTCCCGCCCCTTCCCTGAGCCCTCGCTATTAGCTCTCTGCAGAGCTGCCTGCCGCATGGACCTCTGGGAATGTCTTGAAGGGGGTGTGTCTTTGAGGGGGTGTGTCTTTGAGGGGGTGTGTCTTTGAGGGGGCCCCGTTTAAAAGTTTGCTATGGGGCCCAATCAGTTCTAGTTACGCCCCTGAGTCCGACGTTTATAAATATGCCACAATGTATTGAGATTTCTTCCCATAAATAGCGATGAAATGATTAGCATTCAGCTCCAGGCACCAGTGAGAGGCAGAGAAATATTCCCATCATATCAGCACGTGCAGATCCCTGAGGACAGAGCGATATCTCAGCAATGTCTAGCTAATTCCTATAGTCCCGTCCGGAGTGTCTCCCACCGTCTGCTCCTACAGTCTGTAGCACATTAGTGGCTCTAAGGTAATGTACGACCTCCTGGAGGAGCCACAAACAGCTCAAAATCAACCAGGTAAACGCTGAATTCATTACATTCCCATCTCTCGCTCACGGAAACTGCGAATATTACATTCTCTGATGGTGAAATGTCTAATAACGCAAAAGCCCCCTGCGGTGCCTAAGGGTAATCTAATATATAAAGCTCAAGTGTGTGTGTGTGTATGTATGTATGTATGTATATCCGGGACTGGCATCCGCACCGTCGCAGCTACAGCCACAAAATGTGGCACAGTCACACGTCTGGACCCCGAGAGCATCCTAAGCTATGTAGTGAGGCGAAATTTTAACCCCGCGCGTTCCAATTTACCAAACAATTTTGCCCCTATCTACATAATGGGGAAAACGTGTGTGCGTATCAAGCCGCTCCCCTCATTATGATGTCATAATGGTTGCCATGGCGACGCTGATGTCATCATAGGTTGCAAGCCCCGCCCCTCTTTATGATGTCATAATGGTTGCCATGGCGAAGATGCTGTCACAACGGTTGCCATGGTGACGATGATGTCTTAATAGGTTGCAATGGTGATGGTTATGTCATAACGGTTGCCATGGTGATGATGATGTCATAATGGGTATATGTGCACGGGACTATGGGATGGAGGATATGTATGATGGGTATATGGGCATGGGACTATGAGATGGAGAATGTGTGATGGGAATATGGGCATAGGCATATGGGATGGCGAATATGTATGATGGGTATATGGGCACTGGACTATGGGATGGCGAATATGTATGATGGGTATATGGGCACTGGACTATGGGATGGAGGATAATTATAATTTGTCATAACTAACCACAGTTAGTTACTATGCCCGGGCAGCGCCGGGCTCTTCATCTAGTAATTAATATGTGCATCTGGTAAATGTCACTCCTCTGCTTAGTCGCGAATGCAGGAGCCCATTCTTGTGCTGCTACCATGGTCTGCAGGGAAATATGGCCACATGGAAGGCAAAATATTCGCTTCATCCAATAATATCTATCAGAAAGAAAGCGAGAGCCAGTATTCACGGGGAATACTAAGCATACCGTATGTATTGGATAAAATCTCTTGCGTGCCAAAAATGTAAGACATGGAGCTGGCTACAGTGTTATGTAGGTATGGCATGGCGGTATTATTTAGGTACAGCATGGCGGTATTATTTAGTTACACCATGATGGCATTATTTAGGTATGGCATGGTGGTATTATTTAGGTATGACATGGTGGTATTTAGGCACGGCATGCCAGTATTATTTAGACAATGCACAGCTATTATTGTTTATGCATGGAATGGCAGTATTATTTAGGTACGGAACGGTGGTATTATTTAGGTATGGCTTGTCAGTATTATTTGCACAAGGCATGGCGGCATTATTTAGGTACAGCAAGGCAGTATTATTTAGGCATGCATGACTGTATTATTTAGGTATGGTATGGCGGCATTATGTGAGCATGGTATGACTGTATTGTTTGGACACCATATGACTCCTATGTGTTTACATTAACTATAAAAGGACCATATGGTAATGAACTATTATATACACCATTATACAGTAAAAAGCAGCCATACTTGTAATACCATGTCCAGACAGAAATGCACAAACAGGATAAAGGAGGCCCCTCATGATAAAGGGGGAAGGGGGCAGCACAGGTGCAAAACACTGAAAAGAACTATTAGTAACCCAGCAACCATCCGTGTGGGGCCGCCGAGGATTCTGTTTGCACACAGGTCAGCACAGGGCGTCATTCACACAATTACATTAGATGCAACTCTATCCATATAGCAGCCTATCACCAATGCCCCTACTATTACATTGTGTCTGGACATGGTGTTGTGAGTATGGCTGCTATTTCTCTTTCAGTGATGTTTTTATTGATTTTTAGTCCTCTTTTCAGTGAATTACCATTATACAGTAGTATGATCTAGGAACCGTATTAAACAATTGTCTAGAGGATATTGTAGCGGTATTATATACTTTGCTAAGAAGTGGGTTCTCCACACACATTTCTTTCAATATGTTGATGCCTGTGGGTCGCCCTCCCAGGGCTGTGGGGTACTCGGTACCAGGCCCGATGAGCTTCAATGGGAGATGTCACGTCAGCTGGGACCCGGCCCATGGCCCTGGGCGCCCATTTGTAAAAGGGGAAATGTTCAGTGTGCTTATGATGATTAGAGTTTATGAAGGAATGAGTCGTAACGTCACCTGTGGTGTTCGGCAATGACGATGTTAAGCCGACGCTGCAGACAGATCCTCTGGGACAGATGGTGTGGTGCAGCAGTGATGGTATAGCCCTCCACAGGCAGGGCTGTAGTCCCAGGGCAGTGAGATGGAGTGACACTTAGATGGTGTACTGTCAGGCGCTGGGGATGTAGCAGTGCTGGGCAGGTTGACGCAGGAATAAGTGGAGGACACCAGGGCATGTAGTTCCAAAGCTTTACTCACAGTCTGTTATGGCACAAGAGCCCGCATCCGGAGCTCAGCCAACTTCCAGGCAAGATGAAGTACTCCTTTCCAACACTCCGCCAACATATGTGCCTTTTCTTAACGTCTCCCTCTTAGCACCTTTAGTGAAGTACTCCTAGTACTGAGTTACACTGGAGTTCCTCCTGTCAGATGTTCCTATGAACTCTACTTGTACGGCAGACAGCTGTAGCCCGCTTCGGGGACTCCTTACGACCTAGTCATGGCTCACTATAGATGCTGTTGTACCCCCAAGTCTGGTGTGGGAATAAAGTGATGACAACTTCTATTCCTCCGGTGTCTGCTGCAGGACCATTAGTATCCATACAACCTCGGGGACCGGACCCCGGCCATTTGCTGTGAACTTGGGAAGGGTTCTCCTCTAACCCTAATCCTTAGTTCTCTTCTCCTCACGTTCTGTACTAATCCTTTCCTTCAGGCTTTCTATCAATGTTCCTCTCCTGTGCTAGGGAACCCAGGTCACTGAGGTCGCTGCAGCACTTCCTTCATCCATCCCACTCAGGGGATCTTCACTCTTCCTCTGACTCTGTCACACTAACTACTGACTCAATCCTAAACTGTTCCAGCTCTTTTGATGCAACCTAAACTCCACCCACCTCCCAGCACTCTTCGTGATCCAAGCAGGGAGCCACCAAAGGGTGCTTTTCTACACTACTGTGTGGTGTGGGGTGCAGGTGTTGGAGTGTGGTCAGGTGTCTCCACCTTACCTGGATGGTGGGGCACCACACCTCAGGAGGAGGTGCAGTACCTCTGGTGCGACTGAACCCTCAGGGGCGCCACACCTGCACATATTTCAAACAACCACTGTGTGACTGCCTGCAGCGGTTCACATGAATAATGGATGTGACGTCATTATTGCAGGATTGGGGGGACCAATGCTGGACTGAAGGGAGATCAGATAGGTGAGTTTAGCTTTCTTTACATATCCTGCTTCTCCTTAATGAAGGTTTCTTTGGGGTGTAGATGAGCAGTAACATTTACCAGACTGTCCAGGGCAGATTTTTCTATACAAGTAAAGTAAAAAGCTGCCTGTAGCTTGCTCTAAAAAGCAACATGGTTTACTTTCTATATGGTGGAGAGGTAATTCGCATACTTTTCCCTATGGAGCATTGCCAGTAGGACTCCATTAAAGAGAATCTGTCACTAGCCATGAAGATCTAGTTTTTTTGTTGTTGTTGTAAACGCAGCTGTTCTCCTGAATCCGGCGTTGTTTTTCATTTGTTCCTGCCCCTCTCCGTTCCTGAGATATGGCCTATTCTCCCTGTAGGTAAATTTAGTCTTGGTAGCCAACTGGGCGTGGCTTTCAATAAGATAACCACATAGAATAGATGAGGACCATGCCCACTGGAACTAAGAAGACTAGATTTACATTTTTCTCTGCATGTAAATCCAGTCTTCCAAGCCAAGTGGGCATGATCATCAACTTTGCTCTGTGGGTGTGTTTTTCAGGTCCACACCCAGTTGGCTAAAAAATAATAGATTTATACATAAGGAGGAGTGGGCCGTATCTCAGGATCGGAGAGGGATAGAAACAAAAGAAAAACAACGTCGGATTCAGGAAAACGGCGGTGAGTACACCAGGTTAAAAAAATATATGTTTATTAATCAAACACTCTCTTCCCACCCTTCAAAAAAAAAAAAAAAATATATATGTTTATGGGTTCTTTTTAAGAAGCGTTAGCAAAAATAAAAGGTCAACCAATGACACTGAATAAGAAAGTCTGGCTTGCAATCACTTGGTGCAACACCTCCAAAACTAATCATTAAGAGAAGTGTCATATGGTCTACTTTTAACATTTTATATAAAATGGCCTAAAGATTAAAAAAAAAGATATTAGTTCTATCGGAAAGGTCGTTATTGTTAGACCTTATTCTAGAGCTCGCTGACAAATCCAGCAGGATTCGTAGATAAAAAGAGTTCAAGAGAAGCTTCTTCGCGAATGAAGTAAAGAGAATCGCATGGATCAAAGGGCAGCCGAAAAGTGATCCAACGTCGAAGCACCTGGATGAAAAGTCTGAGCCCTCCTGATCTCCATGAGGCCCGGCAGGCCTCTCGCTAATAGACTCTTTTCTTCCCGCACTTCTTGACTGATTGAGAGGTTTCTTTAATTTGCTCGCTGACATCTGTGCAACTTCTTGTCTCGACGCTTTGATCTCCCGTCCTGATTGAACCATTGGCTGGATGCTATTTCCAGTATTTTGGCAGCAATGTCTCGGAGAACCCGCTCGCTTATCGGGCTGCAAAGATTTCCGCTGACACGAAATGTTTTCATGCTGAATGAGCAGCCAAAGAAATATCCACAGAAATGATTAACTGAGATGTCTAGAGAAAAACGGCCATGAACCGGAGAATAACCATAGGGCGTATAAGTCACCGGAGCGGGCAAGTCTAGCAATGTCCATCAATGTCCGAGTGAGGGACTGAAGAAGGACCATGACAAAAAATAGACACCTGCACAAAAGTGGACAGTTTTGCTTTTCATTTTATTCCCTCTGCTCCCGAGAGTTTTCGGCTTTTTGTTTTTTTGTTTTTTTTTAAATCCGCCATACAGTTCCAGAGATATGGACCTTATTATTTAGTGCTAATTTTTAGGATATTTACAAGGGGGTGTTTCTTACAGGATATTTATGCACAGCAGCCTAAAGACACGCCCTAGAGGATCTTCCCCAGTTGGAACAAAAAATAAAGTGTCTTCGTTTTCAAGTTAAAAAGATATATAGTCCAGATTGAAGTTTTTGTTTTTTAGATGAGTTGTTCCATTATTAAAGTACATTTTTGTCTTATGGGTCACTCACAATTTTATACATTTATATAAAAAAAATAATAATAAATAATAATGATTAAAAATATATATATCAATATAATTTTCTGTACATTAGAAAATAAAAGGGAAGCTGAATATTAATGGTCCAGTATCTAAAGCCTTGTCCAGCCACACATCACTACTGAAGAAGAAAGGTAAAATTATGAATACATAGCTGATACTGTAATGCCAAAAAGATTGAGAGCTGCTCATTTTTAGCAGCTCCATGCTCTAATAGGTGGTCCCTAGCAGGTCTAACCCCCCTACCATGTATGATGTCCTGAAGACACGCCCTAGAGGATCTTCATCAGTAGGAAAAAAACTTATTTAAAGAAGAAGGAAGATGAGAGAAAGATAAAGTAAGATGAGAAACACCAGACCCAACAATGCAGATGAGCTGAAGGCTGCTATCAAAGCAACCTGGGCTTCCATAGCCCCTCAGCAGTGCCACAGGCTGATCACCTCCATGCCATGCCGCATTGATGCAGTAATTGATGCAAAAGGAGTCCCGACCAAGTATTGAGTGCATTTACTGAACATACATTTCAGTAGGACAACATGTCGGATTTTAAAATCATTTTCAAGCTGGTGTTATAAGGCCCTGTGCACACGGTGCAGATTCTGTGCAGTTCTGCAGCAGATTTGGCCCTGCAGAACTGCAGCAGAACTGCATGTGATGTACAGTACCATTTAAGGCTATGTAAAACAAAAAACGCTGTGCACATGCTGCAGATTTTTCCGCGCAGATTTGTTGCGGAATAAAAAAAGCAGCATTTCGCTTCTTTTGTGCGGTTTTGCTACAGTTTTCCACCTGCTCCATTAGGCCATGTGCACACGATGCATTTTTCCTGCGGATCCGCAGCGGATTTTACCGTGCAGAAACGCTGCGGATCCGCAAAGTGATTTACAGTACAATGTAAATCAATTAAAGAAAAAAAACGCTGTGCAGACGCTGTGGTTTTTTTCCACGCTACAAAAAATGCAGCATGTCACTTCTTTTGTGCGGTTTTCCACCTGCTCCATTCTCCAAATCCGCAGGGGGAAAACCGCAGTGGAAAACTGGACAAAAACCACAAGAAAACCGCACAAAAGCATGAATAAATCCGCAGGAAAAATGCAGGTCATTTGACCTGCGGATTTCTTCAAATCTGTGCGGAAAAATCCGCAGGAGGAAAATCTACGTGTTCACTTAGCCTTATAGAAATCTGCAGGTGAAAACTGCAGGGGAAATCTGCACTAAAACTGCACTAAAACGCAGGTCATTTTACCTGCAGATTTAGCAAAATCTGCGCAGAAAATTCCACAGCAGAATCCGCACCATATGCACATAGCCTAAAGTATTCTAATTTACTGAGATAATGACTTTTGGGTTCTCATTGGCTGTAAGCCATAATCATCAACATTAGCAGAAATAAACACGTGAAATAGATCACTCTGTGTGTAATGACTCTATAGAATATAGGAGGTTCACTTTTTGAGTTGAAGAACGGAAATAAATTAACTTTTGATGATATTCTAATTTTGTGAGATGCACCTGTATAAGATAGGAAACTAGATGCGATATGGATGCGGCTTTAATTGTTAATGCGTTTCGAGGTCACGGTGTACATGCTAGTTCATGAGGACAAACTATTGATGAAGCATGTACACCTCGAAACGCGCTATCAAAAAAAAATGCATCCATACTGTATCTGGTTTCATATCATATATTGGATCCTCGTCAGTGTGGGTTTTATATCCAATTTCATCTCGAAGAGTTTACTATTTCTTGGTTGGATCTTCAACAGCTATCTTTGTTTAAAAGCTAACAAAGGGCTTGTGACTTTCACAATCCCCCCAGATGAACAAATCCCATTTGACTTTTTTTTTTTTTTTGTAATCCAGATAAGACTCTATTGTGCTTATAGTCATTCCACTTTTTATCTAAACATGTTGGAAAAATGGGTGACATCCAGTAGTGTATGTGAACGAGGGAGAGTCCCCGCTGTGTAACAGGACCAGAACCAAGGGGACTGTCACCAAGGTTCCTAGGGAGACTGTTTCCGGGGGACATAATTAGAGGACAGACCGGAGAGAGTTCTGGAAGGAGTGGGGGCGGAGCAGATATAAAAGGAGTTGAGGACGCCAGCAGGGGGCACTCGACAGAGCAGGAGAGAAGGAGCAGGAAGACTAGAGGGCGCCAGAGAGCCAGAGCTAGAAGGAGTGAGAGACGACTAGAGGGACTAGAGAGAGACTCAGCACGGACAGGAAGGAGACAGCACCAAGCCGTCCAGCAGAGGGACACTGACTACACAACTGCGCTTCCCGCGACCACCACAGCCCGACTCCTGCCCACGGCTGCGGCCTACCCGCTGCCGCCCGCGGCCACCACAGCCCGACTCCAGCCCGCGGCTGGCCCGCTGCCGCCCGCGGCCGCCACAGCCCGACTCTAGCCTGCGGCTGCGGCCTGCCCGCTGCCACCATTGCCCGCCTCCAGCTCGCGATTGCGGCCTGCCCGTCGCCACCCGTGGCCGCCGCCGCCCGTCTCCAGCCCGCGGTTGTGGCCTGCCTGCTGCCAACCACGGCCGCCAGTGCCCAACTCCAGCCTGTGGCTGTGGCCTGCCCGCTGACACCTGCGGCCACCACTGCTGGGCCACAGCCTGCGATTGCGGCCTACACGCTCCGGGCCTCGGCCGTCGCCATCCCGCCTCTGCCGGGAGGCGCAACGCAGAGGAACTCTTCAGGGGCCAGTTGTGCCCACACTCCACTTGGGCGTAGGAACGCCAGATGCCTGCGTCAGATCCTCGTCGGCTGGGCCCAGCGGCTGAGACGCCGAAGAGACACCGACCATCACTCTGCCGGACATCAGAGGAGGATAAGTGACACGTTGTAGTTGATAACCTGGACCTGTAGTCGGCCATACCGTGGCCCCATAGTTACCGGTTTCTACTGGGTAGTCGTGATCGTGTTAGCTGTGTATTACTGTTCTTATCCCAGTGAGGATAACTGTTGTTATCTTGTTGGTTACTCAAGATAGCCCTTATAGGTATAAATATATATAAAGTTACATGTAAGTTTACTCCGTCTCCCGTCTCGTCACTGCATCCCGCGTACCTGCGATTACTACATATACAATCTCTAATATCAATACAGTCATCCTTAAAGGGGTTGTCAGGAACATGGATATTGCTAATGATTCTCATTAACAGATCGGTGGGAGGTCTATAACCTGGCAACCCTACCAATCAGCTGCTGCAATGGTGCACTATGCAGCGCCACACACTGTGTGGTGGCCGTATTCAGGTACTGCAACTCAGTTCTACTGTATATGGTTTTGGGGGATGTTGCAAAACTTTTTATATGACTTTGGAGGGGCGCGATGCTTCCTGGGAGAAAAAAAGAGCTAATTAGGATGCATTAAGTCTCCGTCATTCAGCGCTCCCTTATCACAATGTATTAGTTTGACCTGTATTTCTCCTTTAATCCATTGGCATATAACAAAACGCCTTCCCAGAGCCGATACAATAACAACCCCTGACCGCGTCTCGTTAAGTAACACAGCTCCGCCATCACACATCCTACCCCGGCTGCGGTGACATTGGCCAAGAACATATAAAAGAGCTGGATGATTGTGAAATCCCGAGGGAAGGCAATAAATCAAAGTGGCACAGTTCAAGACCCCAACCTTCCAGCTTCCTAATGTTCAGTTTATTCAAGGGTAAAATCATTGTTCTAATCCACAGTCAGTATATTTAGTGTAAGGAAACTGCAAAAAATGGTGACATTATTCAAAATAAACATGGGTGGGGGTAGAAGGCGGCATTAATAGAAATGGGAGTGATATAGAGCATGAAGGCCAAAAGCCTCGCAAAAGTCACATTTAATTAGCGTCATCGGTGCCAAACCAGAACTACGGCTCCCCAACATGGCCGGACGTGGTTTCACCCCAATGAACCAATCATTACTGAGATTTTCAGGCTATGCTGAGAATAATACTACGCTTTTGTTTCATCCCTTTCTTTTAATTTTTTTTTCAATCCCAATGACAGGGACGGACCTACCGCCCGTGCAGCCGGTTCATTGAACGGGGGCCCCGGGGGAGAGGGGGGCCCCTCCAGCCTCCTGCACCGCATGGCTAATTATTCAATTTTCAAATTAGCCATGTGGAGCGCAGGAGGAGAGGGGAGGAGAGCAGCGCCTAAGCATTGGAGGACCTGTGGTGACATCATCGTCCTGTGATCAGGGGGCGGAGCTGATCACAGGCCTTCACCATTGATCAGCTTCGCCCCCTGATCACATGACGATGACATCACCACAGGTCCTTTTAGGTGAGCTCACACAGGAGCTGCATCTTCCAGCAGGAGCGAGGCCAGGTAAGAAGTTTTTTTTTTTTTAATTTAATTATTATGTTTCCCCGCAGGATGGAGACACATGGACCATGTGTCTCCATCCTGCCAGGGCAGATTGGAGACAGGGGGGAGGCAAGATGGAGACGGGCAGGATTGGAGACGGGGGCAGGATTGGAGACATTGGGGTCAGGATGGAGACGGGGCAGGATGGAGATGGGGCAGGATTGGAGACATTGGGGGCAGGATGGAGATGGGGGCAGGATGGAGATGGGGCAGGATGGAGATGGGGCAGGATGGAGATGGGGGCAGGATGGAGATGGGGCAGGATGGAGATGGGGCAGGATTATAGACGGGGCATGATTGGAGACATTGGGGGCAGGATGGAGATGGGGCAGGATGGAGATGGGGCCAGGTTGGAGACATTGGGGGCAGGATGGAGACATTGGAGGCAGGATGTAGATGGGGCAGGATGGAGACATTGGGGGCAGGATGGAGACATTGGGGGCAGGTTGGAGATGGGGCAGGATGAAGACAGGGCAGGATGCAGACGGGGCAGGATTGGAGACTTGGGCAGGAGTGGAGACGGGGGCAGGATTGGAGACATTGGGGCAGGATTGGAGACATTGGGGGCAGGATTGGAGACATTGGGGGCAGGATGGAGATGGGGCAGGATGAAGACATTCGGGGCAGGATTGGAGACATTGGGGGCAGGATTGGAGACATTGGGGGCAAGATGGAGATGGGGCAGGATTGGAGACGGGACAGGATTGGAGACAGGGCAGGATTGTAGATGGGCAGGATTTGAGACAGGGCAGGATTGGAGACGGGGCAGGATTGGAGACGGGGGCAGGATAGAGATGGGGCAGGATTGGAGACATTGGGGGCAGGATTGGAGACACTGGAGGCAGGATTGGAGACAGGGGCAGGATGGAGATGGGGCAAGATGGAGACAGGGCAGGATTGGAGACATTGGGGACAGGATGGAGATGGGGGCAGGATGGAGATGGGGCAGGATGGAGACGGGGGCATGATTGGAGACATTGGGGGCAAGATGGAGACATAGGGGGCAGGATGGAAACATTGGGGCAGGATTGGGGGCAGGGTGGAGATGGGGCAGGATTGGATACAGGGGGCAGGATGGCAGACACTGGGGGCAGGATGGCAGACACTGGGGGGCAGGATGGCAGACACTGGGGGCAGGACTGGAGATGCGGGGGCAGGACTGGAGACACAGGGGCAGAACTGGAGACATGGGGGGCAGGAATGCAGATACAGGGGGCATGATTGGAGACAATGGGGGCAGGATTGCAGGTACTGGGGGCATGATTGCAGACACAGGGGGCATGATTGGAGACAAAGGGGGCGGGATGAAAGACACAAGGGGCATGATTGGAAACAGGGTAAAATGGAGACATGGGGTAGGATTGGAGACACAGGGGGCAGAATTGGAGACAGATGGGGCATCATCATGGGGCTGGATGGATACGATGGAGACAGATGGGGAGATCATATAGGGTACAATGGATACTCATGAGGGTGGGATGGGAGAACATATGGCTGAAGCCAGGAATGACACACCCGTGGGCCAGGATGGAGAATATTATTACCATAGGGGCTAATTAAAGGATATTTGTTGTGAGTTCATTTTCCCCTTCACTACTGAGGCCCGAGGAACTCCCTCTTCTGGTAAAGAAAGGTAGTGAGCCTGATTATCAAACACCTGAGTCTGATGATGATGACTGGCTGAGTGGAGTTACTGACTGGATATAAGGCTGCCGACGCCCTTCTGCCCTGCGGGTGATTTCTCTGTGGGATCCTTGGAGACCAGTCTGAATTCCTGCTCCTCTAAAGCTAAGTTTTCTGCTCGGCTTTTTGCATTTGTGCTTAGACTTTGTTTTGCTTTGTTTTTCTGGATTTCTGCCATTCCCTGCTGGGGTGTGCTGAATTCCTTTAGCTCTGTCTTCTGAAAATACCTGAGTGCTGATTTAGTTTTTGAAGCCTAGCTGCTTCAGGGTCTTTTTCATATCAGCTTGTTGGCTTATGTCTTTGATAGGGTTTTGGCAGATAGCAGACAGCAACCTTCCTTTCCTGTTCTGTTTAGTTAGCTTGGGCCCCATTGTTTGCTCAGCCTATCTTTCTATCTGTGTGAGTGTTTTTTCATCTTGCTTCACCGTCATTATATGTTGGGGGCTGCCTATTACTTTGGGGTCTGCTCTGGGGCAGTTTAGATTTCCTTTTCTGTCTTTAGGCTATTTAGCGCTCCGGCTGTGATCGAGGGGTCTAGGGCATCGTAGGAACCCCCCATGGCTACTGCTAGTTGTGTTGATAGGTTCAGGGGTCTGCAATCTGATAGTTGCCAACTTCTCTGGTTTTCTGGACGTAGCTTCTATTTTTGTGTCTGCCTCCTACGGTGACTCAATCATAACAGATATTATTACTGTAGTGATGTATTTATTTTATTTTTTGAGTATACTGTTTCAAATGGGGGGGCAGTCCTGTTACTGTGTAGAGTGATACTATGTTGCCTTTTTTTCTTCATATGATGTAATGTAGAAATTGGGAAAAAAATAAGTAATGTGTTCTGCAAGTGGAGCTCTAGATAACTGTGTTATTTCCTGCAGAGACGAGCCCTTGCTGGAAGAAGTGATGGCGATCTGTGCTGGATGAAAGATGAAAAGCAAGGATGAAGGACTTTACCTAGAGACATCACTGGTGAGTTAATGTGTTACATATACATTGACACTATATACTTTATACTATATACAGAGGTCCTGTGTATAATGTCACCAGTGATCACTGTATTACCTGTATGTTATATACAGAGCTCCTGTGTATAATGTCATTAATCACTGTATTACCAGTACACAGACACTGGATAGCAAGTACAGATCCCCTGTGCATAATGGCACTTATGGCGATAGTATTGTTTTTTTATTACTGATCAGTATTGTAGTATTCAGTCACTATGTGGTGGTAATATGTGGTCTGGACATGGTGTTGCGGTATTTGTCCCTTGTATGTGCTATTATTTGGTCACTTTGTGGTGGTAATATGTGGTCTGGTCATGGTGCGGTGGTATTTGTTCCTTGTATGTGATATTATTCGGTCACTGTGGTAGTAATATATAGTCTGGTCCTGGTGTGGCGGTATTTGTTCCTTGTATGTGGTATTAATTATAGGTCACTATGTGGTGGTAATATTGTGTCTGGTCATGGTGCGGTGGTATTTGTCCATTGTATGTGATATTAATGGTCATTTTAAAAACTGAAAAATAAATACAAATGTACCTAAATTGTATTGCATATTTTAACAAATATGTAATAGGTTACAGTAGAGTAGAGCTTGGCCAAAAGTGTCTACAGTTTTGTGATGACGTCTTAAAAAATATTTTGGCGAAAAAAAAAATCTGCCGGCTATATGTGTGATCTGGTGATGGGAACTGTTAATGTGTGATTGGTGAGAAGTGGAGTTTTCCAAGAGGGGCGGTGGGACTGTGGACAGTTTGAAGGGTGGAGGCGGGGCTGGGGTGGAGCCTGGGCAGAGTCTTACAGGGGCCCCGAAAAGTTTCCCAGTATGGGGCCCCGAAATTCCTAGTGGCAGCCCTGCCCCTGCCCATAGGCTCCAGCAGTTCAGGAATGTGCGGAGTGCAGACACTGGACAGTGTGGAATGGATGGATCCTCTTGGTCTGGCCTGCCCTGCCTGCTCCAGGTAAGAGTACTACCAGAGCTGAGCAGGACTGAGGGACGGGTACCGAGGCGCAGGCATGATTTTGGGGGGCTCCTGGGGTGGGGGAGAATTGAACATGGCAGGCATGATTTTGGGGGGCTCCGTCCTGGGGTAGAACTGAAGCATGATGGCCTGGCTGCTCATGAATGGGGGGCCCCTGGCCTGGGGAAAAGGGAAGCATGTCCTCGGCTGCTCATGAATGGGGGGCCCCTGGGGAGAAGCATGGCTGTTCATGAATGGGGGGGCCCCTGGGGAGAAGCTGAGTGCTCATGAATGGGGGGGGCCCTGGGGGAGATGCTTGGCTGCTCATGAAAGGAACGGCTCATGGGGGGGAGAAGAAACATGAATCGGGCGGCCCACACAGGGGGAGAAGCATCATAAACTGGGGGGCCACATAGGGCGAGAAGCACTATGCCAAAAGTAGACCGCATATGGGGGAGAGCATTATGAAACAAAGGGAAATGGGGGTGCCTATATATATTACCTGTCTATAAGTTTACATAATTTTGTTACCCTATGAAGGACGGGGGGGGCCCCGAAAAATTTCTTGCACAGGGGCCCACTACAGTCTGTGTCCGCCCCTGCCAATGAACAAATGTAAGTTAAATTTTGATAATAAAAAAAGTGCCCTCAATATACTACACATATGTGCCAAATAGAAAAATGCCTTCCAAGCCTCTCCAATGATGCTTCCTGACTAGTGATGAGCATACGCGCTCGGATAAGGTGTTACTGAGCATGCTCGGGTGCTAACCCAGTGACTTTGGCATGCTCGAAAAATATGTTCAAGTTCTCGTGGCTGTTCGACAGCCGCAACACATGCGGGGATTGCGTAACAAACAGACAATCCCTACATGTACTGATGCTGTCGCCCAGCCGTGAGACATGCAGCCGCGGGAACATATTATTCGAGCACGCCAAAGATACTCAGTTAGATATTGTCCTTGGTGGGATTTCATCCCAGAACCCAGAGCTGCAAAATAACAGTGCTAACCACTGAGCCACCATACAGTGCTAACCACTGATCCATCCATCATACATTGCTAACACTGTGCCACCATACAGTGCTAACCACTGAGCCACCACACAGTGCTAACCACTGAGAAACCGTACAGTGCTAATCACTGAGCCACCAAAAAGTGTTAACCACTGAGTCACCGTGCTGCTCTAAAAAGTTATATTATAAACTTTCTTGATTGGTGCGAGATTTGTTCAAACATCAGCAATCACTGAATAATAAAAAAAAACAGTAAGCAAAAAGTTTTTGACACCAACGAAACCCAGGTGGTGGCTCCACGTAGCAAAAAAATTAATCCTTTCCTTTCCTGTGTATGCAGGAACCATTGAGTCAATGGTTGTGGTTTCCATATATTACCCCTTGGATAACACATACCAATGACACCTAAAGGACCTGGGGTCAGGAGGGCTCTGTGTTGGGAAGGAAGGGAGGGAAGGTTTGGGGATGTTTTCGACTGGTCTCGGTTGTTCCTTGTGGCAGATCAGCAGATTTTTTATTAAAAGTGACTTAGATAATATCTACTTTGATCCCAGGATCTTTGAGGAGCAAAAAAGTAATTTTACTAACAATATTAAGATGCATTTGTTTTCATTCTTCTTTTTTTAATACTAAATAAGATTCAAATATTATTGTTTTTCATGTGCCAACAAAACTGATCTGGCAAAACTTGATAAGTGCAACTGCGGCTCTTTCCATCATGAAGATTAACACTCTCCCATATTATGAAACGTGCACACTTAATAAAGTGCTGCCTCAGCCGGGGAATGAAATTTCTAATAAGACTGTATTAGATAACGAGGAACAGAAAAGATGTAGAGAAATAGTCAGTTAATTCGGTATCATTTGTCACTGTGTAACCAGTTTGTAATTCGAGGATGATAGCGCCATTTCTTATTTAATGTATTTACTTGAGATGACGGATGCACATTTTTGCATTTTTCTGCTGTGCAAGAAAGTGAGTGTTATTGGAGATAGCTGGCGACATAAAATATTAAATTCTATTTATTTCTATGTTAAATTCATACTGTCACATAAAAGTAATATTACGTAATGGGTAAAGCTGTTCCATGAAAGCATTTAGGAATTACAGACAAAATATGGACATTTCTTTTATGTGTATGTTTCTTTTTTCACTTTTTTTTTCACCTAAGCCAAAAGGTTTTTTCTTGTCCTGCACCAATTCAGCAAAACTGACCTCCATGCAATTTTCAGGATGGGTAATAATAGAGACGAACGAATTAGTTTGAGGCGAATCGAATTCTCTATGAATTTTACAAAGAAATTGGATTTGCCCAAATTACAGTTTTATTAGGTTCTCTTGGAATGAATCAAGCAAAATGGTAACTGTCAATTTTCAGGATTACGAAGAGGCAAGAAGGGGATGAAAAAAAATGAACATTACCAACATCTGGCATCCGCCTGTCTTGCCGTACAGCCTAGCTTGGGGCCAGCCGTTTTCTTCTGCTGCTCAAAGGTGTGGTGTCTTCAAAGTTCACTAGACCTTGTGCAACATCATGATGTTGTGGGGTCTTGTCAGCACTGAAAGTGCCAAAGCTGCCTTTGGAGAGTCCACACTGAACAGACTGAAGAAGGACTAGAGCGGGGCTGTGCGGCAGGGCAGGTGAAAGCCGAAGCGAGGTGAGTATAATTTTTTTTTACCTATGTTTCTTAAACTCTGGGGTGACATCAGAGCATAAGAATGCATTTTTGAGACAAATCAAATTTATTGGCTTAATGCTAGCAAATCTGCCTCTTTAAAATTTTGGCAGATACCCTCATCCCTAATAATAATTATGCAGCTAAAGTTACCTGTGCTCGTGACACATTTTTGATCGTTCCATACTCATTATGCTGTATAATCGATGGATGTTCTCACTTGGGGTGGGAACGTGTGGGGATGGGTGTCACGGATGTGTCAGAGGCTGCAGACTCTTGCACTGCATCTGGCTGCCGAGGGTCTCAGTAGTTTGCTTTTCAGACTTCTGCCTGCTGCTTCTGACGCTAGGACCCAGTGGCCAACTCCCCTGGCTCTAATGGTCACACCTGGATCTGGATGTTTATAACTCCCAAATTCCTGTTGGGAGTTGTGGGTGTTATTTTCTATTTACACTTCCCTGTTGAGGATTGGAGCTGCAGCAGTCGGCTAGCATTCTCTTTGGAGTTTGAAGGACGACAGTGTTTCTCTTTAAGTCGACTCAAGCTAAGTGTTACCTTGTTTTGTGTATCCTAGCTGTCTTTAGTGTTAGTAGGGTTCGACCAGCGTTCACCCCTTCCTTTCGTAAGCAGGGCTTACCGCTAGGGTCTGACAGGAACTAGGTATCCTGCTCAGTGATAAGTGCGGAACCTATTTAGGGTCTCTTAGGGCAGACAGGGTGATGTTAGATCTCCCTAGGAGTCTTCAATCCCCACCTCCCTAGTGTTGGCTATCCTTCCCCTTATCCATTTGTGTTACACTTAGTCTGTCCTACACTGTGCATGACATTGGGTGGAATGAAAGAGAACAGCTGAGTATGGAGTGCTACAGGCAGTGATTCATGGGAGAAAGGTATGCAAATTAAGCACTTCTCAAATTGAAAGGTACCAGTCAGGAGATATGGCCACCCTATACGGCAATGTCCAACTCTTTAATGAACATGAGCATCCAGAAAGCCCTCTACGGAAAGCCTCTCTAGGAGTTTTTACCCCTCATCAGTGTAGAGCAAAGTGTGGCTTGGCTGAGGAAACATGCATCCCAAAACAGCTGTCTGTAGATGAATTCCTAAATGGGATTTATCTCTGGTTATGTTTCAGATGTTGACTGGTAAGATAGCGACTAGTGATGAGCGAGTATACTCGTTACTTGGGTTTTCCCGAGGATGCTCGGGCATCCTCTGAGTATTTTGGTGTGCTCGGAGATTTCGTTTTCGTAGTCTCAGCTGCATGATTTGCGGCTGCTAGACAGGCTGAATACATGTGAGGAATGCCTGTTTGTTAGGGAATCCCCACATGTATTCAGGTTGTCTAGCAGCCGTAAATCATGCAGCTACTTCGACAAACACTAAATCTCTGAGAACGCCAAAATACTCGGGAGGACACCGGAGCAACGAGTATACTCGCTCATCACTAATAGCGACCTCTCCTAGGTGATACTTGTAATGATGTTTCTTTCGTTGCGTGAGAGGGCTAATTTGCATTTCCGTAAGGTGGGTTTACCCATCCAGATTTCTGACCAAAATGGAATCGGTGCTTCTTTATGGCCCTTTGAGCCAATGCAAACGGTATGGGAACAAACAAGCATTGGTATGAACTTCAGTCTCTATGCAGTTTGCACATTGTCAGTGTCACCTCCCCTGTTGATCCAATCAACCAGTGAATAAGCTGATCACTGCCATGCGGGAATGATTCTTATGAAGACTTGTATGGCCGATTATTAGCCTTTATGGCAGCCATAAATCTCAGTAATCCTATTAGTCAGCGAGACATCTTTCACAAAGACAAACTGTATTTCCTTACACGTATTTCTGGGACCTTTTGGGTGAAGTCTTTGGATCCTTCCTTGTTGACTTCTGTTCTAAACTTTCTTTATTGGACAAAAATAATGGCTTTTTTGAGAATATTATGCCTTGTAAAAATGGAAAAAGGAACCATGTACATAGTAACATTGGCAGAACGCATTTTTTTTAACCAAACATGGACCCTTCGTCCCTAGTAAATCAGATCCATAAAATTGGATGGGTAGATGCATATGCTGAGGGACAAGGGCCGCTCTCGCCGCTTTAATTTTTTAATAAGACTGAGCTCATGAGCACAACCTTATCGCATTCACTCACGTACCGGGGGACCCGCTGCACACGACGTGGCTTTAAACTTTAAATACCATCATAACTGGACAACATTTACCAAGCTGGTTAGGAATCGTAGAAGAAGATGACAGCACGGCCATTAATTATAGATGTACAAACTCTATACACAATGGGGCACATTTATCAGAACTGTCTAGTAAAACTGTCCTTACTGGAAATAGCAATGAGAGGAGTAAAAAAAAAAATAGGCTAAAAATTATTTTAAATAAATAAGTCTCAAAAAATGAAAGTGTCAATCACCCCCTTTTCTCCATTTCTAAATAAAGAAATAAAAACATATTTGATGTTGTCGCATCTGTAAAAGTCTAAAATTATTTATATCTGATGGTAAACATAGGAGGGAAAAAAAATATTGAAAGACCAGAATTGTCTTTTTTTCAGTCGCCTCCATTAAATGCAATTAAATGCAATTAAAACACTGCAAAATTAAAAACTACAGCTGTGCTCGCAAAAAACAAGCCCCCACTCAGCTCCATTGACAGAAAGATAGAGTTACAAGTCTCAGAAATTGGAGATAAAAACCATTATTATTTATTTAAGTTTTGTACTTTATTTTAACCAATAAAATATAAAAAGAACTATACAAGTTTGGTATCGATGTCATTGTACCGACCTGGAGAATTATAATACCATGTCATTTTTACAGGACTTTAAACAAACTCATATAAAAATGACAAAATTGTTTTTTTTAATCATCCCCCACCATTGATAATTTTTTTCTGTTTTTCAGTGAACTTGCCATTCACTGTTATCAACCAGTTTATCAGCAGTTTAACAGCACCCTACGAGAATTATAGGTAATTTCTTCCCTTTGTTGTCTATCCCGCATTTCACCTTCCATTGCCTAATATCTTGATTGCCCTAAACGAAAAACCACCTACCTATTATGACTGTATATAGTGTGAAAGACAAGAGAGCAGGAGCAAACACCCATCACTTCCTGTAGAGAGACAAAAACCCACCACCCAACTTCCTGTAGATAAAGATCCACCCCAATTCCTCTAGCAAAACACAAACACAAAGACTCACCCACTCCCTGTAGTAACAAAAGCCTGCCACACCTTCTGAAGAGAGACAAAAAAAACCCACTTCCTGTAGAGACAAAGACCCATCATGAGTTCCTGCAAAGAGACAACCCCCCCACTTCTTGTAGAAAGTCAAAGCCCCACCTCCACTTTCTCTACAAAGATCTGCTCCCAATTCCTATAGTGACAAAGACCCTCCCTTACATCATGTAGCAAGAGAAAGATCTGCTCCCACTTCCTGTAGTGAGAAAAAGATCTGCTCTTACTTCCTGTAAAGGTACAAAGACCCACCCTCACTTTCTATAAAGGTACAAAGACCCACCCTCACTTTCTATAAAGGTACAAAGACCCACCCCCACTTTCTGCAAAGGTACAAAGACCTGCCCTCACTTTCTATAAAGGTATAAAGACCCACCCTCACTTTCTGCAAAGGTCCAAAGACACGCCCTCACTTTCTATAAAGGTACAAAGACCCACCCCCACTTTCTGCAAAGGTAAAAAGATCTGCCGCCATTTCCTGTACTCATTTCTACTTCCTGCAGAGAAGCAAAGACCTGTTTCCATTTCCTGTATAGAGACAAATAACCATTCCCACTTCCAGTAGAGAGACAAAGAACTGCCCATACCTGCAGTACAGAGACAAAGAACCACCCCCACTTCCAGTAGAGAGACAAATAACCACCCCCACTTCCAGTAGAGACAAAGAACCGCCCCCACTTCCAGTAAAGAGACCAATAAACACCCCCACTTCCAGTAGAGACAAAGAACCGCCCCCACTTCAAGTAAAGAGACAAATAACCACTCTCACTTCCAGTACAGAGACAAAGAACCGCCCCCACTTCCAGTAGAGAGACAAATAACCACCCCCACTTCCAGTAGAGAGACAAATAACCACCCCCACTTCCAGTAGAGACAAAGAACCGCCCCCAATTCCAGTAGAGAGACAAATAAACACCCCCACTTCCAGTAGAGACAAAGAACCGCCCCCACTTCAAGTAAAGAGACAAATAACCACTCTCACTTCCAGTACAGAGACAAAGAACCGCCCCCACTTCCAGTAGAGACAAAGAACCGCCCCCACTTCCAGTAGAGAGACAAATAAACACCCCCACTTCCAGTAGAGAGACAAATAACTGCTCCCACTTCCAGTAGAGAGACAAATAACTGCTCCCACTTCCAGTAGAGAGACAAAGAACCGCCCCCACTTCCAGTACAGAGACAAAAAACTTCCAGTAGAGAGACAAAAAGCTGCAACACTTCCTGTAGAAAGATAAAGACTGCCCGCACTTCCAGTTGATAGACAAAGACCTGTCCTTCATTTCCTGGAATATGTCTTGATATCACTGCTACTTGAAATGTATGCATAAGCAGTAACAGCAAGACAGCAAGTTACGCAGAAGTGAGACAACCAAAAACAAAAGGTTGGATACCATCACAAATATCATGGCACACTAAAAAGAAGCCTGATGTTCCAACGAGTGAGCAAGAAACTCAGCAGAAACTTAATCCATATGGTTCTTCTAGATATGGAGCCAAAATCCAATTGAAACAATAACCAGAATTACCAATAACGTCCATTAATGAAAACCTTTATCACTATTCATTAGAACATTTCACACAACGAATGGACTCACCTTCCAGCGCCTCAGAATCCAAGGTTTCACCCAGTCTTTGTAGAAGCTTTGCCCGTGCCGCGTTCTTCTTGTGTTTTTTCCCTTCATAGTGTTGCTGAGCCATCATTGGGTTGTTAAACCAAGCTCGACAGAGGTCACAGAATTTCCGAGACTCGCTCCCAATGTGGATGCTCCATAAAGTGTCATCCTCCTGGATGTTGACTTCTGTGGGTTCTGGGTTTTCTTGCACAGGTTCTGCAACACAAATGAACACTAGAAATTAGAGCAAGGGTCACTAGAGGTCAGCTATGGACTTGGCAAAACCAAAATCTCCCAATTTTGTCATAATTCAATTATGCATAATTAAAGGGAACCTACATATGTACTCACAAAAATGGTATCAGAAATCTACATCAGATCTACATCTAATCTACACCCTCTTAATACAGCTGAAGATTTTCTGACAGTTACGCGGACAGTGATTGGAGTGGTGGCGCTCCATTCAGTCATGGCATTTTAATGCTCATTCTTGGCATCCATGGGGACCACCCCCAATCCTGTGGATAGGTGAAGGCTTACAATGTTGGGAATAATCCTTTACGTGCACTAAAGTCTCCAGTGTCCATTTAGTCTAGCAGTTGAATTTAATCCATTGTTCCCTATTGTCAGCTGAGGACAGGCTGAATATCACATTGTGTGATTATCATCACAAGTGCAAAAAAAAAAAAAAAAGACCTCTATTCTATGCCCCCTATCTCCGGCACCGACAAACATTTCCATACCGATAAGTGAAGAACATTCGTCGCTCTTTGCCAACTTTTTGCAAATGCCTTTTTAAGCACTGTACCCATTCTGCAGCCAACTCATTAATTTCCGTGTGAAGTTGATGATAATTTACATACTAAACATCCCGTTCTCTGCACGAAAGGTTTGTCCAAAAATTTAGCATTTTAACAAAAGCTCCCATAATACAACAGATCAGCTTGACGCACAGGGCAATACCTGTCATATAACGTGCTGCATTGCGGAGCAGCCAGATCCATCCCGCGTGACGAAATAGTTTGTGTGACAGCGTGCCTTACGATGCCAAAGCCTTTGACTTTGAAGGAAAATAGGCCAATTGGTTACAAAACAGAAAGAATATTCACCAGTAAATACGTCTCGGACATGGAAGCATTTAACTTTCTGGGAAATTAATGACTTCCTTTTTTTTCTCCAGAAAGATTCCTAGATAAATGTGTTATTAATGCACTTGGACCTGGAAATCTTAGAAAACCTCTCATCTCCAGTTCAGAGATTTCCATTAAGTAAATCTCTTTCATCTGACTCTCGGAGGATAGCCTTGATTATTTATGATTTGATGCCTAGTCACAGAGCAGAACATGAAGCTGCCAAGAGCGGATCCCAAAATCAGACTGACTACAGACAAAGTGCCACTTTCTTCTCTCCGGCAGAGATCTCCCCTGATGTCCTGGATACCTTTATGCCTTTAAATATGAGGGGTATTGTTTCTTCTTTTTTTTAGAACTACTTTTAGCATTAAAACTGTAATGTAAAAGTTCCTCTGATGATCAGACTAACACACCGGGTATAGTCTGTGGTGAATCCCCTGATATGTAGTGTTACCAAGGTCCAGTCTTTACTGGAGACCTCCTACTTCTACCACCAATACCAAGATATTCAGACTTTTGGACCTTTTACAGGCTATAGACTCATTTTACATTAAAAAAATATATATTTTTACGCATGTTAATGGTTACCCTTTGTTCACAAAATTACACTAGTTTGCAATCTTCATCCCTTCATTCATTTTCAGATCTAATAACATGCTTATTGAGACCAGATCCAAGTTTCAGATTTTTCTCTTGCAGGAATGTCTCTCCCTGTAATATAGGCTGGATGTGAGCTCTGTGTGTAACCAGGATGCTGCTGCCTTCATTTGTTTGCATGTATTAGCACAGCTCCAATATTGTACTTTCCTCACCATGAGCCTTCCACCTTGTTTATAGTCTGTTTTCTCAGCCATCCCTGAGACTGTATATACTTTCTTTCCTATCCACGAGAATCTATTTACAACCCCTCACCAGTCCCTTCTGCTATCTCTAACACAAAGAGAAAGGAGAGGTGAGTAGAAAGAGCTGTCAGGAACAGAAGTTCTGATGGACTTTCATCGATTTTTGAAAAAGCACTGAGCTAGATAAAAGATTTATAGACACACTTCAGCAACAGAATGGTAAAAAATGCTTAAATAAGTTGCTTAAAGGGGTTGTTCATCTTTAGGATACAATTATGCAGTCAAGCTAAGTGACTGCACATTTGTAAATCCTCACATCGCGGGCACTGTGAGGATTCTCCGATGCCAGGAGTGGGCACTCATGTGGTCGTAAGTACCGGTATGTGATTTGCAAACTTCTGACCACATTCCAACTAGACTTATCTGGCTTAGTACAATACACTTGCATTGAGCAAGACTGTGCCTGTCTAGTTGGCATGTGACCGCATGTATGCATAGTACATACTTGCGGTCACACTCCTGACACCTCTACACCACTCAGTGTGGGCGATGTGAGGACTCACAAGTCTGTAGTCACTTACAGTGCAGCCTAAGGCCAGAATTTTGCATTCAGGAAGCACATAGACAATAAAATGAAAATCTCTATGAAGGTGTGTATAGTCTGGGTAAGGTCAATTTTGAGGGTTTCCATCTCATAAAGTGATGGCATATTTCTAGGTTATCCTGACACTTTTTGATTTGTAGGGGTCCTGCTAATCCTGAGAATTACTGTAAGTGCTGGAGTAGTGCTTGCCTCCTTTGCTGTGCAGCCAACACCATTCACTTCAGTTTTATTTATGAGGCATACATGTAATTAACATGGAGGCAGGTATCAGGCTTGCACCACATGGTTACACTGATTGATTATGACCTTGGGCCACACGATCACAATTACTGATGAACACGCGTCATATACAGTGGGGCAAAAAAGTATTTAGTCAGTCAGCAATAGTGCAAGTTCCACCACTTAAAAAGATGAGAGGCGTCTGTAATTTACATCATAGGTAGACCTCAACTATGGGAGACAAACTGAGAAAAAAAAATCCAGAAAATCACATTGTCTGTTTTTTTTTCATTTTATTTGCATATTATGGTGGAAAATAAGTATTTGGTCAGAAACAAAATTTCATCTCAATACTTTGTGATATATCCTTTGTTGGCAATGACAGAGGTCAAACGTTTTCTGTAAGTCTTCACAAGGTTGCCACACACTGTTGTTGGTATGTTGGCCCATTCCTCCATGCAGATCTCCTCTAGAGCAGTGATGTTTTTGGCTTTTCGCTTGGCAACACGGACTTTCAACTCCCTCCAAAGGTTTTCTATAGGGTTGAGATCTGGAGACTGGCTAGGCCACTCCAGGACCTTGAAATGCTTCTTACAAAGCCACTCCTTCGTTGCCCTGGCGGTGTGCTTTGGATCATTGTCATGTTGAAAGACCCAGCCACGTTTCATATTCAATGCCCTTGCTGATGGAAGGAGTTTTGCACTCAAAATCTCACGATACATGGCCCCATTCATTCTTTCATGTACCCGGATCAGTCGTCCTGGCCCCTTTGCAGAGAAACAGCCCCAAAGCATGATGTTTCCACCACCATGCTTTACAGTAGGTATGGTATTTGATGGATGCAACTCAGTATTCTTTTTCCTCCAAACACGACAAGTTGTGTTTCTATCAAACAGTTCCAGTTTGGTTTCATCAGACCATAGGACATTCTCCCAAAACTCCTCTGGATCATCCAAATGCTCTCTAGCAAACTTCAGACGGGCCCGGACATATACAGGCTTAAGCAGTGGGACACGTCTGGCACTGCAGGATCTGAGTCCATGGTGGAATAGTGTGTTACTTATGGTAGGCCTTGTTACATTGGTCCCAGCTCTCTGCAGTTCATTCACTAGGTTCCCCCGCGTGGTTCTGGGATTTTTGCTCACCGTTCTTGTGATCATTCTGACCCCACGGGGTGGGATTTTCCGTGGAGCACCAGATCGAGGGAGATTATCAGTGGTCTTGTATGTCTTCCATTTTCTAATTATTGCTCCCACAGTTGATTTCTTCACTCCAAGCTGGTTGGCTATTGCAGATTCAGTCTTCCCAGCCTGGTGCAGGGCTACAATTTTGTTTCTGGTGTCCTTTGACAGCTCTTTGGTCTTCACCATAGTGGAGTTTGGAGTCAGACTGTTTGAGGGTGTGCACAGGTGTCTTTTTATACTGATAACAAGTTTAAACAGGTGCCATTTCTACAGGTAATGAGTGGAGGAAAGAGGAGATTCTTAAAGAAGAAGTTACAGGTCTGTGAGAGCCAGAAATCTTGATTGCTTGTTTCTGACCAAATACTTATTTTCCACCATAATATGCAAATAAAATGAAAAAAAAACAGACAATGTGATTTTCTGGATTTTTTTTTCTCAGTTTGTCTCCCATAGTTGAGGTCTACCTATGATGTAAATTACAGACGCCTCTCATCTTTTTAAGTGGTGGAACTTGCACTATTGCTGACTGACTAAATACTTTTTTGCCCCACTGTATATACGTTTTGTCTTGGTTAAAAGAGTGACGTTATTTCAGTTTTACTTATTTTTTGGTTTTGCAGGAAAGAAATCGAATAACGTAACGGTCAATGACCAGAGTCAGAGGGGTCTCCTGCGGCTGCAATCGCTGGATCAGATTGTCAGTCACACGGCTTCATACGGACAAACGAAGGGAAATGAGAAAAGTGTTAATAAGAAACTGCAGGTGGAAATGTCTGAGTGACCCGGAGTGTGATGGGATTTTTGATATCAGCTTGTCATCCTGACCTGACCTCAATCTCAGAATGCCGAGCCCAGGGTTTCTGAGATGAGAGAATACAATAATATTCCCATCATTGATGGAAAGAGATGAAATCGTCGCAGCATCAGAAAACATTCCAGGGTAACAAGTCTCAAAATTGGTGGTTGCTTGTCTTTGCCCTCTTCCTCTTTCTTATTTTTTTGCACTGCCATGTCTCACGACTTGGGAATTATACAGTACTAGATGGAGGCCCGCATTGGGAGGGTGGTAATGTCACGATGGGGGCAGGCTTTGCAGCGTTGAGAATCTCTCCCTCCCATGTGCTCACCCTCCTATCCACTCTCTCTTTCCCCATGTGCTGACTTCTCCCGTCTGTGCTCTCTTCCTTGACCTGTCTACCCCATGTGCTATCCCCCTTGTCTGCTGTCTCTCTCCTTCCTGTGCTGTGCTCTCCCCTCATGTGCTGTCCTGCCGGGATCAGCCGAATGATTCACTGCACCTGCGCGGAATTTGCGCAAGCACAGTAAATCAGGCCGCCGCCATCTTTGTGCAGATAGCGGCGGTCACATTGCAACTGCGCATGCGCTCCTCCTGTACAAAAATGGCGGCGGTCATTGAATCCTTCGGCTGATCCCGGCGGCGGCGTGTTCACGAAAGTGTTATGCTGGTGGTACCGTGCAAGAGGCTGTGTACAGCGTATACAGTGTGTGTGTGTGGTACATACGGCATATACAGTGTGTGTTTGTGTGGTGCGTACGGCATATACCGTGCGTGTGTGTGTGGTGCGACGGTGTTCCGCTGGTGGTACCGCACAAGAGGCTGGTATCACTTGGGTATCGCAATATGGCGGTCGGAGAACTTCCGCTGCTTGGAATTCTGGGATCCGGACACATCTGGATGGAACAATATGTGAAAACATTACAAGGTAAGTATATATTAGATTGTGTTGTATTGTCATTGAACTGTTTCCGTTGTGTTACTATGCAATTAGGTTTGCCTTTTAGAAGTTTGTCCTCTCTCTCTCTCCGTCTGCTTCACTAACTCTGATGTCAGTAACTCCTCCCTTCGTCCTCATTCTGTGTTTGTCAGCCATGTTATGAGGCTCATGTCTTTGCATCTCTGGTTCAGACTAATCTTTTACCTACTACAGTAAAATTGAGCATTTCTACAAGAATTCAGCTGGAGAATAAATCTGCAATCTTTATATGTGCCTTCTGCGGTTGGGTTAAACTGATGAAATTTCTTTGTGTGCGTACTAGTACACAGAGACAGTGATAGAAGCTGTAAGAGCTGCACACGTGCGGCCTAGTTATAGAGTGAATACGCACCTCCATTAGACTGCACCTTCTTCCTGTTGACATAAGGACTCAGAATGTTATCACACCATGTGCCCTCTGATGACATTTATACACCATGAGGCATCAAATGATTTATTTTTACACCATGTGGTCTCTGTTGATGTTTGTATACGATGCACCCTCTAATAATTGTATACACTATGTTCCCTCTAATATTGTTTTATACTCCATGCTCCCTGATCATTTTATACACAATATGCCCTCTGCTGACTTTTATGTAGTAGGGTCATGACCCTTTTTACATTAGGACGCACATTGCCCTTTATAATCTAGGCCATTTCATGGGTCATGAATTGCAGGAGAATCTATAGCACTGAAATGAAAATGTCAATATGTGAATAACGACCAGAGTCTTCCCAAATAGAACGGATGGATCCGTATACTCCTGACCAAATCAGTAGTAAATACCTTGTGATAATGTATTACAATATTGATGGTGATACATAAAAGTATTAGAAGTCATGTAAGAGTCTCTAGATAACAATTTCATAAATGCAGTAAAAATTAGTATCCTTAAAGAGACACTACAAAAAAATGATAAAAATAAACACAAGGTAAGTTGCCCACAGTGTCCGTCAACCTGCAATATTTTCTAAATGTATTTGAAAGAAACAGTTTTGTAGAAATCGGGAAGAAAAGCAGTTTGTTTTTCCTTCTTCGTTTTTTGCATTTTTGGCAGGAAGAATCATAGAATCATAGAATCGTAGAGTTGGAAGGGACCTCCTGGGCCATCTGGTCCAACCCCCTGCTCAAAGCAGGATTCGCTAAATCATCCCAGTCAGATGTCTGTCCAGCCTCTGTTTGAAGACTTCCATTGAAGGAGAACTCACCACTTCTCGTGGCAGCCTGTTCCACTCATTGATCACTCTAACTGTCAAAAAGTTTTTTCTAATATCTAATCTGTGTCTCCTCCCATTCAGTTTCATCCCATTGCTTCTAGTCTTTCATTGTGCAAATGAGAATAAAGTTGATCCTTCTACAATGTGACAGCCCTTTAGATATTTGTAGACAGCTATTAAGTCTCCTCTCAGTCTTCTCTTTTGCAAACTAAACATTCCCAAATCCTGCAACCTTTCCTCATAAGACAGGGTTTGCAGACCGGTCACCATTCTGGTCGCTCTTTTCTGAACTTGCTCCAGTTTGTTGATGTCTTTTTTAAAATGTGGTGCCCAAAACTGGACACAATATTCCAGATGAGGTCTGACCAAAGAGGAGTAGAGGGAAATAATGACTTCACGTGATCTAGACTGTATGCTTCTGTTAATACATCCTAGAATTGCATTTGCCTTTTTTGCTGCTGCATCACACTGTTGACTCATATTCAGTCTGTGATCTATTAGTATACCCAAGTCTTTTTCACATGTGCTGTCACTTAGCCCTATTCCTCCCATTCTATATATGCTTTTTTCATTTTTATTGCCCAGATGTAGTACTTTTCATTTCTCCCTGTTAAAAACCATTTTGTTGTTGCTGCCCACTTCTCCAGTTTATTTAAATCTTTTTGAATCCTCTCTCTCTCTTCTCTAGTATTAGCTATCCCTCCTAGCTTTGTGTCATCAGCAAATTTAATCAGTTTACCCTCAATTCCTTCATCTAAATCGTTGATAAAGATGTTGAACAATACAGGGCCCAGGACAGAGCCCTGTGGTACCCCACTTGAGACATTCTTCCAACTGGATGTGCAGCCATTTACGACCACTCTTTGGGTCCGATCACTAAGCCAGTTATGAATCCACCTAACAGTTGCCTTGTCCATTCCACACTTTGTCATTTTTTCAATAAGGATTGTATGAGAGACTTTGTCAAATGCTTTGCTGAAGTCAAGATATACTATATCTACAGCATTTCCTTGATCCACCCAATAAGTGATACCATCATAGAAGGAAATTAAGTTAGTCTGACATGACTTATTAGTTACAAACCTGTGCTGACTCTGTTTAATCACTTCATTCTTATCCAGGTATTGACATACATGTTGTTTAATAATTTGTTCAAAGATCTTTCCTGGTATAGAAGTCAGACTCACCGGCCTATAGTTGCCTGGGTCCACCTTCTTCCCCTTTTTGAAGATAGGAACAACATTTGCTCTTCTCCAGTCTTCTGGCACTTCTCCTGTTCTCCAAGAATTTTCAAAGATTATGGAGAGGGGTTCAAAAATTTCTTCTGCTATCTCCTTCAGTACTCTGGGGTGTAATTCATCTGCACCTGGAGACTTGAATTCATTTAGGTTAGCTAAGTGTTTCCTCACTATCTTTCTGTTTATAGATATCCTGGATTCTTCTATTCCCTTAATAGGACAGTGAATAACAGTTGATGTTACATTTCCTTTCTGAGAGAAAACAGATGCAAAATAGGAATTTAAAAGTTCAGCCTTCTCAACATCCTGTCTTACCATTTCATCATTTTCATCCTGTAAAAATCCTATAGCATCTTTGACTTTTCTTTTACTTTTGACATATCCCCAAAATCCTTTATTATTGCTTTTGACATCTCTTGCAAGCCTCAATTCATTTTCAGCTTTAGCTAATCTGATTTGTGCCCTGCAGGTTCTGCAGACAGCATTATATTCTTCTTTAGATATGCCTCCCTCTTTCCATTTTATAAACATTTTTTTCTTTCTTTTTAGCATGTGCTTAAGTTCTGTGTTCATCCATCCTGGTTTCCTTAAATGCTTCCTATTCTTCCCTCTTTTCGGAATTGTTAACAACTGTGCTTTGAGAATTTCATTTTTCAAGATTTCCCATCCTTCCTGGACATTTTTGTCTTTAAGGATATCCAGCCATTGGATCCCTCCAATTCGCTTTCTGAATCCCTTAAAATCTGCCTTTCTGAAATCTAACCTTGACGTCTGAGTCTTGACAGGTCTTCCGCCTCTAGTTATCCAAAATTCTAAAATAGCATGGTCGCTACCTCCTAGGGTCCCAGGAACTTTTACCTCCTCAACCATTTCCTCCCTGTTTATAAGGATTAGATCCAAGGTAGCAGTTCCCCTTGTTTTCTCCCCTACCTTTTGGAAGATAAAGTTGTCAGCAAGAGAGGATAAGAATTTCCTTGACCTGTTAGTTTTGCCTGAGAGAGATTCCCAACAAATGTCTGGATAGTTGAAATCTCCCATGACAACTATGTCATATTTTTTGGAGAACTTGGCCATTTGATGCATAAAGAGTTCATCCATATGTCAGCTTGCACAGGCGGCCTGTAGTAAATGCCTACAATGGTGTCCTTTCCATTGTTCTGTCCTTGTATTCTTATCCAGTTTCCACAGAACTCCCAGTCTCTGAAGCTTCAATCTCTGTGCAGATATACGCATTTCTAACATACAATGCGACACCTCCTCCTCGTTTATCAAGTCTGTTTCTTGCAAATAAGTTGTATCCTTCTAGTCTTGTATTCCAATCGTGTATTGTCCCACCAAGTTTCAGTGATTCCAATGACATTATATTTCTTTTCCTGTGTTAGTAGTTCCAATTCTCCTTGTTTGTTGCCCATGCTTTGTGCATTAGTATAGAAACATTTTAGTTTGTGATTGGTTTCTCTTTCTCCAATATTTTTATTAATTAGATTCTTTCGTCTTTGTTCTTCCTTTCCACTTCTAATAGCAGAGTTCTCAATAGCATTTGTCAGGTGTATGGCTTTTTCTGGTCTTTTGCTTCCCTTCCCATGTTGTTCTAGTTTAAAGCTCTCCTTACAAGTGTAGCAAGGCGACTTCCAAATACATGCTTTCCAGTCTTCGTAAGGTGCACCCCATCTCTAGCAAGTAGTCCATCGTATAAGTAGTTCACTCCGTGATCCAGAAATCCAAATCGTTGCTGACGGCACCATCGACGTAGCCAGTTGTTCACCTGCAGAATCTTATTCCACCTCCTTGTTCCATGGCCATCCACTGGGAGGATGGAAGAGAAGACCACCTGCGCTCCCAGTTCTTTCACTTTCTTACCTAAGTCTTCAAAGTCTCTGCAGATGGTTTCCAGGTCGTTTCTTGCGGTGTCATTTGTCCCCACATGTAGTAGCAGGAATGTGTAGTCATCTGTAGGTCTGAAGAGTCCTGATATCCTGTCAGACACATCTTTAATTTTTGCACCTGGAAGACAGCACATTTCTCTTGAAGTTATATCCGGTCTGCAGATAGCGGCCTCTGTTCCTCTCAGCAGGGAATCCCCCATGACCACCACTCTCCGTTTCTTCTTCACAACATTTTTCTTTCTCCATCCAGGAGGACTCTGAAGGCGTACAAGGTTGCTGTTTGTTGGCAAAGTCTTATCCTGACGTATTTCTTCATCGTTTTCCTGCGTGAGAGCCTGGTACTGGTTCCTGAGCAGTATGGGTGCTGACTGCCTCCTGATCCTCCTGCTTCTCTGGGTCACATGTCTCCATTCCTCTGTTTCTTCAGGTGCACTTCGAATTTCTTCTCTTTCTGTAACATGAAGAGATAATTCTGCTCTGTCCAAGAACTCTTCACCTTCCTTAATGATCTTCAACGTAGCTAACCTCTCTTCGAGATTTTGCAACTTTTCCTCCAACAGGGACACAAGCTTGCATTTGTGGCATGTGAAGTTTGGCTTTTCCACTGGTAAGTCTGTGAACATGTAGCAAGAAATGCAGCTCACCAAATGGCTCCTGGCCTGTTCCATATTGAGATTTCTTAAAAACGATGAAAGATGAGCCAAAATTTTTTCCGATTTCCTCTTTTCAGCTGCAACGGCCAAAACCCAGTGATCGTTGAGCTCGCGGAGACTCTTCACTTATCCCAGAAGGCACTGGGAATATGCAAATGATCTCCTCAAGACTCTTCCCCTGGTTTTCCGATTTCCTCTTTTCAGCTGCAACGGCCAAAACCCAGTGATCGTTGAGCTCGCGGAGACTCTTCACTTATCCCAGAAGGCACTGGGAATATGCAAATGATCTCCTCAAGACTCTTCCCCTGGCGGGGCATGGCCTACAAGGTGGTACTTAAAGAGGTTGTTCCACAATCACAACTTACTTAACTGCAGGACCTCCTTCAGTCTCATAGCCAGTGAATGGAAAGCCAGCCAGCATAAGCAACACGGAGTGCACTCAGGGAATGCTCCTAATTGGGAGGGTTCTGTGAGGACTCCGGAGATTTGCTTTTTGGAGATTACAACAGCTGCAGGCTTATGCTGGGACTGGGTTGAGCAGAGACAGATGGTGCGGTGTTGACTGTTTCAGTTTGCTGATAAGTCTGGTTCCTCTTTAGTTTGTACTGTATGACCTCTGTGGTTTTGCTTGTATTAGTTCTTCCTTGTAGCATCCGTGCGGTTGATGATGAAGATAATGGTGGCTGTATGTTCTAAGTAACACAGTTTATTTTCCAACAATTGTCTGATTGCTGATTATTCTGCTGAAAGCTGAAATCTGCAATATTGCCAACTCCTCTGAGAGTCTGGGAGGTGTCACTTTTTTTTTCCAGGAGCCTCCTGGATGTTTTGGGAGAGTTGACAAGTATAAGAGAGGGACCTTGGGGCAACCTCAGGCATCTAGGTTCAGGTACGAGCGATGCCTCCTCCACCCCGGTAGCTGTGCCCCTGGTGTTCTATTAACATCAGGCAAGTATTATAAGAGCATATCTCTCCTTGGAGGGAGCTAAAAATGACATATGAAGAATAAGAAGACTCCAAGATTTCCAACACACAGACCCTATAGCTGCGAAAAACCCACAGTAAAGCACAGCTTTGTTTCATGAGCCGTAGCTTGCTTACATCATTACTGAAGGCATCTTTTACAACGTGGTGAAGTCCCGATACTGGAGATTGATGACCAGTTTTGGAGATGGGTGCCAATTGATATATTGGTTGCAATGCACCCCTGTCAGCTATAAGGCTGCAAACATCTTAAATTATATATCCGGAGTATTTAGGCCGCTCGTATAACTGGGCATATGCTACATAGTCTCAGCTGGCAATAGAACGGACTCAGGTCTGGCAGCAGATAAATCAACAAAACTGCTCCCCTGTGAAGCCCAAGTAGACGAAGCCTGCTGTTTAACTAAGGCTGAGAGCGAGGGAACAACTCCTAATTCTATCCAAAAGGTTAAAACTTTAGGAAGAAGACAATTTTCACAAACATTTTTTTGCTTAAAAAAAGCTGAGGCTGATGTAAAATTTGCAACTTGTCACAAAACAAATGCAATACTAATGTGTTGCAACAAGCCAACAAAACCCTTTATAGGATGCAACTCTCATTACAACCACTGGGTGGCCACGTACAGACACATATATCATAAACATCTCCAGACAGAGTATAACAAATTTATTGCTTTTGTCCAAAATTTGTCATCTGCCAGATTGCATCTGCAGGGTCTGTCTTTGAACTCTGTACAATTTTAGCAGATATAATCTGGGGTGTGTGTTAATTTGGGTGGTCTGATTTGGGATCTATATTCATTGAAGTCTTAATGGGGTCTGCTTCAGGGTTTATAATTATTTAGGGGCTCTGGTCTGTAATTATTTAGGGGTTTTGGTCTGGAATCTATAATTATTTAGGGGGTTTGGTCTGGGATATGTAATTATTTAGGGGTTTGGTCTGGAGTCTGTAATTATTTAGGGGGTTTGGTCTGGGATATGTAATTATTTAGGAGTTTGGTCTGGCGCCTGTAACTATTTAGGAGTTTTGGTCTGGAGTCTGTAATTATTTAGGGGGTTTGTCTGGCGTCTGTAATTATTTAGGGGGTTTGGTCTGGAGTCTGTAATTATTTAGGGGGTTTGGTCTGGCGTCTGTAATTATTTAGGAGTTTGGTCTGGCGCCTGTAACTATTTAGGAGTTTTGGTCTGGAGTCTGTAATTATTTAGGGGGTTTGTCTGGCGTCTGTAATTATTTAGGGGGTTTGGTCTGGAGTCTGTAATTATTTAGGGGTTTTGGTCTGGCGCCTGTAACTATTTAGGAGTTTTGGTCTGGAGTCTGTAATTATTTAGGGGGTTTGTCTGGCGTCTGTAATTATTTAGGGGGTTTGGTCTGGAGTCTGTAATTATTTAGGGGTTTTGGTCTGGCGCCTGTAGTTATTTAAGGGTTTTGGTCTGGAGTCTGTAATTATTTAGGGGGTTTGGTCAGGAGTCTGTAATTATTTAGGGGGTTTGGTCTGGCGTCTGTAATTATTTAGGGGTTTTGGTCTGGCGCCTGTAGTTATTTAAGGGTTTTGGTCTGGAGTCTGTAATTATTTAGGGGGTTTGGTCTGGAGTATGTAATTATTTAGGGGTTTTGGTCTGGCGCCTGTAGTTATTTAAGGGTTTTGGTCTGGAGTCTGTAATTATTTAGGAGGTTTGGTCTGGAGTCTGTAATTATTTAGGGGGTTTGGTCTGGAGTATGTAATTATTTAGGGGGTTTGGTCTGGCATCTGTAATTATTTAGGGGTTTTGGTCTGGCGCCTATAGTTATTTAAGGGTTTTGGTCTGGAGTCTGTAATTATTTAGGGAGTTTGGTCTGGAGTCTGTAATTATTTAGGGGGTTTGGTCTGGAGTATGTAATTATTTAGGGGGTTTGGTCTGGAGTCTGTAATTATTTAGGGGATTTGGTCTGAAGTATGTAATTATTTAGGGGCTTTGGTCTGGCGCCTGTAGTTATTTAAGGGTTTTGGTCTGAAGTATGTAATTATTTAGGGGTTTTGGTCTGGCGCCTGTAGTTATTGAAGGGTTTTGGTCTGAAGTATGTAATTATTTAGGGGGTTTGGTCTGGAGCCTGTAATTATTTAGGGGGTTTGGTCTGGAGTCTGTAATTATTTAGGGGGTTTGGTCTGGAGTATGTAATTATTTAGGGGATTTGGTCTGGCGCCTGTAGTTATTTAAGGGTTTTGGTCTGGAGTCTGTAATTATTTAGGTGGTTTGGTCTGGAGTATGTAATTATTTAGGGGGTTTGGTCTGGAGTATGTAATTATTTAGGGGATTTGGTCTGA
Organism: Dendrobates tinctorius; assembly: GCF_039654945.1. Classification (NCBI taxonomy): domain Eukaryota; kingdom Metazoa; phylum Chordata; class Amphibia; order Anura; family Dendrobatidae; genus Dendrobates; species Dendrobates tinctorius. The sequence goes on from NW_027361863.1 coordinate 7,831,349, forward strand.
AGTATGTAATTATTTAGGGGGTTTGGTCTGGAGTATGTAATTATTTAGGGGGTTTGGTCTGGAGTATGTAATTATTTAGGAGGTTTGGTCTGGAGTATGTAATTATTTAGGGGGTTTGGTCTGGAGTATGTAATTATTTAGGGGATTTGGTCTGAAGTATGTAATTATTTAGGGGATTTGGTCTGAAGTATGTACCGTAATTATTTAAGGGTTTTGGTCTGGCGTCTGTAAATATTTAGGCTTCTGCTCTGGGGGTTGCATTTATTTAGGGGGGTCTCTCATTATTTAAGGGGTCTGGTCTAAGAATCTTTATTTAGGGTGTCAGGTCTGGGAGCTGTAGTTTCTCACCTGGGTTCTGTAATTATTTAGGGGTCTGGGGTCTGTATCTATTTAAGGGTTTTGTTCTGTGGTCTGCACTTAAGGAGTCTGATTTGAGGTCTATAATGATTTAGGGGTCTGTCTGAGGTGTTTATCTAGATCTCGTTTGGGTTCGGTATTTATTTAGGGGATCTGGTTTGGGTTCTGTATTTCCTTGGCGGATTTTGATCTGGTTCTGTATTTATTTAGGGGGCTGGTCTGAGGTCTGAAATTATTTAGGGGGCAGGTCTGGGATTTAATTATTTAAAGGTCTGGTCTAGCGTCTATATTTATTGAGGTCCTTTAATCTGGAGTCTATTTATTGAGGGGATTTATTCTATGGTCCGTATTTATTTAGGGGCTTTGTTCTGGGGTCTGTGGGGTCTGACTTGATGTCTCTAATTATTTAAGGGTCTGGACTGAGGTGTATATTTATTTAGGAGACCTGTTTCGGGTTCTGTATTTATTTAGAAGATCTGTTTCGGGTCCTGTATTTATTTAGGGTGCCTGGTTCGGGTTCTGTATTTATTTAGGGTATCTGGTTCGGGTTCTGTATTTGTTTAGGTCATCCTGTCTGGGGGTCTGGATTAGTTAAGGGGATCTGGGATCTATATTTTTAGATTATCTGCTTTTGCTTTTGTATTAATTGATTGAGTTAAACGGTAATTATTTGGGGGCATGAAGAAGGGGCACATGCACTACTTTTTGCTTACGGTTGTGTCCTATATAAATGAGCTCGGCATACAGTAAACATATTTTTTACATAACATTTCCTGAAGTTGCTTCTCAGAAGTTGGTAAGTTTGATCTTCCTACATTTTTATAGATAAGTAGTATCCTGAATTTCTCCTGGAGCGACACTAGTACGGCCCAGGAGCCGGTTCATGTCCGTGGCAAGCGCGGCCCACTCATTGCCCAGGATCTCTGTTAATCAGATTTGATTTCACTAGGCCGCCCGCCGCTCTGCATCAGCCTCAGACTTCAAAAGGTAATCAAATGTGAAGTTACATTTTGCCCTTCCTGAGGAAACACTAGAAAAAGCCGTCCACGGCCTTTGGGGGATTTACCCTGTCACTTTGATTTGGTTCTTTGGAGGAGACAAGGCCACCCTAAAAGAATATCAGAATCCAGGCCGGGTCAACCCCATGTGATGAGGTTAGTCCTACATGCAATGTCATGGATCAGTTACGGCTCCGCTCCTGAGAATAACACACAGTTACATCATGCAGGAGGAGCGTCTTCACAGTATCCTCAGCTCACATCTCAGAAGTAGCACAGCAATGTCCTCTACAGAAATTGTGACTGGCATAGAAATTAAACATTGCAGAGACCGGCACAATCCAGCCCTCACCGGGAGTCACCGGGATTAATCCAATTCCGCCCTTATATAAAGGAAGCGTAGCAGGCTGCATACAAAGCACAGGCCATTTCCCGTAAGAGTTTGTGTCATTGAAAGCTCGAGGACTTGACTTTCTTCATCCAAGTGCAACGTTACACACACACACAAAAAAAAACACAAAACGTTCCACTAAACTGTTCCACTCAAATTTAGGTTGAGCTCATCTTAATTCTGGCTTCCGCCTTGGCTGCCACCACAGAGTCAACCAGGGGTCTGATCATCCAGATCTACACCAATGGTTGCTTGCATGTGAGGAGCCTGTTCGCCATACACCTTCTCCCCAAAGACCTCTAAAAGAGATATGCCATAAGGGTTCCACACCCAAAAACACAGCCAGTGAAGATAAATAAAATAACCAAAGATGTGCACCGTATATAAGAAATAATGATAAATAACAATAAGAACTGTGTTACTGGAAATAGACCACTGAGGCTCGTGAGTTGAAATACCAAGGGTTTATGTGGTGCCCCTGAGGCTCAGTCTCCACAGAGGTACTGCACCTTCTCCTAAGGTGTAGTGCCCCACCGCCTAGGTAAGTTGGGAATTCCTTTCCACACTCCAACACCTGCACCCCACACACAGGATAGTTCAGCAGGACCAGATTGCGGCTCCATGCTTAGAGGGTAGCAGAGCACCTTTCTTGGGTCCTTGCTTCGTAACACAAGATGTGCTGGGAGGTGGGTGGAGTTGAGATATATAAAAGGTTGGGAAGGTTTAGAATTACAGGTCAGTTCAGTCTGGAGGTTCAGTCTGACAGAGGGTCAGAGATGAAGGAAGCCACTCGGGAGGAGTGGGGATCCCTGGAAGAAGGGATGGAGGAAGGAGTGCTGCAGCTGCCTCAGTGACCTGAGCCAGCTGGCATGTGAAAGGAACAGAAGGAGAAAGACGTAGAACTGCAACCTAAGCTTCCATAAGAGAGAGAAGGAACAGTGCGGAACGAAGGAGTAGGAGAACAGAGAGGAGTTGTGGGTTGGAAGAGGAACCCTGCCTATAGGTTCTCAGCGCAAGGCCGGGGCCCGGTCCCCGAGGTTGTATGGACACTTATGGTTCTGCAGCAGACACCGGTGGAGTAGTTGGCTGTAAATGCACTACTCTCATCCAAGACTTGGGGCACAACAGCAACTGAATAGAGAGCCAGGACTCCGGAGAAGGGAGTTCCTGAGAGAGGCTACAGCTGTCTGCCATACAAGTAGAGTAGTTAGGAACATCTGACAGGAGGAACTTCAGAGTACCATGGTACTGGAGCTCTTCACACTAAAAGGCGCAATAGAGGAGTCGTTCAGGAAAGGTACATGTTGGTGGAGTGTTGGAAAGGACAATCCTGACTTGCCCAGGAGGTTGATTGAGTCTCTGCCCCGGAGGACACGGCACGGAGGCAGGCACCAGTGTGTACCACGAACTGTGAATAAAGCTTTGGAACTGCAGGCCATGGTGTCTTCCATTCATTTGTGCGCCAACACCGTCAGCACTGCTACATCTGGGTACCAACATTCCTCACACCGCCTGCGCCTATACACTGCCCTGGGGTTACAGCTTCACCTGTGGGGAGCTACACCATCTATGCTGCAACACACCATCAGCCCCAGAGGATCTGCACGCAGCGTTGGCTTAACATCTTGCTTGCCAAACACCACAGGTGGCGTCACGAACTATCACATAAACTTTATCTCAAACCGCCATTGATTTGGGCGCCCAGGGCCACGGACCGGGTCACCGCCGCTGTGACACCTTTCCCCCTGACACTGGCCCGGTACCGAGTACCCCACAGCCCTGGGAGGGCGACCCATTTATAATAGCCGACGCGTTTCAAAGTTGGACTGGCTTTTTTATGGAAGCACAAACTGTAATTGGTATTGGAGTATATTCATCTGTCAAAGACAGTAGGCATGTTGCTCTGCTCTTATTCCATTATGTAGGTCCCGGTTGCAGTGTCCCAACGTGCTTCCCCCCAGAAGCACTGGAGTTTATCAGGGGATTGCTGGCCACAGGTAACAGTGTGAGCAGGGTATGTTGCTTACCACTCGCTTTTTAAAGAAGAGAGGCTGTCCACAAATTCAGAGAGAGGACCCGAGATTGCAATTCTTGATCCGGCAGTGACATCACACAGGGCCTCGCGCACCGGAAGTGACCTCACTCACTATTCCAGAACTGAGTTAGGCCCCGAGGATGCATCTCATGATCCGGAAGTAGCCTAAGGGCTCATACTCACTGGCGATTAAAAATATGGTCCGATTTCTGGAATGTAAAAAAGGGTGGAGTGCTATGCGAGTGTCATGCGATTTCTATCCAATTTTTAATCTTTCCATCCGTTTTCTATCTGTTTTGCATCCGTTTTACATCCGTTTTTTTTCGCAGCAACTATTTTTCTACAGTCATTTACTGGACCATTTACAGTGTTCTATGCCACAGAATGGTAATGAATCCGTTTAAAACAGATGGAAAACGGATGGTCCGTTTTTGGTCCTTTTTTTTAATCGCACCCATTGACTTGCATTGGTGAAAATCGCAGCAAATCGCAGCATGCTTCGATTTTTTGCTCAGTCCAATTTTGGATGGGAAAAAAATCGCAAGCGAGATGTCACCCATTGACTAACATTGGTCAGAGTGCAATCAGATTTTAAATCGGATTGCAAACGTCCGAATTTATCGCCAGTGAGTATGAGCCCTAACAGTGGAACGTACCTCATTCCCTGTCCCAGGAGCACTAATATGTAAATGAGACATAGGAGCGCTATATATGCACGGGTCCATGGACGCCCTCAAAAAAAGACTAGATTTTAATCCAAACAGATATGAGGCACTGATTCACCAATAAAAAAACAAAAAGCAAATCCAAAAAAGTGCCTGCACTGGAGTATCAATATATCCCAAAAGGTAAGAAGACGTCACCTCTTCTATATTAAAGTACAAGCAAACACCGGATCAGCTGAACATACTGTATATAGAGGACCAAATTACAAAGCCCCTATATCAAAAAAGCGTAAAGTAACAAAAAAAAACTCATGTCCCCCCTATGCGCAGAAGTAACATGTCGCGCTAGTGATTTATCTCTGCTGTGTCTAATGTCACCACGGTGCTCGCCAATGCGTACGTGTAGTTCGCATTTTCCTATAGGTAACAGATGGACTGAAGGGAATAAAGTCACACAGGTCTGGATCCGATCTCAGAATTTCCCAGTGTCTTCTGAGGATTTCCATCACTTTTTTTAGATTGGTCATCAAATGTACCAATTAAACTGTTGATACATTTGATGACCAATCTAAAAAATTGGGGGACGGCCACTCTTCTTTAAAAAGCGAGCGGTAAGCAACATGCACTGTTCTCACTATTACCTGTGGCCAGCAATCCCCTGATGAACCCCAGTGCTTCTGGGGGAAAACGCGTTGGGATATTGGAGTATATTACCTGGACAATTATGCATGGGTTTCCTCCGGTTTCCTCCCACACTCCAAAGACATACTTATAAGGGATTTAGATTGTGACTCCAATGGGGACAGTGATGATAATGTCTGTAAGGTGCTGCGGAATATGATAGCGCTATATAAGCAAAGGATAATAAATAATAAATCAACAACGATATCTTAGTCAAAAGGCCCAGACAAATAGAGGTGAATGTGCTCAATTAAGTGAAAAGTGAACTCCAAAGAAACTCCAGAATCATTATTCCTCCAGCGGACTGTATAAGTGGTGTGTGAAAAGTGTCACCAAAGGTCAGAAACCCTAGAGTCACCATTCCTACAGCGGCCTGTGCAAGTGCTATGTGCAAAGTGTCACTACTGGTCATAAAACCCAGAGTCACTGTGACGACACAGCATTTCTTCTTAATTCTGCCAGATGTAAATTATGTAGGCCCAGAATCTTAAACTGTTGTCTGAACTATTGGGTCTTCTTGTAGGACGAATATTTACCTCTAATATTATATCCTACAGTTCATCTTCTGTTATCTTTGCAAAACAGTAATGCATGGCCACTGAACAATGATGTTTGCTGATATGTTGATTACATACAATGTCCATGCCAGACAGTTTGTTGGCATTCCCAAACAGAGGAGGAAAAACTATGCAAATATAATACATAATCAAACAATGCAGGTTGGCCTCATTCACATCTCTCTCTTGATCTCTGGATGATGGTTGAAGGCCAGTTGTAAACTATGGAAGAACACAGTACTGCTTCAATGGCCATCACTGAAACCCCAGAGACGTCTTAAAGAATCCAGGTTGGGACAATCAGGTCACTGTGATGTTGTCACATCTCCTGCTGTTTGTGGGCTGTTGCCCTTGTTTGCATTCTTTGCCTAGTAACAGTGATGTAGGGGAGAGGAGGAGTTGGGGGAGGGACGTGGAGAGGAAGGAGGAAGTAAGGAATAAAAAAAAGCACGGCCTGGCAGCCAAGCACCAGCACATCAGCGTACGTCTCTGAATTCTTTATCGCCGACATCACGACACTACAACTGGCGACGAGGAAGCGTCGATTCATCAGCCACAGGTATTTCAGTCCCACGAACAGTCTACAAGGCTATCAGCACTCACTATGGCTTGTCTACCCGCATTTCCTGCTTTTGATGTGCATCAGTCCCAAGCAAACCTGGCAGTATCTTGGGATAAATGGCTAAAGCGATTCGAGATATTTCTGCAAGCCATGAATGTCTCTGATGATACCCGGAAAAAAGCCATGCTGTTACACTACGCAGGGGAGCAGGTTTACGATATATTCACTACTCTGCCGAATACAGGGGAGGACAAGGACTATGAGCTCAGCAAAGCTGCGTTAAGCAAGCACTTCTCCCCTCACAGAAATCCGGCATTTGAAATTTTTAAGTTCAGGCAGTCAAAGCAGTCGCCAACAGAAAGCATGGCTGAGTATCATGTCCGGCTACGACACCTTGCAGCGCACTGTGAATTTGCGGAAGTAGACAAAGAAATCCAAATGCAGATCGTACAAGGATGTATTTCCTCCAAGTTATGGAGACAAGCACTCAGAGACCCCATCATGACGTTATCGAAGTTGCTAGATACAGCGCGTATAAATGATGCTGCAGACAAACAAGCTAAACTGATAGAGAACATCGAGCATGAGCCAGACGCGACATCTTCTATAGCAAAGCTTACACAGAAACCAAATGTGCCTCGCACGCAGGCAGCCACATGTTACAACTGCGGTGGATCGTATCCTCACCAGAATGTCTGCCCAGCAAAGGGAGGAACTTGTCATAATTGCGGAAAGCAAAATCATTTTGCAAAGGTGTGTAGATCCAAGCCACAATCTCCTCATACCACCGCACAACCTAGGCCACCGAAGATCCAAACACTGCAGATTAACCCCTTCACCCCCAAGGGTGGTTTGCACGTTCATGACCGGCCAATTTTTACAATTCTGACCACTGTACCTTTATGAGGTCATAACTCTGGAACGCTTCCATGGATCCCGGTGATTCTGACATTGTTTTCTCGTGACATATTGTACTTCATGTTAGTGGTAAAATTTCATTCAAATAACTTGCGTTTATTTGTGAAAAAAATGGAAATTTGGCAAAAATTTTGAAAATTTCGCAATTTTCCAACTTTGAATTTTTATGCCCTTAAATCACAGAGATACGGCACACAAAAAACTTGATAAGTAACATTTCCCACATGTTTACTTTACATCAGCACAATTTTGGAACCAAAATTTTTTTTTGTTAGGAAGTTATAAGGGTTAAAAGTTGACCAGCGATTTCTCATTTTTACAACACCATTTTATTTTTAGGGACCACTTCACATTTGAAGCCACTTTGAGGGGTCTATATGATAGAAAATACCCAAAAGTGACACCATTCTAAAAACTGAACCCCTTAAGGTGCTCAAAACCACATTCAAGAAGTTTATTAACCCATTAGGTGCGTCACAGGAATTTTTTTGAATATTTAAAAAGAAATGAACATCTAACTTTTTTTCACAAAAAAAATACTTCAGGTTCAATTTTTTTTATTTTACCAAGGGTAACAGGAGAAATTGGACTGCAAAAGTTATTGTGCAATTTGTCCTGAGTACGCTGATACCTGATTTGTGGGGGGGAACGACTGTTGGGGGGGGGACGACAGAATGGAAGGAGCGCCGTTTGACTTTTTCAATGCAAAATTGGCTGGAATTCAGATCGGACGCCATGTCACGTTTGGAGAGTCCCTGATGTACCTAAACAGTGGAAACCCCCTACAAGTGACCCCATTTTGGAAACTAGACCCCCCAAGGAACTTATCTAGATATGTGGTGAGAACTTTGAACCCACAAGGGCTTTACAGAAGTTTATAGCGTACAGCGGTACAATTAAAAAATCATATTTTTTCCACAAAAATGATCTTTTCACCCCAATTTTTATTTTCCCAAGGGTAACAGGACCCTAAAAGTTATTGTGCAATTTGTCCTGAGTACGCTGATACCCCACATGTGGGGGTAAACCACTATTTGGGCGCATGGCAGAGCTCGGAAGGGAAGCAGTGCCATTTGACGTTTTTGGCTGGAATTGAGATCGGACACCATGTCGCGTTTGGAAAACCCCTGATGTACCAAAACAGTGGAAACCCCCCACAAATGACACCATTTTGGAAACTAGACCCCCTAAGGAACTTATCTAGATGTGTGGTGAGAACTTTGAACCCCCATGGGCTTCACAGAAGTTTAGAACATAAAGCCATACAATTAAAAAATCATATTTTTTCCACAAAAATGATCTTTTCACCCTCAATTCTTATTTTTCCAAGGGTAACATGACCCTAAAAGTTATTGTGCAATTTGTCCTGAGTACGCTGATACCCCACATGTGGGGGTAAACCACTATTTGGGCGCATGGCAGAGCTCGGAAGGGAAGCAGCGCCATTTGACGTTTTTGGCTGGAATTGAGATCGGACACCATGTCGCGTTTGGAAAACCCCTGATGTACCAAAACAGTGGAAATCCCCCACAAATGACACCATTTTGGAAACTAGACCCCCTAAGGAACTTATCTAGATGTGTGGTGAGAACTTTGAACCCCCATGGGCTTCACAGAAGTTTATAACATAAAACCATACAATTTAAAAATCATATTTTTTCCACAAAAATGATCTTTTCACCCTCAATTCTTATTTTTCCAAGGGTAACAGGACCCTAAAAGTTATTGTGCAATTTGTCCTGAGTACGCTGATACCCCACATGTGGGGGTAAACCACTATTTGGGCGCATGGCAGAGCTCGGAAGGGAAGCAGCGCCATTTGACGTTTTTGGCTGGAATTGAGATCGGACACCATGTCGCGTTTGGAAAACCCCTGATGTACCAAAACAGTGGAAATCCCCCACAAATGACACCATTTTGGAAACTAGACCCCCTAAGGAACTTATCTAGATGTGTGGTGAGAACTTTGAACCCCCATGGGCTTCACAGAAGTTTAGAACATAAAGCCATACAATTAAAAAATCATATTTTTTCCACAAAAATGATCTTTTCACCCTCAATTCTTATTTTTCCAAGGGTAACAGGACCCTAAAAGTTATTGTGCAATTTGTCCTGAGTACGCTGATACCCCACATGTGGGGGTAAACCACTATTTGGGCGCATGGCAGAGCTCGGAAGGGAAGCAGCGCCATTTGACGTTTTTGGCTGGAATTGAGATCGGACACCATGTCGCGTTTGGAAAACCCCTGATGTACCAAAACAGTGGAAATCCCCCACAAATGACACCATTTTGGAAACTATACCCCCTAAGCAACTTATCTAGATGTGTGGTGAGAACTTTGAACCCCCATGGACTTCACAGAAGTTTATAACATAAAACCATACAATTTAAAAATCATATTTTTTCCACAAAAATGATCTTTTCACCCTCAATTCTTATTTTTCCAAGGGTAACAGGACCGTAAAAGTTATTGTGCAATTTGTTCTGAGTACGCTGATACCCCACATGTGGGGGTAAACCACTATTTGGGCGCATGGCAGAGCTCGGAAGGGAAGCAGCGCCATTTGACGTTTTTGGCTGGAATTGAGATCGGACACCATGTCGCGTTTGGAAAACTCCTGATGTACCAAAACAGTGGAAACCCCCCACAAATGACACCATTTTGGAAACTAGACCCCCTAAGGAACTTATCTAGATGTGTGGTGAGCACTTTGACCCCCCCAGTGCTTCACAGAAGTTTATAATGCCCGGGCGTGAAAATAAATAATTCGTATTTTTCCACAAACATGATCTTTTAGTCACCATTTTTTTATATTCCCAAGGGTACCAGGAGAAATTGGACCCCAAAAGTTGTTGTCCAATTTGTCCTGAGTATGCTGATACCCCATATGTGGGAGAAAACTACTGTATGGGCACACGTCGGGGTTCGGAAGGGAAGTAGTGACGTTTTGGAATGCAGACTTTGATGGAATGGTCTGCGGGTGTCATGTTGCCTTTTGAGAGCCCCTAATGTACCTAAACAGTGGAAACCCCCCACAAATGACACCATTTTGTAAACTAGACCCCCCAAGGAACTTATCTAGATGTGTGGTGAGCACTCAGAACCCCCCAGTGCTTCACAGAAGTTTATAACGCCCGGGCGTGAAAATAAAAAATTCGTATTTTTTCCACAAACATGATCTTTTAGTCACCATTTTTTTATTTTCCCAAGGGTACCAGGAGAAATTGGACCCCAAAAGTTGTTGTCCAATTTGTCCTGAGTATGCTGATACCCCATATGTGGGAGAAAACTACTGTATGGGCACACGTCTGGGCTCGGAAGGGAAGTAGTGACGTTTTGGAATGCAGACTTTGATGGAATGGTCTGCGGGTGTCATGTTGCCTTTGGAGAGCCCCTAATGTACCTAAACAGTAAAAAAAACCCACAAATGACACCATTTTGTAAACTAGACCCCCCAAGGAACTTATCTAGATGTGTGGTGAGCACTTTGAACCCCCCTGTGCTTCACAGAAGTTTATAATGCCCGGGCGTGAAAATAAAAAATTCGTATTTTTTCCACAAACATGATCTTTTAGTCACCATTTTTTTATTTTCCCAAGGGTACCAGGAGAAATTGGACCACTAAAGTTGTTGTCCAATTTGTCCTGAGTATGCTGATACCCCATATGTGGGAGAAAACTACTGTATGGGCACACGCCGGGGCTCGGAAGGGAAGTAGTGACGTTTTGGAATGCAGACTTTGATGGAATGGTCTGCGGGTGTCATGTTGCCTTTGGAGAGCCCCTAATGTACCTAAACAGTGGAAACCCCCCACAAATGACCCCATTTTGAAAACTAGACCCACTAAGGAACTTATCTAGATGTGAGGTGAGCACTTTGAACCCCCAAGGGCTTCACTGAAGTTTATAATGCCAGGGCATGAAAATAAAAAAATCTTATTTTTTCCAGAAACATGATCAATTAGTCCCCAATTTTTTCATTTTCCCAAGGGTAACAGGAGAAATTGGACCCCCAAAAGTTGTTGTCCAATTTGGCCTGAGTACGCTGACACCCCATATGTGGGAGAAAACTACTGTATAGACACACGTCGGGGCTCGGAAGGGAAGCAGTGACGTTTTGGAATGCAGACTTTGATGGAATGGTCTGCGGGTGTCATGTTGCCTTTTGAGAGCCCCTAATGTACCTAAACAGTGGAAACCCCCCACAAATGACACCATTTTGTAAACTAGACCCCCCAAGGAACTTATCTAGATGTGTGGTGAGCACTCAGAACCCCCCAGTGCTTCACAGAAGTTTATAACGCCCGGGCGTGAAAATAAAAAATTCGTATTTTTTCCACAAACATGATCTTTTAGTCACCATTTTTTTATTTTCCCAAGGGTACCAGGAGAAATTGGACCCCAAAAGTTGTTGTCCAATTTGTCCTGAGTATGCTGATACCCCATATGTGGGAGAAAACTACTGTATGGGCACACGTCTGGGCTCGGAAGGGAAGTAGTGACGTTTTGGAATGCAGACTTTGATGGAATGGTCTGCGGGTGTCATGTTGCCTTTGGAGAGCCCCTAATGTACCTAAACAGTAAAAAAAACCCACAAATGACACCATTTTGTAAACTAGACCCCCCAAGGAACTTATCTAGATGTGTGGTGAGCACTTTGAACCCCCCTGTGCTTCACAGAAGTTTATAATGCCCGGGCGTGAAAATAAAAAATTCGTATTTTTTCCACAAACATGATCTTTTAGTCACCATTTTTTTATTTTCCCAAGGGTACCAGGAGAAATTGGACCACTAAAGTTGTTGTCCAATTTGTCCTGAGTATGCTGATACCCCATATGTGGGAGAAAACTACTGTATGGGCACACGCCGGGGCTCGGAAGGGAAGTAGTGACGTTTTGGAATGCAGACTTTGATGGAATGGTCTGCGGGTGTCATGTTGCCTTTGGAGAGCCCCTAATGTACCTAAACAGTGGAAACCCCCCACAAATGACCCCATTTTGAAAACTAGACCCACTAAGGAACTTATCTAGATGTGAGGTGAGCACTTTGAACCCCCAAGGGCTTCACTGAAGTTTATAATGCCAGGGCATGAAAATAAAAAAATCGTATTTTTTCCAGAAACATGATCAATTAGTCCCCAATTTTTTCATTTTCCCAAGGGTAACAGGAGAAATTGGACCCCCAAAAGTTGTTGTCCAATTTGGCCTGAGTACGCTGACACCCCATATGTGGGAGAAAACTACTGTATAGACACACGTCGGGGCTCGGAAGGGAAGCAGTGACGTTTTGGAATGCAGACTTTGATGGAATGGTCTGCGGGTGTCATGTGCGTTTGGAGAGCCCCTGATGTACCTAAACTATTGAAACTCCCCACAAGTGACCCCATTTTGGACACTAGACCCCCCACGGAACTTATCTAGATGTGTGGTGAGCACTCTGAACCCCCAAGTGCTTCACAGAAGTTTATAACACTCGGACGTGAAAATAAAAAAATCATTTTTTTCCACAAAAATGATATTTTTGCCCCCAATTTTTTATTTTCCTAAGGGTAACAGAAGAAATTGGACCCCAAAAATTGTTTTGCAATTTGTCCTGAGTAGGCCGATACCCTACATGTGGGGGTAAAACACTGTTTGGGCGCATGGCAGAGCTTGGAAGGGAAGGAGCACCATTTGACTTTTTCAACTCAGAATTGGCTGGAATTGAGATCAGACGCCATGTTGCATTTGGAGAGCCCCTGATGTGCCCAAACAGTGGAAACCCCCAATTATAACTCCAACCCTAACCCCAACACACCCCTAACCCTAATCTGAGCCCTAACCCTAGCCCTAGCCCTAACCCTAAGGCTGTGTGCACACGCTGCGGATTTTGCTGCGGTTCCGCAGCGGTTTTGGCTGCTGCGGACCCGCAGCAGTTTCTGCTGCAGTGTACAGTACCATGATTCCCTATGGGAATCAAAAACCGCAGTGCAGACGGTGCGGAATTTTCCGCGCGGATTATCTGCGGTTTTCAATCCGCAGAAAGAATTGACATGTCAATTCTTTCTGCGGATTCTCCTGCGGTTTGCCATCTCCTCTATTGAGGAGATGAAAAACCGCAGGACAAAACCGCAGAGCAATCCGCAGGTAAAACCGCAGGTCTTTTGACCTGCTGTTTCACCTGCGGATTTTACAAAATCCGCGCGGATGAATCCGCACCTAATCCGCAGCGTGTGCACACAGCCTTACCCTAACGGGAAAATGGAGATAAATACTTTTTTTATTATTTTTCCCTAATTAAGGGGGTGATAACGGGGGGGTTTGACTTACTATTTATGGCGGTTTTTATGTTTGGCGACTGTCACACGCTAAAAGACGCTTTTTATTGTAAAATAGTTTTTGCATCACCACATTTTGAGAGCTATAATTTTTCCGTCTTTTGACCCACTGAGTCATGTGAGGTCTTATTTTTTGCGGGACGAGTTGACGTTTTTATTGGTACCATTTTCGGGCACGTAAAATTTTTTGATCGCTTTTTATTCCGATTTTTGGGACGCAGAATGAAGAAAAACCAGCGTTTCATGAATTTCTTTTGGGGGGGTGCGTTTACACCGTTCCGCGTGCGGTAAAATTGATAAAGCGGTTTTATTCTTCGGGTCAGTACGGTTACAGTGATACCTCATTTAGGTCTTTTTTTATGTTTTTGTCGGTTTTATGCAATGAAAACTATTTTATATATAAAATAATTATTTTTGCATCGCTTTATTCTGCGAGCTATAACTTTTTTATTTTTTCGCTGATGATGCTGTGTGGCGGCTCGTTTTTTGCGGGACAAGATGACGTTTTCAGTGGTACCATGGATATTTATATGCGTCTTTTTGATCGCGCGTTATTACACTTTTTGTTTGGCGGTATGATAATAAATCATTATTTTTTGCTTTGTTTTTTATTTTTATTTTTTAAGGGGTTCGCTAAAAGGGTTAACTAATGGGACAGTTTTATAGGGCGGGTCATTACGGACGCGGCGATACCTAATATGTGTACTTTTATTGTTTTTTTTTTTATTATTTCCAAAAAATGGATTTATTGAGGGAATATTTTTTTTTTTTCTAATTTATTTGGCGATTTTTTTTAATTTATTTTTACATTTTTTTTTTATTTTTTTTTTACTTTATTACATAGTCCCAGGTGGGACATCACTGTCCTGTGACAGATCGCTGATCTGTCACATCACAGATCTCTGTGACAGATCAGCAATCTGTCACAGGCATTGAAGAAGACTTCCTCTTGCCTGCGCTTTGCAGGCACTGAGGAAGCCAGCTTCCTCAGGTCCCCGAAGGCCCCCGTCGCCATCTTGGATCCGGGGGCCTGGAGGATAGGAGCCCCCGGCAGCAGCGCTGCACATTGCGCTGCCGTGGGGGGCTCAGGGAAGCACGGAGGGAGCCCCCTCCCTCCCGATGCTTCCCTTTAACTCCCGGTACACCGCGATCATGTTTGATCGCGGTGTGCAAGGGGTTAACGTGTCGGGGGTGGTCCGTGACCGCCCCTGACACATAGTGCCGGATGTCAGCTGTGATAATCAGCTGACACCCGGCCGCGATCAGCGGCGCTCACCACGTGGGCGCCGCTGATCGCGGTAGACGTACTATCCCGTCCACGGTCATACGGGCCCGGGTACCGTGGACGGGATAGTACGTCGGATGTCAGGAAGGGGTTAATGACGAGTCCCACAGCACCTATTTATTCACCTTTTCTGAACAAGGAGTTTCAGCTGACCCACAGAAAGTGGCTGCCATAAAATCGGCTAGCCCACCGCAAAATGTGTCAGATGTTCGCAGCTTCCTAGGACTGGTCACATACTGTGGGCGATTTATACCTGACCTAGCCACTGTTTCAGAACCTCTGCGAAAGCTCACAACGAAAGACTCTCCGTGGACATGGGGTACTGAGCAGCAAGCAGCTTTTGACGCATTGAAAACCAACCTAACCAGCGACACTGTCATGGCCTATTTTGACCCGTCAAAACCCACACAGCTACTGGTGGATGCTAGTCCAGTAGGCCTAGGGGCAATTCTCACACAAGTGTCTAGCGCAGGCGACATATCCACAATCTCATATGCCAGCAAGACACTAACGGATACAGAGCAGCGATATTCACAAACTGAGAGAGAAGCCCTGGCAGTTGTGTGGGGGTGCCTTCATTTCCATTTATACCTTTTTGGACATCAATTCACAGTGATAACTGACCACAAGCCACTCGTTCCAATTTTCAATAAGCCCTCGTCAAAGCCTCCCCCGCGTCTTGAACGCTGGTTGCTCCGCTTACAGAACTATCATCTCCAGTTGAGATACGAGGCGGGAGCTGGAAATCCCGCAGACTATTTCTCGAGACACCCAGCACCACAGCCCACCACAGACGACATCCCCACGACGATTCTGGCGGAGGAGCATGTCAACTTTGTCGTCGCCCATTCGGTACCGAAAGCTATGACCATACAGGAAATTAAGCAAGCGCTGGATGCCGATCACCAACTTCAATTTGTGATAGAGACGGTTCGGTCCAAGAACTGGAGCAGTTTTCTCGCTGAGGCCCGCCTTCGCCCTCCTGATCAGGCTGGGTACCTGGAGGTTTTCTTTAACGCGAGACATTCACTATCAGTATCAGACTCAAATATGCTCTTAAGAGATAATCGCCTGGTGATACCTCAGAAACTTCAGAGCAGGGTACTGGATCTGGCGCATGAAGCTCATCAAGGGGTCGTGAAAACGAAGCAGCTACTTCGGGAGAAAGTGTGGTTTCCCGGACTTGACAAAAAGGTAGAGGCACTCGTTGAAACATGCATACCGTGCCAAGCCACTACAGTTGCCCATAGACGTGCACCATTACAAATGACACCCCTGCCAGCCGGCCCATGGATAGCTGTTAGCATCGATTTCTGCAGTTTACCAGATAGCTCCTATCTGCTGGTGATCATGGATGACTTTTCAAGGTTTCCAGTCATCGAACATGTTTCTACAACCTCGGCCAAGGCTGTTTTACCAAAATTAGACAAGATCTTCTCAGCATATGGCATACCTGAGATCGTGAAATCTGACAATGGACCGCCTTTCAATAGCACAGACTTTCAGTCCTTCGCAACCTACCTGGGTTTCACACACAGGAAAATAACTCCTTGCTGGCCTCAGGCCAACGGTGAAGTCGAACGATTCATGCAATCGCTCAACAAGACCCTAAGGATTGCTACCATGGAGCACAAGGACTTACAGCAAGAGTTGAACGCATTCCTCAGACAGTACAGGGCTACACCCCACTCTACAACGGGAATACCACCTGCAACGGCACTGTTCAACAGGCCCTTATGGGTCAAACTTCCAAGCATTCCAGCAATCTCCGTCCAGACCCCGATTTCTATCAATGACTCCATATCAAAGGAAAAGATGAAACGGTATGCAGATAAGCGCAACCATCGAGGCAGACAGCCGGCAATACAGGTGGGCGATTGGGTCCTGGCACAAAGGTTAAAAGCGACTAGCAAGTTTGTGTCACCGTACTATCCGGAACCCTTTCAAGTTATAGACGTTAAGGGCACCATGGTTACTGCCCGGAATCAAAGTCATCAGGTCACACGGAATGTGTCCCACTTTAAAAAACTCCGGGGCCACGTCCCAAAAACCACGCCTAGTGAGGAAGCGGAGAGCGACGACTCCCTGCCAGAGACTGGAGATGCCGTAAGCCTAACAGGGGATGTCTCCGGGGATACTCAGGGCTCATCTGGTGATGGGCTGTCTCACCGCTATCCGACTAGGACCTATCGAAGACCACCTGCCCACCTTACAGACTATGTTCTGCAGTGAGACTTAATGTTTGAACGACAATATTCTTCAAATGTTTCAGGTTTTTTTTTTGTTGTGAGAAAAGAAGAGGTGTGATGTTGTCACATCTCCTGCTGTTTGTGGGCTGTTGCCCTTGTTTGCATTCTTTGCCTAGTAACAGTGATGTAGGGGAGAGGAGGAGTCGGGGGAGGGACGTGGAGAGGAAGGAGGAAGTAAGGAATAAAAAAAAGCACGGCCTGGCAGCCAAGCACTAGCACATCCGTGTGTCTCTGAATTCTTTATCGCCAACATCACGACACTACAGTCACCTGGTGTTAGCACCACTCCAGATCCCTGCTCTGACAGCCAGGGTCTCCAGCGTGTCTCTTCACTCACCCTTGCTGCAGACAGTTCTTCCCTTCCCCATGCTCTGCATGCTTCCAGCCAGTTCTCTAGCCATGTTCTTAGGGCACATGCGCGTGCGCTCCCACCCTCTTAAAGGGTCAGCGTGTGCACTTGCTATTTCCTTCCCCAGCCAATAGCTGTGGGACATTATGTATATATTGCTTCATTCCCACTGGCAGGTGCATGAGCAACCTTCCTGTTTACAGTAAATGGTGTGTAAGGTCGCATACCATTGCAAATTCTGCTTGCTGCACTCTTATGCAAATCCTGCCTGCTGCACACTAGTGCAATTCCTGCCTGCTGCACTCTGATGCAGACCCTGTCTGTTGCACATTGATACAAACTCGGATACGAACTTGGTCAGCTGCACTCTGAAGCAAACTCGGCCTGCTGCTCCATCCAGTCTATCCTTCTTTGTCTGTTGGTCTGCCCTGGAGTGGCACATGGCGTTCATCGGGAGCCAATTCTAACCTCACCATCAGAGGCTCTAGTGATTAGTCAGGTGATCGCTTAGGATCTCCGCAATCCGTGGCACAGTGGTTCCACAAATCACGTCCATGACACCTGGCCACATACCTCACTGCTCTCGGTCTTGCTGTGAGGGCCCGCCAAAAGCGGGGAGCCACTGGTGGGGGTACGTGGCACTGGAAGCAGCTCTCATCCCGGCGAGTCATGGGAAGGGTGAGACTCTGTGATTTGCACCATCTTGGTTATTTACTGGGACTGTTCTATATGCTATTGTTTGTTGGTGGCTCAATAAATTATTGCCACACTGTGTTACCCCCACCCTGTGTTGTCTGAGTAGTGTTCTGCCCACAGGTAGAGAGAGCAGGCGTTCAGTATGAGCCCTGGTCCATGCAGTCTTTCTATAGACAGCCGGGCCAGCTGACGAGAGCAACCACTGACCCCCGTGTCTCAACAGTCACCATTCCTGCAGCGGCCTGTGCAAGTGGATCGCCTTCCCGCTTCTGCAAATTGCATTAGTCCTATAATGAGTTTTTTATAAAGTTACACTAACACAGAGATGCAGAAGAGCTGAGCCGGACAGGTGTCGCAGTCCTGGATATATACAGCATTATCTGGGGCAAAACATCGTAATCTCACAATATGGTAGATGTGGTTTTACATAGACAAGTAAACTGTAATGCGCAAAAATAAAACTTGGCTTTTCTTCTTTTAAGTAACTACTATATAATCAAGTTTTTGGCAACTTACTAATATAGTTTGTGCATCAATGTATCAGCATTCAAAATCTCTGGTTGCAGTCTGTAATTGAACACGTGCTTGTCCATATTCAGTGCAGGCACAATATATCACAGTTCAGTTTGCCTTTACTTTAAATGTATCAGCACAGGTAAAAATATCATAAACTACGGTATCAAGACTTAAGAGGAATGTGAGCCCCAGATGTGGTTCGTTCTCTAGACTGGATACGACCCTCGGCTGAGACAATTATCGGATCCAGACGTGATTTCAACATTTGGCTGTGAATAGGATTGTTTCCATTCAATAGAAGCAAACAAATGTTTAAAATGGTAAAGAATCGAAACAAAAAAAATATATTGCAGAGTTACAGATAAGAAGTCGAAATTTCTGTTCACGAGCGGAGTTTTCCTTTACGTTCCTATCATCCGCCATGCGATATTGCTTTGTGCTGCTGACAGTAATAATCTGTCCCTGACCCCCCATTATACAGTATGAAAGGCTGGGCACTGACCTCACTGGGTTTTTCTTTTATTTGTAAGGACTTGCAGCCAAGCAAATCTGTTTTGGAGATCTTGGCTTGGAGGCACATTTCTTTTCGCTGCCGCAATGATTGTCTCACTATCTCTTTGTACAGTGCTAAGCTGCCAAGCACAAGGAAAAAAAAAAATTGAGAAAAGACATTTCTTCTCCGGTCTCAAAGTTCCCATATCTTACAAAGACAGAACATTGGAAAGCTTTGTGATCCTGGCACGTCAGATCTTAAAGTGCACACACGGCCAACTTACAGCCAGTTTTAATGGGAAAAGATTCCTTTCTTCGAGGCACATTTATCAGCTCGCAAGAACAGGTCTCAAAACACAGCGGTACATGTAGGGTGTGTGCACACGCTGCGGATTCTGCTGCGGATCCGCAGCGGATTTGGCCCTGCGGATCCGCAGCAGTTTCTGCTGCGGTGCACAGTACCATTATTCCCTATGGGAAATGGAAACCGCAGTGCAGATGCTGCGGAATTTTCCGCGCGGATTTGCTGTGGTTTCTAAACCGCAGAAAGAATTGACATGTCAATTATTTCTGCGGATTCCACAGCGGGTTACCACATTGTGGAGATGGTAAAACCGCAGGGCAAAACCGCAGGATAATCCGCAGATAAACCGCAGTTCTTTTGACCTGCGGATTTATCTGCGGATTTTGTGCACACACCCTAAATGTTTTACAATTTAGTGAGCGACGCAGAATGGATTCTTATTTGACCCCTTAAAAAAAGGAATAATTTATCAAAAGTTTTCACATTTTACAAATAAATTTTAAGTAATTTCCTGGAAAGTACTAAAACTAAGAAATGTGTGCCTAACTCCGAGCTACATCTGGATTTGTAGATTATTTTCTGAAATTATAACTTTGTGCGCCCACATTGGTATATTCGCTAGGTACTTTTCTCCTCATCATCATACAATGTTGACATGTTCTATATATCCATTTTGACTCTAATCACTTTGTCAAAAACATTTACTTCCTTTTGGCAGCACCAATAGAGAGAACAGGTCAATATGTGCCAAATATTGGCAAGCTCCTCAGGGGTGGAGTTACAAGCAATTAATATTTGTACTAAATTCCTGGTACCCTGAGCGGATGCAAAGGTGCTCTGCAACATAAGAAGACAGGAAAGTTTTCCCATCCTACTAAACAAAGCTAATGTAATGACACCGATGGGGTCACTGACACAGACTAGGGGACGCTATCAGGGGGCACGAGAACGAGCACAGGGAGTGGAGGAACAGAGCATGCAGTGCGCAAGGACCTGAGATTAAGCATTGAGCACAGGACCTGAAACTAAAAAGTCATGTGACCAGGGGTGGAGTCACCGTGTGTGAGGACGGGGAAGGCAGCTGAGTGCGCAGAGACAGGGCACAGCAAGTTAAAGTACCAGAAAATCATAATAAAAAAGGAATATACCATAATATTAGAGTGAACATGTATTCCCATAAAAATTTAATTTTATTAAATTGAAGTAAAAGAACACCTATGCCCGTGAAT
Source organism: Dendrobates tinctorius (assembly GCF_039654945.1). NCBI lineage: Eukaryota > Metazoa > Chordata > Amphibia > Anura > Dendrobatidae > Dendrobates > Dendrobates tinctorius. The sequence continues at coordinate 7,851,950 of NW_027361863.1, forward strand.
GAGTAGTCAAAAAAGACAAAAATATTATAAAAGCCCTGTTAAAGGCTACAATAAACTATCTGTACCCTTCCTTGCCGTGGAGGTTGGCACCCTAACAGATACGGTTATTTGGCGCCCCCACTCAACGTCGTCTGACCCTGTCTCCCCTACCTCACCCTAGTTTCACAGGTGGGAAAGCAATGCCAGATAGAAAAGATATGAAGGAAGGGAAAAAACCTTAATAAACACAGAATGCAATGCAAGAGTAACCCGGGCAATAAGCCCACAAATATAATTATAGGTAACCCAAAATCAGGGCTATTACTGCTAGCCCTCACAGAACAACAATAAAAATTGCCTATTATTACACAATGAGCAAAAATAACCATAAATTGCTACCAGCATGATTGATAAGAAAAACATGCAAACAAGGACATAGCGTCCCAGCAATCTATTAGCAATATATGGCAGTGAATAATTGCCTCTATTGATACAAATATAGAGACCACTGATGGTGTATAATAATCATGATGTTACATTGTTCCATGATAGACACATAGATGAAGAAATAGAACACCACCCAGTGGTTACTTATCATCAAAGTCGCCCCGACGCGTTTCCCCGGTGTAACGGTTCATCAGGAGGCCACAGACTTTAATACCACTGATACTCGATATACTCCATGATGCCCAAAGATAAGATGTAAACAAGGCATGGCAGCGGTCACACAAAATGAATTTAAATAGGCCCCGCTCTCATGTATCAGCTAAGCCCATTGGGTGCACGGTCACAGAGGATACACGTCATCCACTTTACCCAGCCAATAGCTAAGTGTTACTCATTACCTATTCCCATTGCGTTCCACCATCGGACCAGCGTGCGTGTCACGCCGAATGCGCATGACCGGAAGTGATGGACCCGGAACTTATCAACGCCTGTTACCTCGCAACCAAAAGGAAGCAGCATACAAGCACGGTATTAAACCGTGACCTATTCGCACGCAGGCGCATTACCAGCCAGTTGATAAACAATTATGCTGTCCAGCGTCACCCTATGTAAATACACAGCCCAGGTTTTACCGCATAAAACGCACGCGCAATATTAGCCCAATACTTAGCGCGTATGTCAAATTCAAGTTATATATAATAATAATGGTATGCCCATAATTGAGCAACTAAGTATATAACTAAACATAAACAGTGGGAATATACAATCTCTCGGTATAGTAACACTGGAGAAAGTGAATTTATAATGATATGCTCAAAAGATATTAAATATATACCAAATGCTTTATTAATAACAAAACTCATAATAGAGTTAGTGCGAAATTATTACGCACTACTTACAAATAGACTAGCTACACATTATCTAAGGAAAAATCAAGTTTTTAGGGGCCAAAGAAAGCCATAAATGGCCAAATACACTCAGGACTCTTAAAGGAAACATGTGAATGACAGGCATTCATTTAGACCCTTTGGGGACAGGGATTGGAGTCTATATATCCATTCTGCTTCTCTTGTTTGTATAATTTTGTCAAGGTCTCCCCCCCGAGGTTTGGGTCTGACTAATTCAATCATACAAAAAGTAATATCCTTCAGAGATCCAGCATGCACCTCATTCATATGTCGCGCAATAGATGTATCCCTACTATTTTTGATGTCATTCAAATGCTCACCTACTCTTATCCTGAGCTCCCTAATAGTCTTACCAACATAATCCAGAGGACAGGTGCATGTTGCTTTGTATACCATACCAGAGGATCTACAATTCCCAAAATCCCTAATATTATACGTCTTTCCATCCACTGAGCTACAAAATGTTTTAGATTGTGACATGACACCACATCTCGAGCAGTTTCCACATCTGAAAAAACCTTGTGGTTTACGAGCAAGCCAAGTTCCTTCCTTTTTTGGTCTCTGATAGAAACTATGTACCAAACAGTCCCCAAGGGACCTACCCTTCCTGTAGGTAATACTCGGCTTGGGCGTAATAATGCCCCTCAGGTCTGGGTCTGCAAGGAGAATACCCCAATGCTTTCTGAAGATATTATATACCCTTTTCAGCTTGGCCATCAAATGTGCCTATCATCCTAACCATTTTTTCATCATTCCTCCTTTCTTTAACCCCCAACAATGTGGATCTATCAGTAGACAATGCTTCCTGATAAGATTTTCTCAAAATATGTTCTGGATAGCCTCTCATTTGAAACCTATGGTGCAAGTCATCAGCCTGGTTTCTAAAGGTAGTCAAATCAGAGCAGTTCCTCCTAATACGAAGGAACTGTCCCTTTGGTATACCTCTTTTTATGGGAATTGGATGATGACTTGTCCAGTTGAGGAGATTGTTTGTAGATGTCGGTTTCCGATATGTAAGAGTATCAATACTGCCATTACGTTTTTTGATAATAGTTAAATCCAAAAAATTAATATTATTGTTGTGACACTCGGACGTAAAACGTAGCCCTATGTTATTAATATTAATATTTTCCATAAATCGATGAAACTCACTTTCAGGGCCAGACCAAAATACCAAAATATCATCTATATATCTGGCCCATAATGTAATATGGGAATTCCACCACATATCCTCACCACTAAAAATAAGTGTTTCCTCCCACCAGCCCAGGAATACATTAGCATAAGTAGGGGCACAAGGGCTCCCCATTGCTGTACCCCTGAGCTGGTGGAAGTACTTACCATCAAAAAGAAAATAATTGTGTGTAAGGGTAAATGAAAGAGGCTCCTCTACCAATAAATTATGATCCCCACATTCGATCGCTCTAGATTGGAGGAAATGATTCACAGCTCTCATTCCACATTCATGTGGGATGCTGCTGTAGAGTGCCTCCACATCGATAGAGGCTAAGATTGTATTCTCATCAATAGAAATTCCCTCCAAAAGATTTAACAAATGTGATCTATCCCGGACATAAGATGGGAGAGATGTTGCAAATGGTCTTAGACCTTATCCAGATAAATACCAACATTCTGTGTCAACGATTCTATGCCTGCCACAATTGGTCTACCTTTTAAAGGTACAAGACCCTTATGAATTTTTGGCAGAGCATAGAATGTTGGTATTACTGGCTGGATAGGTAACATGAACTTAAATTCATTCAAAGAAATAAGTCCCTTCCCATTTGCATTTGTTAAAATTGCAGTCAAAGCGGAATGATATTTCTTGGTAGGGTCCCCACAGAGGACTTCATAAGTGCCATGCTCATACAACAAAGAGTGACACATATCAAGGTATATTTTGTGGTCAAGGATGACCAAATTACCACCTTTATCGGAAGATTTTATAATAATCTCATTATTTCTTTCAAGTGCCACAAGGGATTCCCTTTCACCCCTAGTAAGATTATAAGTATCTTTAATCTGATCATTCTTGATTTTACACAAATCAGATTCCACCATCCTCATAAAGATATCAACACTGGTGGTACTCGTCATAGGTGGCATACGGGTACTCCTATTCTTTAAATCAGTGAAAGGGCCCTTGCCACGTACTCGATTATTTACTTCAAGAAAAGATGTCAAAATCTGTACACTATCAAAATCCTCCTCCGATATACCCAACTTTTTACATTCATCTCTGTTAAGTTGCTGAAAGAAAAGTTTCCATTTCAAATTACATCCGAACAAATTTAAATCTTTAACCCACCTGAAGCAATCAAAAGAAAAAGTGGGCACAAAATTCAAACCCTTTTGCAACAAACAATAATCATTACCAGATAACTCACAAGATGATAGATTGATAATCTGCCCTTGGTTTATACTTGTCTTCTCCTCAGATCGTAACCCATTATTGGGCCTCTGTCTAAAAAAGACTGTGGTACTGATGAGGAAGATACAGATGACATACCAGGAGAGTTTCTCAAATCCCTCACATTTCTTCGTTGCCTGTACTGACCTCTTTGCGTACGCCATTTACCCCGATTATGTTTACCTCTCCCTCGATGACTATAGTAGTCAGAACGCTCAGTGTCTGAGGTGTCCAAATCAGATGAGGACACCTCTGAAACAGTTTTAGCCTGATATTCGTAGGCTTTATTGTCTTTGAATTCAGCAAAATCACGCACAAACTGCGTGTTTTCTATCCTTCAACCTAGTTTGAAACTTTTCAACTGAGGTCTGCAAAATGTTTTCACGTCTCGAGAAATCAGGATCAGATTTTAATTTTTGTACTCTCTCAAAGGCACTATTGAGTTTCTTAATGGATTCCTCTAGAAGTTTCTTTTCTTCTACCAAAATCAACTGCATAAATCTAGTGGAAGCCTCAATAGACTCCTTTGTCCATGCTGCCAACAACAGAGGATTAGCTGTACGTGGTGAGGGTTGTAAATTAATTCTTAACCCTTTGGGTACGATTTTATTTTTAATATAATTTTCCAAACCCTTTACTTCCCACCAGGACCGTATATTCTCTTTATAACATTGATACACTTCGTTAAACAAAGTTTTAAGGGATGGATTATCAATACTTTCAGGAGTGGTACTGGTAGAAAAAACTTGACTGGCGTCTTGTGCCCACAGATCAACATTGATAGGGTTAGAAAGGAAGCTAGCCATATTGCGAAAAATTAAGGTACCAGAAAATCATAATAAAAAAGGAATATACCATAATATTAGAGTGAACATGTATTCCCATAAAAATTTAATTTTATTAAATTGAAGTAAAAGAACACCTATGCCCGTGAATGAGTAGTCAAAAAAGACAAAAATATTATAAAAGCCCTGTTAAAGGCTACAATAAACTATCTGTACCCTTCCTTGCCGTGGAGGTTGGCACCCTAATAGATACGGTTAATTGGCGCCCCCACTCAACGTCGTCTGACCCTGTCTCCCCTACCTCAGCCTAGTTTCACAGGTGGGAAAACAATGCCAGATAGAAAAGATATGAAGGAAGGGAAAAAACCTTAATAAACACAGAATGCAATGCAAGAGTAACCCGGGCAATAAGCCCACAAATATAATTATAGGTAACCCAAAATCAGGGCTATTACTGCTAGCCCTCACAGAACAACAATAAAAATTGCCTATTATTACACAATGAGCCAAAAATAACCATAAATTGCTACCAGCATGATTGATAAGAAAAACATGCAAACAAGGACATAGCGTCCCAGCAATCTATTAGCAATATATGGCAGTGAATAATTGCCTCTATTGATACAAATATAGAGACCACTGATGGTGTATAATAATCATGATGTTACATTGTTCCATGATAGACACATAGATGAAGAAATAGAACACCACCCAGTGGTTACTTATCATCAAAGTCGCCCCGACGCGTTTCCCCGGTGTAACGGTTCATCAGGAGGCCACAGACTTTAATACCACTGATACTCGATATACTCCATGATGCCCAAAGATAACAAGATGTAAACAAGGCATGGCGGCGGTCACACAAAATGAATTTAAATAGGCCCCGCTCTCATGTATCAGCTAAGCCCATTGGGTGCACGGTCACAGAGGATACACGTCATCCACTTTACCCAGCCAATAGCTAAGTGTTACTCATTACCTATTCCCATTGCGTTCCACCATCGGACCAGCGTGCGTGTCACGCCAAATGCGCATGACCGGAAGTGATGGACCCGGAACTTATCAACGCCTGTTACCTCGCAACCAAAAGGAAGCAGCATACAAGCACGGTATTAAACCGTGACCTATTCGCACGCAGGCGCATTACCAGTCAGTTGATAAACAATTATGCCGTCCAGCGTCACCCTATGTAAATACACAGCCCAGGTTTTACCGCATAAAACGCACACGCAATATTAACCCAATACTTAGCGCGTATGTCAAATTCAAGTTATATATAATAATAATGGTATGCCCATAATTGAGCAACTAAGTATATAACTAAACATAAACAGTGGGAATATACAATCTCTCGGTATAGTAACACTGGAGAAAGTGAATTTATAATGATATGCTCAAAAGATATTAAATAGTATACCAAATGCTTTATTAATAACAAAACTCATAATAGAGTTAGTGCGAAATTATTACGCACTACTTACAAATAGACTAGCTACACATTATCTAAGGAAAAATCAAGTTTTTAGGGGCCAAAGAAAGCCATAAATGGCCAAATACACTCAGGACTCTTAAAGGAAACATGTGAATGACAGGCATTCATTTAGACCCTTTGGGGACAGGGATTGGAGTCTATATATCCATTCTGCTTCTCTTCTTTGTATAATTTTGTCAAGGTCTCCCCCTCGAGGTTTGGGTCTGACTAATTCAATCATACAAAAAGTAATATCCTTCAGAGATCCAGCATGCACCTCATTCATATGTCGCGCAATAGATGTATCCCTACTATTTTTGATGTCATTCAAATGCTCACCTACTCTTATCCTGAGCTCCCTAATAGTCTTACCAACATAATCCAGAGGACAGGTGTATGTTGCTTTGTATACCATACCAGAGGATCTACAATTCCCAAAATCCCTAATATTATACGTCTTTCCATCCACTGAGCTACAAAATGTTTTAGATTGTGACATGACACCACATCTCGAGCAGTTTCCACATCTGAAAAAACCTTGTGGTTTACGAGCAAGCCAAGTTCCTTCCTTTTTTGGTCTCTGATAGAAACTATGTACCAAACAGTCCCCAAGGGACCTACCCTTCCTGTAGGTAATACTCGGCTTGGGCGTAATAATGCCCCTCAGGTCTGGGTCTGCAAGGAGAATACCCCAATGCTTTCTGAAGATATTATATACCCTTTTCAGCTTGGCCATCAAATGTGCCTATCATCCTAACCATTTTTTCATCATTCCTCCTTTCTTTAACCCCCAACAATGTGGATCTATCAGTAGACAATGCTTCCTGATAAGATTTTCTCAAAATATGTTCTGGATAGCCTCTTCTCTACAGGAAGGGTAGGTCCCTTGGGGACCGTTTGGTACATAGTTTCTATCAGAGACCAAAAAAGGAAGGAACTTGGCTTGCTCGTAAACCACAAGGTTTTTTCAGATGTGGAAACTGCTCGAGATGTGGTGTCATGTCACAATCTAAAACATTTTGTAGTTCAGTGGATGGAAAGACGTATAATATTAGGGATTTTGGGAATTGTAGATCCTCTGGTATGGTATACAAAGCAACATACACCTGTCCTCTGGATTATGTTGGTAAGACTATTAGGGAGCTCAGGATAAGAGTAGGTGAGCATTTGAATGACATCAAAAATAGTAGGGATACATCTATTGCGCGACATATGAATGAGGTGCATGCTGGATCTCTGAAGGATATTACTTTTTGTATGATTGAATTAGTCAGACCCAAACCTCGGGGGGAGGACCTTGACAAAATTATACAAAGAAGAGAAGCAGAATGGATATATAGACTCCAATCCCTGTCCCCAAAGGGTCTAAATGAATGCCTGTCATTCACATGTTTCCTTTAAGAGTCCTGAGTGTATTTGGCCATTTATGGCTTTCTTTGGCCCCTAAAAACTTGATTTTTCCTTAGATAATGTGTAGCTAGTCTATTTGTAAGTAGTGCGTAATAATTTCGCACTAACTCTATTATGAGTTTTGTTATTAATAAAGCATTTGGTATACTATTTAATATCTTTTGAGCATATCATTATAAATTCACTTTCTCCAGTGTTACTATACCGAGAGATTGTATATTCCCACTGTTTATGTTTAGTTATATACTTAGTTGCTCAATTATGGGCATACCATTATTATTATATATAACTTGAATTTGACATACACGCTAAGTATTGGGTTAATATTGCGCGTGCGTTTTATGCGGTAAAACCTGGGCTGTGTATTTACATAGGGTGACGCTGGACGGCATAATTGTTTATCAACTGGCTGGTAATGCGCCTGCGTGCGAATAGGTCACGGTTTAATACCGTGCTTGTATGCTGCTTCCTTTTGGTTGCGAGGTAACAGGCGTTGATAAGTTCCGGGTCCATCACTTCCGGTCATGCGCATTTGGCGTGACACGCACGCTGGTCCGATGGTGGAACGCAATGGGAATAGGTAATGAGTAACACTTAGCTATTGGCTGGGTAAAGTGGATGACGTGTATCCTCTGTGACCGTGCACCCAATGGGCTTAGCTGATACATGAGAGCGGGGCCTATTTAAATTCATTTTGTGTGACCGCCGCCATGCCTTGTTTACATCTTATCTTTGGGCATCATGGAATATATCGAGTATCAGTGGTATTAAAGTCTGTGGCCTCCTGATGAACCGTTACACTGGGGAAACGCGTCGGGGCGACTTTGATGATAAGTAACCACTGGGTGGTGTTCTATTTCTTCATCTATGTGTCTATCATGGAACAATGTAACATCATGATTATTATACACCATCAGTGGTCTCTATATTTGTATCAATAGAGGCAATTATTCACTGCCATATATTGCTAATAGATTGCTGGGACGCTATGTCCTTGTTTGCATGTTTTTCTTATCAATCATGCTGGTAGCAATTTATGGTTATTTTTGGCTCATTGTGTAATAATAGGCAATTTTTATTGTTGTTCTGTGAGGGCTAGCAGTAATAGCCCTGATTTTGGGTTACCTATAATTATATTTGTGGGCTTATTGCCCGGGTTGCATTGCATTCTGTGTTTATTAAGGTTTTTTCCCTTCCTTCATATCTTTTCTATCTGGCATTGTTTTCCCACCTGTGAAACTAGGGTGAGGTAGGGGAGACAGGGTCAGACGACGTTGAGTGGGGGCGCCAATTAACCGTATCTATTAGGGTGCCAACCTCCACGGCAAGGAAGGGTACAGATAGTTTATTGTAGCCTTTAACAGGGCTTTTATAATATTTTTGTCTTTTTTGACTACTCATTCACGGGCATAGGTGTTCTTTTACTTCAATTTAATAAAATTAAATTTTTATGGGAATACATGTTCACTCCCCACAGCAAGTTAAAGCAGTCAAAGGATAGCCAAGGGTCAAAAGCCAGACAAGAGCATGGTACCTAAGGATAAGACAGAGAGTAAACAGAGACGAGCCAAGGGGTCAGATAACCAGGAAGGACAGGGCAGTACAAGGCAGGATACAGAGACAAAAGTCAGGGGACAAACTGGGTCATACACAGCAAAGCACACACGCACAGAGGCATAATGTTTACGGACGAGTAACCTAGGTCAGCAAACACAAACCGAGTACACGGAAGTATCACCGACACCAAATCCAGGAACTGCCAACATTAAATAGCCAGAACCAAAGAGAGGCAAACTAGAATTAACCCTGACCTGACCAGGATGGAGGATGGAAGTGGAACCATCCTGTCCAGAGTCATGACAGCTAATACCCGAAGCAGTCCCAGAAGAAGTTATAAATATCCTGGAAGGCACTAAAACTAAAATTGCGCTTCAGTCTGGACTAGTTGTCTGTTTTATCACGTGAATTTGTATGACCATATAGGTATATTCCCTGGGTGCTTTTCTCTCTATATGTCTTTTTCAGTGCACCTCTCCTCACAATGTCAAGCCCTTTTACTTCCTTTTGGCACCAACAAGAAAGAGGAGAGTTAAACTATACAATAATAGATCAGCTCCTCAGGGGCGGAGTTAAAAGAAATTTAGAAAGTTGCATCAAGTACCTAATGCCCTGAGCAGACCCAGGGTAATCTATGGATTTTCTGGAAGTTACTAAAACTAAAAAATGTGTGCCAAACTTTGGGCTTCAGTTTGGAATGGTAACCAACTTTATCAAATCACAAGTATGTTTGACCACATTGGTTTATTCCCTTGGTGCTTTTCTTTTTTCTCTCTGTATGTTACTGTCAGTGTAATGCTCCTCATATTGTCAAGCTCTTTTACTTCCTCTGGCAACAAGAAGAGAGAAGAGGTCTAACTGAACAATTATAGACTCCTCAGGGGTGGAGTTCTAAAAAATTGATAATTAACAGTTACATCCAGTTACTAATACCTTGAGCAGGTTGTTGAGAAAACTCTAATATTCTAAGCAGATCAATGCTTTTGAGGTCCTGTTATGAATCTCGTCTTAGGTTCCAGGACCTTAAAGTTACATTTCTGATACCTAAATCTAGTGGCAGAACTACAAGTTATGCAAAAGTACAAACATGCCAGATGACGGATTTACCTCTGGAAACAAAAGCAAAAATAAAAAATCCCTTTTGGGCCTTTTTGTCTTCATATGTGGTAATACTGTTGCTTCTCTCATTATTATGCTTTGATAACTACATCAAAGAATTGCGGAGATTTATAACATTATAAACATGACCTGTATATATCCTACGGCTTCAGTAAGAAACATGAATCCCTTTGGTCTCTTAATATCTATACAAGGTGATACCTTTTTTGCACTATATGTAAATAAAGATATAAGTAAGCGATAGCAGATTGCTGGTCCTGAGAATGAACGGGCCACAAGGGGCCACTGAATTAACATGGATGGAACCACACAGCGGCAGTCCCCTCTGGTGAGGAAAAAACACAAAAGAAGATGCAGCAAAGAATCAGCGCTGTGGTATCTCTACTCACAGAATCAATGAGGGTCTTAGAGGGCAGACTCCCAGTTTTATGGTTAGACAACCCCTTTAAAGGGAACCTGTTACCAGGTTTGGTCGGCACGAGTTATGGCCACTGCCTTTCATGGCTTATCTACAGCGTTTAATAATGCTGTAGGTAAGCCCCCGATCCGACCTGCAAGAGAAAACTAAGCTTTATTATACTCACCCGGGGGGGCGGTCCGGTGCAGTCCGGTCCGATGGGTGTCGCAGGTCCTGGTCCGGCGCCTCCCATCTTCTTGTGATACCGCCCTCCTGCTTGCTTCATCGCTCCCCGGCATCGCGCTCCTGCGCAGGCATACTTATCTACCCTGTTGAGAGCAGAGCAAAGTACTGTAGTGCGCAGGCGCCGGACCTCTCTGACCTTCCCGGTGAATGCCATAGAAGAGCCCTGAAAGGCGGTGGCCATAACTCGCATCGGTCAAACCTGATGACAGGTTCGCTATAAGGTGCTTTTGTGTAAGCACAAAAAATGCTAAAGGGGATAGAGAAAGATATAATGATTAATGACCTCAGGCTCATTGATTGGTATAACGAAGAAGTTTGTAGCTTTCTTGGACTATTAGTAAAATCTTCTTTGAGGAAAGTCTATTAGTTGATATGGGTAACCGCAATCTTCTCATTAATGTCAATTGACAAAGTAGCCCCTTAATCCTGGAAACTAGGGCATTTCTGTTTTTCCAAACATTTAGAAGATGCCATGCAACTTCCCCGCACTATGAAGAAATAGGTCAATGCTGACACTTCAAAGCGAGCGAGGATTAGAAATTATTAGGGTTTGATTAAGATTCCAATTATTTTCAGTTACATACAAGATGTAGTTCTTACCACATCGTTTAGCATAGGTTTCCAAAAGTGATCTCTGCTATTTCTTTTCTGTGCTTTCAGAGGTGTAACTTAATAATCTCCACACCATTACATGCAATTATATCGTGTTAAGACACAGAAATCACTTCTCAAAAACACCTCATATATTTACACCCCTGAAAATCCACACACTGTCACTGCACACCAATAATGTTCAGAACTATACCATAGAACTTGGAAAGTCTACACAATGATGTCACAGTACAGAGATAATAAACACAGTGATGTCACAGTACAGGTATACCGTATTTTTCAGACTATAAAATGCACTTTTTTCCTCCAAAAGTGTGAAGGAAAATTGGGGGGTGCGTCTTATAGTCCGAATGTACTGGCTCTGGCTGAGGTGGGGGGAGCGGCAGCGGCGGAGCAGGTCACAGTGGCAGGAGCCGGCTGCTGCGGCAAACTCCTGTGCCTGCTGCTAAAGAGAAATGAATATTCACTGTATTCCCCGCCCATGGGCGTGGAGGGCAATGAATATTCATTTCTCTTTGATAGCATCCTTGTATGATTGGCCTCCACCCCCATCCTGGTATGCATGGCCCCATCCGAAAACATAAAAAAAAAAAAAACATTACACTTACCTTCCAGGCACTTCCTCACAGCATCTTGTTTCAACGCCAGCAGCTGCTTTATGCTTGGAAGCAGCGCATGTCAGCAGTAGCCTTCCTGCAGCTGCTGGCGGGCACGTGTGCCGCTACCAAAGGGAATGAATATTCATCGCATTCCACGCCTATGGGAGTGGACAGAAGTGAATATTCATTTCTCTTAAGTAGCCGCACACATGACCGCTGGCAGCTGCAGGAAGACTAAGGCTGACATAGTGTGCGCTACTAAAGAGCAATAAATACTCTCTGCTCTCCACGCGCACAGTCCCGGCATGCAGAGCAGTGAGTATTACGGCAGCTGCCCTTCAGCTTGCAAGCAACGCATGACATCCCTGCCATGTGCTGCTTACAAGCATAAAAAAGCTGCTGCCACCAGAACATGATGCTGCGAGGGAGCTAAGTAAGGTAAGTGTAATGGTCTTTTTCCCCAACAGCTGCAGGAACCTTTCCTTATAAGCAGAAAAAATGTAAAACCTGTCCATTTATAATGACCATGGACCAGATAAAGGTCCCCAACTCACATCAGGACTACAAGATTCCAGGTACTTTCAGCTGCGTCACATCTAATGTGGTGTACTTAATTATTTGTACTAAATGTCCAACTGGGGGTCTGTATGTGGGGGAGACCAGGCAAAAGCTTAGAACAAGGATGAATTCTCATCGCCACACAATAAGAGAAAAAAGAATGGATCTACCGTATATACTCGAATATAAGTCGAGATTTTCAAGTCCCCCTCTCGTCTTATATTCGAGTCATATACAAAGGGGGTCGGAGGGGGCGGAGGTGTCAGGTCATATTTACCCGTCCTGATGCTGTGTCTTGAGCCCCCAGCTTCTCCCCGTGCTCTCTCTTCCTGCCTTCAGCGGTCACGTGGTGCCGCTCATTAAAACTCATGAATATGCGCATATTCATGAGTTTTAATGAGCGGTACCACATGACCGCTGAAGGCAGGAAGAGAGAGCGCGGAGAAGCTGGGGGCACAAGACACAGCGTCAGGATGGGTAAGTATAGCGTCCAAGGCTGCTTGCTGCTGTCTTTCATCGGTCAGTGACTTCAGACAGCAGAGGGCGCGGTGACGTGGTTAGTGCCCCCTGCAGTCTGAACTTCACTGACTGATGACGTGGCAGATAGCGGTGAGCAGCCATGGATGCAAGACAGGTGAGTATCTGACACCCAGCGACGGAGAGGTGAGTATGTCATTTTTTTTATTTTTACATGCAGCAGCAGCAGCATGGGGGCAGCATATGGGGGAACAATCTATGCAGCTTCTTATGGGGGCAGCATATGGGGGAACAATCTATGCAGCTTCTTATGGGGGCAGTATATGGGGGAACAATCTATGCAGCTTCTTATGGGGGCAGTATATGGGGGAACAATCTATGGAGCTTCTTATGGGGGCAGCATATGGGGGAACAATCTATGGAGCTTCTTATGGGGCAGCATATGGGGGAACAATCTATGGAGCTTCTTATGGGGGCAGTATATGGGGGAACAATCTATGGAGCTTCTTATGGGGCAGCATATGGGGGAACAATCTATGGAGCTTCTTATGGGGGCAGCATATGGGGGAACAATCTATGGAGCTTCTTATGGGGGCAGCATATGGGGGAACAATCTATGGAGCTTCTTATGGGGGCAGCATATGGGGGAACAATCTATGGAGCTTCTTATGGGGGCAGCATATGGGGGAACAATCTATGGAGCTTCTTATGGGGGCAGCATATGGGGGAACAATCTATGGAGCTTCTTATGGGGGCAGTATATGGGGGAACAATCTATGCAGCTTCTTATGGGGGCAGCATATGGGGGAACAATCTATGGAGCTTCTTATGGGGGCAGTATATGGGGGAACAATCTATGGAGCTTCTTATGGGGCAGCATATGGGGGAACAATCTATGGAGCTTCTTATGGGGGCAGCATATGGGGGAACAATCTTTGGAGCTTCTTATGGGGGCAGCATATGAGGGAACAATCTATGGAGCTTCTTATGGGGGCAGCATATGAGGGAACAATCTATGGAGCTTCTTATGGGGGCAGCATATGAGGGAACAATCTATGGAGCTTCTTATGGGGCAGCATATGAGGGAACAATCTATGGAGCTTCTTATGGGGGCAGCATATGAGGGAACAATCTATGGAGCTTCTTATGGGGGCAGCATATGGGGGAACAATCTATGGAGCTTCTTATGGGGGCAGCATATGGGGGAACAATCTATGGAGCTTCTTATGGAGGCAGCATATGGGGGAACAATCTATGGAGCTTCTTATGGGGGCAGCATATGGGGGAACAATCTATGGAGCTTCTTATGGGGGCAGCATATGGGGGAATAATCTATGGAGCTTCTTCTTGGGACACCATATGGGGGAATAATCTATGGAGCGTTTCCCACCCTAGGCTTATACTCGAGTCAATAAGTTCTCCCAGTTTTTTGTGGCTAAATTAGGGGGGTCGGCTTATACTCGGGTCGACTTATACTCGAGTATATACGGTACCTGTGGCAAAACATTTTTGTATCCCTGGTCATAGCATGATGGACATTAAATTACTTGTATTAAAAGGTAACTTCAAGTCTCAGAGAGAAAGAGTATAAACTTATGACAACCTTTGACACTCTCCGTGCAGGAATGAATGTGTCGCATGGATTTATGTCTTTATACATCAATTAAGGAATTTGCTCCTCTGACCTTGTGGGGGCATCACAACACAGAACAAGACCTCAATTAGAGGACAATAAATCATTCACACTCCTTATCTACAGGAAAGATGTATATCTTTGTACCATGTTAGCCAATAGATAGAAAAATATTCAGAATTGAGAGTCCTGCAGTGGTTGATACCTTTTTTCAGAATTCAGAGTCCTCAAAAGGTATCAACCACTGAGGACTCTCAATTCTGACTATTTTTCACTCCTTATCTATTAACTGTTCCAATATTTATGGCCACAACTGTTTATCACTCTCCCATGACAATTCTGCTTCACATCACTTGTCTTATCTATTGCATTATTTCTGTGCTGTATTGTGCATAAATATGTGATTCTTCAGATTTTGTATTAGTCAATGCCTGATGAAGAGACTTGAGTAGTCTTGAAAGCTTGCAATGTGTTACCATCTTTTCAGTTAGCCATTTAAAGGTATCAACCACTGAGGACTCTCAATTCTGAATATTTTTCCATCTACTGGCTAACACGGTAGAAAGATATATATCTTTCCTGTATGATGTTTTACAGAAGTTTACTGAAGAACAGTCTTTGCTCGCCTATGTCTACAGGACTTTTAGTTTTCCGCCTTATGGTTCATCTAGATTTGGCATTTTGTACCCTCATCTGCCTTTATTACTTGGACTAACTGAATTTCTTGACTGCCTCAGCCACATTAAGTGGAGTTTATTATAATTCACTGGGGAGATCTCGGCGATACACACAAAGATTGTCAGAAAGAAAATCAATATTTTCTTTGTTAGTCTAAACTGTAGAAAACTGCAAAACCATGGGTCAAAGTTGTTGGCCCCGTAATTGCTCAAGCGCTGACTTGTTTGTCATGAGTTAATCAAGTTCCTGTCCTGTAAGTTTCAACAGCTTAAAATATAAGCGCTAGTATTAGGGAAACATTTCTGACTTGTACGACTGTAAGGGAGGGACAGGACTGTAGTCGTGACCCGGATAACCGCAATATCGAGGTCCAGTCCTTCCCCTACAGAAAATTGTAGTCTTCTCTCCAGCATACCTTCATCTCCAGATTCAGCTTCCTCTGGGCACTTCCTAGGCAATGACGGTCCCTCTCTCAGTCAACCCCCCATCAATGGAGACACAATCCAAGTTAACTTTAACACTTTCTTTACTGAGTACTTCACACATTACATCCACAGCTGGTACATTGTGACATTTGCTTGTTTCCTCATCTTTCCCTTTCTGGCTGTCGCTTCTTTGCAGTACACGCTTGGACTGGACCGTCCTAAACTGCTCCCCAGTTCCTTCCTGGCCTAACCTCACCATGATGACAATTGGTTGCCACTGGTAAAGCATCTGGCCCGTCTGTACCAAACTCGTCGAAGCTTCAGCTCCCTTCACTTCAGCTGTCCAGCCGACTCCTGCCCTAAAAGCATCGGCCCAGGTGACTAGTCACCACATCTTTCCGTTTCTGTACTGGCCCACTGCTATGACACACAGTAGCCATGGGTAACGTGGGTTGCAGCACTTGAACGTTGCGTGGCTGCCAAGCTGTCCGGGCCTATAGCCCATGTGGACACTAGGGTACCCTGGCCCCATCTGACCTAACTTCCTACAAGGTTCCCACTTACTACCCGGCAGCCCCTCCTACAATTAACCCTCTATAACCATCTATAGTTAAACCTATCAGGCCAACTAGTATGCCCTCATCTAGTGCCCCTCAACAGAACTACACTTACCCGAGTCTATAGGAACTATATACTAAAAGTGCCCTCCTCTAATGCCCCCAAAAGGATGCACTGGCTTACCCTAACTGTACATGCACAACAGACACATAATATTATGCAACAATATAATACAGACAATATATTACAGCTTTCTACAAAATGGTAACACATACATGTGGCAATACCATTACAGATGAGTGATAATACACAATTTATATGTAGCAGTACCGCAGGCATACACATATGTAAACATAATAACCGGAAAATAATCAGAAGGAAAGGAAGCAAGACAGACATCAAGTCTCACCCCCTTACACGATCATGCCCAGTCACTTGCCCGGGAAGTGCAATTGGAGGCCGGTGTACTGTATATTTACTTAAAGCTCCTGTAGAAAAGTATGGTATTGCTTTTGGAAGACATACCGGTCTAATATGTCCAGGAATTGTCCCGAATCTCATCCTCTGCAACCTGCCATCCACTCTTTATGAGTGGGCGATTGCTCTTCATGAACATTTTTCCAGGACTGTAAGTGCTGGAACTTTTTTTCCCTCACCATCCAGCATGCTTACTATTGTTCAATAGTTTGCCGGCCCTGAACTGAAACGTTGCCTTTTTGTTATTCCTATTTGCAAATTGGAAAAATAGAGATTCCAGGAAAAGCAATAACCCACTCCCACTTCCTGTAATCAGTCTCTGCTGCTAGAGAAACATTGCACTTTTTCTCTATGGATTTTGAGTACTCAAGATTTTCTTTCTGAGTGAAGGATTTAGAATCCACAGGATTCTCTATGAGTGACTGGAGAAAGCAGGAGTCACAGGCTTCTTCTATTAGTGGGTGGAGGAAGCAGAAGTCACAGGCTTTATCTACTAGTGGGTGGGAGAAGCAGGACTCACAGGCTTTAACTATTAGTGGGTGGAGAAAGCAGGAGTCACAAGCTTTATCTTTTAGTGGGTGGAGAAAGCAGGAGTCACAGGTTATCTATTAGTGGGTGGAGAAAGCAGGAGTCACAGGCGTTATCTATTAGTGGGTGGAGAAAGCAGGAGTCACAGGCTTTCTCTATAACTGGGTGGAGGAAGCAGGACTCACAGGCTCTCTCTATAACTGGGTGGAGGAAGCAGGACTCACAGGCTTTCTCTATAAATGTGACACAAGTCACTTCTCACAGCCAAGCCGTGAGTCAAAGTGGTCAAGGAGTCCAAGGTCAGAAGCCAAGAGGGAACGTCATAAACTGAAGGAAGAGACAAAAGCGTAGTCAGGTAAAGTTCCGAGGTCAGAGTACCGGAAGGATAATGGATCAGATCTGAAGGGGTTAAACAGCCGGATGGTCAGAACAAAGTCCAAGGTCAGGCAACAGATCAAACATACAGAACTCAAGACACAGGAAAGCACAAACCTCACATGCTGAATGTACGTCTGACAGAGTTCTGGGAGACACAGCTCAGTTAAGAAGCATGGCAATTAACTGGATTAATGAACACATGGAGACAGCTAACGCTTCACAGTCTGAGACTGGATAGCTGATCTGTCAATCAACACATTGACAGCTCAGCACGTCCCTGTACCAGATTGGATGGCCAAGCTGTCAAAGTACCGACAGCTTAAGCACACCCCTATATGAGATTGGACGGCCAAGCTGTCAGAAACTGCATCCCAGACACACTGAGAGGTGGAACTGTGACAATAATTTGGTAGAGAAAGCAAGAGTCACAGGCTTTATCTATTAGTGGGTGGAGAAAGCAGGACTCACAGGATTTCTCAATTAGTAGATGGAGGAAGCAGCAATCACAAGCTTTCTCTATGACTAAGCAGTTCTCTCTAGCTTTCTCTATGTGTGGAAGGAGGGAGGAGGACTCACAGGCTTTCCTAATGAGTGGGTGGTGTGAAGCAGGACTCACAGACTTTCTGTATAAGTAGGCGGGGTACCAGAACTTATAGGCTTTCTTAATGAATAGACAAGGGACTCAGGTCTCACATTTTAATTTATGAGATGGCAGAGAAGCATGACTCACAGACTTTCGCTACGAGTCCTGGCAGTGCTTACACAAGGCTTTAAATGAAGAAACAGAATCAAATAATTGAATACTATTAGTGATGAGTGAGTATGATCGTTACTCAAGATTTCTGAGCATGCTCGGGTGTTCAAGTATTTTGGGCGATCTCGGAGATTTACTTTGTGTCGCTGCAGCTGCATGATTTGCGGCTGCTTGACAGCCTGAATACATGAGGGGATTGCCTGTTAGGAAATCCCCACATGTATTCAGGCTGTCTAGCAGCCGCAAATCATGCAGCTGCAGCGACACAAATTAAATTTCCGAGCACGCCCACAATACTTGGAGAACACACGAGCATGCTCGGAAATCTCAAGTAACGAGCATACTCGCTCATCACTAAATACTATAAATCCCCAACTTAAGCGCCTCCCAACGTCCTGCCCTTCTGCTGTTCGAGACCTGACAGAGCGACTTTGAACAAACCAAGCACTAATTTCATGTCCACTTTTTTACCATAGTAATACAATAGTTCTATCACATTATTATTATTATCTGCCAAGTGACAACCAATGAAATAAGCAGAGAATTATTACAACTAAAGCCAATAAATCCCGTTCTGCCTAAATTCAGACCAGACTGCTACTCGTGTGTGCGGTGCGAAAGCAGCAGTCTCAGAATGACCCTCATTATTACATTGCCCAGCATGCCCCGCTCACCGCTCAACACTAAAACTTTTCCAGCACATTTTAATGCCAGCTTTGTCAGCAGTTCCAGAAGGAGATTAAGAAGGGAGGTGACAAAGAGCAGATAAAAAATACCAAAAAGCTCTAAAAAAAAAAAAAAAGCCAATAAGCAAAATGAAATGGAGAAGCCGATGAGCAATTTTAGAACAACCTGGAGGACGGAGGAGAAAAAAGAAAGGGATAAAATGTGGGGATGTGAGATACAAACGTTACTAGAGGGAAGGATAAAGTTTGTCATTTCGTGTTACAGCCTATATATTTCACTCGTTTCCACCTGTCCCCGGCATGGAATGTGATGCACAACTGGATGATACTCTAGAATAGCAGAGGCGGGTGTGTGATTACAGAAGTGAGCTCTGCAGAACATCCTGGGAGATGACGTTCAACAGCGCTGAAGAGCTTTATGCTGCGCTGCCCATCACTGTTGTAAAGGGATTTGCACTATGTGGCAGCACAATGCAAACAACCAAGGCAAAATAAATTCATGTAAAGCGATGTTTGAAAAAAAAAAAAAATGGAAAGTACGTGCTTCATCTTCGCAGTCCCCACATTCTGCAAGACAGGCATTTATATTACTCGGTGAAATACAGCACTGTAGTAACAAAAGAAGAACTGAGATTGCTACAGATTTTTTTGGACGGCATTTCTATTCCCAGTAAGGTGTTGTAAAGATTTCTTCCAATTATTTTATACCCATTATATGTGCTCTGCGTAGCGGAACTTCATCTCTACAAA
Organism: Dendrobates tinctorius; assembly: GCF_039654945.1. Lineage (NCBI taxonomy): Eukaryota > Metazoa > Chordata > Amphibia > Anura > Dendrobatidae > Dendrobates > Dendrobates tinctorius. The sequence continues at coordinate 7,871,792 of NW_027361863.1, forward strand.
CTCTCACGTCCAGGATGTTTTTCTCTGGATGTGAACGACATTTCAGCTATTAGAGCAACATTATAAATGTAATATCCGCTGTTAGTGCTTCTGCGATTCAATTCGGCATAACTTTTACATATTTCTAATTTATACTGGAGTACTGTGTACAGTTTTGGGCACCGGTGCTCAGGAAGGATATAATGGAACTAGAGCGGGTACAAAGGAGGGCAACAAAATTAATAAAGGGGATGGGGGAACTACAATACCCAGAGAGATTAGCAAAATTAGGATTATTTAGTCTAGAAAAAAAGACGACTGAGGGGCGATCTAATAACTATGTGTAAGTATATAAGGGGACAATACAAATATCTCTCCGAGGATCTGTTTATACCAAGGAAGGTGACGGTCACAAAGGGGGCATTCTCTGCGTCTGGAGGAGAAAAGGCTTTTCCACCAACATAGAAGAGGATTCTTTACTGTTAGGGCAGTGAGAATCTGGAATTCCCTGCCTGAGGAGGTGGTGATGGCGAACCCAGTCGAAGGGTTCAAGAGAGGCCTGGATGTCTTCCTGGAGCGTAACAATATTGTATCTTACAGTTATTAGGTTCTTTAGAAGGACGTAGATCTGGGGATTTATTCTGACGGAATATAGGCTGAACTGGATGGACAAATGTCTTTTTTCGGCCTTGCTAACTATGTTACTATTCCACAAATGGGTTGCATTCTCCACCAAAACGGACTCATTGCCTTAAGATGCAAACAGGGTTCACATGGGGGCACTTGGTCAGAAATGCACCAACTATGATGATACCATAACATATTTGGTTACATGTATCTGCATGTAGATTTTGATGTCAATGCAAGCTAAAGAAATACAAATGCTGCATTTTCATTTATTTTTCCTCTGCCCCCTCCAAAAAAAAGAAAGTGCCAAATTTAAAATAAAAAACATGTTACCTTTTCTTTCCCTTTGTGTTTGCAAGCAACCAGCATTTGACCGCTGAAGACAATCCATGACTTAAAGGGGCTCTCTATTGTAATAAAATGGCCCCCGTCACATAATTCAAACAGCAACCCATCTCAGTAATGTGTCAGGACAGGCTGTAGTATGAGGAAACTCAGACTGCTCTATTATAATCACACATCCTGGAACTGTCGGAGAAGGGCTGTGACAGGAGAAGAAATAAATATTCTCCTCGGCTCCGTGTGTATTGAAAAAAAAATGCTTTGCGCTCATTCAATCAGTGAGATTTATTTCTTCTTCTGTCACACACTTCTCCAGAAGCTTTCTTTAGTGTGCTTGTGATACAGCTGCTCTGTCATTTGAGACACAGGTCTCAGAAGCTATGATTCTTTAGATTATAGCCCCCCCGATCCATGATTAGAACGGGTTGCTGTCTGAATTATGTGATGGATATTTTATTCTTGAAGAATCCATTTAAGCACTTTTGTGCCATATTTTACTGACATCACCAATCATCGCTGTGCTATAATGATATTAGCAAGAGTAATAAAAAGTTAAAAAAACTTGTATCTCACTCTGGAGGATCCAGTATTTGTCATACATTACATGGACAGCCTATTCATTTTAATGTGAACTATGTAATGCGTGATTAGTCGTTTAAAGTTCTTTAAAAAATTCTGCCCTTTGCTGTGAGCCTAATGCATCCATCCAAACTATCCATTATCCCTTAAGACTTCCTTTAGGCTCAGGCAAAAAAACTCCATACAGTACCAAAACTGGGCTTCCATAGAGGTTCCTCCACCATACATCCGCATGCATACTCCCTTGGACAGTTTTTGAGAAATTATCCGAGTGGATACAGTGAGAATGATAAGTATAAAATAATAAATATAAAATAAGTATGCAAAGTAAGTAAGTAAAATAAGTATAAAGACTGGTAAATCTCTTGTCCTCTTTTGTTTCTAATCCTGCATTTTCAGCCACAAAAACTCCATGAGCTCAATTCCTCATTTGCATCTTTTTTAGTCACTTTTGTTTTTGTTATCTTTCTAAATTCTTCAAAATACTGTACTTGGTTTATGAATTCTACGCAAAATCAAAAATGTTTTTTATTTTGGCTTTTTTACCTATTTTTACAACTTTTTAGCAAAAAATTGTTGCAAAATTTGAGTACAAATTCCAGTCCTACAAACAAATTACTTCAAGGGGAGGACTTGAGTACATTTGCACAAAATGTTTTGAACCTTTTAAAAAAGTTGAAATTGAAGAATAGTCAACAAACATCTGGAAACTCCAAACCCTGCCCATAATGAAGAACAGGAATATAATAAAATAGACTTTAGAGAAAGGAACACTGTTGTGTCCCATGAATGGGAACAACTTGTTATGTATTCTCTATGTTATGCATTGCATTCTGCTGTTGCTAGGCAGAAGCCCTGCCCTTTGAAGTTTGTCCCTTCTTCTCTCCAGTAGTTGATGATGTTAGCCTTTGCTCCTCCCTTCTTTCTCGTTATCAGTTTGCTGTAGCCATTTTTTTTTAAATTCGTTTATTGAACTTCAGAACATAAAAATGTACAACATACAATTGGCCCATGTTAATAAACATTTTCCACAGAGCATACATGTTTCCATCCATTATTAAAATATAAAGCCAAGAAGTTACACACTATTTTTTTTTTAGAAGAACACGGTAGTATTGTACATAACCTTCCCAGTATGCGCAAAGGACAGTTGGTTATATATCATAAAACATGTATATCGATCAAATCACATAAGCCTTTTAACATATTATTCGGATGAGAAAATCTAATCAGAAATTCCTAAACTACGACTACCACTACATCAACCTATATCTACTATGCTGTAGCCATTTTTGGATGTACATGTTGTACTTCTCTGATTGGATTACTCTTTCCACCTGCTGAATTGTGCTTAGATGCGATGCAAGATTTCAGAGAAAATCAACTCTGTTTCTCCTGGACTCTTATTACAAGTCAGTGTGGCTGAGTTGGAACTATCTGAGGATGCATCGCATGTTAGTACAACTGTAGGGAGATGGACCGGGCTAGTGGTATCTCTCTTGCGCCAGAGCTGGAACTGTTGGGGCTGTCACCATTGTTGCTGGGGAAAGCACTTTCTGACTGGAAGAGACCTTTGCACCTGACTGTAGGGGGCGGGTCTGAGATAAAAGGGACAGGGTGCCCCAGGACGGGGCCTTTGGGGGGGGAAGACAGCGTGTGCTACAAGAGAAGGTTGACTCCATTGCCGCAGACCGACGCCAACAAGCAGGCCCGTGTTTCACTCTCTCATCTTCTATGCATACAGACTGTGTACCTACAAAGACCATTACTCCTCTTGTCTCTGACATTACTAAGACAAACCGGTCTGTACTGCTGACTGCTGCCAGTGTGCGACACAGTACTTACCAAATGGTGCACGCTGAAGGAAGTAGCGTGACCCCGACCTCCACTCCGGGACTTCGTTCACCAATTGCGGTGCCTCAGACACCCACTTGAGCAGTTCCTTGTTCCAGGAACACAAGACTACGCTTGGGAATGCCAGGATACGTCGCTGCCGTTAAGAGACAGTGCTTCACCTTTCTCCGGGATCAGTTCAGGGACTTCTCGCGTCACCTACGGCGCCATCGTGGGATCTTCCAGTCTCCTCCGTCCAGGAACCACAGACTGATAAGTTAATCCGTTATTGAACTTATACTAATGCTCTATAACTGTATACGCTTTGTTCACCTATATTCCCTCACTCTCTCTCTCCCTGCATGGTTATTACTGTTAATAATAATAATAATAATAATAACTCTTTATAAAAAAAACTGTCAACTCTTGTTCTGCCTCCTGCTCGACACTGCAGCCTGCATTCCTGCAAGTACCTTACATTTGGCGTAGTCAGCTGGATGCAGTCCAACAGAACGAAGGAGGCAGACCAAGCAGTTGGGGTTGGCCCTAGGTCCAGTATCTCTCTGGGGCAATGTTGAACAATTTGCAAAAGTTTACGGGAAGCAACACCATGTTATGGAGCTGGACTGAGCGCATAAGGGGAATGATGAGGATGCACCCCATGACCCCTGCATTGGAGGCCGAGGTGGCCATCATGGCATTAGATGGAGAAGCCAGAGACTCAGTTATGCTACGGCCTCCCAGAGAGCGAGACACCTTTAATAAGGTGCTCCAAATTTTAAAAGGCACATGGAGACCCCACGGACGTAGGGGAGCTGTGGACTTGTCTCTTTAGTCGCATGCAGAGGGAGGGGGAGACTGTGACTCAGTACATGAATGCACTGTAGGAGTTGCATGCTGTTATTGTCAAGAAAGACGGCATAGGAATAGGCCCTACGGATATAATGATGCGAGACCTTTTAGTGACGGGCTTGCGGGACGCGCTGACGAAACAGGCACTGCAGGAGTGTGTACGGGTAAACCCTCGCATGACTTTTTCTGAGATAGGATGCGAAGTGCGCACATGTGAACAGGAGCAGGGGGTGACAGTCCCAGTAGGGAAGGTCTGGAGCGGGGAGGTGTCCGTGAATGCAATCACTGAACCCCAATGGGTGGAAGAATTAAGGAAGGAACTTCTGGATATTAAAGGAGAGTTAGATGATGTTAAAAAAAGTCAGAGGCTGCCTCAAATCCGTTAGGAGGCAGGGAAGGCTCGGATTCCGGCCGAGATTCTAGAATGTAGCGTCGACAGAGACCCCTCACCTGCTTTAATTGCAGCGAGATTGGACATATGGCGTGGGAGTGTTCACGACGGGGTAGAATCCAACCACATCGTCCGTTAAACTAGAAGGCTCCGAGCCTTGGGGACACCGCCCGGAGTCAGAACAGATATGGAGGAGTAGTGGAAATCCCAGAAATCTAGTCTCAATGTGCCCTCTAGTCTGGGCCGAATTTTATGGTCAAGCAGTGCATTGCCTGGTGGACACCGGCTCACAGGTGACTATGATGCCCGAAGCCTATTTCCGGCGACATTTTCCTGAAAGGAAGCAGCCTGAGTGGGGCCAAGGGATAAAGTTGACGGCTGCCAACCAACTGCCCATCCCGGTCCCAGGGGTGGTGTGGATGCAGATCTCCATTTGTGGAAAGGATCTGGGACAGAAAGGTGTGGTGCTAACCCTGGGAGAAGTGAGTAGCGGACACAGTCACCCTGGGAATGAATATATTAAAGGCGTTTGGGAGTGTCCTCATCAACGAACCCTCTAACGAGACTCTGAAGTAGCGGAGCCCATATACCCCCCCAGAGGAGAGTATTCCAACAGTTATTCCGTGTAGCTCAAGCTCAAGAGTCTTTCAGTGATGGAGGGGCGTTAGGAAATGTGATCGTTCCTGCCTCTTCCAAACTCATTCTGCCCCCCGGTCAGACGGTACTCACTCTGCCCATTCAAGCTTGCACCCCGTTAGAAGTAGAGATCTAAATGGAGCCATCTTTTTCGGAGCAACTTCCCTCTGGACTCCTGGTGGCACGTACGTTAGCCATTGTGCATGATGGAACAGTTCCTGTGCATTGTGTCAATTTAGAAGATCAGGACATCACAGTTTCTCCCAAAAGTGAAGTAGCTCGGATTATGAGCATGTCTGAAGAAGTAATACCACCTCAGGCTGTGCAACTGAGAGTACAGCAGGGAGGACGGTAAACTCCTCTTTGACCGCGGAACCCCAACATATCCAGGAAGGATGACTTATTTTGGAACAGATGCGGGCTGAGATGAGCGAACTCACTCAGGCACAGGTGCAGCAGGTAGAAGCTCTATTGGGATGCTATAGAGACGTATTCGCTCATCATGAGGACGATTTCAGCTGCACTATGGCCATCACACACGAGATACCAACTGAGAATAACGCATCCATAAGAGAATGTTATCGACAAATTCCACCACAACTGTACCAAGAAGTGAAGAATATGCTAAGTCAGATGTTACAGAAAGGCATCATTAGAGAGAGTCAGTCCATGGGCTGCTCCTATAGTCCTAGTGTGAAAGAAGGACAGTACCCTGCGTTTGTGTGGATTATTGTAAACTGTATGCCTACACCGTGAGAGATTCATATTCATTATCAATGATTGAAGAATCCTTGTCTGCACTAGGAAAAGCCAAATTCTTCTCACCGTTGGACCTTGCCAGCGGCTATTCGCAAGTACCGATGTTGGAACAGGACCGGGCAAAGACCACCTTTATACTACCCATGGGACTGTTTGAATTCAACCGAATGCCGTTTGGCTTAGCCAATGCTCCTGGAACTTTTCAGCATCTTATGGAGAGGTGTTTAGGTGATTTGAACTTTGAAGCTACGCTCATCTATTTAGATGACATCACAGTCTACGCTGCTTCATTTGAGGATCATCTACAAAGGCTGGAGCAGGTGTTAAGTCGCCTTCAAGGACACGGGCTAAAAGTGAAGCCTCAAAAATGCCATTTGTTCCACACTCAGATTGAGTACTTGGACCATGTTGTCTCTGCTGAAGGGGTGAAACCATCTCAAGAGAAAATTGCTGTGATACAGGATTGGCCCACTCCAGAGATGGTGAAAGATGTTCAAGCATTATATTCACCTGTACATAATTGCTATGTAACATATATTTATTGCTGTTGTCTGTGTTATTTTATATGTAAGATAGGGACAGTGCAGTTAGGGAAAAGGGCCACTAGATGGCGGCACTGAGTACACTGCATGGTACTGTTTAGTTGTAGGACACTTAGAGGTTAATACTAGGAGGGGTAGCTGGGGAATAAGTTAAGGAGATTTCCTGTACATAGTCAGTCAGGGGTAGACCACTGTGTGTGCTCAGGAGGCCTATGGTCACGCGAGACCGCTACGTCATCAGAGATCATTTGCGCAATGCATCCCTGGGAAAGGAAGTTGCTGGCAGTGCCATGAGGGCCAGGAGGATTCCGGGGGCGAATGGAGAGTAAGTATATCTCTTTTTAATTTTTTGGCATTATTTTTAACAGGGATATGGTACCTAGGGCATGGATGAGATTCTCCTCTTCTCCAGACCCTGGGTACCATCCGCACATGAAACGCTCACTTCACGCATGGTGGGCATAGCCACATGCGTAAAGTGAGCTTTTCAATGCAATCCTATGGTGGCGGAATCGCAGCAATTCCGCAGAAATAATGGACATGCTGCGGATTTTACCGCTTTGCGATTCCACAGCGGAAAAATCTGAATCATTGGCACAGCAACTGCGGAATCCCATAGGATTGCACGGGGATGCGTTTTATTAGCGATTCCGCTGCGGCAAAAACGCGGCGTAAACGCATAAAAAACGCAACGTGGGCACACAGCCTCACAGTAAGTATATGGTTTTTACTTATTTTGATGGCTATGCAATAAACCTTTTTAAGGTACGACCAGAAGTCACAGCAACGGCATATTTGCTATTTTTTCCATCATCAGTCTAATAATCATCTCTGAACAGTAAGGAAATCAGAGCCTGGATGCAGAATAATGTAAATAGATTATTTTAAAGCAATTATAGAATTCCTCCTAAAAAGCATCGGGAATGGCTGGCCCGATACGTGGGTGAGTTGCAGTGCAAGTTCCTAACCAAAAGTTTATTTAGGTTAATTAATGTAAGTAATGTGGATCCGTGCATCAGCGAGCTAGAAAGCCTCAGATGCCTCCCAGTCAAACACCATAGCTTATTGTCCAAAAATACTTCTCCTATAATACATCACCGCAAAGAAGCTGCAAACCGAGGTGCACAACTATTAATATCTGTAGCAGTGATGAATAGTGACTGCCAAAGCAAGTGGTGACATTTATAAACCAATTACAGTCACATGGAATCCATATGTGCCAACCGTGTGTAATTGACACATTGTGACCGCAGAAAATCGCTTTTCTGTTAACACTGGATGATCTTTATAGAGGTGGTCTCATCTTCTTATATGTAAGGGGGGGAACAGGAACAGTGTCATCGGTCCGAAATACGCTCTGGAGCCAGAACTATCGGGGCCGTCATTACTGTTACAGGGGGATGACTTGACTGAACAGGGAGAGCTTGAGCACTTGACCGAAAGGGGCGTGGTAGACTTAAAAGGAGCGGAGCACGGGAAAAAGAGGGACTTGGCGGGAAGGGACTACAGAGCAGGACGAAGGTTGACTCCCTCTCCTTAATTACCGCCACTGACGCCAGTACTTTACAGACTGTCCTCCTCTCATACCCGCTACCCAGTGCCCCTCCACGAACGAGACCCGTGATGGGTAGTGCAGCAGACTTGCCGACCGTTCCTGAGCGCTGTGATTCTGTACAAGGTCTTGTCACCTCTGCGGCCTGTACGGCAGTGTGCTCCCGGTGTACCGCGTCACACTTTAGGAACCCACAGAAGGAATTGTATTCCCTCTCCAACGGACCCAAGATCAACATACCCAAGTTCAGCGGACCCAAGACCAATGGATCTGGAAACTTCGGCACGGTGAGGAGACAGTGCATCTCATTTCTACACAGCAGAGCCAGAGACTTTGTTCACGGACAGTGACGCCGTCGGGAACTGTTCCAACCACTCTCCAACAAGAACTCCAATCAATAAGTCATTACCTTCACTTTTTCCCTTCTTGTTGCATTTACTGTATAGTTCACCATTTGCCTTAACACCTCCCTGCGCGGAAGTTTCCCTGAATTCATATACAGTAATTGCTTAAGTAAACATTTGTTAACTCCTTCTCTGCCTCCTGCTGTTCACTGCATCCGACAGACCTTAACATACAGTTGTGGCCAAAAGTATTGACACCCCTGCAATTCTGGCAGATAACACTCAGTTTCTTCCTGAAAATGATTGCAAACACAAATTCTTTGGTATTATTATCTTCATTTAATTTGTCTTAAATGAAAAAACACGAAAAGAATTGTCCTAAAGCCAAATTGGATATAATTCCACACCAAACATAAAAAAGAGGGTGGACAAAAGTATTGGCACTGTTCGAAAAATCATGTGATGCTTCTCTAATTTGTGTCATTAACAGCACCTGTAACTTACCTGTGGCACCTAACAGGTGTTGGTAACTAACAATAACTAAATCACACTTGCAGCCAGTTGACATGGATTAAAGTTGACTCAACCTCTGTCCTGTGTCCTTGTGTGTACCACATTGAGCATGGAGAAAAGAAGACCAAAGAACTGTCTGAGGACTTGAGAAACCAAATTGTGAGGAAGCATGAGCAATCTCAAGGCTACAAGTCCATCTCCAAAGACCTGAATGTTCCTGTGTCTACCGTGCGCAGTGTCATCAAGAAGTTTAAAGCCCATGGCACTGTGGCTAACCTCCCTAGATGTGGACGGAAAAGAAAAATTGACAAGAGATTTCAACGCAAGATTGTGCGGATGTTGGATAAAGAACCTCGACTAACATCCAAACAAGTTCAAGCTGCCCTGCAGTCCGAGGGTACAACAGTGTCAACCCGTACTATCCGTCGGCATCTGAATGAAAAGGGACTGTATGGTAGGAGACCCAGGAAGACCCCACTTCTTACCCCGAGACATAAAAAAGCCAGGTTGAAGTTTGCCAGATGAGACAAAAGTAGAGCTTTTTGGGCAAAGGCATCAACATAGAGTTTACAGGAGAAAAAAAGAGGCATTCAAAGAAAAGAACACGGTCCCTACAGTCAAACATGGCGGAGGTTCCCTGATGTTTTGGGGTTGCTTTGCTGCCTCTGGCACTGGACTGCTTGACCGTGTGCATGGCATTATGAAGTCTGAAGACTACCAGCAACTTTTGCAGCATAATGTAGGGCCCAGTGTGAGAAAGCTGGTTCTCCCTCAGAGGTCATGGGTCTTCCAGCAGGACAATGACCCAAAACACACTTCAAAAAGCACTAGAAAATGGTTTGAGAGAAAGCACTGGAGACTTCTAAGGTGGCCAGCAATGAGTCCAGACTTGAATCCCATAGAACACCTGTGGAGAGATCTAAAAATGGCAGTTTGGAGAAGGCACCCTTCAAATATCAGGGACCTGGAGCAGTTTGCCAAAGAAGAATGGTCTAAAATTCCAGCAGAGCATTGTAAGAAACTCATTGATGGTTACCGGAAGCGGTTGGTCGCAGTTATTTTGGCTAAAAGTTGTGCAACCAAGTATTAGGCTGAGGGTGCCAATACTTTTGTCTGACTCATTTTTGGAGTTTTGTGTGAAATGATCAATGTTTTGCTTTTTGCTTCATTCTCTTTTGTGTTTTTTCATTTAAGACAAATTAAATGAAGATAATAATACCAAAGAATTTGTGTTTGCAATCATTTTCAGAAAGAAACTGAGTATTATCTGACAGAATTGCAGGGGTGTCAATACTTTTGGCCACAACTGTATATACCGTAGTTAAAATTGCAAAATACTCATAAAAATTAAGCAATTTTGCAATTTACCTCTTATTTAAAAAATAGTCAAGAACAGAGGGATTTTTAATTCTATAGTATACTGCTCGTTGCCTAAGTTACCAGCCACTTCTGAAGTCTATCACAGTTGTCTGGTTTCCTAGGCAAGAAGTGCATACTTGCAAACACTGCTGTGAAGCCGGCAGGATCTCTGCGATGGAAAAAGTGTCTTTGTGCACCTCTGCTGATGCAGAGGCAAAGCTGACTCTGCTACCAGCATCTTACAATGCACAGTTCAGACCGGCGGCAGGAGCGCAAACAGGAATCCAGGGGGGACAGAAGAGCAATGCAGGAGCACAAGCAAGAATCTGGGAGGAAGAAGAGTAATGCACGAGCGCAAGCAGGAATCCGGGATGAAGAAGAGTAATGCAGGAACACAAGCAGGAATCAGGGAGGTAGAAGAGTAATGCAGGAGCGCAAGCAGGAATCCAGGAGGAAGAAGAGTAATGCAGGTGTGCAAGCAGGAATCCGGGATGAAGAAGAGTAATGCAGGAACACAAGCAGGAATCAGGGAGGTAGAAGAGTAATGCACGAGCGCAAGCAGTAATCCGGGAGGAAGAAGAGTAATGCAGGAACACAAGCAGGAATCCAGGAGGTAGAAGAGTAATGCAGGAGCGCAAGCAGGAATCCAGGAGGAAGAAGAGTAATGCAGGTGTGCAAGCAGGAATCAGGGAGGTAGAAGAGTAATGCAGGAGTGCAAGCAGGAATCAGGGAGGTAGAAGAGTAATGCACGTGTGCAAGCAGGAATCCAGGAGGAAGAAGAGTAATGCAGGAGTGCAAGCAGGAATCAGGGAGGTAGAAGAGTAATGCACAAGCGCAAGCAGTAATCCGGGAGGAAGAAGAGTAATGCAGGAGAGCAAGCAGGAATCCAGGAGGCAGAAGAGTAATGCAGGAGTGCAAGCAGGAATCCGGGAAGCAGAAGAGCAACGTGCTCCAGAAGATCAGAATAATATTTTAAGAGAATGGAGTCAAACTGCTAAAAAAAAAAATCAGTGCCGCAGTTTTACACTTTTTTTTAACTTGGATTTACGATAAGTTTCTGCTCTAAAATCCACATTAAATGTTTCACATACTTTTTGAATAATCTTCCTACTGAAGATTTTAGTGCTTTTTTTCCCCACGTGCTTTATTCACTATACAAAAAGAAGTAACATGGTAATTCTTAAGTTATTTCTGCTAGAGAAAAAGAAAAAGCTCCATACTTGGTCAACGAAAGAACTAAGCAGAAAAGAGATCCATACACAAAAAAAAAATATGAAAAAGCACTTAAAGTCCTCAAATAAAAAACACACTCAATGTGAACATACCCTAATAATGAAAAAGTCTTAGGAAACTGTGGTATCTGATAAAAAAAATTTTATAATTGAAAATCTTATGCAGTCTGGAGGTGATGGTGTAGAGTTGACAAATCTTAGACTTTCTAAATCACTAATAGATTACTAAACTAAACTTTTAAAAAAACTTTGTTTTAGTTGTGTTGATTGATGGGGTTACGTATCGTGAGCTCTCTACAATTGCTCAAACCCCGGAGCCAAAGTGCTCGGCTCATACCTGAATACATGCAAAGCGGAGTATGAGCTCAATAGAAAGTCCGTGGTTCCATCCACCACTCACATTAGAAAACTTTTGCCCTTCAGTTTGAGTGATGGTGGTTTTTTGGGACCTGGTCCAGCACTGCTTAGTAGTAAGCAATGCCAGATGCTACGGGTCCGAATAAAAGTGTCTGGCAGAAAATCCTTTGAAAAGTTGTCAATTTTTTGGGCAATGGAAAAATTTGCTAAATTTGTAAAATTTCTGTATTTTCACACCAGTTCTGGCCATCTCAACCATACTGGGTAGAGAGTGGGCTAGACGGGGTATGGCGATGTCGAAATAAATTCATCATAAGTTACGTTGTGGCATAACTTATGCCAGAGATGTTACTCCAGGATTGGTGAGGTGCACGGAGGCCAATGCCATTGAGAGGCTGCAACAAATTAAATAATTTGGCGCAATTTAGCCCACCACACCCCTTCATTAAGATTGGTGTGTACAATGCCAGTCTTTATGAATCGGCATCTTAAAGTTTAGAAATAATTATTGGGGAAGAGGTACTAGTAATGTAATTAAATTTCACCTCCAATTGGCACATTTGGATCAATTTAATACCCATTTATTTATTACTTTGGGTGCTTCCCAAATACATCTTCATATGTTGCCTTAAATTTAAAGGGGTTGTCCATGAGCTGATATTGATGGTCTATTCCTGGGTGGGTTCATTCATCATTAATACTAGATTGATGGGGGTCCTTTAGATGATGGGGTGCCAGGTGTCAGACCCTAACCGATCTGACACTGACGACATGTCTAATCAACCATCAATATCAAAGTCTTGGACAAACCCTTCAATCCTGTGTCGAAAAAGAAAATGAAGCTGCATGACCTCTGCAGACACAGTGGATTGTCCCTAGGGACCTCTTATATCTGGAGATCATCCTAACCAGGAAGTTATAGATGCAGCAACTCATATGGAAGAGCCCCTGTGTAATGAGGGTCTCCTTGATTGTGAAGGATTTCAGGAGGTCAGACCCCCATGATTAAAAACTGATAGCCTATCCCGGGGATTGACCACTGTTGTTAATAGGCATTGTCCCATATCGTATATTTATGAAATATCCACATGATCACGAGAACAGGGCACCATCAGAATATCGAAACCCCTATCTAAATCAATGTAGACAGTCGTGGCTCCCACTCCATTTCTGGTGGTGTTTGATGAGGTCTTGTTCTCAAGACAGATGTGGGTTTCAGCAGTAGGACCATGAATATGTCATAAATGTATGAGATGGGTCAACCCCTAAAACTCTAGAAGAACCCTACTAAAGGGAGGATTCCACTCAAACCATAAAATTAGCCACCATTTAAAGTGCAGCCATATTAGTTGTTTATGGGTTTTTTTTATAGGGGCCGTTGTGAAAACAGGACCTCTTTTCTGATAGAACATGCTAACACTATGACAAGTGATTATTACTTTCTGAAAAAAAAAGAAATAACTTACAGGTGACAAACAACTTGGCTGCATTTGTTGTCACCTTGGCAAAATGGCTTCCGAAATATATCAAAATAATGCCGATATCTCTGTAAGTACAGAATATAAAATTACCAAACTTTGGGAATTAGTCTAACTTTTAATGCATTAAAATATGGCTATTTCTATTTACGCGGTAAAAAAAATTCACCTTGAAATGACCTTGCCCTAGTTCTTTACCAAATTAATATCTCCTTTAGTTTTTTTATTTTTTTTCAAAGCGCCATACAGACGGTACATTTCTTATTCTCTCCCGCCATCCTTCTCACCCTGCCTGGTATTTTACACTGTGTGAAGAATGAATAACTAATGAGAACCTCAATTGGAATGACAGAATAAAGACTCACAACGGGAGCGGGAGCCAAAAAAGCTTCAGAGCAAAGTCTAAGAAAAAGTCCTTATTATTTAAGAAGGTTTGAGGGTCCTTGACCCTTCGGAAATCCGGCGGGACGTTTAGCAAATTAACAAGTCGTTTCCTATAAAATATACAATAGTGCCTCGGCTGACAACGTGAACGCCATTAAACGGCTCTGTCATTTAAGTTGCCCTCGAAAAAAACCCACTTTTTTCAAAAAAATACGACTATAGATGTTAAGGACCCAAGTAAGGGAATGTCTGAAGTTTCCCGCATTAGCATAGAACTTTCTAGAAATAATTGTGAACTATGATCCGTCGCTGGAACAGTGTTTAATATTTTAGTCGCTTTAATAAAGTACAAGTAGACTTTATGCTCCAACGTAGTTAACATGTATCAAAGGCCGTGTACCACAAAGGCGAGCAGTAGATCTAAAATAATTGAAGGACCGCCAAGGGACCCTCACGATAATCCACATAACATGGCTTTCACATTGAGAGTCCTTTACTTTTTTCCTGTCTTCGAAAAGTACAAGAATACCGTTCTAAATCTGCAAAGTGAATTATCAAATATTAATACAACAAACCATCAACATTGGCAAAAACATCTATAATATAATGCTAGGAGCGTCACTCTGTCCGAAGCCTTTATAGACTGCGCAATCTCGACGTGCCTGCACAGTCTGGACTCCAGAATTACGCATCCGGGAATGAGGATTGTGGCCCAGGAGATTGCGGTAAGCGTAAGCACTGAACACATACCGCGATCTCCGGCACAACAACTTACCTATCCGGTATTGCCGCTGGGTCTCTTCGGCCCGGAGGCCGGGACATGAATCCTCCGTCGGAAATGGCGCATACGTATAGCGCACTTCAGGCGCCATTTTGTTGGTGAGCGGAAATTATTGAAATCAGGCCGTGATGTCAGGAGAGGGCGGGTGGTGGCACCAGAATCGGCGCCTACGCAGTCCGCGCTTTGCGGCGCCATTTTTATAGATACGTCAGCGGAGCAATCCAGCCACTGAATATATATATAAAATACGTCAGCAGAACAATCCAGCCACTTTTTAGTCAATATGTCAATACATCTATCTATCTATCTATATACAGTATATATATATATATATATATATATATAAGTTTAAACATGTTTCTTTGTACTGTGTCAGCCAGTAGATATCATCTTTGCAGTTAGCCATTGAAAGATGCCAACCACTGAGGAATCTGAAATCTAAATATTTTAATGAAAGTTTATAACCTTATTCATTCTGTAATTTCATAATAATGCACATGCAAATATTTTAAATTTCCAAAATTGATTTTGATACGCATGGTGTAGTAATTCATTCCGCCTGCGGAGGCACTGCAGGAAAACTGAACACAGGATTGACTCACAAATTAGCTTATGAATTGAATGACATTCTGAATGTGTTCACAACCAAAACAATGTGGTCCAAAAAGGGCAAACTCATGATGTATGACATACAAACAGTCCAAAAATGGAAGAAATCACAAAGCCAGTAACATGAATAATCTCTAGCCGGCGTTCACATGTTGTATTGTGTTTTTTTTTTCCCTTGATCACATAACCAAAGTGTTTGTGCTGAGCTTTTTGGAAAATTGTGCCAAAACAATATATTTTTTTAAATGTTTCTGACAAAATGTGGCCAAAATGTGTGAAGACGGCCATATTGGTCACTAATTAATATATTAATAAAAAAGATCACAACATGCCAAAAAAATCAAGTAAAAACTGGACATGATGGTCCAAAAACACTCCTATAAAAAAGACGCGCCTTTAGTGATCTAATCACTGCCGCCATTCTTAGGAAACTAATCAAATATGCAAATTAGGGTGCTCAGTGCACCCTGAGTGTGGCCAAAATGCTGAGTGCACTGTTCCACCCACTGGTTTTGCACACTCCTCCTCCTTCACTGGTGACTGGCAGCGCAGAATTGCCATCAGCAAGCACTGTCTGCAGAGAAAGCTTTGGCCAGCTCTGCCAATCAGAAGTGAGGAAGGTGGAGTCTGCAAAACCAGTGGGTGGAACAGGGCCCTCAGCATATTGGCCACACCCAGGGTGCACTGAGCACCCTAATTAGCATATTTGATTAAAAATCAGTTTCCGTAGAATGGAGGTAGCGGTTAGATCACTAAAGGTGATCCCCTTTAAGTCAGGAACAAACTACAAAGTCAGAAAGTTTATGTTTTAGATGAGATTATAAGAATCTGATTCAGCAGGACTCATCCATTGTGCTATATTATTATACACAGTTTCGACTTTTACTTCTATTTTCCTGGTTACATAACGGCCAGAAGAGAATTTTGTTTAGTAGCACAAGAACAATTTGGCTAAATGCGGTCCATATGCTGTTAATTCCCCGTGGAACATTTTGATTCATTGTGTTCCTATGAAGCGCAGCTGATGCTTTGGCTTTATTCGAAGTTGCGTAATTTCAAATGAACAAGGGATATTACGGGTACATTCCACAAAGAACTGATATGCAAAAAAACTTTGCTTGAGAACCTCAGTCCACGCTGGGATTTTCAAATGCAACGCCATCAGGGGGCAGAGGCTGCGGTCATGCTCTCTCAGTGAAACAAAGCGTCATAAGTGATTGGGTTAATGGTTGGGCTTGTCCCTGCACAATGTGCACAATAGCAGTTCGCGCTCTGTTGCTAGCTTAAATCAGCATTAACGAGCCGGCAACAGAGCACAGTGCAACCCCTGCAAGTGACATCACTTGTTTCTGCACACAGGATATTCTGACAATGCACTCTGTTACCAGCTCATTACTGCCGATTCAAGCCGGCGAGAGCGTGCACTGTCATTGTGCACATTGTACCATGCACATGGCACAGGGACTAGCCCAGCCACTAACCGAGTTATTGATCACACTTCATTTATGAGAGGGGAACTGCAGCTTTCGCCCCCTAATAATGCTTCATTTGAGTTTCCCAGCATGCAATGAAGCGTCATCCATCAAAAAGGAAGTGAAAAAAAAGCAGTTAGTATAAATAGCAAAGGAGCGGGAATTTTTAATTCAATTATATTAGAAAATAGTTTAGATTATGGCATTAAATAGATAGGAATTTGGGATGAAAATGACTTTGGACCACCCCTTTAAGATGCTATAAGGAAGATCAGCATGGGGTCCGTTTTTTTTTTTTGCGCACCGACAGATTCAAATAGACTAATCTCCTCTGAAATACGCAAGAGACTTGCACATGCCGTGATTATTTTCACATTATTTTCAGTTTGTGTAAGAAAACGCTTATCTGAACAGCCCTCGGTCATATGAACGTACCTGAATTGTGCGTTTTTTTGTTGTTGCGCTTTTCATTGCAAAAATGCTTGAAGTTTTTAGAATGTTTTACAGTGAAATATGGGGTTAAAATCATGTGAAAAATCAAAAGTGACCACAGATGGCTGAAAAAAAAGTAAAATCTATGATTAGCATTAGTAATCAAAGCAGCATCGGTGCCTGCGATCTGTCTGGCCTCCTGAGATCGCTCCTTAATGAGAGTAATAGGATTTCGGTGACTTTTTTTATGCTGCAAGAAATATAAATGATCGATGGAGCAAAGCGCTGCACTCGAGTTCTGTAGAATTACTATTGATAAGTAACTTGATTTAGTACCAGGTATCCACCGAAGTAAAGAGTCCAGGCCAAATGCCCTACTTGGCAAACGGGCGCATCTTTCATCTCGGCAGCCTGGATAGCTTTCGGCAATCAAGAGTCAAGTGCAATCTTGGCGTTCTTGCAGGAGCAGTTCTATTTAATGTAAGGCCGGTAGGAAAATCTGCACAGTTCTCCCTGACAAACCTGAACAAGTAAGTTGTACCCATCAGTACTATACTCCGGAGGTACAGAACAACTTAAAGTAATATTCCAAGGAATTAAATAATACCGTATGGAGGAGAGTAGGAAACGGAATTGACAGCACAAATATATATATATACTTTTTGGCCATATAATCATTTTAATAAACTTTTCCAACTCTCCCTAAACTTCCACAAGGATCCGCTAAAAAAAAAGGAGAAACCTCCCGGATTCCAGGAAGAGTTGGCAATGACCTTAAAAGCTGCTGAATTCTCTCGATTCCAGGTGTTTATTTTTTTTTCCTTTCATTGCACATTTAGATGATGTTAAATTGGGGTGTGGATGGGGCACGACCTATAAATGGGGGAAGTACGGGTAAAAATGTTCAATTCTGCTTTTCCACTGCAACATAATTGTTTCTTAAATTAAAGGGGCATTCACATCTCGCATAGCGATGGTATACGATAGACATACTATCACTAGAAATGAGCGAATCGTTTTCAATCAAAAGGAATTTGCCTCAAGCTTCATAAAAAAAAAAAAAAATGGATTCTCCAGAATTTGATTGTTTTACAATTCAATTTGCATGAATCCCGTAAAAAGGCTGGGAAGGGGTTAAAAGAAAGGTATACTCAGCCGGTCTTTACTTGACAATCATTTGAGTCCTTTGACATTCAGCAAATCTGGAGTATCTCAACCTATCTAAGACTTTGCGGCCAAGTCAGTGCAGGAGATTCAAAGATGCATGACGCCGGAAGACAAGACCGAAGAAGACGACCGGGCCTTGAGTAGGGCTGCTCAATGGGTCAAATGAGGGCCGGGAAGGGGTTAAAAAGGTATACTCAGCCAGTCTTTACTTGACCATCTTTGGAGTCCTACAGCACCCAGCAAATATGGAGTTTCTTGAGCTGTCTAAGACTTTGTGGTCAAGTCAGTGCAGGAGATTCAAAGATGCCTGACGCCGGAATACAAGACCGAAGAAGACGATAAGACTGGAGAGGGAATGCACAGCGGGACAGGTCAAGGCCGAGTATAAATTTTTAAAAAAATGTTTAGATATGTTTATTATGTTCTGGGACTATCAGAGTAATAATGTAAGTTTGATTTGAAGCGAGTCAAATTTCCTGGACAAATTTAAGCAAAAAGCAGAATTCGAATTCCAGCAGATTCACTCGTATATCACTAAGAGCAGGTGCAGACGACTCTATGTTCTCTATCCGAGAAAAAAGGTCCGATTATGCTGATCAGACTTGGTCACAGTGGAGAATTTAAAAAACTTTCTCCGTTCAGTCGGTCCGAAGAAAATCGAACCGTAGTGTAATGTCTGTAATGTCATCCAAGTGCGGTTCGATGTTTTCCACTGACCCACAGACGTGAACGAGAAAGTGCCATCCACTTATTGGAGGCAAATCATGCATTCCGCAATTTTTTTCCTCGCACCACTCAGCGCAAGGAAAAAATCATGTGCACTGCCCCATAATATAACATTGGTATGAGTGAGAGCTGATGTTTTCATGGATCGCACTCGGATCGAAGCAACGTTTCTCTGTACGAGCCTTATCACTTATTGATCAGGTGGTCCAACCAATCACCACATTAAAAGTGCGTTGATGCAGCGCTGAGGCTCTTGCACAGTCTTCCCCTACGCGGTGGCACCCTGGCCATAGAACAGCAGTTCACATGAATGGAGAAGCGGTGCAGCGCTCTGTACAGTCAGCTAATGCTAGATTTGAATATATTTGCAGACCTTCAGATGGCGCAGTCTAATGTTCTGCCACCGTTAGTAAATCTGCCCCAATGTGCACTGTATACAGTATATATTGCATTATAAGCACTTACTAATACTATCTCTTACCTGCTCGGGCAGGAATATCTGCTGATTCTCCGAGCACAAGCTTCACCCTTTTAGCGTGAGTCTTCCCCTGATAGTGGGATTCGGCCACGATTGCGGAGGTGAAGAACATGTTGCAGAGGGTGCAGCACTTATTTTTGTCCACTTCTGTCTCATCACTTTCCTGTTCAATCAATAGAAATAAAATATCTGTCATTACTTTATATAATAATGGCGACAAGCAAAGGGAACGGTCAATGTCACCTCCACGGTGAGTATTCAGACGGCACAATAACTGCAGCGGGAAAAGTTTTATACTTTTAGGTAGGGAGGACGCTGCGATCAATATCGGCACCGATTTGTTCGGCATCCAGTGGATTTTCTCATTTGCTAAAAACATGAGTTCAATAAGAAGGGAAGTAGCCATTGCTTGGGTAGATGAGAGCTTTAGAAATTTGTCTTTTATTTGTAGGGACCAGACTGGGACATTAAGAATAGAACTTAAATCTTTAAAACATTTTCTGTGTTATTCCAAGCAATACACCGCATGTCAACGCAATACTTCTACAATTATCAAACTTTGCAGAAATCGATAATATAAGAACGCTTGTAATTTATTTTATCAGAGTAATATGCTTCTTTCTCCATTTATGAGCCTCTTCTTCCCGCCCTTTTACTTGATCTTATTATTCACTCTGCTAAAATCTGTACTGGTTAAAAGAATGCAGGACTGTCAGCTCACTGAGAGATCGGATTACATATGAGGATACACAGTTATAGAGAGGTACAGACACAGAGATCCATGTTGCTGCTGTTTACTAGCAAAGTGTTTTATCTCACCCCAGAGTTGGATTCACTGCAGCACTGCTCAGTACTGCTGTAAAATGTCATCAATGCTGCTGCAGCTTCTGAACATGTGCTACATAGAGAAAGGAGAGCAGAAATCCCTTCTCTCTAGCAGCTAGTTCCTACCCACTAGAGATAGACCCCAGAGGGGAAAATTGGTGAGAAACACATTCCTGGTCTCCGGCTTCTTAATAGTGCTGCATCAATGCCCCTTCCCCACCAGATTTTTGCTTAAATAGAAGTGTCACGTACCCACTTCTCAGCACGTGACTTGAAGGTGCGCCTGCAAGGGTTAATCTATCTCCTCTCACTCAGTCCAGCATTCAACCTCTGCTCTATGATGCAGTAGGAGCATAAATCACACCCCGACAAAGACCCCGCATCCCGCTCATACACGCTGCCACCACTCACCGAACACACCGGTGATGAGTCCTGGAAATATTACTACTATCCGCCAATCACATTTCTTCCGGTCATGCGCAGGGTGGCCCTACATCTAAGTCGCGACTAATAGTTTATATTTCGTAGTAATGGTTCCCATTTTTTATAGTGTATGAGCTCCCTGAATGTGCATTTTATATGCGGGTTAAATTGACTATACATATTTTTGGTCATGCGCACGGTACCTCTGTACGTGTTTCTAGGGACACCTTACATTCATAGATTGCGGCGGCCATCTTCTTCCGATTTTTGTGGCCACAGGTCTTCCGGTCATGCGCAGTGTGGCCTTACATCTAAGCCGCTACAAATAGTTTATATTTCTGCGTAATGGCACCCAGTTTTCTATAGTGTATGCACTCCCTGAATGTGCGCTTTATATGCTGGTGAAATCTTGTATAGCGCAATGGTTTTATATAGCATTAGGTTCATTAATTGTACTGCAATAGATGGAATATGATGGGGCGGACACCATGCTAATTGGTAAACACGCCCTCCGTCTTGGATTGGCTAATTTCGCTCTATGCGATTGGTGGTCTTAGGTATATAAACTTACCCGTCTCCCATAGGCGCCACCCCCTGACAAAGGCTGAGGGCCGAAACGCGCGTTGGGGAGGGCGTCTATCCCAGGAGACCAGGAGAAGTGTAACTTGTAAGTGATTACGCTTTACTGAATACTTACCTTATTTTTTGTGAGTTCTATGGTGATTTTTTGTACCGTTCCTGGTCTATGATAGAATTAACCCATACATTGACATCTATCGATGTCTTTGGGTATTACCGATATTAACTCTATATGGCATACTTATACAAAGACACCTACTGGTGGATCACTGTTCTGCACTAACATTGCACTTTATTTATATTCACAACGCAATTAATATATATTAAATCTTTGGTTTGCACAATTGTGTTTGGCACTTTATTATTGTTATTTAACCCTTTATGCACTTCACAGTAGCACTGCCTGCATCATATATTTTTGTGATACTATTGTTTTTTACACCTTATACGGTATCGGTATGACCATATAATTGGATAGTATGCACCTCTTTTGTATATGTATTTACATTCTGATTAATATCATTTTGAAATTAATGCTTTGCTATTTTTAATATTATTATGTGATAAATAAAATATATATATTTTTTTACTCATGGGACTTATGGTCAAGAGTTTTCTTTTGTGGTATATTCTGACCAGGATCACACACTCTAAGGCTATGGATTCTTTAGCGCATACAAGGTTCAAACTTATTAAAGTTTTAAGCTTTAATAGAAAAGGTACAGTGCTTACAATAAAAGGATATAAAATATGGAAATAAACAGTGACATACAAATATGCAAAAACAGTGGTAAAATAAAAGTGAAAAAAAGGTCTAAATTTTGTAATCTGGCATTCTCCTCCCTGGGGGGGGGTGAATATGGAACGGCTCACATCAGATTGGCTGTCCCTCAGTCTGTGAACATCTTTCTTTGTGTAAAGGCCTAATTTATAGATTTAACCTGGAGATCAGATTTATGGACCAGCCTCTTATGTTAATATTCTAATTGCTGGTTTGTGACTGGATCATGGAGCCCAATGAATACTTTATTTTTCTCTGAATGTTATTTGTATAACTTTTCTTTTTCATAGTAAATAGATAGTGTCAGGCTGCAATTTAGAATCTCTCCATCAAAGACACTAGGAGGTGTGAAATATTTCCAATTCCCTGTGTGTTCTCAGGAAGGCCCCCTGGGTTCTCAGGATAATATGGGTTGTGAACTTTGTGAAGAGCTGCAGCCTGGAAACATTCGCTGTCACCTTTGTGAGACCTGCATCCTAGAACAGATGTTTGTTAATTACTGCTGGTCATACATCTATACATACACATATTTCACTACAGGAAGCGTTCTGGTATTTGTGTTTAGTGTATTTATTTTTCTAATTGTTGGCAATATTTTTTGTGGAAATCTTGCAGTCCTTACACCGGCAGCTGAGGCTTTTTTTAGACTTTAATTTCATGCTGTTTCAGGAAACACATGAACATTAGCCACAATTTACAGATCCCACCCTGTTTTTTTTGCATTGAAGCCTCTAAAGAGCGTGTGCAAAAGTAACTATAAAGGTGGAGGAGGCGAGCGGTGACATCGCCTATTGTGATTGGTGGATACTGTTTTATTAGCTGTGTACAGAGTTGTTCCCTGTCCTTGTAATTCTGAGTCTGATGACAATAATCCTGCTGGAAACTCTGGTCAGTGTGAAAATTGAAAAATTATTAACTTAATTTTATTTTTTGAGTATTAAGTATTGGTAAGATTGTGTTATGAAAAAAAAAATACATTGCATTTTTTTTTTAATACATGTAACGAAATCCTGATTTAGACTATAGGTCATTTTCTGACGATAGCTTCCTGGAAAGACCTGCTGCTGCCTGTGACCAGCCATTGAATGATTAGTATCCCCGGGCAAGGCTGGTTTCATGCAACCTGTTTTGCAGTCTGATTTCGAACCTCACTGCACGGACTGGCCAGGGGTCTTCCGACCCACACTCGACAATCTCATAAATGCTCTGCTGGGAATTGTTCTCTCAATGTAGATTCCACAAAGTGACTAACGGTGCATATGCAGCGATGCAACCGCAACACATGTGGGAAACTGCACTGATGTACAAGGGACATGTCGTGTTTACCTGCATCTGTCTCTTTAAGAGCTGACACGCCACTATGGAGGGAGAGATTGGCGGTAATACAAGGAGAGGGATGTCAGGTGCACAGGTGAGCACAGCATAACCCAGTCGGTTACAGCACTGTGACCCCGAGATTTACTACTGCACTGTCTGCAGACATGAAAGCAGAAATCTGCTGCCAGGTTACAAGTCACCATAAGATTAATTTTCCTCTCTAGATATGAGATAGATAGATAGATAATAGATAGATACAGTAGATAGACAGACTGCTGAAAACTGAAGAAAGGAAAGAAAGAACGAAAGAAAGAAAGAACGAAAGAAAGAAAGGAAGGAAGAAAGAAAGAGAGAAAGAAAGAAAGAAAGAAAGAAAGAAAGAAAGAAAGAAAGAAAGAAAGAGAGAAAGAAAGAAAGAAAGAAAGGAAGGAAGGAAGAAAGAAAGAAAGAAAGGAAGAAAGAAAGAAAGAAAGAAAGAAAGAAAGAAAGAAAGAAAGAAAGAAAGAAAGAAAGAAAGAAAGAAAGAAAGAAAGAAAGAGAAAAGAAAAATAAAGAAAAAGAAATAAACAAATGAGAGAATGAAAAAAGATAAAAAAAAGAAACCAACAAATAAAAGAAAGAAAGAGACATAATTCCATGTCAATCATCTGTATACTATTGGGCTTGGATTTATAAATAATCCTTCAGCACATGCTGTGGTTTCATGACACCTAGCCAGATTCAATCAGACAAAGGATTCACACCCCTACCTTGCTAGCTGGTATGCAACTTTCTGCAGGAAGACCCCCTGTGGATCTAAGCCATGCGGCCTGAGTCCTTTGTTCAGACAGCTAAGATTTCATAAAGGCGTTATGGAAATACTATACATCCTACTTTTCCATCGTATATATTTTTCTGAAATCCCCAGACCAGGGAAAGTTCCTGTCTGGGTCTCGAGTCATTCTACCACGCACGGGAAAAGAAATATATAGAACAGCCACAAGCAGCTACATAGCAAAATTGTGTTTAGTCTCTATGAGTAGCAGGGGCCCGGTCGGATCCGTTGGCTCCAGATATAGTGCCCATAACAGACTTTTGACACATATCGACAGAAAGATAGATAACTGGGATGATAAAACATTCCACCTGCTGCTCACAATCAGTAAAACTGTGATTACCGCCACCATTAAAGAAAATATTCATCATGGCAAAATGTTGGTGTAAAAATGTCACCATAACTTATTGGGGAAAGGCATAAAGCAGTTACATGGAGCAATAAACCTGCCAGGGGCATTGATCCCAATCATCTAATGAATAATTCACAATTAGCGGAGGAATCATTACTGTGCATTAAACTGGTCAGTGATAATATGGGGAGACACATGGGTGCAGCGCACAACTGCCGAGAAAGTTACCACCAGCCGGTGACTTCACTGGAGTAGACGACCGCGGCTGCAAAGTAACACGATGCCAGAACACGCAACATTCAAAGATCGGGCAGAGCGGCAAATCGACAGCAAAACTGTGGAGAAACAATCCGGAAACAACGGCTGGCTGGGCAGGTGCGATACAATGACGAAATCCGCACCGGCACAGCAGCTTCACATTTTGTTTTGTGCAAGTTTTTGGGGCAAATGATTAGGCATGTGTTTAGACTTCCATGCAAGTCTGGAAAGTACTTTCACATTTGTGAAGATTGAGATGGTGCAAAGAGATTAAGAGGCAAAGTTCAATATAAAAAAATATGCAATTTACCTCTCCTCCAGAAGGAAGCAAACTGTCCTTCTTGTGCCACCGATGGGTAGCATTCCGGTAGGTCAATGTATGACCAGCATTAGAAGTTATGCCTCAAGACTCATCAAGGGCATGTCCTACTAAATAAATGTATCATCTATCATCAGAATAGGTGACAAATGTATGAACAGTGTTTGCCTGACCAGTGGAGTCCCAAAGTCCTAAGTGAATGGAGCAGTAGTGCACATGTATGACCATCGCTCCATTCACTTCTGTAGGTTTGTTGCAGTAGAGCACATGAGAAGTGAGCAGACTCATGCGTGCACATTAAGGTCTGGGACCCCCATTCTGTTGATCGTTATATATGGACTGCATGGTTTACAAGCAAATGTAGTCCTGGATTTAGCTCTATGTATTGCAAAGGGTGAAAGCCAAGGTAAAAATCTACACCACAAATGATGTTTACCGCAGGATGTGGAATTGGTAAAATATCATCTGTTTTGCTACTAAAGCAAATAGGCTGTGGACTTTCCAGATGGAAAATTCTAAGGATCTCTGTTATGATTAGGTAACCGAGGAGGATAATGGGGAATAGACTAGGCAACCAGATAACCAGAGAGGTTGGCAGCTTGGCAGATTGCAGACCCCTAAAACTAACAACACAACTAGAATTAGCCGTGGGACGTACCTACGATGCCCTAGACGCCTCAGCACAGCCACAGAATTAACTAAGCCTAAAGAGAGAAATGGGAAAGCTAAACTGCCCCGGAGTAGAACCCCAAAGGAATAGATAGCCCCAAAACATATATTGCCGGTGAGACCAGATGAGGCACAAACACAGGCAGAAAATAGAGTATGCAAATGATGGGGCCTAAACTGTATAGATAGAATAGGACAAGAAAGGATACTGTCTGCAATCACGCAAAAAACCCTAAGAAAAATCCAACACGTCTGATATGCAAAAATACTGAGGCCACACGACCTCTCCCCCACTAAATCAGAACTATGGTGTGAACTGGTTACTAAAAAGACTAACATATGCTGTGGCATATGGGACAGGGTCCAGCACAGGTCCCAACAGGGAACCAGGCTGAACTAACACCAGCTAAGCAAAAATCAGAGACAAGCAAAAATGGATCCAATGCAAAAAAAGATTCAAGAAGATAAATAACTTATCTAAAAGATGCAGGATGGAGCAGGAGACAAGCAGACTTCAAAATATGCTCAGGAAGGAAACCAAATCACCGGCAAGAGCTGAGGGAAGGTTGTTCACTTAAATCTCCCCAGTCTGTAACACCTGACCTCCAATCATCCAGCTCAGGTGATTAACTTCTGTCAGCTAGACCAGCTCCATTACCAGGAGCAACCACCAGAGGGAGCACAAACTCAGAAGCCAGGTCAAAAGTGTTCACAACAGAACTCCTCCCCTGTGAAAAAATCCCAAAAAAATCTGGATAGAAAATTTGCAGCACATCCGGTCAGTGATGACGTATCCATATTTTTTTTTTTATTAAAGGGAGTTGGAAGGAAAACACAACGGATACATAGCCTAGATGAGATGAACTTGAGACTATGGACAATTTAGACATAAACTGAAAAAATGTAAAAAGTAAATAATGCAAAATAATAATTCAGGAAAGATGTATACAGCGCAAAACAAAACATCTGTGGAGACACAGCATTGTATCTTAATTAAGCAGACGACTATTTTTATCAAACCAAGAACAATAGACTATTAGCTGTATGTTGACATTTGAATTTAGGTGTTGGTCAAGAAAACAGACTGTTGCTTATGTAAGCCTGAAATATTGACTTGTAAGTTGGCATCTGATGTAACATAGTGTGCTGTTATCCTTGATGACTAGTGATGATGACTGATATGCTAATTACGCATTGTCTAGGCAAGATAGTTTGTTGATTTTTAAAAACAGAAGAGGGAAATCAATGCAAATAAATTACATAATCAAACAACGTGACTTGGTCATCACCATTCTTCCCCTTATCTGTGATGCTGGATTGAAGTACACTTATTAAACGTAAAAAGAGGTGATATGCCTCTATGAGAAAAAAAGAGAGACAGCTAGAGATCCTGCCAAGACATCCAAACATCCAAAGGACCCAACAGGACTGCTGCCAATATGTCATGGCTCCATCATGAGGGACATGGATCTATCATTCTACAGGAAAAAACATAGGGTACCTCGGCCACGGTTGGAAGAATACAGATTTGTTCCATTGACCATCTCTGAAACATGGATACATTTGGAGAAAGCCAGGATTGGGACCTGTCGGTCACCTGACTGCACGGAGATGTTCGGAGTAGCCAGGTTGTGACCCTTGGGTCAACTGGCCTTGTACCTCAATGGACTGTCATCTTCCTAAGATTGTCATTTCCTCCTTTCTGTGTGCGTGCCAGAGGTGGGGTAATCGACCCTGGAAGATGAAGCCAGGTTGTGACCCTCCGGTCAATTGACCTTTTAGCTGAATGGACTGTCATCTTCCTACGCTTTTCGTTACCTTCGCTCTGTGTGCGTGCCACAGGGAGGAAGTCGAACCTGGAAGCTCTGAAGTTACAGATGCTCTTTTCACGGTGAGTCAGTGGAAGGGTGACACTCTGTAATGTTCACCATCTTGGCGTATTTTGCTGAGACTGTTCTACATGTTATCTGCCTGTTTTGTGGTTCAATAAAGCATTGCCACACTGTTTTACTCTCACCCTGTGTCAACTGAGTAGCAGTACGCCCACGTTAAAGGGAGAGCGGGCATTTGACGGGATGATCCCTGGTGCATGTGGTTTCGGCTAACAGACCTGGTCGCCCACCGAGCCCCCCGTGTCTCCACAACATGCAATGTGTTTGTACTATATTCTACAGTATATTCCCTTTTCTGTAATATGCAAACTTTCTATAAAAATAAAATACATGCAAACCACAAGAAAACTAAAGCAAGATGGACAACCCAAAAGGTCTGTCCATCTCTGCAATTAATCAACATTTATTGATCCAGTGAAATGCAACTCTCCAAAGTTTTTATTTACCGTACATAGCTCCAATGCAGGCCAATGTGTCTCTGTGATGTCAGACTTGGAATCAGCACTGTGTTGTCTGATCACGTAAATATTCTCCCATCTGTCACCTACGTATTACTAACCTACCAGAAATGTGTTAATAAGAGGTTGAAGACCAATAGAAGGAAGTAAGACTTTAGGCTCTGACTACACCGGGAAAGTTTCTAGTCTGTAACCATGGAGAAACAAAGGTCTGAATAGGAGCGATACGATAGTGGAACTTTAATGAAAACTGTTTGCAAAGTGCCTATTGGGAAGAATTTTGGGGAAACCGCCATGCGTGAACATTGTTGGGAACAAGCTACGTCTGCTTCATATGCAGTGGAAGTTGTGCTCCTGCTGCAAAAGCTACGATCAGAGATATACAATCAGAGATATCTTTTCTCCTGGCAATTTAATCCCTTAGATGTTGTGATCAATAGTGATTAATCACAAGACCCTTCTGTTAACTCATCTGCTCGTATTGTTGGGTGCCAATAGGTTGCAATGGCAGCCGAAGGCCTAACTATAACTTCCAGAACTACTATTTTAATACACCTAATATCTCACAGATCTGCTTTTTAAACTACAACCACAATTCCCCAAAAGTTGGTTTGCGGTATAAAAAAAAAATAAAACAAGAAAACAAGAATGCAAGGATTTGGAAATTGTATACAACATAGATCACAGATCAGAAGGTGAGCTTTGGACATTTTTCCATTTCATTGTAAAATATGTACAAATTTTGAAATTGATGGCAGCAACACATTTTAAAAAAAGTGTTAACAAAAGGCTGTAAATGGAAATGGTACTAATAAAAAACAGCCGGAGGGTCCATTTTACTGTGTATAAAAGTAAGCATGTTAGAGAGGCAGAGTCTCTCAGAAGCAAAGATGGTCAGAGGTCACCGATCTGGGAACTGCGTCTAAAAAATTGTGCAACAATTTCAGAAAAAAATGTTCCTCAATGTAAAAATGCAAAGACTTTGAATATCCAGCTGGAGAAATCCATGTATATAAGGGACAAGGCTGATGGTCAATTCTGCGATCTACGGGTTGTAAGGCAGCACTGCATTATAAACAAACCTTATTCGGTCAAGGAAATCACTGCTTGGGCTAAGGAATGCTTCTAGAAATCCTTGTCTGTGAACAATGATTTGTGTTCAATCCACAAATGCAGCTTAAAGAAGCACTCCTCCTACTCCCATCAAAGTTTTTATCTTCTTAATATATTGCAATCATCATATTATGCAGAACTGTCTACTTACAATTGCTTATTTTGCCTTTCTACCCAGTTAATTTTTCTCTTTTCCATCAGGTCTACGACATAGGTCTATGACATCACGTGATTAAAAACTGACTAGCTGAATCCTTCTAAGCTATGCGTAGAAACAGGAGGTCAATTTTCCCTGCATGAGTCATGAGTCACCGCAAAAGTCCAAGGCAGGAGGGATAAGGAGCAGCTGTGTCAGGAGATGGAGAGGAGAATGATAAATGCTTGGACCAGATACTTTCTGTTTCTACATAGAGCAGAAAAAAGAGAAGAATTAACAGGGTAGAAAGGCAAAATGAGCAGCTGTAAGCACGCTCGCAGTGCTATATAATATGATGATTGCAATATATTAAGAGGATTAAAACTTTGATGGCAGAGATTCTTTAAAGCGCTATTACATAGCTCCCAACCATCCTGGATTCAGCTGGACCGTCCCACCACGTCAAAGCTTTGAACCCAGGTTTTAACATTCCCCTCTCTCCGAGTCATCTCTTTGCTCAGTACATAAATTAAATTTTATTATTTGCTTCTTCTCTTTCCTGTGATCTGGTCTCCCAGGACCAAAACTCACGTCTCCATGTTCTCAGGCTGCAGCTCAACTAAGAGCCACGGCATATAATAATGAACATAGGAGAATTTGGTGATTTTGTTATGTATTGTAACCCGCATAAATTGCCCCTCTTTCTGTTCTTCAAAAGTTGGGAGGTATGCCATCATGCAAAGTCGGCTCTAGGTTTTCGTTGGTCCCGGGCGAAAGAGTCTCAGTGGGCCCCTTTAACACATACCACAATTAATGATGCACAGATACGGCAAAGAAATATAGGTATAGTACAATGCCAAAGATTTCACTTACTTCTTACATTACATGAGTGATATCTATTGTAAATTCTACAATGGCTCAGAAACCAGCGAATCCTCACAGCACACAGTGCGTGCCCTAGGAGGGATTCAAAAGTTTTCATTTTAGACCAGATAGTATAGTCCTCCATACAGTATTATGGGCACCACATAGTCCTTCATACAGTATTATGGTCACCACATAGTCCTTCATACAGTATTATGGGCACCACATAGTCTTCCATGCACTATTATGAGTTCCACATAGTCTTCCATACAGTATAATGAGCCCCATGTATTGCTTCATACAAAATAATGGACCTCACATAATGTTCCATACAGAATGGACCCCACATAGTGCTCCACACAGAATAATGGATCCCATATAATGTTCCATACAGAATAAGGACCCCATATAATGTTCCATACAAAATAATGGACCCCATATAATGCTCTAAACATAATAATGGACCCCCATATAATGCTCCATACAGAACAATGGGCCCCATATAATGCTTCATACAGAATGGGCCCCATATAATGCTCCATACAGAATAATGGATCCCATATAACACTACGTTCAGAATGGGCCCCATATAATGCTCCATACAGAATGGGCCCCATATAATGCTCCATACAGAATGGGCCCCATATAATGCTCCATACAGAATGGGCCCCATATAATGCTCCATACAGAATGGGCCCCATATAATGCTCCATACAGAATGGGCCCCATATAATGCTCCATACAGAATGGGCCCCATATAATGCTCCATACAGAATGGGCCCCATATAATGCTCCATACATCACAGAGTCAGAGAACGCAGAAGACACCGGAGCTGCCAAAGGACAAGGAGAGGTAAGTATTGCAAGTTCTGGGGTGCTGAGCAAGCTGGGGGGGAGCAACTCGTGGGCGCCAGCACTGGGCTCCTGCGACTCATGGGCTCCATAGCGTGCCGGTGTCCCCGACGGTGAGTGGGCCCTCCCCCTTTGCACAGGGCCCCGGAACTTGCCTGGGTGTGCCTGGTGTTGACGCCGGTCCTGCCATTATGGAAAGGATAAACCCTATATCAACACAATCCAGAAATGCTGCCGTCTTCTCTGAGCCAAATCTCATTTTAAATGGATGAAGGCAAAATGGAAAACTGTTGTATGGGCAGATGAATCAAAATGTGAACTTCTTTATTGCAGCCATAGCCATTTCCTGTGGACTGCCCCTTCCACTGTTACTGCCTATTACTACGGTTGACCATACACAATAGATGGTAGTCATTCATCCAACAGCTTTCTCAGTCAACTTTTCGAAACACAAGGGTGCTCGTTCGGCCAAGCGCTCCTGTGTTGTCTAAGAGACAGCTACAAGCTGACATGTCAACCGGCGACTTATGTCAAGGAGAACCATGCCATCGGCAGTCCGATATCAAACATCCACGAATGACATCTCTCCCAACCATCTTTCGGCCTGTGCCTCCATACGCATAGGATTGTTGGCAGAACTCGTCGATATCGGCAGGTTCATGAGTCTAAGTTCAACATCGGGCTACAGAGGCAGATGGCACATGAGGGTGACTAGGTAGGTATATGACAGCTATACAAATCCAGTACCGCTATGATCTTATCGATCCACAGTTAACGTGTCATTTATTCCACTTGGTGGACACTATAAAAGCTAAAACTTCCCAAAGAAACTATTGCTATTTTTTCCGCAGCGGCACCCCCCTTAAAAAAAATTGCAGTTTTTCAAAAAAATATACCCAGCAAAATATGTTATTAAAAAATTCAGTTTATCTAGCAAAAGATCAATCTGTCATATGGTTGCACTTGATGGGTAAAAATGGCTTTAAAAGCAAAAATCGTTGTGGTTTCAAGGCTAAAATAGTTTCATCCTTCAAATCCTGAACACTCAACTAAAAAAAAAAATACCAACAGGGCCTATTGTGTGACCGTGACACAGCCTTTACTCGTGAAATTGTCAAATCCTACTACAGGGAAGGATAAATACATTTCTATAGAGAGAAATACTGATATCTGTAGCAAACAATGATCATCGGACAGAAGCCATGGACGGGCCGTTGCTAATCATAGTCCTTGCATCTTTTAGAT
Organism: Dendrobates tinctorius; assembly: GCF_039654945.1. Lineage (NCBI taxonomy): Eukaryota > Metazoa > Chordata > Amphibia > Anura > Dendrobatidae > Dendrobates > Dendrobates tinctorius. Next base: position 7,904,113 of record NW_027361863.1, read on the forward strand.
TATCTTTTTGGGATGTTCAGAAATATTTGGTGATTATTTTATGTCTTCGTTCTCACCCCTCGATTTTTGGCACATCTTCTAAAAAAAGATTTGGCATCAAAAGCAATCAGCCATCTTACTGGCCCAAAGAGAGTTCATCATTTCCAGCCCGCTGCTCAAACCACCACCACAGGCCTTTCATTTCTTCGCTTTTCTATCTTCTATTCCTCCGGCAAAAAAAAATATTCGAATCTCAGCAAACTCTAATGTATCAAGATTTAATTTATTCCACATTTCAATCATTTATTACGTAGATGGAAAAAGCTATTTGCATCAGTACTCAGCCGCCGCGCATCACATTAAAATACGTCTTTGATGACTGTTCTGCTTAATTACCACTCCAGTCCGGGCATAATTCACAACAAGGCTGTGAAACTGCAAAAATAAATGAATGCATGGGCACAGTGAATGCATCGACTTCTGCATATCCATCGCGGCCTGTACCGTCTCCGTTATTCACGTGTCACACGCATTAATCAAGGCCCCGTTGCTCTTTCATGTTTGCGCCGGTCAGATTTATATGGGAGGGTGTATCTACAAATTACACAATGGACTGTCCTTGTATATGTCACCAGGACAGAACCGGCAGTAATTACTAAGAAGCAACCGTCTCGCTTGTAAATGATTATTAAATGTCACAGTCTCTAAAGGAATTGTGTCAATAAAACCTAACACAGGATGATAATGCCATGCAACGCCAGCGGAATGTTTTAACGAAAAATTTCAAACGTTTCAACCGTTCTACTGAAACATTCTTCATTGCTGTACATCAAGGTGTATCAATGCAACAAAAAAAGGATAAGTAAAGAAAAGCAAAAATTCACACTTTCCAACGTTTATACTCCCGACACATCCTACAATGCAATTGGACTTTAGGGTTCAATCTAATGATGGAGGATCCTGGTTTAAACGCATTTGAGACCTGGTTTCCAGAAAGTTTTAAGAGACCTGGAAGTGCCAAGGAGATTTGTCAGCTATTTTGGAGTACAGAAGGTCTCCATTTTTTCCAAGAGATTTGGGAGAGTTGGCAAGTATGCAAATAGGTAAACACTACAGATGGGGTAAGATGCAGTGGGACATATAAAATGGAGGGCGTCAAACAGAAAAAAAATGAACTACACCCCCATTATTGCACTGTGTTTTGCCACCCAAGCCAGAAAGGTCTGGAATTTGTTTTCCTGTCCATGTCCTTTCCATAATCATTACTAGAAAAATCTGACCAAAAATCCTGCCACCCAAAATATAAGCGGACAGCATCAATCTGTACTAAAATGGTGCAACATGTCATGGGAACTATGTGTGACTACAACACACAGACTTGCTGACATGATGCTCCTTGGGCAACTAGTTGACATAATTTGTGCTGAATTATGGATTTGAAAGATGTCATAGGGCAGCCGCTAGGTCATATGGCAGGGTCACAGGTGAGGTAGCCTTTATCTTACCAATCAGAATAAAGTGGAATGAATACAAAGAGGTTCAGAGAAGGAGAGTCTTGGGAATCCTTGGATCCATCGGAGGTAATGATTCTGAAGATCCACCCTCCAACCATACAGAACATGCGCACACATCCACTTTTACTTGCATCATAAGAAATATATCCTACTGGTAAGTGACTGGCTCTAAAGTCATCTCCAAATACGGATATAGCATCTACCAACTTGACTTTAGTAAGTTCTTCTCTTATGGTTACAAAGTCTATCTAGAGTCAGAGAGGCCTATCAGTGTGACAACCGATCCTTTGATGGCCCAGTACAAGGCTGAACAGACTTGATGTCCATGACAGTGATACTATCACGGGCATACACAACAGCGAAGGGCCAGAAGATCGCAGCATCTGGTCACACAAAATCCTCCACTGATTAGAACTGCTTCCTTTGCTCTGTCATTGCAATGGTTAATCAGGTCAGTTGAGCTCCTTGAGCACTCCACTCTGAATTGTCTCAGCTGTCCAGGGTTGGCCACACCCCTCTGGTATATATGCTGCCACTGGCTCTTGGGAATTGCCAGTGATAGTTCATTCTGCCTGGTTTGGTGTTGGAGGAGTAGTTTGTGTTCAGAGTAGGCATTTGGAGAGTTGTTCTGAGGAATGCTGCATGAATTTAGTTTGAGGGCTTATCCTTATCCTCACCTATTTGACTTTTTTTCAACAGTATTTACACAAGAAAATCCCATGACGGATAACATGATCAGGGATAAAAATTCTCCATTAAATGTCACCTGCTTAACCCAGCAGAAAGTACGGCGTCGTCTAAAAATCACTAAAATTGACAAATCCCCCAGCCCGGATGGGATACACCCCCGAGTACTGCAGGAATTAAGCACAGTCCTAGAAACACCATTATTTTTAATCTATAAAGATTCCATAATAACAGGGTCTGTACCACAGGACTGGCGTATAGCAAATGTGGTGCCAATATTCCAAAAGGGGACAAAAACTGAACTTGGAAATTATAGGCCAGTAAGTTTAACCCCAACTGTGGGTAAAATCCTGGAGGGTTTTCTAAGAGATACTATACTGGAGTATCTGGAGAAGAATAACCTTATGACCTAATATCAACATGAGTTTACAAGGGACCGTTCCTATTAAACTAATCTGATAAACTTTTATGAAGAGGTAAGTTCCGGACTGGACCAAGGGAATGCAGTTGACGTGGTGTACATGAACTTTTCAAAAGCTTTTGATACGGTGCCACACAAAAGGTTGATACATAAAATGAGAACAATGGGGATAGGGGAAAATATGCGTAGGTGGGTTAAGAGCTGGCTCAGGGATAGGAAACAAAGGGTGGTTATTAATGGAGCACACTCGGACTGGGTCACGGTTAGCAGTGGGGTACCACAGGGGTCAGTTTTGGGCCCACTTCTTTTTAACATATTTATTAATGACCTTGTAGGGGGCATAGAGAGTAGAATTTCAATATTTGCAGATGACACTAAACTCTGCAGGGTAATCAATACAGAGGAGGACAATTTTATATTACAGGAGGATTTATGTAAACTAGAAGCTTGGGCTGATAAATGGCAAATGAGCTTTAATGGGGATAAATGTAAGGTCATGCACTTGGGTAGAACGAATAAGATGTATAATTATGTGCTTAATTGTAAAACACTGGGCAAAACTGTCACTGAAAAAGACCTGGGTGTATGGGTGGACAACAAACTCACATTTAGCGGCCAGTGTCAGGCAGCTGCTGCAAAGGCAAATAAAATAATGGGATGCATTAAAAGAGGCATAGATGCTCATGAGGAGAACATAATTTTACCTCTATATAAGTCACTAGTGCGACCACACTTAGAATACTGTGTACAGTTCTGGTCTCCGGTGTATAAGAAAGACATAGCTGAACTGGAGCGGGTGCAGAGAAGAGCGACCAAGGTTATTAGGGAACTAGGGGGTCTGCAATACCAAGACAGGTTATTACACTTGGGGTTATTTACTTTGGATAATTGAAGGCTTAGGGGTGATCTTATTACAATGTATAAATATATGAGGGGACAGTACAAAGACCTTTCTAATGATCTTTTTACTCTTAGACCTGTGACGGGGACAAGGGGGCATCCTCTACGTCTGGAGGAAAGAAGGTTTAAGCATACTCATAGATGCGGATTCTTTACTGTAAGAGCAGTGAGACTATGGAACTCTCTGCCATATGATGTTGTAATGAGTGATTCCCTACTAAAATTTAAGAAGGGACTGGATGCCTTTTTGGAAAAGTATAATATTACAGGGTATATACACTAGTTTCCTTAATATTGCATTGATCCAGGGAGCTAGTCTGATTGCCGTATGTGGAGTCGGGAAGGAATTTTTTTCCCCAATGTGAAACTTACTGTTTGCCACATGGGGTTTTTTTTGCCTTCCTCTGGATCAACATGTTAGGGCAGGTTAGGATAGGATATGGGTTGAACTAGATGGACTTAAAGTCTCCCTTCAACCTTAATAACTATGTTACTATGTTACTATCCCTCCCCTGTGTTCCACTCTGGGGTTTTTTGAGAGTGCATTTGTATGATTGCAGTTTTCTTTTATCCCTATCTGTCTTCCCTTGTCTGCCTGATTAGTGCAATCCTATACATTTCAGACTCACACCTCCCTGGGTGGGGGAGGGAACAAATAAGGACTAAGATAAGAGCATAGCCAAGTACGTGTCCCCGGCATCTCCTCTGGGGGACAGGGATAGCCTAGGGAGCCCCCTGATTCAAGGGATCAGGGAAGCGCCCACAGACCCTAGTCACAGCATGACAGATACTTTCTGGAGTCCAGTGATCAGGCTCCAAGACTTTACACAACAGATTTACTTTAATTGACCATGACAATAAGTTGATGTGTAGCTGAACCTTCAGTTCATTACCAGCAGATGAACGTATGTCATGTAGTATGCATTAAGGCACAGGGGGGATATTTTAATGGAGCATTTTACCTGGTGACTATTTGACTTAACGTATGTGACTTTACTTTTCTTCTGAAATGTGTTTCAAGAATTAAAATAAATCAATAAAGTTTATGATTCTGAGCTTTACGGAAAATGTTCCCACCTTGATACATGCACATGAACATTGCGGGGCTTCGCTTTGATACACAATTTCCCAGGAGGCTTTCACTTGAAGTGGTTACTTTGTATATTGGAATATATTAAATTCAGGACGCTTGATATTTCCGCGATGCAGAAACACTAATTACAGAGATCAAAATGGAATTTATCTGTTCATATGTAAACAGCACAGGCACGATCAGCGTCTCCTCCTTGAAACATAGATAAGATATTCAGATATCTATAGTAAAATATTGCTACTCTTCCTGGCTCACTATTGATTAAACTAAGAATCCAAACATGTAAAGAAGCTGGGTTGACCAAAGGTTAAGTACTCTGCCCCCCAATTGGGACAGTTAGTATCTCCAGTCCCACCAGGTCCTTCTTCACAGTCTGTCCACGTGGCGTTTCCTGGGTTAGCAAATGACTGGAGATGTCTAAAGGGGGCTTGCTGAAGGCCAAGCCAGATCCCTTCTCTGTCTATAAATTGGCAGAGGAGGAGCTGAAACTTTATGAAATTTTCATAAGTTAACTACGTCAAGACAGGACGGCGTTCCATGCACCTGCTGCTGTTGGTCAGCTGGCTTGTGAAAAATAAGGATGAATGAACTCATGGAGATCAACATCCAACACTGCGGAGACACCATCACATGTTTCTCAACGCAGTGATTCTAGAGCAATGCCCCCATCCCTTATGGGAATTATGTAAAAACATGCAAAACACAAGCCGCGGAGACACCATCACATGTTTCTCAATGCAAGCAATGACTAGCCAGGTCTTTCCCTGGGAAGGAACAACAACGGGAAGGGCAGTCTCCAATGAAGGAACCCACCTATGCCAAAACATGGTATTCATCCACAAACAGCTGTTTCGGGGTATTGCCCCTCATCAGTGTGGAGTAGGAAACTGGCCAGTAGGAGCAATGCCTAGTAGAAGACTGTGAAAAATGAGGATGAACAGTCTTCTACTAGGCATTGCTCCTACTGGCCAGTTTCCTACTCCACACTGATGAGGGGCAATACCCCGAAACAGCTGTTTGTGGATGGATACCATGTTTTTGCATAGGTGGTTTCCTTCATTGGAGACAGCCCTTCCCGTGGTTGTTCCTTCCCGGGGAAAGACCTGGCTAGTCATTGCTTGCATTGAGAAACATGTGATGGTGTCTCCGCAGTGTTGAATGTTGACCTCCATGAGTTCATTCATCCTTATTTTTCACAGTCTTTTACTAGGCATTGGTCCTACTGGCCAGTTTCCTACTCCACACTGATGAGGGGCAATACCCCGAAACAGCTGTCTGTGGATGGATACCATGTTTTGGCATAGGTGGTTTCCTTCATTGGAGACTGCCCTTCCCGTGATTGTTCCTTCCCGGGGAAAGACCTGGCTAGTCATTGCTTGCATTGAGAAACATGTGATGGTGTCTCCGCGGCTTGTGTTTTGCAGGTCAGCTGGCTTGAACTTTTTCCATGTGACATAGAAGGTGCCTGGCTTTGCCACTGAAATGAGCAATCAGCCCAGACCCTTCACACACACCTCCAGTAATGTGCTGACACTGGAAACACTGTCTTGTGTCGGATATAAACTGGAATAGAACCTGCCAAGACGACAGATCACGTTTGGAATGTCAAGTATATACCATACCTGTCCGGCGTGTGCGCAGCATCAGTGACATCACCGCTATTCACTGAAGCTGTTCTCACAGCCAGGATGAACTGCTGTGAACTCAGGATCGGCATTTTCCCACAGTCCTGAGGTCACAGCAGTTCAGTGCGGCTGCGAGGACAGCTTCAGTGAATAGAGGTGATGTCACTGATGCTGTGCACACTCACAGCCTGACCCCCGCTGAACTCTTGAGCGTGGGAAAATTAACTGGCATTTTCCCATGCTCAAGAGTTCATCTCAGTTCAGGCAGTGCAACTTACTAATTTAAAGGGAATGTGTTAGTACAATTTTACAAAACAAACTAGTGGTATCATTATATAGCTCATAAAACAAGAATAAAAATAAGACCAGTCTTGTAGTAATCCCATGTACCAGCGCTAAGAAATCAAGCTTTAAAATCACATGCAAAATAGCCTAGAAGTACATTATGGGTGTGTCAACATTCTCCGACACAGCCTCAGTGCACTTTCTGGCTAATTTGCATGGGGTTTCAAAGCTTGATTTCTCAGGGTTGGTACATCGGATTATTATAAGACTGGTATCATTTTTATTCTTGTTCTGTAACCTATACAGCCAGATGGCTAGTTTCAATAGTAAAATCGTCCTGACCCGTTCCTTCTATAGTACATACTGAGACTAATTTGATGTGGGAAACGTAACAAGCGTTAGTAAGAACCACCGAGAAAGTTCTTTTCACAAGAAAGGATAAGATTTCCTGCAGATTATGTCCTTCATCAGAATGATGACTTCACAGCAGGTACAACATGAGCCTCGATAGGAGACGGTGGAAGTCAAGTGTATGAAATCACATCAAGGTCTTGTGCAAACTGCAGCCCAGGTCGCCCGTACAGAAGCAAGATCCGACAGAAGGTTAAAGTCACTGAAGCTAAGCAGAATCGAGGTGAAGACCAGGGATGCAATAAATCTTTACCATAGCAGAAGCTTGTGTATGCGGGAAGACAAGAGAATAAGGAACCTGGGAAGAAGTAAATTCATATTTCTCAGATTAACTACTTTTTTTTATAGTATATGATCCAAAACCTACCATTCTAAAGTGTTATGTTACATCAGATCTCTCACTAAATTTCGCAATACAAACTGTTATTGTAGGCATGGTCAGACTGGTGTACTTACTGTGAAAATCCACATTAGAAAGGCCGTGTAATCCTGATTATATTGAGAATTTTATGAGTCCAGCTAAAGAGTTAAAGTGCTCATTATTCTAAGTGGGTTGAGTTTGTGACCACAAAGCCTGACTGACAGCTGCAGCATGTTCTGAGCAGTATGAGATCTCAACGTGAAGGAGGCACACTGAGGAGATATCAATCAGGCTACATGGATTATCAGAGTAAGTACACCAGCCTCATCAGATCTAAGCGATCGATTTAATAATGTATCGTGAAATCTGATGACAAATCTGCTTTAAGAGTTTTATAAAATATCCAAACTTGCCCAAAAGTATTTTCGGTATTTTCATGTATAGCATAACATCCAAAGTGCTCACTGTTTCACTGTGGCATGTTAGGGTATGCCCAATCCTTTCACCCAAAGCACAACTGGGTCGGAAAAGGTTGTTTTGCAGATTGTCTATTTATCACATTATCCATCAAATGAGATCAAGTTGTTAGAAAAATCGGAGGTCATTCAACTTTTCAATATATTTGGGGCTTTTCTTCTAGATGAATAACTGAATCAGGACAATTTTTTGTTTCCAAACAATTTTTAAAAGTTTTGCAACTTTTTTTGTACTCTTTAAAATGCAAAGAGATAATTATGGTTAATTCCTGAATATTATGGTATATTCAATTCCAAAAGCTTAAAGCACCACTCCAGTGGGGGTTTTTTTATGTCACCGCCAAAGTGGTATCACTAATGTTGTTCCCTAGTATTATACGTACCAGCCACCATCTTCTTTTCTTCTTGGCGCAGCTCTGGTCATCTTCTGCTTGTTGTGACCAGCTGGATCCCTCCAGTGTTTGCTGGGCAGACTGGGGGTCAATGTAAGTCAATGAGACCCCCAACAATTGCTTATGACTGTTACCTCTGATTCCGGTTAGAAATTGCGATCACAAAATTGCGGAATGGAACCAAAGCGGTGCCGGGAATAGCTGAAGACGGCAGCTGGTAAATGTAAGACTAAGGGCAGGGAACATGCATTAGTGATACCTCTCTGGCAGTGAAATAAAAAAAGTATGAGTGGTGCTCTAACCTGTGGCTAACCAATCTACAAAGTCCCTTTATTGCAGGATTTAGCAGGTAGCCAGTACCCAAAAGCCAAATAACAAAGGAAGTTATAATAATCGACTTAAGCCTACACATTACATGGCTGCCGGCAGAACAATGCCTCAGCGGACCGTTCTGCCGGCAGAAATCTCGTGCGTGTCTCCCATACAGAGGCCGAGCGCTCCTGTGTTCTTTACGAGACAGACATCTCTGCTGGTGACTTATCTCCAGGAGAACTAGGCAATTGGAAGCCCAAAATTACCTATCAACATCTCCAAAAACGATCAGTTGGCAGGCGCCCCCCAATCACATTAGAATTTCAGCCGAACACATCGATATTGCTGACATTAATATAAAGTTTATGGGGAGCTTTAGGCTGTGTTCACCCGTAGCGTTTTTTTGAGGATTTGCCAAAAAATCCGCACAAAAAACGCTTAAAATAAGCTTCCCATTCATTTCTATGCATTTTACACTTTTTGTGCATATTGATGCGGTTTTTACCGCAAAAAAAAGCTTCGCGGTAAAAAACGCAGCATGCAAATTAATTTCATGGAAATTTCCGCGTTTCTAGCTATTTTCTATGGGTCTGGAAACGCGCGGAAAAAAAGTATAAAAAAACGCACGTTTTTTGCGCAAAAAAATGCGCAGAAAACGCGCAGAAAATAACCCCGCGTTTTCTGGGAAGGGAGTCCGGTTTTTATGCAGAAATTTCTGCACACGTGTGCACATAGCCTTACAGTGAAGGAACATTCCAGCAAGGTTATCAGTGCTATAGTGGGGGCAAGAGCTGTATGGCAAAACTACCAACACAATCACAATGAGAAATGTCAATAAATCCTTAGATGTACTTCTAATGCACCACTGGTGGCTCCATGCCGACTCGCTTAGACCCCCCACAAGGTCAAAAGTCATAGAAAATCCAAGGTTCTGAGGCACCAAAGAAAATGTGGATAAAACATAACCTTTATTCCATTATTCCATCCTTAAAAATCACATGGTGAAATAAAATTGAGGTAGACGAGTAAAGCAACGTTTTGGCCTACAAGGGCCTTCTTCAAGTCAGAAGTACAATAAAAATTACAGCCATCGATACACTTCTCTCAAGCCAGAATCCCAGACCACACAGTCCAACGCTGCAGCCCTGGAACTGGGGCAATCACACTAGTGACCATCACACCTTGATCGGGTGGGGGGCAAATACTTTGGAAAAGGAAGTTGAAGATAACTAAGCAGTTGAATAATCCTTTGAAGAGTCGTGTCACCAAACCAAGGAATCGTGGCAATTATTACATTTCATCTGATCCTGGTTACAAATGAAGGAACTGAAGCAACCTCCCGAGCGGCACTTATTGATCTGACGGCTGCCATCTTTCCATATAACCGTTCCCCTTATCTTTCATAAAGGTCAGGGTCCCCCACGCCTCCTCCGATAAATTATATGGCATCATTCACGACTCTTTGCTAATGAAGAAATCCTTTTTATTTCTGCCCTTCACCCACAGTCGTCTTTTCTCCAATATAACAGTAGGACGCCATTATATGTAACAGGCACTAAAAATATTTAGACAGCAGCATTTGGTGCCCAGCAGGAAACCTGCAGACAGATAAACAGATAAAATATTCTGAGCGCTCAGCGTGCAAGGAAACGTGCGGTGCTTAAGTGTTGGGGGGGAATACAGATCTGCGCAATGTGAAACCGAGCCAGCATCACCATTATTATGGACGTGGATGAGAGGAGGAGCGCTTTAAATAAAATGACGGCTAAAATGATATCAAAGATGGCACAAAGTAGATCAAAAACCGCCTTGGCCGTGGCGCTAGTCATATCCTTCTCATTTAAAGATGGAAGACCCAAGGTGAGACGCAGTCTTTTGGGTGATATCTATGGCACAATACAGAATTGTTTGCATTCTCCAAGACACTTGTGAAAAAAGACATAGGAAAAGGACCAAAAATAAAACAAAAAAATATATATATTTTAACCAGAAACTCCATTTCTGCCTTTGACCTGACGCTACTTCTCTATTGCAAAATCATCTGTAACCGAGCACCTGATTTTCATGTATTCTTTATTCTCAAACCCTCCCACTTTCTGTGGAACAAGGGGTGCTCTTTTGGGCTCGTTGATGAGTTGGCAATTAACCCAAGCTCCATTGAAAGTGAAGTTTCATTTTTTTCTACCTCATTTCTTTGGCAGGAGAGGTCAGAGATATGAAGGGACGGAATGACGGAGAATAGATATAAATAAATGGACGTGACGGATGAGTGGCTAAATCTGTCAGGCCACACTGAAACCTTCTGGGAATCGGTGATTCTGCAAGGTCTTTTGTGCACCGTTTTTTCGAGTAAATGGTGACCAAGGTGCGAAGGAGGCAAGAAATAGTCATGGAAGGCAGAGAACCTACATTTTTGAGAAACAGTCACAAAGTGGGAGAGTCTACAGCCTGACACTATCAAACTCTCAGATGCCAGTGTACAAAAATCAGGAAGCATTTATCTATGACTGGTGTCATCCAATGTGATACAGAGGTAGCGATTACACCAAGGTACTGTTACGGTGTAGGATGCTAGAGGGAACCCAGAAGTGGACCCTCAGAGTCATGGCTCCAGAGCCCCCGAGGGCTAGTGGACTAGGTGGAACCCCCCCCCTATACAGGGAGTGTTAGGGGCAGGCCCAAGGGAGATGGAAGCGCAACGGCTGGAGCCAAAGGGGCAACTTAGGGTTAAGCACTGGAGAGACAGCGGAGAGGAATCCGTGCCGCTAAAGAATAGACGACTTCAGGAACTGCGGAGCAAAGGAGGCAAACGGGACCGGGAGCACCTGGGACTGGCGAAGGCTGGAGACTGCAAGAGAGAAGCAGAAGGTAATAATAATACAGAGGACCAGAGGACTCAGGATGGCAGGACAGGTGCCAACACAGACATGGGACAGCAGGAGCCACCCGACTGACAGCCGGAGGTGACAGGAAAAAAGGGTGAGACGCAGGGGAAATGGCAGGGACACAGAGCAAGGCAGGAAGGACAGGGACACAAGAGTTAAACAGTAGTAGCTCAGACAGAGACCACAAGGTAGAAGCACTGGGGCCTGAGGACAGGTCGAGCTCCAGCAAAGGACACCAGCGCCACCGCGTGGGAAAATCAGGCGTCTTACCTGGCCTGACGCTGCGCAGAAATACCAGGTGGGCGCTGCCATGTTGGGGGCGGGACCACCGGGTTACAGCTCCCAGGAGTCCGTGCGCCGGAGGAGATGCCAGTGCAAATGCGCGCAGGACCGACACGCCGGGAGCCCCGGACGTCAGGAGCGGGGACGCGCCGGGCAGCAGGAGCGCGCCGGGAGGTGCGCAGAAGAGTCGGGACGCGCTCGGGCACGGGACCGTGCTGGTAAGTACCAGCGGGGACCATGACAGGTACATCCTACAGCTTCTACTAAACCTCAAGAGTCTGGCTGCTAGGGGTCTAATATCTTGGCGGGATCTAAATGGCATCACTCCTACAGGCTTGATGGCTCATAAATGTGTGAAAGATGAAGGTCCAATTTCTGGAATCCACATCTGTCCCACCTACGGAATCCTGTCTCGTATCCATTAACATCTTTAGAAGGACTCAAAATTGTGATGACAGTATGTCCTCATGTGAATACCCTTATACAAATACCAAGAGTGTATTTTTATGTTGCTTTGTGTTCCATCTCAAAAGAGACAGGTATGCTGTGGACCTACACTGATTAGGAAAAAGGCATTGATCAGCCTTGTGCTCACAGCCTCAGAATTACAGTTTGGTGGAATTTTGCGTTTATTCAGATTTTAGCTGTCTCCTCCATAACCAGAAACTTTCTTGGATACGTATTTTGGAGTTCCACAAAACAAGTCTATCCTCAAAGTAAACCACAAAATCCACCACCTGAATTGTACAAAATACTGAAATGACATGATGTGGTCCGACAAAACGTCTTGGCCATACAATCCATCGTCAACGTCCAGACTGTATATAGAAGAGATCCTGATGCCAACGATGAAATATGGTGGAGGAGCAACAAGGATTTGGGCTGTTTTAATGTTCTTGTGGAAATTAATGACCCAATATATTCTAGAAAATATTGGATGATGAAAGTTCACAATCTTTTTGCCACAAGGTTCATTGGACTTTTTTTTAGTAAGCACTTTCTTATGTCCCACAACTCTTTTCAAAATCCATACACATATGGTTGCAAGAACACAAAATCAGTAGCCAGATCAGCATGGGCAAACCCTAGAGAATAATTACCAATATCTAGGTTTAGTTTCCATCCAAAGGACAGCCAGCCCCAGAAACAGCCAAAAAAGGACAGTACTGACCACTTTTGGACAGAGTCTTTATAAACACTGCCCTTTTGGACTTGGACATTCTCAAATCTGTCAGGAATGTTTAAAAAAAATGTGAGACAAGATTTGGGATAGTTGCACAACGTGGGTTGTGCAACAAAGAAAAAAATTCCAAAGGGCTCAGACTGGTTTAAAAGAAGTGACACTCACCCTCTGATCCCCTGCAGATACCATTCGGACACTTACCCGGTCCCTGCCAGTCTCCACTTCCCACTTTCAACACAGAAATCTTCCTGCCAATCATGTAAATTGTTATTCCTCACATTTATAGCTATCACCTTACCGCTGGATGGCCCGGTGGTGGTCCGACCAGTGTGACCTCCACTGATCACAACGGTGGAATGGAGCGATGGCCGCACATGTGCACCTTCATTCTATATAGGACATCTAAAATAAGCAGCAAAACAAATTTCAAACCTTATTTTAAAAATATTTTAAAGATTTAGTAAAAAATTCTGTTTTTTGAGTCAAAATATTATGACCAGAATGACTTTGGATTTTACTTTAGAGCTAAAGAGATAGACGAAGCACAAGGAAGATCACTGGCAATACACAATGAGACCATGCTCTCCTCATAAATCCAAGTATCATGGTAAATTTATAGCCAATATATCACCAGTCATGAAAATCTACGATCTTGAAAGAGCTTCCTTTTAAATATAACTTTTATATCCAGAAAATGGAAAATAAAAATAATGAAATGCAGTAGTAAAAAGATACCCACAATTTATTTACATGGAAAGTGACTGAAGGCCCAAATCTTACCACCGTTTACATGGAGTAAGTGCTGGGAGGAGGTTTATTTTACAAGACAGCTCACAAATTATATCCCAACAAGCTGGCTGAAAGCTTCTAATTAAATGTGACTTGAATCACGGCCAAAGCCCTTAACCCAGGTCTGGATAATACCCGATGATGGTTTCGCTACAGCATCAGGAGGAGACTTATAATGCACGCTCCTCTGTTATAATATCATTGATAGGACGTTACCTTCCCAAAGGAGCCATACGTTCTTATGAAAATTTGAGCAATGGTTTTAATATGGCCTTGTAAATGGTGTAATATAACATATGCTGAGCTTTTGCCTTGTACATGAATTTTATATATTAATCACATAATGATAATGTTACGATCTTGTTCTGGAATGGGGATCCTCTAAGATGCAAACCATTTGGCGATGGCTATATCCTGGAAACACGATAATGAGGAAGGCCTGGTCTTCCCCGTTAAGTCCCATAAGGATGTGCAGATGCAAGGAAGTGTGAAGGCGCAGACATAAGGAGGCGCAAACGCAAGGAGGTGCGGACATAAAGAGATGCGGATACAAGGAGGTACGGACACAAGGAGGTGCAAATAGAGCGCCCCAGGGGGCCGTGGGTTTACTCTGTACTGGGTCGGTGTCTCAAAGGGGAAGTGTCACGGTGGCAGTGACCCGGTCCGTGGCCCCCAGCATTCGTGTAAAAATAGGAGGACTTAATAAAGTTTATGTGTAAATATATATAAGTTCGTGACGCCACCTGTGGTATTTTGGTCAGAGGTGACCAGCGCTGCAATGCATATCCTCTGGGACCATTGAGAGAGGTATAGAGACCATTATGTAGTGTGGAGTCAAAGTTGTTGCAGTGCTGGATTGATGACGCAGGAAGAAAACAGATGACGCAGTTGAATGCAATCCCAAGATTTTACTTACAGCTCTGGTGCACACAGATGCCTGCCTTAGTGCTGTGTTACTCAGGTGAGGGGTCCAGCCAACTTCCAGGTATATGAAGTACACCTTCCAGCACTCCCTGTCAGTATGTACCTTCCCTGGCCGTCTCCACAATGCTGCTTTCCACTTTCCTTCCTTTCAGCACCTCACAGTCAGTGTCCCAGGCCAGCTGCCGCGGATCCTGTTAGATAACGTGACTCAGGCGTTTCCTTCATCCTATGTGGCTGACCTTTCCAGTGAAGATAACTGTGGTAAATTGGCTGTGGCCCATAAAGTGGCCACAGCTGTCAGCTTGCTAGTTAAGCCCGATGTTCACTTCACTAGGCTAGGGGCTGAGACCCTTGTGCGACCTGGATTCTTCCCCCACCAGACGTCCGTCAGCGTGGAACGAGCCCCACGGGGAGTACTCTCCACCCATGTCTCTAGAAGAACCCCTTTCCTATTCAGGGAGCTTCCTTTCAAGCTAATCCGCCCAGCAACTCCTACTGACAGGAGCTGCTCCTGACACGTCCTGTCACCTTCCCTCCCTCTGAGGGAACTCTCCTCACATCTTACAAATCTCCCACGCTCAACCTAAGCTCCGCCCACCTCCCAACACCCTTCATGAACCAAGCAGGGGCCATAGAGGCTGCTCTACTGTTCTACGTGTGTGTGGGATGCAGGTGTGGAATGTGGTCAGGTGTCTACATCTTACCTTGTCATGGGATACCACACCTCTGGGTGAGGTGCAGTACCTCTGTGGCGACTGAACCCTCAGGGGTGCCACACAAATACAAGGAGGTGTCGACACAAGGAGGTATGGACACAAGGAGGTAGGGGCATAAGGAGGTAGGGACACAAGGCAGTGTGGACACAAGAAAGTGCAGACACAAGGAGGCAAGGAGGTAGGGGAACAAGGTGTAGACACAAGGAGGTGCAGACACAAGGAGGTAGGGACACACAGGAGGTGTGGACACAAGTAGGCAGGGAAACAAGGCAGTGCGGACACAAGTAGGTGCGTACACAAGGAGATTCGGACACAAGGAGGTGTGGACACAAGGAGGCAAGGAGGGAAACAAGGCGGTGTGGACACAAGGCGGTGCGGGCACAAGGAGGTGCGGACACAAGGAGTTAAGGACACAAGGCGGTGCAGACACAAGGAGGTATGGAAAAAAGGCGGTAGGGGCACAAGGACGTAGGGACACAAGAAGGTGCGGACACAAGGAGGTAGGGGAACAAGGCGGTGCGGAGACAAGGAGATAGGGACACAAGGAGGTGTGGACACAAGGAGGCAAGGAAACAAGGCGGTGCGCACACAAGGAGGTACGGACACAAGGCGGTGTGGACACAAGGAGGTCCGAACACCAGGAGGTGTGAACACAAAGAGGTGTGGACACAAGGAAGTAGGGAAACAAGGCGGTGCGGACACAAGGAGGTGTGAACACAAAAAGGTGTCGACATTAGGAGGTAGGGAAACAAGGCGGTGTGGACACGGAAGTGTGAACACAAAAAGGTGTGGACATTAGGAGGTAGGGAAACAAGTTGGTGCGCACACAAGGCGCTGCAGACACAAGGAGGTGCGGACACAAGGAGATACGGACACAAGGCGGTGCAGACACAAGGAGATGCACTTGCAAGATGGAGTGGTTACAAAAGGTGCAACCACAAGACGATGTGAACAAAAGTAGGTGTAAACACAATAGGGTGTGGAAAAAAGGGGCTGCAGATGCAAAGAATATTTGGATACAAGGGGGTGTGGGCTCACT
Organism: Dendrobates tinctorius; assembly: GCF_039654945.1. NCBI lineage: Eukaryota > Metazoa > Chordata > Amphibia > Anura > Dendrobatidae > Dendrobates > Dendrobates tinctorius. Next base: position 7,920,387 of record NW_027361863.1, read on the forward strand.
GAGGTGTGGACGTAAGAAGGTGCAGCCATAAGAGGCAAGGACACAAGATGTAGACTACCACTGATGAAACCCAAGGCCTGAGTTCCCATAGAATTGTCACAGTTTTGTGGCAGCAGCACTGGTGGAAGAGTGTCATGGTCATGAGTGGAGAGATGAGATGAGCAGTCTTAATGTGACAGGCTAGAGGGAAAGACGGGAGGAAAGCAATGGAGTCAAGCTTTAGAGACAGAAGTAGAATGAGGGAACATTAGGAATGATCATACAAAGTTGCAGTTGTATGTGACAAACTTAAAAAAAAATCAAACACTAGGCAAGGCATGGTAGAACGATAGGTCATCTGGCCTAACGTCACATTCAGGTATGGGTTTCTTTAGCAGCATAACACCACTTACCCAGGGGCGCACCTACCATGAGGCAAGTTGAGCACTCTGCCTCAGGTGGCGGTACATCCCTGAAGATAGGGGGCAGCACATTCTCCTCTGCTCGGGTTACTTATACATGGCTGCTCTCTTCTGTGCGCACAGGACCTGTGATGAGGTCACAGGAGGGGAGAAGTCAGGGGTCACATGATCAGGGGTCTCAGTGTGTGCAGGACGCTGCTGTGCTGGTTGTCATGGTGTTGGATGAGGGGAAGTTTTTGTGGGGTCAGGAGGCATTTACATGGTGGATGTAGCAGAGCTGTGTGTGCAAGGTGGACCGAGCGGAGCTGTGTGTGTACGATTTTGGACGGAGCGGAGCTGTGTGTGTACAAGGTGTATGGAGCGGAGCCGCATGTGTACAAGGTGTATGGAGCGGAGCCGCATGTGTACGAGGTGTACGGATCAGAGTCGCGTGTGTATGGGGTGTGCGGAGCGGAGCCATGTGCGTACTTGGTGTACGGAGCGGAGCGTGTGTGTACGAGGTGTGCGGAGCGGAGCCGCGTGTGTACGAGGTGGACAGAGCGGAGCCGTGGGTGTACGAGGTGGACGAAGCGGAGCCGCGTGTGTACGACGTGGACGGAGCACAACTGTGTGTGTATGAGGTGTATGGAGTGGAGCCGTGTGTGTACGAGGTGTACAGAACTGAACCCTGTGTGTACAGAGCTGAGCCATGTGTGTTATGAATTGGTCACCGAGGAGGATGGCAAAATAGACCAAGCAGCCAGCAAACCAGAAAGGTTGGTCACTTAGCAGATTGCAGACTCCTAATCCTAACAACACAACTAACAGTAGCCGTGGAGCTTGATCAATAGCATTAGGTTCATCATATAACAACCGCAAGGCTTGAAAAAACGCATCCACATTAGCCAGAATAGAATCTCCAGGTGTCAGAGAAAAAGCCCAGTCCTGGGGATCACCGCGCAGCAGGGAGATGACAATTTTAACCTGCTGCACCGAGCTCCCCGATGAATTAGGTTTCAAAGCGAAAAATAATTTACAATTATTCTTAAAATTCAAGAATTTAGACCGATCCCCAGAAAACACACCAGGAGTAAGGATCTTTGGTTCTACAGCAGATGATTGAGCGAGATAGGCAGAAATTCTCCGCACTTCCACAGTAAGTTGCTCAACACGATCGGACAATTGCTTAGTCTTAGTCCAGTCAAAAGATGAAAAAAAAATCCTTTACCCTGAACAAATTCCAAGAAAGCGTTTTATTGTTTTTTTTGGTAGTATTACATGTAAGGAAAAACATACTAAAAGTTACCCAAGATAGGGTTACCACAAAGGGTCCAAATGTGACGTCAAAGAATATGGCCGCCAAAGCTGTAAAATGATAAATGCGACTCGCCTTTCAGTGTCTATCATATTTCTTTTACAATTACTACTATTATTATATTTATTATTTAACGATTTATTTATCTTCTTTTACAGAGCTGAGAATGATGGAAAGTCAAGAAACTTGCCCCTTATGCAGCCATGAAGTAGAAGATGACGGAGAAAGAGTGGTGACTGGTGCGAAAGGAGCTGAAGGGATCAATAAAGCCAGTATTGAGAGGGGCGTTAGCACTGTGGTAGCTGCTGGAGCAGTGGTGCACAAGAGATGTCGTATGAACTACATAAACAAGAAGCAAATAGAATTGCATAAGAAAGCTACTTCCGTTCATCGTTCACCTGCCAAGAGAGGTACACGGGTGTCTACTGGATCCTATGATAGCACGACGCAGTGTTTGTTCTGTGGACATGAAGTGGTGAAGACAAGATCTAGTAGTGATTTCGATGACTATAGCTTTGTTAAAATGGATGGATTTGTAAGGTCCATCTTGTCACATTGCAAACAGCGTAATGATGACTGGGCAATCACCATTCAAGGGAGAATCATGTACTTTGGGAAGGACTTACATGCTGCAGACTGTCTGTATCATCATTCATGTGACATTAACTTTCGGACAAATTACGGATTTTCTATGCGTCATGTTGGTGGATCTACTACAAAGAAACCGCAGACGGTAGGGAGGCCGATGAACATGGACCAAGAGCAAGCGTTCTTGAGAATGTGTGCATTTCTCGAGCACAACGATGAAGAGCAACTGACTGTCACAGATCTTGCAAAGAAAATGACGGAGTATCTTGTAGAAGGAGACAGTGCTGCCTATAGTAATAAATGGCTGAGGTATAGGCTGGAGGAGAGGTATGGCGATTCGCTATTCATAGCAGAGTGTGAAGGGTTGCCTAACATTGTAACGTTCCGTGAAAAGACCAGAATAATCCTGAGGGACTATTTCCGTAGTCAGGAAACGGATGAAGAAGCCCAGAAAAGAGCCATCATAGAGACTGCGGCCAAACTAATCAAGAGTGATATCAAGTCTAAGATCCCATCTTCAACCGATGAATATCCGAAGACTTCTTCACTTGAATGTCAGTCTGCCTTAGATTATCTCCCCCCGAGTTTGCTTTGCTTGCTTGAAACCCTCTTCGCTGGAAAGGACATTCACAGGAAGGTCGCAAGCATTGGACAATCAGTTGTTCAGGCTGTACGTCCCAGGGCTGTAGTAGCTCCATTGCAGCTTGGGTTAGCAGTCCAGCTCCATCATCATTTCAGGTCTCGATTTCTTGTAGACAGTCTCTAAGCCATGGGATATTGTTTATCATATTCGGAAGTTCAGCAATTCGAGGAAAACGCTGCCGCTTCTATTGGCCAGGATGTACTCGGTGGTACCATAGACAGACTGGATACGGCACTGCTGTTCGCTGCGGACAACGTCGATCATAATATCATCACGTTAGATGGGAAGGGGACTTTCCATGGCATGGGGATGGTAGCTACTGTGACTCCAGGAAGGAAGGTCAGTCGCACTGTTCTCAGACGGAAGACTGCGGACTTGGAGATAGTTGAACAAAGCAGAGTTGATTTAATGGAATACCGTTTTGCAAAACACACTCGCCGAAACATAAAATTCAAGCTCTTGCCATTTCTCGACGCCACTGACCATCGTGTTGATGTATTATGGGAGATGTCTTTACGCTTCAAGCAGCCTGCACCAAGCTGGAATGGAATGATGCACGTGCTACATAAAGACTGTGATCATCCGGGGTCGTCTTCGGTAATCTTCCTGCCCATCATTGACATGTATTCCGGAGACAAGTCATGCATCTTCTCTACTCTTGAGTATCTGTGTAACCTTGCTGATAAACACCAATCCGCTGCAGTTGTTACATTCGATCAGCCACTCTACTGGAAAGCATCAGAAATCAAACACGAGGTGCCTGAAGACAGCCCGGTTCGAGATGTTGTCCTGATGATCGGGAGCTTCCACACATTGATGAATCTTATGGGTGCCATAGGAACGTTGATGGATGGGAGTGGAATCAAAGAGATCTTGGGAACAATTTACGGTGACAATGCTGTGCAACACATCATGACTGGAAAGGCAATTCAGCGTCCAGTTCGTGGCCATCTCCTCCTTGATCAGTGTCTTACTCAGCAAGTTGCAGACAAAGTACTTTGCGACCATCCAGGTTTTGCAGACCTGTTGCAAGAACTTGAGCAGTTGTATGCTTGGACACTGACAGGGGAGAGTGACTTTAATTCTGTCATCACTTCTACCTGCCTTAGTGAAATTGTCCACTTCTTGTCCACCAAAAGAAATGGATTATCCGCTCACTCTCGCACCAGTAAACTACGGCTGAATTACCAACAGATGGTTGGAATTGCAAGGGAGCTTATTGAGGCCGATCGTTCAGGATCCTGGCTGATGCACCTTCATGCTGTAGCCGAATGTTTGCCCATTCTTGCAGCTACTGGGCATGGGAACTATGTGAAGGCCGCCTACCTTTACCTCAAATCTATGACCACTCTGGAAGATGATATGCCATCAGTCTTCCATAGATTTATGAATGGCTTGCATGTTGTAAGGCGGACTTCGCAACATTATCACCGGTGTCAATGCAAATAAGAATGTGAATGTCCATAACCTGTTCACCATTGGCGGAGAAATAGTGGCAACAATGGAGGGTCAATCACTGTTTTCAGTTAAGTACAAGCGGTCAATGAAAGCCAAGACCCTGGCATCCAGTGAGGCTATTGACGTTGCTAAGGACAAAACAATAGACCCCGCTCTTTTGTTCCAAAGGTTTCTTGTGGTGTCTCAAACTGCTGATCTTTCCCTTGATGAGGTGATGGCCTATGAACCTTCACCATACCCACCATTCCTCTTTGAGGCAAAACATCTCTTACGCAAACCAAACAAAGCACAACTGATGGCTGCTATAAAAGAACAGAGTTCAGATGACGCAGTACTCAAGGATGTACCAGAAGTGGAACATTATGTTCTTGACGGAGGTTCTCTTCTCCATCGACTGAAGTGGTCAGAAGGAAAGACATATTGTTCAATCGCTGAAGACTATGCATCTTTCACACTAAAGCATTCTGGTAAGGCTACGATAGTATTTGATGGTTACATTGGAGGACCAAACACTAAGGACATTACCCATCAGCGATGGCGCAAAAAACGAACAAGTAACAAAGTGAACATTGCTGAAGGAATGAAATTTGTCGGGTAAAAGGAGGACTTCCTTTCAAATGTGGAGAACAAACAGTCTCTTATCAATCTCGTTTCACAGTGCATGAATGACAGAGGTTGCCACGTAATACAATCAGAGGGGGATGCAGATGTGGAGATTGTTAAGGCAGCAGTGTCAATGTAATCCAACAAAAGTACTAGTCTCATTGGCGAAGATACAGATCTTTCGGTGTTGTTACTTCATCACGCGTCAACCAGCGATGGCAACAAGCTTTATTTCTACTCGGATAAAGGGAGTCCTGCGACAGTATACAACATTAAGGTTATGAAGAAGTTCCTGGGAAACCATGTCTGCAGCAGTCTTCTGTTCCTTCATGCATTCACGAGTTGCGATACCACCTCCGCGGTTTTTGGAATCCGAAAAAAACTCGGTCTACACAAGGTTTTGAAGGGAGACTCGGTCTTAAATAGCTGTGCTAAAATCTTTTCCACACCTAACAAAAACAGAGCTGAGATTGAAGACGCTGGGTGTAAAGCGATGGTGGCATTGTTCGGGGGAAAACCTGGAGACAATCTGTCTGCAATGAGGTATTCTACTCTCTGCAAAAAAGTTGGTTCAGCCAAAATCTTTGTTACACCTGAACGACTGCCACCGACCTCCTCTGCAACAAAGTATCATGCCCTTCGGAGTTACCTCCAAGTGATGCTTTGGATGGACAATGGTGAGGCCATGGACACTACTGAATGGGGATGGGAATTGCAGAACAACAGTCTAGTTCCAGTGATGATGGATAATTCACCCGCGCCAGAAATACTTGTGAAAATAATTCACTGCAATTGTTCTCGTGGTTGTAGTACACTTTGGTGCACTTGCAAAAGACACGGACTTACCTGTTAACGGGTATGCGGACCATGTCAAGAAGGGCATTGTGACAATATGAGTGAGGAAGCAGTGTCTGATGATGAAAAGAGTGACTATTGACCTGACACGCTTATTCAGTGATGAAGTAGGTCTTAAAATGCACTGTGCATTAATTCTATAATTTCTAGAAATGTACATATATGTCATGACGTCATTGATGAAGTCATGACCTCGCCTGTCCATGTAGTTAGTATAAAACTTTGTATAAAAATTGTTATATATAGTATACAAAATGCAATCTCTTCTGTAACCTAAAGCTACAGCTTTGAAATAGGGAAATATTCGTTATTTTTAGTGTGATGGCTGTCATCGTCTTATGACGTCATAGTTAGGACCTTTGTGGTGATCAATTTTTGGAAAACTTTTAATATGTTGTTCCCCACATATAATAGTAATAAAAAAAAATCATAAAACGCTTTCTTGGAATTTGTTCCGGGTAAAACCGCAAAATCTGACACTTTTTTTTTTTACACTTTTTCCCTTCTTTTGAGTACCCTAAAGTCTATAGTTTTTGGGCCGGTGATTCTGTTATGAATGGGTCACCGAGGAGGATGGCAAAATAGACCAAGCAGCCAGCAAACCAGAAAGGTTGGTTACTTAGCGGACTGCAGACCCCTAATCCTAACAACACAACTAACAGTAGCCGTGGAGCGTACCTACGTTGCCCCAGACGCCTCGGCACAGCCGGAGAGTTAACTAAACCTAAAGCAAGAAAGGTGAAATCTAAACCTCCCCAGAGTAGAACCCTAAAGAAATAGATAGCCCCCGAACATATATTGACGGTGAGACAAGATGAGGCAGAAACACAGGCAGAAATTAGACTGAGCATATGGTGGGGCCCAAACTGTCTCGATAGGACAGGAAAGGACAGACACTGTCTACAATCACGCAAAAACCCTAAAAAATCCAACACGTCTGCTGTACAAAAACACTGAGGTCACACGACCTCTCCCCCACTATATCAGCATTCTGGTATGAACTGGCAGCAAAACAAAAGAGACTAATATAACAGGGGACTGAACAAACTGACACAAGCTGTAGTATATGGAGCGGGGTCCTGCATGGCCCCAGCAGGGAGTACGCTGAGTCCTCACAGCAAAGCAGAAAGAGTCAAAACCAGATCAGATGCAAAGGATTAGAAAAGAACCACTTAACTGGCAAATGCAAGATCAGGCAGGAGACAGCAGACCTCAAAATGCACTGAAAGAAACTAATCACCAGCAACAACTGAGGGAAGCTTGCTCACTTATATGCTCCCAATCAGTAGCACCTGATTTCCAATCATCATCATTAGGTGGCAGCCTTCTGTCAACCCGGCCAGCTCCACTACCCACAGTAACCACCAGAGGAAACCCTGACTTTAAGGAGTGGAGCCATATGTGTAAGAGGTGTACGTAGCGTGGCCGAGTGTATACAAGGTGTACGGAGCAGAGCCGCATGTGTACAAGGTTTACGGAGTGGAGCCATATGTGTAAGAGGTGTACGTAGCGTGGCCAAGTGTGTACAAAGTGTACGGAGCAGAGCCGCATGTGTACGAGGTTTATGGAGTGGAGCCATGTGTGTACTGAGTGGAGACGTGTATGTGCGAGGTGAACGAAGCGGAGCCATGCGGGTATGAGGTCGATGTATGGAGGGGGAGCATTTATACCTCCCAACCGTCCCAGATCCAGTGGGACAGTCCCGATTTTGAGAGTCTGTCCCGCTGTCCCAGCTGGGAGCTTACTTTTCGCGTGGACACAGGAGTACACGGCGGAGCCCCGAGGAGCACTTTGAAACTCGCACGTGACGTTCCACCGGAAGTGACATGCTGGAAGCTGACCGGAAATGAGGTAATTTCGGGAGGAGATTGTGACGGAACCATGGAGGCACTTCAGGGAATGCTTCAGATCCATCACCGTGTTCTCCTCTGACAGCGTGAACAACGGGATGGCCTTGGAATCGGGGATGCCGGCCATGTGAGCGGATCATGATATGTCCTGTACCGGGAGGCTCAGGTGGGCATTACAATGGGAGCCAGGCTGCTATAGTATCTTTATAGAATCTTTCTCAGTTTCTTTCTCTCTCTCTCTGTTCTTTCTTTCCCTCTCTAATCTTTCAATCTTTCTCTCTCTGTTTCTTTCTTTCTCTCTCTGTTCTTTCTTTCTCTGTTTCTCTTTTACTCTCTCTGTTCTTTCTTTCTTTCCCCTCTTTCTTTCTCTCTGTTCTTTCTTTTGCTCTCTGTTCTTTCTTTCGCTCTCTTTTCTTTCTTTCCTCTTTCTTTCTCTCTCTCTGTTCTTTCTTTCTTTCCCCTCTTCCTTTCTCTCTCTGTTCTTTCTTTCTTTCCCCTCTTCCTTTCTCTCTCTGTTCTTTCTTTCTCTCTGTTCTTCCTTTCTTTCTTTTCCTCATTACCTGTCAGTGTGCCCAAAGTACCAGCCACTGTGCCCTCAGTACCAGTCAGTGTGATCAGCAGTGCTAAATGGGTGCGATTGGGGCATGGATATGGGTGTGACTAGTTGTAAAATGGGTGTGGTCAGGGCATGGCCAAAAATTTGCCAGGGGCCAGAATGGAGCACGGGGTGGCAAAATGGAGCACGAGGCAGCAGAATGGAGCACGGAGGGGGCTAAATGGAGCACGGGTGCAGAATGGAGCATGGGGCAGAATAGAGCAGGGGGCAGGATCATGGGGCAGGATGGAGACAGATGGGGCAGGATTGGAGACAAATGAGGCAGGATGATGGGGCATGATGGGTACGATGGAGACAGATGGGGCAGGATGGATACGATGGAGACAGATGGGGCAGGATCATGGGACATCATATGGGGCAGAATGGATACTCATGAGGACATGATGGGAGAACATACGGCTGGAACCAGGAATTTGAAACATGGGGGCCAGGATATACCATAGGGGCTAATTAAGGGATTTTCTGTGTAGCAAGATGGATATTAAAACTTAACCCTTTATTAGGTAAAATTGTAAAAAGCCAAATTAGTCAAACAACAAAAACAAAGGGGTACCACTGTGAAGGAAGTGCCCTATAATCGAAGAACCGAAAAGGGGGGGTTGTTAAAAAGGTACTACTGGCCTCTCAGATCCTCAATATTAATCTGACCTGATAGAAAAATGACTATAGTTGTGGCTTTAGGCTGGTTTCACACATCCTGATATTTCCGGTACCGGAAAAACCGGTAGTGGAGATATCCATGTCCGTGTGTGTAATAAGTGTGGCAACTGTGTGCCGCATCAGCACCACACGGACGGCCGCCGGGGAAAAAGCGCTACAGTAAGCACTGTTCCCCAGCCAAACGTAAAGATCGATGTTTCAAATATATTCCTATTTAAAAGTGTATGTATTTTACATGGGCGTCAGGTTAGGCTAGTAAAGAGTAAACCAGATTTATTTGTACTGATTTTCCTACGGGGGGGGGGGTGCCATTTTGCAGTTTGCCTCAGGCAGCAGAGAGGCTAGGTTCACCCATGCACTTACCACCAGGACCCCAGTGTATACTGGAAAACAAAACAGTAAAGAAGAAGGCATCTGGCTGTCTTACAACAATATGGAGCCATCGGCAGAAGCCAATGTCGGATTCCTGAATGTGGAGCACCAAACAGGGGTAGTGGTTTGCAAAGAGGAAATGAAAAGTGGGTTCCTGGACATTTCAGGGGACAGGGGCATAATTGTCCCAAATTTCTCATTCAGTCTTACAAATTTAGAGGATGCATGTAATATAAAAAGAAATGAAAAAAAAACAAAACAAACGTCATGACTGGTGAGCGTGAACCGCACTTTTTACTGTAATCTGTCATTGATTAGCGTCCGTGAAGAAATTACTCGCCATTACTTGTGTACAGACTCAGCACGGTGTTAGCTCCGGGATGATGCATTAGAGATTTTTTTATTCTGTACGAAAGGCAGAACTATTGATGATATCACCCTAATTTAATCACTGTCCCTGAAATGCATTGGCTTCGGTCAGTGCTCGTTAGTCAATCCAATGGATTTAAATTAGTCAAACTGATAAAAGAAGCCTCGCTGTTCCTTTACTTACTGCAATAAATTAGCAATTGCAATTGTGACAAATGTGTCTGAACAGCAGCTTAAACCTAAAGTCGAAAACAAATGGACTAGTAACCTCCCAGGAGCCTGATGCAAATTACACATGTGTAGGTGTTGCTGAACCCCTCAATAGATACTGGGACCAATGTCGTCTTCTGCACATTACTGCCTATTTTGCCGTGCCACTGCTGGTATCACCGGTCACAAACGATGGACGCCATAAAAGATGATTTAAAAAGCACCTAAATAAGAAAAATCTTGATAATGTTTTTCCACTGGCAACTAGATCAGTCACAATCAGAGATGAGCGGACAAATTCATCGCAAATTTTCTGAAAAATTCACCAAATTCCTAATTTTTCAAGATTAATTTCACGCTAATCCAGCTGGCCACCATTTTGCTAGATTCTTTTGAGGTTCAGGAATTGGTAGAAAAAAATAAAAAAGATGATAGACCCCTGTTCTAGGCTTGCCCCTAACTCATTCAGACACCATAACTCTGCATCCAATGTTCCGCTTTCGATCTTTTTGGTCCAGATCTTCCATTCTTGTATCGTTTTTGGTCCAGATCTTCCATTCTTTTATCGTTTTTGGTCCAGATCTTCTCATATAGACAAGTACTCGCATCTTCAGGTCCCAGACTCTCCTCCACATTTATTTATTATTTTTTAAGCTGCTTCTCATCCCGATATTTATTATGTTTTGGGGGTCTGGAGAGTCCTCAGGACATAATAAAAATATTTTTGGTGCATATTCGATTCAGACTGAATTTGAATCTGACTGAAACAAATTTTAGGAGATTCACTCTTTTCTAGTCATAGTACATCCTTTTCTCTACAACTGACAAGTCTGCTTTACTGTGTAGACTGGGACAGTATTAGCAAAGATATTGGATTTAATGGCAACTCTATTGTAAGGCGTAGATCATGCAAAATAGTAACCTGTGGCGTAACTTGAAGCTTGTTGTCCCCAATACAAAATCTTAAACAGTGCACCCAGCTATTGGAGATTTTTAATAGCAATGGTCTTTTCATATGGGACAAAGGGAGCTATTTAAGATCCCCCTAGGCTCCAGGGAAAAATCAAAAATGCATATGGTTGTGGCTAGAGATTGAGCCAATTTTTCAGTTTTGCTCAAATTGGTCAGAAGATTTGCTTTGGTGCAAATAGAATTCAGTCTGAAACTAAATTGCTCCCAAAAAGAAGTTTATTATGCTCCAGACCCCAAAGTATAATAAATAGAGGGGAACAAAGGGTTTAAAATAATTTAAAAAAAAACAACAAAAAAAACATTCTGCTTCTGCAACTACCCTGTTCCATCGCATTGGTCTACTGAGTCCCACACAACCATGTGGAAGAACCAAAGACGTGGATATGGAGTCTGAGAAGATGCTCCAGTGGTGAAAGCAGCAGGTGGAAGGCTGTGGAAAAGGTGAGAATATAGATTTTTTTTATATTTTAAACTCTTCTCAGTCCTCAAAGAATCCATCATAATGTATGGCCAACATTTTTTAGAATTTCGGCACACTGAATCCCAAAAATGTTGGATTTGCCAGTCCCATCGATGTAAATGGGAATGAGTTGCGCTCTGCCTAGACAAAGTACAAAGGGGAAGCAGGGCTCACTGTCGTACTGTGACCCATCTTTCAGCTGAACTTCAGAGGTGGTGATAGTTGGACCCTTTATAATCAAATAAAGGGATAAGCCATCATTAACAAAATCTTGAAAAACCCCTTTAAAAAGGTTTTCGAACTTGACCATCCATTCTCTTTCTATTACCAGAGCGGATTACTATTGTGAGTGCACACTTTATATTTGGAGCCGATGCGTGGTTCAGATCAGCCATGATCGGTAATGCGCATAATGTCTGGTCTCAGCCATCTGTAACTTCGTAATGAACAATCAATGACCAATATATATTTTGTATGGGGCGTCCATTCACATTCTCAAACACATTTACACTCAATTAAGTCAGAATGACGCTTGACAACAAAATTCATTGACCGTGACGAGAAAAGCTTCTTTATTATAATCTCAGACCTTTCTAAAGGGCGGAGGGGGGTGGGGGGGAGTGTTATCAAATCCTCATTATCACTTCTATAGAGCGAAGAAAAGAAAAACAGAAAGTAACAAGACTCATAAAACATGATGCCCAGGAGGAAAAGACAACGCAAGGCGTAATGAGAAGCTGCTTAAAGAAAGTCTATATCATCATTATCAGAGACCTCCTTGCTGTAAGCGTGATCGTTAGAGCGCAGACACCCTGGAGGATAGCGGCATTATATCATGTTTCCTCAACCTTTTTTTTGTTGCTTTCTTCGAGGTTAAAAGAAAAGAAAAATATCCCCAAGAAGAACCATTTTATGTAAGTTCCCAAACACATTATAGACATCAGGTAATGGGCATAAAGGATATTGCAGCAGAGGAAGAGAATGCTGATTTTACAAGAGACAGTACTATGGGGTAATGGGGGCGTCTTATAGACACCGTTCCATTACTAACCCCTGGGCTTGATGTCAGCTGAAAATAGAAAGCTCACATCAACCTCAACCCTATTACCCCACTTGCCACTGCCACAGGGCAAGTGGAAGAGCGAAACTAAGCGCCTTATGGAAGCACCATTTCTGGAACACCAGAGGACTGATTTTGGTAGCCTGGGGGGGGTCAATATCTCTGGTCCCTTTCCAGGCTATTAATATCAAACCACAGCTGTCTGTTTAGCCTTTGCTGGTTTGAATTTACAGGGGTCCCTAGGTCATTTTTTTCTAGGGTTCCCTGTAAACTCACCAGTAAAGGCTAAGCAAACAGCTGTGAGCTGATATTAATAACCTTGGACCCTTTTGGGATATTGTCCCACTCCCCTGATTATTAACATCGGCCCCCAGCCGTCGGCTTTCCCTCTGCTGGTTAAGAAAATTATGCGGGAGCTCAAGCCATTTTTTTAATTTAAATCTTAATTTTACACAGGAAGGACACAAAAGATGCAGAATAGCACTCCCATCATTGTCATCTGGTCGCGCTGATCACAGGGAGACCAGGCGACAATGCTGAGAGCTGTCTTTAGCATCTGGTGCCTGGGAACAGCCGAACTGTACCACTTCTTCATAGGCGATGGTATCCATGTGTCATCAGTGTGCGGCACGCAATTTGTCCATGCTGCTGATAAACAACTGACATGTCTGCAGGTTTTTCACACAGACACACGATCCACGTGAAAAACCTGACATGTGCGCAACACCACTGAATACAATAGGTGTGCATGTCCGTACTTGCGATCCTTAAAAAACGGACACAAAAATTGGACATGTGAAGGAGGCTTTAAAAGATACATTAGGAAGGTAGTATTTAAGTCCCCACCAGAGAACCTTGTAAGGGCCTATTAACAATACATTTGACCCACATGTCTGTGACTTCATCAGTGTTACCGTCTGAACCTACAAAATTATGGACATTTTAGACATGTCTCCAATGGAGCCCTGAAAGAGCCAATCACTATAAGAGACACATGGAGTCACATTGAACCCCATCTGGAGTCCGTACCAGCAGTGGTGTCTGTCTTTTTAGAAAGACACACTAACGCAGAAGTTGCAAAAGTTGACACCACCGAAATAGAGAGAACAATGTGGCTTCTAAAGGGGCACCTCCAAATTCTGGTTTTTGGAGGGGTTCATAGGTAATTCACAAAAGAGTCACGAACATGTGGCCAAACGTGATGTGAACAGGCCCTTACATGTCCAATGTTTAACTAAATGCCTGTCCTCCAAAACTTGATACAGCTGTTGGCTAATAATGTGGCTAGTAAATAAGGAACCCCCAGTGATTACATCGACTCCAGCTAACTTTGCTTCATAGGAGTGCTTGCTGTTAGCCGACATCCTTCCCAAAAACACATTATCATGCTTGGAGCCTTTGATCCTCAGATCCCTTGCTACAAGCAAATCAAGAAAATCACATTTTCCTAATCTTATCAGAGTTAGCATTGCCCGAGTATTGATAAATCCCCTGAATTGTTTCAGATCTCAGTCTACTAGGACTGGCAATGCTTGAGCAGAGAGATAGACCCTCTGGAGACAACTGGTTGAAAACGCTGCAAATGGTACTCTAGTTTGTAAGATCTAACATTGACTCAATGACTTCAGAGTCCATCCATCCTTCCCCGGGGGACACTCACTAGATGTTATTATAAGATGTATCCTTAGTGAGTTATCAACTGGACAGCAGAGAACGGGGATAGACCGCCGCCAGCGCTCCAGCCGGCTAGCTAAGAGAGATGCTCCGTATATCTTGTGTAGTTGAGGAATACTCAACGCATAAACACAATTTCAGAGAGATAAGGCGAAGCATCTTAAGTCGCCCATTCATTTCACAACCAGAAACGTCTTGTTATTCCCAGATTTACCCCTTTGTAGATTCAGCCATTTTTCTTTTGAAATTGTGTTTGTGTGTAGCTATAACAGTGGACACGTAAGGGCCTGATCACTTCCCGTTCGTGACTGTGCTGTCATGCTTATTATCTTTAATGTTTATTCAGTCTTTTATAGCTTTCTATCTCCCCATCTCCCTAAAATGGCTGCTGCATTCCCTGCTTCTGCTTTTATACAGGCTATGATAGGCTATAATTGGGTATGCGACACGATGTGATGTGATAGCTGTTAGGCATCATGGAGAAACCCATCCGGCCTTCAAGGGAGACTTCTGTGGCTGATGCAATTTTCTGCGTTGTATAAAATAAGAGTCCAGTAAAAATTCTACTTTCAATTTAATTTTCATTGACCCAAAAGTCAAGCCACACACTGTGCAGCTCAATGCACTAAACCTCTATACTGATATTAAATAAGCAACTATTAAATAAAAACCTCAACACTGCTACATCTGTGTAATTCTAATTTACAATAATTGCTTTGAAAAACTTCCATGAGCTCATGTGAGAACTGCATATTCCAGACAGCAGCCGGACGGTGTAATAAAGCATTGGTAGACCTATAATAAACTATTATTATTATTATTATTATTATTATTATTTATTATTATTATAGCGCCATTTATTCCATGGCGCTTTACATGTGAGGAGGGGTATACATAATACATACAAGTACAGCAATCTTAAACAATACAAGTCACGACTGGTACAGGATGAGAGAGGACCCTGCCCGCGAGGGCTCACAATCTACAACGGGATGGGTGAGGATACAGTAGGCGAGGGTAGAGCTGGTCGTGCAGCGGTTTGGTGGATCGGTGGTTACTGCAAGTTGTAGGCTTGTCGGAAGAGGTAGGTCTTCAAGTTCTTTTTGAAGGTTTCCATGGTAGGCGAGAGTCTGATATGTTGTGGTAGAGAGTTCCAGAGTAGAGGGGATGCGCGGGAGAAATCTTGTATGCGATTGTGGGAAGAGGAGATAAGAGGGGAGTACAGAAGGAGATCTTGTGAGGATCGGAGGTTTCGTGCAGGTAAGTACCGGGAGACTAGGTCACAGATGTACGGAGGACTCAGGTTGTGGATGGCTTTGTATGTCATGGTTAGGGTTTTGAACTGGAGTCTTTGGGTAATGGGGAGCCAGTGCAGGGATTGACAGAGGGGAGAGGCCGGGGAATAGTGGGGGGACAGGTGGATTAGTCGGGCAGCAAAGTTAAGAACAGATTGGAGGGGTGCGAGAGTGTTAGAGGGGAGGCCACAGAGCAGGAGGTTGCAGTAGTCAAGGCGGGAGATGATGAGGGCATGGACTAGGGTTTTTGCAGATTCTTGGTTGAGGAATGTACGGATCCGTGAAATATTTTTGAGTTGAAGTCGGCAGGAAGCGGAAAGGGCTTGGATATGTGGTTTGAAAGAGAGATCAGTGTCAAGGATAACCCCGAGGCAGCGAGCTTGTGGGACTGGAGAGAGTGGGCAGCCGTTTACTTTAATGGATAGGTCCGTTGGGGGTGTCACTTGAGATGGGCGAAAGATGATTAATTCTGTTTTGTCCATATTAAGTTTTAGAAATCTAGCGGAGAAAAAGGATGAAATAGTGGACAGACATTGAGGAATTCTGTTCAGTAGGGAGGTGATATCTGGTCCAGAGATGTAGATCTGTGTGTCATCAGCATAGAGATGATACTGAAAGCCATGAGATTCTATGAGCTGTCTGAGGCCGAAGGTGTAAACGGAGAAGAGCATGGGCCCCAGGACTGAACCTTGCGGGACTCCGACGGATAGGGGGCGCGGTGAGGAGGTGGTGTGCGAATGGGAGACGCTGAATGTCCAGTCTGCTAGGTATGACGCAATCCAAGATAGGGCCAAGTCTGTAATACCAAGAGATCAGAGGGTCTGTAGTAATAGGGAATGGTCCACTGTGTCAAAGGCAGAGGACACGTCCAGGAGGAGGACAGAGTAGTGTCGCTTGGCCTTGGCAGCTAGTAGGTCATTGGTGACCTTAGTTAAGGCAGTTTCAGTGGAGTGGTGTGGCCGGAAGCCGGATTGCAAGTGGTCAAGGAGGGAGCAAGAAGAGAGGTGGGAGGATAGTTCAAGATGGACGTGTTGTTCCAGTAGTTTTGAGGCATAGGGGAGAAGTGATATAGGGCGATAGCTAGATACAGAGGATGGGTCAAGAGAGGGCTTTTTGAGGATAGGTGTGTTTGAGGCATGTTTAAAGCTTGAGGGGAAAACACCAGTTGTTAGTGATAGGTTGAAGAGATGGGTTAGGGTTGGGATGAAGACTGTGGTGAGGTTTGGGATGAAGTGGGATGGGATCGGGTCAAGTGCACAGGTAGTGAGATGTGATCTTGAGAGTAGAGTGGAGAGTTGATCTTCTGTAATGGTGGAGAAGTTGGTTTTGGGCAGGAGGGCAGGGCAGGTAGGAGGAAGGGCACTGGGGGTTGTTGACCAAAACTGTCTCTGATGTTATCAATCTTCTCCTTGAAAAATGAGGCAAAGTCTTCAGCTGAGATGAGTGGAGAGGGAGGAGGTGCAGGGGGGCGGAGGAGAGAATTGAAGGTGTTGAATAACTGTTTAGGGTTGTGAGACAGGGAGGATATGAGAGATGAGAAGTAGGTTTGTTTTGCTGCAGCGAGTGTGGTCTTGAAAGTAGTGAGGGACTGTTTAAATGTGATGAAGTCCTCATTGGAGTGGGATTTTTTCCATCTCCGCTCAGCAGCCCTGGAAGCCCGCCTCAGTTCTTTGGTCAGACTGGTGTGCCAGGGCTGTCTGTTGATTTTGCGAGCTTTGGTATGTTTGAGAGGGGCAACTGATTCCAATGCTACAGCTATTGTGGTGTTATATAGAGCGGCAGCGGCATCCGCATTGTGTAGGGAACTTATGTCTGTAAGAGGGAGGAGGGATTCAGACACTGAGTGTAGATCAAGGTGTTGAAGATTTCTGCGAGGGTGTGTGAGTTTTTGAGGTGGGGATTGTGGACCTGAGGAGGAGAGGGAAGAGAATGTAAGTAGGTTGTGGTCAGAGAGAGTAAGAGGTTAGCTAGATAGGGAGCAGAGGCGGGTGAAGATGAGGTCTAGTGTATGGCCATCTTTGTGAGTGGCTGCAGAAGACCATTGAGTGAGGCCGAAGGAGGAAGTAAGAGATAGAAGTTTAGTGGCAGCTGAGAGGGAAGTGTCAATGGGGATGTTGAAGTCGCCCAAGATGATAGTGGGAATATCAGTGGAAAGGAAATGAAGTAGCCAGGTGGTGAAGTGGTCAAAGAAGGTGGTGGCTGACCCTGGAGGGCGGTATATGACAGCTAGTTGGAGGTTGGAGGGGGAGTAGATGCACACAGAGTGCACCTCGAAGGAAGGGAGGGTAACAGAGGGCGGCAATGGGATTGGGGTGAAGGAGCAGTTATCTGACAGGAGAAAACCAACTCCTCCACCATGCTTGCAGTTGGGGCGAGGAGTGTGGGAAAGGTGGAATCCACCATATGAGAGTGCAGCAGGAGAGGCTGTGTCAGAGGAGGTGAGCCAGGTTTCGGTGATGGCGAGGAAGGAAAGTTTGTTAGTAATAAAAAGATCATAGATGAAAGAAAGTTTGTTGCAGACAGAGCGAGCGTTCCACAGAGCTCCTGTTAGTTAATAAATGTAGGACTCTACGTGACATTCATGCACTTACTGGGTCATCTGGGCGAAGTTTCTTCGATGGCGGTCCTCCGTCCTCAGGGTGTAACATGTAATAAAGTCGGACCTTGTTGGCATGTTTCTTGCTCTAAAACACAAAAAAATTAGAAGGATCACTTAAGATATAAGTAAAATGGTTGCAAAGCAATTCGATAAAAGTGATTAATCTTATCTACAAATGTAATAGAGTAGATCAGATGGTGGAAACCTTGCACATCATAGACATTAGGCCAATGGCAGCTGATATTGTTAATAAAGTGTTTGAGGGTCTCTTGACTTTTTTACCCTGACTTATGATGTCGAGTGAGATAAGGATCTGGCATGTCTAATTTTGGACTTCCGACCCTTTTGTTCTCAGCGTGACAAGCAGCCAATAGAGGAGTCTAGTAGCGGCTCTCGCGATCTCTCGTAGAGAATACAGGAGTGCTTGGCAGAGGAGTCGGGAGAGATAGCCACCAGCCGAACAATCAGTCAAACCATCCTTCATGATAAGCTATGTATTGTATATGGGGTTCCTTATGTCTAACATGCTTAGTTGGAGAACTGAAGGGGCTATAGTCCAGAGGGGAAAAAAACATAATTTCCCCATAAACCAGCCACGACCAGGCAAGATTCCAAACATAGGGGTGAAAAGAAATTTCACAAGAATTTTGCAAGAGCCAAGGACCACCTGTGGAGAACTACAGAAAGACCTGGATCAGCAGGTCAGGTACAGTTGTTTTAAAGTTTGCTCAACAAGATTTAGAAAAGCCTGTGAAATACTGGGAGAATACTGTCTGGTCAGATGAGACCAAGATTGAACTCTTTAGATGCCATAATACACACCATGTTTGTAGACCAAAGGACACTGCTTATCACCCCAAAAACACCATACCAACAGTGAAGTTTGGAGGTGAGAACATTATGGTGTGGGGCTGTTTTTCAGCATACGGCACTGGCAAACTTTATATAGTTGAAGGAAGGATGAAAGCACAAATGTACTGTGACATTTTTGATAAAAATCTGCTGTCATCGAGCAAGATGATGAAGATAAAATGAGGGTGGCAATTTCAGCAAGACAATGATCCCAAACACACAGCCAAGGAAGCTCTCAATTGGTTTCAGAGAAAGAAAATAAAGCTGCTAGGATGGCTGAGCCGATCACTTGACCTGTATCCAACAGAAAATTTATGGAAGGAACTAAAGCTCAGAGTTCACAGATGGAGCCTACTGGACATCAGGATTAGAAGAGTGTTTGTTTGGAAGAACGGGCCGTAAATCACACCTGAGCAATACCTGTGACTAGTTTCTCTATACAGAAGGCGGCCTGAAGCTTCATCAACAAAGGCTTTTGTTCGAAGCATTAAATAAGTTTCAGCAAGCATGTTCAATACTTTTTCCCTGTGTCATTTTTCATTATTACACAAAACTTAATTTATGGACATATATGGTATGATGGTTTGATTTCTTTGCCTTTCTGGATTGGATGGGTTGTTACCAACATCTGATGAGAATTTCATGTCAATAGCACTGTTAGAAATATATTTACTTACAAAATTGATGATGTGGTCAATACTTATTTTACCCGCTCTACCTGTCTCATCTTTAAGGCCCAGATTCACTCTCTTCCCCTATAACCACATCTCTTTTTTGTTCTCTATGTCAGGTCTTACAAGTGGCCCAGTGATCCTCAGTGACATCATCTCCCAAGGCTTTTTAAAGGCCCACTTGAATGCACCCTTGATTCTGAGTAATGAGACTGTAATGTGTTTAGTTGCTGCTAGGTTGCAGATTGCCATCATCAATTTTCTTCTGTTTCCATCATTTGCTCAGATTACTATGATTTCTACTATTTGTATTGCCTGCTTCTGTGACCTGCTGGTTAACCTATCATTTGCTATAAGCATCGCAAACTGTTATTAGAGTTTGTTCACATTACATTGCAATCTGCTGTGGATTTTATAACTTGCATCTGCTGCTTCTGTGGCCTGCTGTTTAACCTATCATTTTCTGTAAGGACCAAAAACTGATATTAGAGTTTGTTCACGTTACACTTCAATATGATGTCTATTTTATAACTTGCATCTGCTACATCTGTGACCTGCTGGTTAACCCATCATTTACTGTAAGCATCACTGACTCTGACTAGAGACTGTTCACATTGCATTACAATCTGTTCTGGATTCTGCTACCTATAACCTAATTCTGTTTCAGACCTGTCAATTTCCGCTTCATCTTCTATACTGATTCTGTGACTTGCGGTGTGTCCTGCCTTACTTGTTTGTTTACCGTCCATCATAGTCTGTTGTCCAGGTCCTTACTGTGCCAACGTCCCTTCCAACCAGCTTTGCCATCACTCTGGGTCAGTGTATCCACCTGGACCTGCGGCTTCATGGATCTCCCTCACCAGGAGAGTTTAACAGTTTCTAACTAAAATATTGGAAAAGTCCTGTCAAATTCAGGACTTTTGGCAACTAAACATTAAAGAGTTTGTGTGCACTAGAGGCACCCACATTTTGGACTAAAATTCTACAAAAAATTAGGCGACTGTCACGACTCTGTTGTCGGGTGACCCCGGTCACAGGGGTTCCTTCCCTGTCCCTAACACTAGGGGGTGCCATAGTTCGCCCTGCTCCCCGGGTTACTTCTGAAGGTGAAGATGCCAGGGCCACGTACCTTGCATTAGTTCATGAATCTGCCCTCGAACTGTACCCTTCCCCCACCCAGGAAAGAGGGAAGTAGTAGTGTACCATTGTACACCAAACAGACTAACAAGGTAATACGAACAGGGTTAACGAAAAATACCAAACATACAAATATACACACACATATGACAGAGGTATGCTCCAGGGAGTGGAGGATGGGGTTAAACCAATGTAGGAGAAGAAAGGGAATTATCACACTCAAAAAAATCAAGCAACAGTTACAGATAAATCCACCAAGTGCCTACTCAAATAACCACCAACAACCTCCAAGCGATGCAGCAAAAAGCTAATTCTGACAATGTGTGTAAGTCAGGACCCAGATTATATAGGGGATGGGAGTGGCTAACAGTGCACAGCTGAGAGCCTTAGCTCCAAGAGCTCTCAACATGGCAGATTAACTCCTGTACTGCCAAAAGAGATTTATAAATTGTAATAAGAAGGTGAAGTGCTTCTATTCAGTGCAGGAGTAGGAGAACTCAGACGCTGCAGTCTTCTGGCTCTTCTCTGTCGTGGTAAACCCATGACAGCGACATGTTAGAAATGTTTTACCAAATTTCAATGCTATTTATAAGGTTTATATGGGATTAGGAAAACAAGCTTGCTATCCTTCAAAAACAGCGCCAACCCTGTTCACTGGCTGTATCTGGTACTGCATGCATCTACTTGAACACTGTGCTACCAGACACACCTTATGTACCAGAGTCACGCCGTTTCTGAAGCAGAACCACCATGTTTCTCTAATCCTATAAATCCATTTTCATGGGAAGTGTTATTTAAAAACTCTTGAATCGATGCTGCAAAAATTCTCTGCAATTCACAAGATTATCAAGAGCAAGAAGAAACATCTGTTTCGGGCGTCTCAAGGTTGCCTTGTCATCCAGGCTGCGCGGCTGATTAATCATGTCACTTTGTTCCTCCCCATGACTACACGGGGATGACACTTGCCACAGTATGTCGTGCAAGGAGCGTTTTATTTTGGTGTCACCAGATGGAAGCAAGCAGTCCTAGTATAAGATAATGAATAGCGATCTGTGAGAGGGGATGAAAACAGCAGCACGTATAACACTGTGGTATGAGCACATCTAAGCATGTCCTCCGCGCTCGCTACACAAGTCTGATTAGTGCTCACTCGGAGCATCCTGCAAGCGCAAGTGGCAGATATAAATAAATAAGCAAATGCAAATGTGCCAGGGATGATACAAGAGGCTTGAAATGAAGACAAATATCAAAGAGCAGACGAGTCTTAAAGTGAACAGCAAAAACTGCAAAATGGAGGAGGAAGATATAAAGAGCTGCCAAGGTCTGTTCGGTTTAGGGTGGTTTCACATTAGCGTTTCAGGGCGCAGCGACGGTCTGCGCACGGCCACCGCTAAGCCCCGCCCCCTGCCGCACCTCCTCCAGTAGCTCCGCCTACGAGCGCATGCGTCCTGTGTCCCTTATCTTTATCACTGGGGACGCAGGCCGTGCGCAGTATGCGTTTGGCGGCGCATGCGTCATTTTGACGGTGCGCCAAGCGCAACCAAATTGCAACAGGTTGCGTTTGGCGCTGGTCAGCGCACCGTCAAAAGGACGCATGCGCCGCCAAACGCTGATCAGAGAGCCACGGTTCTCACGCTGTCAAAAGACAACGGGAGCGCTCAGCTGTGATCGGAGGTATAAAGCTTACCTCCGGTCAATGGTGTCAGCTGATGGGACTACTGATTCCATCATCCGACACCTGCTACCGCTAATTAGAGTGAGAGCAGGAGCAGCACATGGGAGTATTCATCAGCCGCTCCTGCGCTGTAAATAAATAATTTAAAAAAAACATGGGAACCCCTCTATTCTACATAATCAACCTTGCTGATGCTGAAGCTGAGGGTTTTGTCTGGCTGGTTATCAAAAATACAGAGGAACCCACACTGTTTTTTTTTTTAAATTATTTATTTACATCACAGGAGTGGCTGATGAATACCCCTATCCGCCGCTCCTACTCTCACTGTAATTAGCGGTAGTAGGTAAACTTTATACCTCCAATCCCAGCTGAGCGCTCCCGCTGTCCTTTGACAGCGTGGGAACCGCGACTTTATGACCGGCGGGGATGATTTCAGAAGCGGTGTTTGCCGCGCTGCCATGCGCATGACAGAGCGACAAACACCCGGTGTTCGGGCACAAACAGTAACAAGGACTTCCCGGCGAAGTCCGTGTTCGGTGTCCATGCCCAAACAGTAGGTGTTCGGTACTGATGCCGAACTTTACTGTTCGGGTTCGCCCATCTCTAATAGAGAGCAAAAAGCTGACTCTGACTCATTTCATTCTGCAGATCTTTCTGGGCATGCTCAGATCTGGGCAAAGGTCATTGTACAAAGAAGTGGAGAAGGTGAGCTGTGACATCACCTATTGTGAATGGCGGATCCTGTGCTATCTACTGTATATAGAGGTGTTATCAGTCATTGTACAGGAGGAGGAGGTGAGCTGTGATATCACCTATTGTGAATGGTGGAACCTGTGCTATCTACTGTATATAGAGGTGTTATCAGTCATTGTACAGGAGGAGGAGGTGAACTGCGACATCACATATTGTGAATGGTGGCTCTTGTGTTATCTACTGTATATAGAGTTGTTATCAGTAACTGTACAGGAGGAGGTGAGCTGTGACATCACCTATTGTGAATGGTGGATCCTGTATTTTCTACTGTATTTAGAGGATGTTATCAGTCATTGTACAGGATTAGGTGAGCTGTGACATCGCCTATTGTGAATGGTGGAATCTGTTATATACTGTATATAGAGGTGTAATCAGTGATTGTATAGGAGGAGGTGAGCTGTGACATCACGTACTATGAATGGTGGAGCCTGTGTTACTGCTGTATATAAAGTTGTTACCTTTCATTGTATTCCTGTCTGTGATGATGAGACTGCTGAAAAGTGTTCACTTTGAAAATTGCAGGAATTCTGATAAAATATATAAGATTGAAAAAATGTAATTTTCTGATGATACGTTCCCTTCAAACAAGTCTGTTCACATGTTTTTGACAAACTTTAAATGGGTATATTTTTTATGTTAAATTTTTAAGATTAAAATGAAGAGTCTGATTTTTTTGTTTTTAAAACAGCGCCACCCTTGTCTATGGACTGTGTCTGGTATTGCAGCAAAAATCTATGTGAGTTGACTAAGCTGCAATATTCAACAAATATGCAGGATGTAAAATCTTCTGTATCTGCACATGTGATGAACCCATTACGTACCAGTCCAGAGTGGGACAAAATAAGGGAAAGCTGCATGGGTTCAGTAGTTGGTGGATAGCACAAGTCACACCTACTATGGCTGACTCACCTTAGTATGTTATGACACGTTAGTACATTATTTTCTATAAAGAGGAGAACACTTTAAATAAATATCAATGCAGAGGATATGGTGCTATAAAGTCTTCAAGAACTTCTGGGATCACATCCATTGATTCCTAGTACAAAGACTTCTTTGCACAGCAATGGGTTTGCAGCAGCCGTCTATGGATCTGTCACCATACAACCATATACCATAGGTTATTTGCCCAAGTCATATTAAAATAGTAAAAAGCGCCAAAAAAAGTGTCATTTTTTTATTTTAGCAATTAAATTTACATTTCATACAAATATAGTTGGTGTAAAATTCTGGTCCCTTTAGTGCAGAACTTGTCAAGCTTTTCCTCCACAGGACTCATCAGCCTTTCCATGGTGATGTTGGGAAATACTACTACGAAATGCTCATATCATTCCTAAGATCACCTATCAAAAACCACCATGCAACAAACATAACACCCCCAATGAGCAGGAGTTTTTGCAATGCAGCAGCAAAGAAATTGCACGGTGCAGCTCATAATACCTGCCTAGAAGCACCAAGAAAGCACAACTGGCAGCAGATTTGTCCTCCATCCTGTTTTTCCTTCTGACAGCAAAATGCCTCCCACAATGACATTAGCTATTCTTACCCTATCCGATTCTTCACCAGTGACGGCACCATTGTGCCCCTTTCCCCCATTAACAACAGCAATGTTCCACTTTCCAATCTTCTGCCACTAGCATCAGCAGTTTCCTTCATTCCAATCTTTTGCCACTGGCATCAGCAATGTCTTTCTTCCCATGCCTTTTCGACTGAAGCACATGACTTATAATGCTAAAATTGCTATAAAAAACGGACAACACAACAGTCGATGTAATTTAATTTTCAAAAAAAATCGCAACATGCACTTTTCTTCTATATTTTTACAGATGGGACAGTGCTAGTAACATAGTTCAGGTGCAACGGGAATAAGCACATAGGGTTGTAAATGAATGCAGAATGACGCGACTGCTCGGTAAGTTAACACGTCGTCCAGTGCTAATATTGACAAACCCTACACTGGAGAATAGACAGCAACACCATCATAGAGTGTGCCGATATTAATAAATCTTCCCTATAGCATGCCGCCCTGCCATGCTTCATACATGTGACCTTATTGCACGTAACCTACAGATTCAAACGTGATACAATTGGAAAACCGGTCAAAACATTGTCTGCCTCTCTGCTCGGAAAATGAATCATAATGGTAATAATACAAAGCCGATTGTTTATGAACAGGAATAAAGAACACGCTGGGAGTCGAGGGCTGCAGACCTCCACGGCGACTAATCCCAGATGACTAATAATGCACATTTAATACCTTAATGTGTTACGCGAAGGTAATAACGATGATTGGATATTGGCGCTCCGACTGCGTCGCTGCCAGGAAACTTCACATAGCCTTGGCTTATGTCAGTGCTCACACGTATCCCATTACTTAATTTTCCCTCCATTGTCATCAGAAGACCGAGTCGTTGGACTTGGTCGGTTTCACATCATGTCTGTGTTCTGGTTCATGGCTACATCTGGGGCTTCAATTCCCGAAAAATGGGATTTGAATAAGTCTCGTTAAGGCAAATGGAGTTTGAAATATGCAATTTTTGACACCTTTAGACCTTTTTTTTCCAGTGGTGTTTATCTGTTTTAAGCTGGACATATTATCGTAATAGTTGGAAGGACACCACCAAAAATGAGGTCAAGTGGAATCCAAAGTTTCATATTTCGGACTGCATTTGCCTGATTGAAGTCAATGGCTTAATCAATTCTAATCATGTATCTAGCGCCTGTAAAGCGTCAGTAGGAGTGTTCTCTGCAGCACAATGTTTTTTTTAATTAATTGAATGTGCAAAGTAAGCTTGAAAGTTTCAATAGTACGCGGCATTTTCCTTGACTACGTCTCCATCAAAGTTGTATCTGAATCTGATTTTTCGGGAATTAAAACAAAAGCCCTACGTGGAGTAATGAACAGGGACAAAGATGGGCTGTGAACCCGTCCTAATTCAATTTAATCCTTCATCAGCTATTTAATTTTACATATTTTCATCTAATGATAACTAATTGTCTTTTCTAAAATCAAAGAGGTGGGTTTTCTGCAAATTTTATACTGATGACCTATCCTTTGAAAGTTGTCCGATAAGTGGGGTTCAACTGCTGCCACCAATCACCTGACTGAAGGGACTGCATAGCATCGCCTTGATTCAAGCATAGCGCCTTACATTTTATAGTGGCTGTGCCTGGTATAGCGTCTCATGCACCTCAGTTTTATGGGACTGGGCAGCAAAAGACCACTACATATATATATATATATATATGGCATTTGTGCCTGGTTAACAATATAGGTGATACAATGAAGGGCAACTCTTGCATGTTTTTTATACAGCATTGATGACCCTACTGTTGTTCATCTGCTCTGGGGTACACATGATCTGTATGATGTTATGGCGGTCAAGGTTTTCTTGCACTGGCTTCCACATGTATTCAAGTGATAATCTATGATATGATCACTCTTAAGTCACCTTTCCTGTTGTAAAGGCTCACCTAATGAGGTTGATTCTCAAAACCATAGGTGTGGGTGAGCAACACAGACCAAAGACAACTATACAGTGGAGCGACTTTGATGGGTGACACATGGATCAGTGAAGACCCAGAGAGTAAGGAATGCATGACAACAGAAAAATAAGCAGAGCAGGTAGCACAGATGAAGAAGAGGCAGTATTGTGGACACAGAAGTAGCAGCAATAACATAGAAACAGCTGCAATAAAGGAAACTGGAAGCTTCCAGCAGGGAAGAGGTTAATCACAGTAATGTAATATTGCTTCATCAAGCAAGGCAATGGTTAAACACTGGAGTAACTGAGCAGTAAATGTAATCTCTTAGCTTACAGCAGGTCAAAGGTTAATAGCAGCAATGTAACAGAGAACTAAATGCAGTACGGTATCTTCCAGCAGTGCAATGGTCAAAAGTGGCAATATAACAAGAGAAGTAAATGTCCAGCAGGGCAATGGCCAAATGCAGAAATGTAACAGTGAATTAAATGTTGCCTGGTGTCTTTCAACAAAGCAATAATTATTTACAAGACTGTAATGCAGGTAAACTGGAGATTTAATTACAGAGATGCATAACCTTGATTTCAGAGGCCAGGTGTGAACATTTGTATGAATTTAACAACTTATGCCACGTGCACATGATCAGTATCTGGTCAGTATTTTACATCAGTATTTGTAAGCCTGTAAAGGGGGTGAGATATAATGTCCTTCTTGCTTCCCTTCCTCTGATTGCCCTTCAATTGTTAATGTTTGAATATTGCTATTTGATAATGTCTACGATAAATGCCTGCGGTACTGCTACATAGAAATATGTATTATCGCTCATCTTTTATGGTATTGCCACAAGTATATATATATGTACTAGCTGAAGACCCCAGCGCTGCCCGGGCATAGTAACTAACTGTGGTTATTTATAACAAATTATAATTATCCTCCATCCCATAGTCCCGTGCCCATATACCCATCATACATATCCACGATCCCATAGGCCCGTGTTCATATACCCATCATACATATCCTCCATCCCATAGTCCCATGCCCATATACCCATCACACATCCTCCATCCCATAGTCCCATGCCCATATACACATCACACATATTCTCCATCCCATAGTCCCGTGCCCATATACCCATCACACATATTCGCCATCCCATAGTCAAGTGCCCATATACCCATCACACATCCTCCATCCCATAGTCCCATGCCCATATACCCATCATACATATTCTCCATCCCATAGTCCCGTGCCCATATACCCATCACACATATTCGCCATCCCATAGTCAAGTGCCCATATACCCATCACACATCCTTCATCTCATAGTCCCATGCCCATATACCCATCATACATATCCTCCATCCCATAGTCCCGTGCCCATATACCCATCATACATATCCGCCATCCCATAGTCCCGTGCCCATATACCCGTCATACATATCCTCCATCCCATAGTCCAGTGTCCATATACACATCCTCCATCCCATAGTCAACCATTATGACATTATAATGAGGGGCGGGGCTTGATACACACACACTTTTTCCCCATTATGTAGATAGGGGTAAAATTGTTTGGTGAATTGGAACGCGCGGGGTTAAAATTTCGCCTCACAACATAGCTTAGGACGCTCTCGGGGTCCAGATTTCTGACTGTGCCAAATTTTGTGGCTGTAGCTGCGACGGTGCGGATGCCAATCCCCGACATACACACACGTACACACATACATACACACACTTGAGCTTTATATATTAGACTAGCTGAAGAGCCCGGCGCTGCCCGGGCATAGTAACTAACTGTGGTTAGTTATAGCAAATTATAATTATCCTCCATCCCATAGTCCCGTGCCCATATACCCATCAAACATATCCTCCATCCCATAGTCCCGTGCCCATATACCCATCACACATCCTCCATCCCATAGTCCCGTGCCCATATACCCATCATACATGTCCTCCATCCCATAGTCGAGTGCCCATATACCCATCATACATATCCTCCATCCCATAGTCCCGTGCCCATATACCCATCACACATCCTTCATCTCATAGTCCCATGCCCATATACCCATCATACATATTCGTCATCCCATAGTCGAGTGCCCATATACCCATCATACATATCCTCCATCCCATAGTCCCGTGCCCATATACCCATCACACATCCTTCATCTCATAGTCCCATGCCCATATACCCATCAGACATATCCTCCATCCCATAGTCCTGTGCCCATATACCCGTCATACATATCCTCCATCCCTTAGTCCAGTGCCCATATACCCATCACACATCCTCCATCCCATAGTCCCGTGCCCATATACCCATTATGACATCATCATCACCATGGCAACCGTTATGACATAAACGTCCCCATTGCAACCTATGATGAATCATTATGTAGATAGGGGTAAAATTGTTTGGTGAATTGAAACGCGCGGGGTTAAAATTTCGCCTCACAACATAGCTTAGGACGCTCTCGGGGTCCAGATGTGTGACTGTGCCAAATTTTGTGGCTCTAGATGCGACGGTGCGGATGCCAATCCCGGACATACACACATACACACACACACATACATACACACACTTGAGCTTTATATACACTACTAGCTGAAGAGCCCGGCACTGCCCGGGCATAGTAACTAACTGTGGTTAGTTATAGCAAATTATAATTATCCGCCATCCCATAGTCCCGTGCCCATATACCCATCATACATATCCTCCATCCCATAGTCCCGCGCCCATATATCCATCACACATCCTCCATCCCATAGTCCCGTGCCCATATATCCATCACACATCCTCCATCCCATAGTCCCGTGCCCATATATCCATCACACATCCTCCATCCCATAGTCCCGTGCCCATATATCCATCACACATCCTCCATCCCATAGTCCCGTGCCCATATATCCATCACACATCCTCCATCCCATAGTCCCGTGCCCATATACCCATCACATATCCGCCATCCCATAGTCCCGTGCCCATATACCCGTCATACATATCCTCCATCCCTTAGTTCAATGCCCATATACCCATCATACATCCTCCATCCCATAGTCCCGTGCCCATATACCCGTCATACATATCCTCCATCCCTTAGTTCAATGCCCATATACTCATCACACATCCTCCATCCCATAGTCCCGTGCCCATATATCCATCACACATCCTCCATCCCATAGTCCCGTGCCCATATACCCATCACACATCCGCCATCCCATAGTCCCGTGCCCATATACCCGTCATACATATCCTCCATCCCTTAGTTCAATGCCCATATACTCATCACACATCCTCCATCCCATAGTCCCATGCCCATATACCCATTATGACATCATCATCACCATGGCAACCGTTATGACATAAACGTCCCCATTGCAACCTATGATGAATCAGCGTCGCCATGGCAACCATTTTGACATCATAATGAAGGGCGGGGCTTGATGCGCACACACTTTTTCCCCATTATGTAGATAGGGGCAAATTTGTTTGGTGAATTGGAACACGCAGGGTTAAAATTTCGCCTCACAATATAGCTTAGGACGCTCTCGGGGTCCAGACGTGTGACTGTGCCAAATTTTGTGACTGTAGCTGCGACGGTGCGGATGCCAATCCCGGACATACACACATACACACACACACACTTGAGCTTTATATATTAGATTACCATTTTGTACAGAACTGTATGATATTGTTTTGTGCTCCTTTAATATAGTATTGTATAATATATGAGACCAATGTTCATGTACGGTTAGGGTAAGCCAGTGCATCCTTCTTGGGGGACATTAGAGGAGGGCATTTTAGTATATAGTTCCTATAGATACGGGTAAGTGTAGTTCTGTTGCGGGCCACTAGATGGGAGGCATGCTAGTGGGGGCTTATAGGATGTTCTTTAGAGGGTTAATTGTAGGAGGGGCTGCCAGGTAGTAACAGGGAAAGCTTATTGGGAAGTTAAGTCAGATGGGGCCAGGGTGCCCTAGGATCCACATGGGCCATAGGCCCGGACAGCTTGGCAGCCACGCAACGTTCAAGTGCTGCAGCCCACATTACCCACAGCCACTGTGTGTCATAGCAGTGGGCCAGTGCAGGAAAGGAAATATGTGGCGACTTATCGCCTGGGCCGATGCTTTTAGGGCAGGAATTGGTAGGACAGATGAGATGAAGAAAGTTGGAGCTTCGACGAGATTGGTACGGATGGTCCGGATGCTTTACAAGAGGCAACCAAACCTGGTGACTGATGATTTCGAGTCTGGGGCAAAACAGGCAGAAGGAATTGTCATCATGGCGAGGTCAGGCCAGGAAGGAACTGGGGAGCAGTCTAGGACGTCCAGTCCGCACATGTACTGCACAGAAGCGACAGCCAGAAAGGGAAAGATGAGTAAACCAGTAAATGTCTCGATATACCAACTGTGGATGTAACGTGTGAAGTACTCAGTAAGGAAAGTGTTATAGTTAACTTGGACTGTGTCTCCATTGCTGGGGGTCGCCTGAAAGAGGGACCGGTTTCGCCTGGGAAGTGCCCGGAGGAAGCTGAATCTGGAGAAGCAGGTATGCTGGAAAGAAGAGTACAGTTTTCTGTAGGGGAAGGACTGGACATAGATATTGAGGTTGTTCAGGTCACAACTAGAGACCTGTCCCTCCCTTACAAGCCAAAACCAGGAGTGGGTGATAAACGCAGAAGTAGTGACATGTTTCTGTAATACTTTTCCTCTGATTGTTGCACTACTGATCACTACTTGGACAACTTCTTCTCATATCCCTTGCTTGGCCTCCATAAAATAATAAAGCTTATACCCACCTCCAATGCCGGCCTCGTTCCCGCTGTGTCAGTACTCGCTTTCCCGGGGCTTCCGTGCTGTGGTTCTAACAAGGGATACCGGTGCCTAATCATAACCCGCATCACTGTCCCTGCCTCATGTCAAACTGAACACGAAAAGGAAGTTCAAGATCAGCTGCAACCCAGACCTCCCCATCATGTTCAATTTGTCCTAAGGTGGGGACAGTGACGCCAGTGCTGATTGGGTGCCAGCGTCATGTGTCCCAACAACCACACAGGAGACCCAGAAGAGTGAGTGCTGACACCGCAGGAATGGCGCCAGCATTTGGGGTGAGTATAGGCTTTATTATTTTTTGGGAGCCAAATATTTTGAAGAAGGGGTTGTTCTAGTAGTGGAAAACGCCTTTAAATGATAAAATGATGGCTCCCTGCAGGCACCACTAGGGGGTGCTCATGAGCTTACTGTATACTGTTCATGACTTCTTACGTTTCTATAGATATATCATGCAATGACTTACAATAGCTGAGAGAGATTTTTTTTAAAAAATGGTGTTCAGTGATAGAAATTCACTCTAAACTTTTGCAGAAACTTACCCGGAGAGACCGACAGTAATAGAAGGGAAAATGGATTGTGCCAATTGAAGTTGGAATGTATTTATAGTCCTGGGACGTGTCTCGTGCTCTGTGGGCAGTGTGGCGGCATTAGGTGAGATGTACGCAGCACTTTATAACACATTTCCTAGAAGGTGTTACTCTCCATGTAGCATTTAGTGCCGGCATTCTGAGAAATGATTAGTCTGAAGTCAAACAGAGGTGAGAAAAATACATTTACGCTGTCACTTTGGAGGAATATATTCCCTTTGAAGGCAGTTTCTCAAATGTAATGGCTTAAAGAAACGTCAGAAGTTCAAGGTCTTTGTGACTAAGTCATCCCCAGCTTCTTCTTAGGTGTGACATTAACAAAAAGTCTTCTGCTCCAGCTCCTGAAAGACCTCTGATGGGCGACGTGCCGAGGAAAGGTCAATACACATCAGCAATGTGATCAAATATTTATAGGGCGTAGATGCATCCACCTCTCATCCTGGTCAATCACTTGGGGCATAGAAAGACTGATCTATGGATGGACCAGGAAGGATGGTCTGCAGGGGGATAACTTCACTCTCCCATCAGAGTGGTGGGCACGGTATTTGGATCACCTAACCTCAGCAACTGCCATTGCGGCAGATGGGATTAGTTTTGTGCCGCTCGTAGGATTTAGGTATATCCTCACTTTTAAGCCAAAACTCTAACCTCACCTGGTCCTTTTTTGTGCCCCCAAGCAAAAATATTGCCTCTAGTTTAGCCCTTTAGTGTTCCCATTCACTATCCGTTTCATGAAAGCCATACAGTATGATACACCAAAAATGCCTCCAACAGAAACACAGTATAGTGCCCCCCACATAGTATAATACTCCCCATAGCGACCTTCCACACAGTGTGATGACCCCACAGTGCACCCCCAAAGTATAATGCACCCATAGTGTCCCATCACAATAAATGGTTCAAACACAATGCTCCCCCATAATTATAAGGCTTCAAAATCGTCCCTCACACAGTATTTTCCCCCTCACATTGCCAGCTTAGATACAGTTAAAACTTGGATATATATACACGTCTGCGCTCCAGGACAGTTGGATAGCCTCCCAAATTAGAAATCAGAGATGGATCCATGATATCTATGAGGTATAGGTTAGGTGCTCCGTTTCTGGATTATCTGCACCTTGTATGCGTCCGGATTCCTGCCCCGTATAAACTGAAACCCTGAAACACTTTCAGCTTGTTTTTACCAGAAAGGGGTCACTGGGGTGCAAACCTGTGAACTTGTATCTGAATCTTGAACTCCAAAATCTGATTCAGTACCAGTAACATGGAATCCAGATGTGTATCCTTTAACCAGTAACTTATGAGCCTGCTGAGACCCCCTGCCCCCACTCTTCACCACTTCCTGCAGGGCAAGGTTTGCCTGGTGGTCTTCCTGATGGCTGTTCTTAAGCCACAGACCAACTTCCCCAATACATCGAATATTTTTTAAAACCCAAGATCTGTGCAGAACATGGTTTTCCTTGTCATCTTCCCGGATGATCTTGAGCTGGGACTTGACTCCACTGTCTTCCCCATGTTTCCAGAACTGTTAAGCCAATATATCTCCCCATGTCCAGAATCCTGATCCCTAAATCCTATACTCGTGCTGCTACCTTAAGACCCTTTGGGTTTGTTGATACAGAAAGATGCCTTGGGGTATAAACCTCAAATTTTATATAGAGTCAGTCATGATCATGAATAAGACGTAAAGTCGAAACGCGTTGATCGTTCACGTTTCATAGCCATGTGTGTGTATAGTGCTGGATACATCGGACTCTAATTGGATTCCGCTGTGGTTGCTTCGCCTTTGACTGTGCGAGGTGTCGGTATGCAAGCAGGAGGTCAAAACGGGTCAAGGTGAGCTGACGCTTTCTGTGCTATTTACTCCAATTCTATATACTGTACTACAAATCCTGAATGTGGAACCCTTGGATTTGAGCCTGAATCCTTAAATCCTGAGGATGAGCCAACTGGTTGCCACAGTGTCACGATTCCGTTGTCGGGTGTCACAGGGCCAGGGGCTCTTTCCCTGTCCAAAACTCTATGGGGCGCCCTAGCTCGTTCTGTTCACCAGATCACTTCTGATGGAGAAGACACTAGGGACAAGTACCTTGCCTTAGCTCCTGAATCCGCCCTCACTCTGGACCATTCCCCCACCCATGGAAGAGGGGAGTAGAAGTGTACCATAATACACCAACCAGACTAACAAGGTAATACAAACAGGGATAAAGGAAAATACCAATCATACAAATATACTCACACAGAAACCAAAGGAATACACCGGGGAGTGGAGGAGAAGGAGAGTAGGAGTAGAAGAAGGAGGGGAATTAGCACACACCCAAAACATAGCAACAGTCTTGGATAAGTCCACCAAACGCCTTCTCAAACAACAACCACAAACCACTATCTCCTAACTATACAGCATGAAGATGTCTCTGACAATGAGTGCTAGCCAGGGCCCAGAATATAAAGGAGATGGGAGTGGCTATCAGTGAACAGCTGAGAGTCTTAATGCAGGAAAGCTTCTAGGAGCTCTCAACTGAGCAGATTAACCCCTGAAGAAAACTACACAGTTAAATATGAAGGAGAAGTGCTTCTAAACAGTGCAGGAGTAGGAGAAATCAGACACTGTGGTCTTCTGGCTCCTCTCTGTCGCGGTAAACCTGTGACGCACAAGCTCAACTCCTGTCTACCCCACCATGTTTGGCATCCTGTACCCCGCAAAACCAACTAAATTCTGGTTCTCAGCCAAATCTAGCCTTACCAGCATCCTGAATTCTGTATCTCAACTTTTATTCTGTTTCTAGATCTGAATTTGTGTCTCAATTTAAGAGATGTAGGGTTAATGTATTAAGCATTTTACGCCAGAAAACTGTCCCAAAAAAGTGCATTTTTATATTTTGGACAATTTTTGGAAAATTGGGTAGAGCTTAGTTGAATAAGTGCAGCCTTGCAAGGACTAACAGATCCAATATAATTTCCATAAATTATAGCAGAAATGTAATGGACTG
The DNA here is from genome assembly GCF_039654945.1 of Dendrobates tinctorius. NCBI lineage: Eukaryota > Metazoa > Chordata > Amphibia > Anura > Dendrobatidae > Dendrobates > Dendrobates tinctorius. The sequence continues at coordinate 7,955,344 of NW_027361863.1, forward strand.
GAGAACGCTTTATAACGAGGGCCCACAAGCATCAAATTCATTAAGCAGTGTGCATCTATTATTGAATTTGGGGCATCTTACTGCAGTAAATTCTGGATCAGGACTGGTGAACAAAACGTCAGTATTGATGAATTCCCCTTTTATCTTTGCAATCTTTGCAGCCCTTGTTTGCAAACTCCGCTCAGTAAATACGGTAAATCCAATTCCATCTCGGGATCTGGGTTTGATGCTGAGCCAAACCATACTAAAGGTATGTGTATACACTATTACATCATAGAAAGAAGTGGAACCATATTCCCACCACCTACTACATTCACAATCAACTATTTGAATGGTCACCTGCAATACTACATTTTTCCAATAGTGGCCGCTGTAAGAAAAAAAGTGCCCCACTGCAACTTTCTTCAGCTCTTTATTGGGGTGGTCGGACTCAGACGCTGTCATATAATTAGGGTTGTCTATAATAAGACAATCTCTTTAATGAGTAGCTGTGAACATATACAGGGTTGTGGTTTACCCCCATGTCTAATAATGCAATGATAAATATAAACATAAGCTTCATCTATAAACAGCATTTTTTTTCTTCTAATATTACTCTAAATTTCTTTGGTGCCTATTTTCTCCCCATATTATTGTTTTGCATTTTGACACGTATTTCTCAGATACACAGATCACAATTACATTTTGACTGCCTTCAGCCACCACTAGGGGGAGCACCAGAACCTACTGCATACAGCTAAAAAAGCCATAAAAAGTAATAACCAGTAGCAAAAAGTTAATAAAAAGTAGAAATGCACAGTGAACTCTAATGCCCCATACATATTTCACTATAAGACATTAAGTCATAACCACATTGTCTTACTGGGTCTTAATGTATACCAATAAATGGAATCATAGTATGCAAATTGTTCAAATTCTTGCACGTCTTTCCAAAATGTATTATATATGACTTTACATAGGACTGCAGGGTAAGTTTATTCAACTGAAAAAGGTATCAATATGTAGAAAGGAGGAAGTCTTAAAGAGTAAAATTACAAACTCAGTCCTCTACATTGAATTATCAAGTAAGTAAAGTTCTTAAATGGGAACTGTACTTTCAACAAACTTTGCATTAATCAATAGTACAGGCCGGTAAGAGAAACATTGTGATATATCGTATCAATGAAACCTGATTGTTTCTCCACTTATGAGCCGCCTCTCTTGCCTCATGAACTCGCCATTCCCTTTTAAAAAAACAGCCAATCTCTGTCTTTCTCAAGACTACCAGCTCAGTGAGGTGTCAGGTTACACTTTCTACTATCCTATATATAGAGGTCAGGTTTGAGGACTAGTTAGGAGTAGAGAAATACACAAGATCGATCATGCTGAGCTTTCTAGCAAGTCTTTTACCTCCCAATAGACCTGGAGTCACATCTACACTGCTCAGTACTGCTGTATAATTGACTCCTAGTCTAGTGCTGCTTCCGTCTGAAATGAAGAGCAGGAATTCCTCGCTGTGTGTTGTATATGGAAGATATTATAGCAGTTAGACACCACCCAGCAGCTCAGCGTCAATAGTAAATTAAGAGATAAGAGTCTGCAGAGGGGAAAAGAGGTGAAAAATTCACATAATTGGCAGAAATATTATTAATCCTCATGCATGTACACAGGACAGCCTATTCTGAAAAGTTACTTGTAAGTACAGTTCCCCTTTAAACCTTCTCCAATCCTCATTTTTCGAGCCTCCACCAGTTACTGTGTTTTGTTAAGCACAGGTGTTGGATGCGCTCACCTCGTAATGTGCAACCCTCTGAGACTCGGATATTAACTGCGCATTGCAGATTTTGCAGTAAGTCTCCGTGAACAGCGCTCTGTCCTCCACTTCTGCAGACTTCATCTGAAAATGCAAAAAACAAAAAGCGCAATTTAAAATCACAAATAACTGCTGAAATAGATTTATAAAGAAAGAATATCATAAAAAAAAGTTTATTTTTAAGTTTCTAACTAAAAATAAAGAGGGGGGGGGGGTAAGACGGAGGAGATGAATCCATCACTGACAGCCGGATTGGCGGCGCTTTTCAGACTGTCAGTTTCATAATAACTCAAACCAACTATTGCCATTCTTCATCGCGCTCCTCCACTGAAGGCCGACCGCTCACAAAACAACCACAAACTTGGGCGGAATTTTAATTTGTAGCAAAGTTTAGCGAATGGTTTATCCTAAGTCAATGGAATAAAAAAACACATAAAACTGCAAAAAAAAAATCACAATATAAAGAAGACTATGGATTGAGTTATGGATCAGATAAGTCAAACTTCAAAATGATCCTCATCCTCTGTAAATTAATGAGCGAGCAGCTGATTTCTGTTTTCGGAAGAGATAACTCTGATTTGATGCCACATCAAAGGTGAAGATAATTGTATCTAATGAAGATTAGTCATCTCAAGCCCATCACATTTAAAATATTCAAAGGAAAATTCGGCACTCCCAAATATGATGCAAAAATCAAAGATTGAGATTTTATTATTTATCCACTGTAGACAAAAATGTTGACGTTTTGGCCAGTACTTAGGCCTTCATCAGAACTATTGTCTTCAGTGTTTGTCCTCAGGGACATCACATATCAATGGAAGTTCAATATTTCCATAATATCAATAATAATCAACTATAAACACCATCAAAGGATATATATGTGATCGAGGGACGTAATCGCTTGGTCCCAGGATTTTCAGCCTTTGGAAATCGCAGGCATGTAATATCAATAATAATATTGCAGAAATATAATATCTCTCTTTGCCTTGTATGGATGGCTTTTTGTTTCATCTTTTTGTAGCTCTGTAAGCACCGAGCCTTTTTTTCGTATATAAAATCTAAAATGTTATCTAACTTTGTTCTCTGCTGCTCTAAACGTACCTACAACTTTGACGAGGGAAAGTTTTAATTTGTGTATATGCCAGAGTGTAAGTGGTGTACATATCCGTTGCTGGAGAAAGTTGGGTGTTCATGTGTACTGGTGTATCACCAAGGGCAGGTGTCATGGTGAGTGGAGGCAGCTAGAAGTGGCACGGATGGGGTAACTGTCTGTGGGGGGCACTCAGCTCACTGTCAGTGTATCGCGATAGATGACAGGACGAATGAATTTCAGAGGCGGAATCCCCTTTTACAGTTACATCTGAGTCACGAATGCAGCGAGTGGGCAGTGTTAGTGATATAATAATATTCCTATGTATAGTGGCAGTATTATAGTAGTTATATTCTTGTACATAGGGGCAGTATTATAGTAGTTATATTCTTGTACATAGGGGCAGTATTATAGTAGTTATATTCTTGTACATAGGGGCAGTATTATAGTAGTTATATTCTTGTACATATGGGCAGTATTATAGTAGTTATATTCTGGTACACAGGAGGCAGTATTATAGTAGTTATATTCTTGTACATAGGGGGCAGTATTATAGTAGTTATATTCTTGTACATAGGAGCAGTATTATAGTAGTTATATTCTTGTACATAGGGGCAGTATTATAGTAGTTATATTCTGGTACACAGGAGGCAGTATTATAGTAGTTATATTCTTGTACATAGGGGCAGTATTATAGTAGTTATATTATTGCACATAGGGGGCAGTATTATAGTAGTTATATTATTGTACATAGGAGCAGTATTATAGTAGTTATATTATTGTACATAGGGGCAGTATTATAGTAGTTATATCCTTGTACATAGGGGCAGTATTATAGTAGTTATATTCTTGTACATAGGGGCAGTATTATAGTAGCTATATTCCTGTACATAGGGGCAGTATTATAGTAGTTATATTCTTGTACATAGGGGCAGTATTATAGTAGTTATATTATTGCACATAGGGGGCAGTATTATAGTAGTTATATTATTGTACATAGGAGCAGTATTATAGTAGTTATATTATTGTACATAGGGGCAGTATTATAGTAGTTATATTCTTGTACATAGGGGCAGTATTATAGTAGCTATATTCCTGTACATAGGGGCAGTATTATAGTAGTTATATTCTTGTACATAGGGGCAGTATTATAGTAGTTATATTTCTGTACATAGGGACAATACTATAGTAGTTATATTCTTGCACATAGGGGCAGTATTATAGTAGTTATATTCTTGCACATAGGGGCAGTATTATAGTAGTTATATTCTTGTACATAGGGGCAGTATTATAGCAGCTATATTTTTGTACATAGGGGCAGTATTATAGTAGTTATATTCCTGTACATAGGGGCAGTATTATAGTAGCTATATTCTTGTACATAGGGGCAGTATTATAGTAGTTATATTCTTGTATATAGGGGGAGTATTATAGTAGTTATATTCTTGTACATAGTGGCAGTATTATAGTAGTTATATTCTTGTACATAGGGGCAGTATTGTAGTAGTTATATTCTTGTACACAGGAGCAGTATTATAGTAGTTATATTCTTGTACATAGGAACAGTATTATAGTAGTTATATTCTTGTACATAGGGGCAGTATTATAGTAGTTATATTCCTGTACATAGGGGCAGTATTATAGTAGTTATATTCTTGTACATAGTGGCAGTATTATAGTAGTTATATTCTTGTACATAGGGGCAGAATTATAGTAGTTATATTCTTGTACATAGGAGCAGTATTATAGTAGTTATATTCTTGTACATAGGAGCAGTATTATAGTAGTTATATTCTTGTACATGGGGGCAGTATTATAGTAGCTATATTCTTGTACATAGGGGCATTATTATAATAGTTATATTCTTGTACATAGGGGCAGTATTATAGTATTTATATTCTTGTACATAGGAACAGTATTATAGTAGTTATATTCCTGTACATAGGGGCAGTATTATAGTGGTTATATTCTTGTACATAGTGGCAGTATTATAGTAGTTATATTCTTGTACATAGGGGCAGAATTATAGTAGTTATATTCTTGTACATAGGAGCAGTATTATAGTAGTTATATTCTTGTACATAGGAGCAGTATTATAGTAGTTATATTCTTGTACATGGGGGCAGTATTATAGTAGCTATATTCTTGTACATAGGGGCAGTATTATAGTAGTTATATTCTTGTACATAGGAACAGTATTATAGTAGTTATATTCTTGTACATAGGGGGCAGTATTATAGTATTTATATTCTTGTACATAGGGGGCAGTATTATAGTAGTTATATTCTTGTAATTAGGGGCAGTATTATAGTAGTTATATTCTTGTACATAGGGGCAGTATTATAGTAGTTATATTCTTGTACATAGGAGCAGTATTATAGTAGTTATATTCTTGTACATAGGGGGCAGTATTATAGTAGTTATATTCTTGTACATAGGGGCAGTAGTATAGCAGTTATATTCTTGTACATAGGGGCAGTATTATAGTAGTTATATTCTTGTACATAGGAGCAGTATTATAGTAGTTATATTCTTGCACATAGGAGCAGTATTATAGTAGTTATATTCTTGTACATAGGAGCAGTATTATAGTAGTTATATTCTTGTACATGGGGGCAGTATTATAGTAGTTATATTCTTGTACATGGGGGCAGTATTATAATAGTTATATTCTTGTACATAGGGGCAGAATTTTAGTATTTATATTCTTGTACTTAGGAGCAGTATTATAGTAGTTATATTCTTTTACATAGGGGCAGTATTATAGTAGTTATATTATTGTACATAGGAGCAGTATTATAGTAGTTATATTCTTGTACATAGGGGGCAGTATTATAGTATTTATATTCTTGTACATAGAAGGCAGTATTATAGTAGTTATATTCTTGTACTTAGGGGCAGTATTATAGTAGTTATATTCTTGTACATAGGGGCAGTATTATAGTAGTTATATTCTTGTACATGGGGGCAGTATTATAATAGTTATATTCTTGTACATAGGGGCAGAATTTTAGTATTTATATTCTTGTACTTAGGAGCAGTATTATAGTAGTTATATTCTTGTACATAGGGGGCAGTATTATAGTATTTATATTCTTGTACATAGGGGGCAGTATTATAGTAGTTATATTCTTGTACTTAGGGGCAGTATTATAGTAGTTATATTCTTGTACATAGGGGCAGTATTATAGTAGTTATATTCTTGTACATAGGAGCAGTATTATAGTAGTTATATTGTTTTAGATAAGAACAGTATAATAGTAGTTATATTCTTGTGCATAGGGGGCAGTATTATAGTAGTTATATCCTTGTACATAGGGGAAGTTAGGGGAAGTATTATAGCAGTTATATTCTTGTACTTAGGGGCAGTATTATAGTAGTTATATTCTTGTACATAGGAGCAGTATTATAGTAGTTATATTGTTTTAGATAGGAGGCAGTATTATAGTAGTTATATTCTTGTACATAGGGGCAGTATTATAGCAGTTATATTCTTGTACATAGGGGGCAGTATTATAGTAGTTATTTTCTTGTACATAGGAGCAGTATTATAGTAGTTATATTCTTGTACATAGGAGCAGTATTATAGTAGTTAAATTCTTGTACATAGGGGCGGTATTATAGTAGTTATATTCTTGTACATATGGGGCAGTATTATAGTAGTTTTATTCTTGTGCATAGGGGGCAGTATTATAGTAGTTATATCCTTGTACATAGGGGCAGTATTATAGCAGTTATATTCTTGTACTTAGGGGAAGTATTATAGTAGTTATATTCTTGTACATAGGAGCAGTATTATAGTAGTTATATTGTTTTAGATAGGAGGCAGTATTATAGTAGTTATATTCTTGTGCATAGGGGGCAGTATTACAGAACTATTTTTGGTGATTAATTGGGATCATGGCTCTACGATCCTTCCATTGCAATCTTCCCTCGCATCTCTATGGCACATCTTACATTCGGCAAACTAGAGAATCAGCCTGAGTCAGTGTCACTGCAACTGAATTCAGCTGGTGTTTGCCATAAACTGGTTTCCAGACGATGTAAGACAGAATTTGTCACGCTACAATATCTGAAATAATACATACACAAAGCCTTAATTCCTTTCTGCAGAACTATTTGGCAATCTTGAAAGGCATTACTTGTCCTCAGATCCCTTCGGTTATTTTTCCCATTTAGGTGCAGCATAAAAATCTTTATTGAATGACCATTCTGGATTGTCGAGGCTTTTTTTCCTGTTACTTTTCTATTGTCCTCTGATATTTTTTACTGCCACATTGACAAGAGCACAGTGCACATCTCTGCTGCGCGGAGGAGCCAGCCTGCTATTCTGCTACCTGCGTCTCGCTGATAAGTCAGCAGTATTGCCATGAAATTCAATTACATTTCGCCAAGTCTTCGGAAGAGAACACTGGGCGAAGAAGACGCTGAAATGAAAATGTCCATAATATCCCCCGCTATCTCCAAACCCTGATGTCGAGACGGACTGTGCATACTCAGCAGCCATTCATCCTACAGGGGCAATTCAATGGTTAAAATAATGCCGATTTTCTCTATAATAAGCTGTTTCTTCTTATCACAGGACGTCCATAAAAACTCATTCACCGACTCTGCTATATCATGATGAAGAAGCCTCACATTCAAGAGGTCGCAGGCAAAAAAGCAGGCACAACATGGCGGAATTTCCAGACAAGTCTTTGCTACAGTTTCTTCAGTTAGATTATTGGCAAAATATGGCGGCTCTATAATATAATGCCCTCTTATTACACCCAACAAGTGTTACCTAAGAGTGCCCCCACAAAGTATGATTCCCACAAAGTATAATGACCCCCTCAGTATCGCAACACAGTATTAAGTACTATTAGTTCCCCCATTCAGTATAATGCCCCCTTAGGGCTCCCACACAGTATTATTCTCTCATAGTGCCCCCCACACAGTAGGATGCCGGATGCCCCCTTTGTACACCCACACAGTATTGTGCTCTAATAGTGCCCCCTACCGTATTATGCACTATTAGTGTCCCCTACACAGTATAATGACCCCTTACTACACCCATACAGTACTAAGCACTATTAGTTTCACCATACAGTATAATGCCTCCTCATGACCCCCACACTGTATTATGGACTATTAGTGCCAGGACATAGTTTGATTCAGATTTTTTGCCTTCCACACAGTATAATTCCCCCTTGGTACACCCACACAGTGTTATGCATTATTAGTGTCCCCCACACAGTAGGATGCCGGATGCCCCCTTAGTACATCTACACAGTACTATGCTCTATCAGTGCCCCCACATAGTATAATGCCCGCTTAGTGCCCCATACTGTATTATGCACTATTAGTGTTTCCTACACAGTATAATGATCCCTTAGTACACCCATACAGGTTTGAGCACTATTAGTTTCCCCACACAGTATACTGCCCCCTTAGGACCCGCACACTGTATTATGTACTATTAGTGGTCCCTATAAAGTACAATGCCCCCTTAGTACACACATACAGTATTATGCACTATTAGTGCATCCACACAGTATAATTTACCCTTAGAACCCTCACACTGCATTATGCACTATTAGTGATTGGACACAGTTTGATTCCCCCTTTGTAGATCCTACACAGTATAATGCACCCTTAGGACCCCTACACAGTATTATGTACTATTATTGATCCTCACATAGTACAACGCCTTCTTTGTCCTTTGTACGTTCACAGAGTATTATGAATTATTAGTACACCCATACAGTATTATGTACCATTAGTGCCCCACCACACACACAGTAGGATGCCCCCTTAGTACACCCATACAGTATTATCCACTATTAGGGCCCTCACACAGTATAATGCCCCTTAGTACTCCCCCAACAGTATTATGCACCAATAGTGCCCCCACACGGTAGAATGCTGGATGCCCCCTTGGTTCACTCATACAGTATTATGCACTATTAGTGCCCTCACACAGTATAATACCCCTTAGTACTCCCCCCACAGTATTATGTACCATTAGTGCCCCCCACACACACACAGTAGGATGCCGGATGCCCCCTTAGTCCACCCATACAGTATTATCCACTATTCGGGCCCTCACACAGTATAATGCCCCTTAGTCCACCCATACAGTATTATGTACCATTAGTGCCCCCCACACACACACAGTAGGATGCCGGATGCCCCCTTAGTCCACCCATACAGTATTATCCACTATTCGGGCCCTCACACAGTATAATGCCCCTTAGTCCACCCATACAGTATTATGTACCATTAGTGCCCCCCACACACACACAGTAGGATGCCTGATGCCCCCTTAGTCCACCCATACAGTATTATGCACCATTAGTGCCCCCACACGGTAGAATGCTGGATGCCCCCTTGGATCACTCATACAGTATTATCCACTATTCGGGCCCTCACACAGTATAATACCCCCTTAGCACTCCTCCCACAGTATTATACACTATTATTGATCCCACACTGTAGGATGCCCTTTATGTAGCGCCCATTTAGTATATTGGACCCTTTGAGCCCCATGCACAGGATAACGCTGATAAAGCTCTGCTCCTGGCTCTGAAGGCTCTCTTTGCTCTGTCACGCTCTTCTCTATGTATTTGTATATGTAGCAGTGGAGTGTGGGGGAAGGTGTCACTGCAGTTAAAAGAGGAATGGGGAAGGCAGCTCAATCAGGCTGTAAAAGTATATGAACTTTCATGAGCTCAAGAAGGCAAAATCAGTCCAAGAATGAAGCTGAGTCATGACAGCTAGTGAAGAGAGCAATACCCTGAACACACAGAGCTCAAGAGAACAGCCTGCTACTAGGGGCAGGTTGTAAACTGCATATTAGGTGGACTTGATATGAATTGAGATATGAAGACCTCAGCCTGAAAGTTAGGGCAACTTTTGTAAACTGAAGGGAACGACTATGAAAAGGGAAAACTTCTATGAAGATAAAGGACTGAACAGGAAAATCTCCCCCACCTTAATATCACAGTTGGCCAGTTAAGGCAAGTTTGGTCAATAGAATGAATCTGAAGGACAAGGCTAAGGATAGGTGGATTCATAACTCAGTGATCTACTCAAAAAGTGGTAATAAATGGTGTCACATCCAATTGGAAAATTGTTTCAAGTGCGGTACCACAAGGCTGTCTTATCCCCAGTGTGGTTCAACATATATGTAAATGATCTAGATAAGGGAACTGAAGGTAAACTAATCAAACTTGCAGACAATGCAAAGCTAGGAGGGATAGCTAAAGCACCCGTTACACATACGATGTCCCAGCGATCCCACCAACAATCCGACATGGATGGGATCGCTGGGTCATGGTAGGCTGATCGCTGGTGAGCTGTCACATAGACAGCTCCTCCAGCGATCAGGACCAGCGAGCACGCTGGTATCCAACGTAAACATCGGGTTTCTAAGAGCCGCAGGGCTCTTAGAAACCCGATGTTTACCCTAGATACCAGCATGCACTGCAGGGCGGGAGGTGTAGGCAGAGCCACGGCACACAGACAGACCGGAGTAGCAGATAGCAGAGCGGACCAACCCCTGCACGCTGGTATCTAGGGTAAACATCGGGTTTCTAAGAGCCCCGCGGCTCTTAAAACCCGATGTTTACGTTTGATACCAGCGTGCAGCGTCGCTCATCGCTGGCTCCCGCTGCCACACGCAGCGATGCGCGCTGGCCAGCGGGAGACCAGCGATGAAAAAATGGCCAAGGACGATCCTGCATGATCAGCGATACCCGGCGGGGGGGCCAGTCGCTGATGTGTGTCACACACAGCGAGATCACTGGCGAGATCACTGATTTTGTGACGCCACAGCGATCTCGCTAGTGAAATCGCTGTGTGTGACAGGCATCAGCGATCGGCCCCCCCGCCGGGTATCGCTGATCGCGCTCGAACGTCCTGGGCCATTCACATCGCTGCATGTGATCAGCACCGCTCTCGCGCGGCTCTTAGATACCCGCTGTTTATCTTGGATACCAGCTTACTCGCTGGTCCTGATCGCTGGTGAGTCTGTCTATGTGACAGCTCACCAGCGATCAGCTAACTATGTCCCAGCGATCCCATCCACGTCGGATCGTTGGTGGGATCACTGGGACATTTAAGCGTGTAACGGGTACAATGGTATTTAACAGGGAGAAATGCAAGATTCAATATCTGGGCAAGAAAAACAAAAATTACATCTACAGAATGAGAGGAATAGAACTAAGCAACAGCACGTGTGAAAGAGACTTGGCTATACTAATAGATCACAGAATATTCAGATTAGATACTAGAAAAAACTTTTTCACAGTGAGGGTGATCAATGAGTGGAACAGGCTGCCACGAGAGGTGGTGAGTTCTCCTTCAATGGAAGTCTTCAAACAGAGGCTGGACAGACATCTGTCTGAGATGGCTTAGTGACTCCTGCATTGAACAGTGGTTTGGACATGATGACCCTGGAGGTCCTTTCCAAGTTTAATATTTTATGATTCTATGTCAAGGTACATACTTTGTCTACCTCTAGGTTAAGCACATTGTGCCTTTCATATAAACCCTCCAAGTCACCAAGCCAGAGAATGACCACATATACTGTATAATACTGCAGGCAAAAAGCATCTCCAAACATAATTCTCCAGCAATAGAGTGTCCCCATACACAGTGCTCTAGCGGGCACCGCCATATATTATTTCCAGTCTTCCCTGGTCAGTCTGGTAGTGGTGAGGAATAATGCGGGTCAGTTTCATTCACTACATTCCCTTCAGGAAGTCATTGATACAATGGGAGAACTCAATACAATGGATCATTCTCAGTGATAGCTCAGACCCTCCGCTGACCTTGCTCATTGTGATCTTCTCATTAACTTGTACTGATCGGCAGAGCTATTATTGGGGAGACTGCAAGATCAATCACTGTTTATTTTATAACTAGATCCGGAAATATCTCCATGGAATGAAAACAATTGATTACTTCCCGGGAAGGAAGGAAAAGACACAAGTAGATATCGTAATTAAATTAAGGGGATTTCAAAGCCGAATGTCACTGGCTGGAAAATACCTTATACTGTATGTGTCCAACTAAGAAGTGTAAGATAGATAGATAGATAGACAGATAATGATAGATAGATAATAGATCAAATGCATCAAATTCATATAAATTTCCTGAATCAAACAATTTGCAATTTGCTTCATGTGAATCGCTTAAAAATGCTGACATAGTTATGTAAATTTGTCACATCATAATCCTGCAGCCAATTCATTAAGATTGGAGCTCGCCATGTCGGTCTTGATGAATCAGCCCTAAAGCATGGCAGTGATGATTAGGGTGTGAAAAACAAACTGCTTCTTTTTTGAGGAAGTGACTGCTGAGAAGTGATCACTACAGAACAGGAAGTGACTGCAGAGAAGTGACCGCTACAGAACAGGAAGTGACTGCTGAGAAGTGATCACTACAGAACAGGAAGTGACTGAAGAGAAGTGATCACTACAGAACAGGAAGTGACTGCAGAGAAGTGACCGCTACAGAACAGGAAGTGACTGCAGAGAAGTGATCACTACAGAACAGGAAGTGACTGCAGAGAAGTGATCACTACAGAACAGGAAGTGACTGCAGAGAAGTGATCACTACAGAACAGGAAGTGACTGCAGAGAAGTGACCGCTACAGAACAGGAAGTGACTGCAGAGAAGTGATCATTACAGAACAGGATGTGACTGCTGAGAGGTGACCGCTACAGAACAGGAAGTGACTGCTGAGAAGTGATCCCTACAGAACAGGAAGTGACTGCAGAGAAGTGATCCCTACAGAACAGGAAGTGACTGCAGAGAAGTGACCGCTACAGAACAGGAAGTGACTGCAGAGAAGTGATCACTACAGAACAGGAAGTGACTGAAGAAGTGACCGCTACAGAACAGGAAGTGACTGCTGAGAAATGACCTCTACAGAACAGGAAGTGACTGCTGAGAAGTGATCACTACAGACCAAGAAGTGACTGCTGAGAAGTGATCACTACAGAACAGGAAGTGACTGCAGAGAAGTGACCGCTACAGAACAGGAAGTGACTGCAGAGAAGTGATCACTACAGAACAGGAAGTGACTGCAGAGAAGTGACCGCTACAGAACAGGAAGTGACTGCAGAGAAGTGATCACTACAGAACAGGAAGTGACTGCTGAGAAGTGACCGCTACAGAACAGGAAGTGACAGCAGAGAAGTGATCACTAGAGAACAGGAAGTGACTGCAGATGAGTGATCACTACAGAACAGGAAGTGACTGCAGAGAAGTGACCACTACAGAACAGGAAGTGACTGCTGAGAAGTGATCACTACAGAACAGGAAGTGACTGAAGAAGTGACCGCTACAGTACAGGAAGTGACTGCAGAGAAGTGATCACTACAGAACAGGAAGTGACTGCAGAGAAGTGACCGCTACAGAACAGGAAGTGACTGCAGAGAAGTGATCACTACAGAACAGGAAGTGACTGCTGAGAAGTGACAGCTACAGAACAGGAAGTGACAGCAGAGAAGTGATCACTAGAGAACAGGAAGTGACTGCAGAGAAGTGACCACTACAGAACAGGAAGTGACTGCTGAGAAGTGATCACTACAGAACAGGAAGTGACTGAAGAAGTGACCGCTACAGTACAGGAAGTGACTGCTGAGAAATGACCGCTACAGAACAGGAAGTGACTGCTGAGAAGTGATCACTACAGACCAAGAAGTGACTGCTGAGAAGTGATCACTACAGAACAGGAAGTGACTGCAGAGAAGTGACCGCTACAGAACAGTAAGTGACTGCAGAGAAGTGATCACTACAGAACAGGAAGTGACTGCAGAGACGTGACCGCTACAGAACAGGAAGTGACTGCTGAGAAGTGATCACTACAGAACAGCAAGTGACTGCTGAGAAGTGATCACTACAGAACAGGAAGTGACTGCTGAGAAGTGATCTCTACAGAACAGGAAGTAACTGCTGACAAGTGATCTCTACAGAACAGGAAGTGACTGCTGAGAGGTAATCACTACAGAACAGGAAGTGACTGCTGAGCGGTAATCACTACAGAACAGGAAATGACTGCAGAGGTGATCTCTACAGAACAGGAAGTGACTGCTGAGAGGTGATCTCTACAGAACAGGAAGTGACTGCTGAGAAGTGATCACTACAGAACAGGAAGTGACTGCTGAGAAGCGATTACTACAGAACAGGAAGTGACTGCTGAGAGGTGATCACTACAGAACAGGAAGAGACTGCTGAGAAGTGATCACTACAGAACAGGAAGAGACTGCTGAGCGGTGATCACTACAGAACAGAAAGTGACTGCTGAGAAGTGATCTGTACAGAACAGGAAGTGACTGCTGAGAAGTGATCTGTACAGAACAGGAAGTGACTGCTAAGAGGTGATCTCTACAGAACAGGAAGTATCAGCCTTTTGTGGTACTCAGTGATCATAGTCTAAAATTCAAGATTTTAAAATACAGAATATAGAATATGAGAGGAAGAAATAACAAGAAAAAATACATTAAAAAAAACCTTAGCTAAAATGATAGGTCTAATTTCTGATGACACATTCCCTTTAGCATACCTCACAAAAAATATTATGAATTATTAAAGGCAGTTGCATGATGACAACCACTATTGTCTGCAATGTCGGTACGTACATGACTTGTCATCCAACTTTTCACAGACCCTAAATTAAAGTTGATTGCGGATTCTGCTGTGGAATTTTCCGCGCAGATTTTGCTAAATCTGCAGGTAAAATGACCTGCGTTTTAGTGCAGTTTTAGTGCAGATTTAGTGAAGTTTTTGTGTGGATTTCCCCTGCAGTTTTCACCTGCAGATTTCTATAATGGAGCAGGTGAAAAACTGCAGCAAAACCACACAAAAGAAGCGACATGCTGCTTCTTTAGGCTGTGTGCACACGGTGCGGATTCTGCTGCGTTTCCACAGCGGTTTTGGCCCTGCGGAAACGCAGCAGTTCTGCAGACCAAGTACAGTACAATGAAACCCTATGGGTTTTCAAAAACGCTGTGCTGACGGTGCGGTTTTATCCGCGCGGTTTTGCTGCGGTTTACAAACCGCAGCATGTCAATTGTTTGGGCGGTTTCCGCAGCGGTTTCACACCTTTAACATAGTAGAGGTGTGAAACCGCAGGGCAAAACCGCAGGAAAACCGCAGGTCACTTTACCTGCGGTTTTACCTGCGGTTCCGCGCGGAAAAAAACGCAGGTGAATCTGCAACGTGTGCACATAGCCTTAAGGCTATGTGCACACGATGCGGTTCCGCGGCAGTTTTGGCCCTGCGGAACCGCAGCAGTTCCACAGACATGGTACAGTACCATGTAACCCTATGGGTTTTCAAAACCGCAGTGCTCACGCTGTGGTTTTTTCCGTGCGGTTTTGCTGCGGTTTATAAACCGCAGCATGTCAATTGTTTCTGCGGATTCCGCTGCGGTTTCACACCTTTAACATAGTAGAGGTGTGAAACCGCAAGGCAAAACCGCAGCAAAACCGCAGACCAAACCACAGGAAAACCGAAGATCACTTTACCTGCGGTTTTACCTGCGGTTCCGCGGGGAAAAACCCGCAGGTGAATCCACAGTGTGTGCACATAGCACCAAATCTGCGCGGAAAAATCTGCAGCATGTGCACGGCGTTTTTTGTTTTACATAGCCTTAAATGCTACTGTACATCACGTGCAGTTCTGCAGGGCCAAATCTGCTGCAGAACCGCACAGAATCTGCACCGTGTGCACAGGGCCTTATACCTCCACCTAAATCACAGGTTATTGTACTGATTGGAAATGGGAGTTTGTAAGCAATTCAGTGTCTGTCCCTGTCTATGGGGAAAAAAAGGAAGTATTGGAAAAAACTCTGATTTGTAATCTGCAGCACACAGTTAAGTGATGGCTGTGATGTTGATCGCACTTCACACTGACACTCTCTCTCTGTGCTGCACCTTTAATTTCGCAATCAATTCAGCTTTGAAGTGACGGCTCTCCAGCGTGGAGTAGACGGATGGAGCGCATTTGGGTCACTGCCGTGCTTCTATGTTGAGTGGTAATTATATGAGCGCTGCCTCTGATTACTGCGAGAACAATAATCATGTTCCCAGATATTAGGCAACTAATTGCTACGTAATTTTCTGTGATTGAATAGTAATGAGTGAAATTTACCATGAGTATCAGCGCTTCATTTTCTTCTTTCCAGTCCTAAAGTTTCTATTTTCGTGGGTTTTGAGGTGTGAGATTATTTCGATCAGCCGCTAAAACAGGGTCTAATTCTGCTTATTCATTAAAATCTTTGCGTCGCTCATCTCCGGCATTTTTACTGCAATGCAGGGATACAAAATACACATACAAGGCCTAAGGTTTAGTTTTCTGTCCTAGCTGTATATAAAAATTGCAAAAAATGATGTTTTGTGATTAAACTACATTCTGCGAGATTCTTCTATGTTACCAGTGTCTACCGGTGACCGTAACGAACGCTACTTCTGCACCAGGGACGGTCTCATGGACCAGTCTTCACCGTAGCCAATTTTTCATTTTTGCTCTTTTTTTTCCCCCTTCATCCAAGAACCATGGCTCTTTTATTTCTCCGTCTACCTAGTCATAAGAGGATTTGTCTTTTGCAGGTAATTATGAATTTCACCCTTCGTTTTACCGTATAATGTACTGAAAAACAAGGAAAAAAAACCCAAAAAACTAAATTCCGACATTGTGTTTTTTTTAGGAGTTTTGATTTTATGATATTTTTATTTGTATGGTAGAAATTACCTGACAGCATTATTTTACAGGTCAATGCAATTGTTTTTACATGCCGAACTGTAGATTATACAAGTTTTGGGGTACACACGATGATGCTTTGTATTTCGTTTTTTGGGGGAAGAAAACAAATGGTAATTCTGTCATTATGATTTTTTTTACAGCGCTTATCTTAAGGGTTAAATAATTTTATATTTTGATGATTCTAACGTTTGTGTGTTTTTATTATTTTATTAATATTTTATAAAAGATTTTTGTTGTTTTTCACATTATTTTTTAGTTTCTCAAGGGGTCTTTATCCTGTTTTGTCAGACTGCTCCTGTTAGAGATAAAAGCTTCAAACTCAGCTTCAAAGCCTGCCCAATATGTCCACACCCTCCATTAGGAGAATCGGGTCCTTTGACCTCTCATGGGCCTTCAGACAGGTGTATATTAGTTAAAGAGGATATCCAGGACTTTAAAAAAAGGCATGTAGTTGCTAACAGAAGAAACTGTCTGTTGTATTCAGTGGCGGTCATTGACCTGACCGATCCTGCCGGAAATTCAGATGCTCCCTGTCAACGGAGCAGCAGTTTTTCTTCCTGTTGACAGGGTAGGACTTCTGGCGTCATGCCAGCCAGCCAGCTGACAGCCAGCTTCCCCCAATTAGGCAGTGTGGAGCAAGCCTTCAATCAGCATGACACTCTGTCAACAGGAAGAGAAACTGCTGTTCTGTTGACAGGAAGAAGCTGAATCTCTGGCAGGAGCGGTCAATGAACAGCGCTGGATACAGCAGACAGGTAGTTGCCTCTGTTAGCAACATGCCTTTTTTTAAGTCACGGATATCCACTTTAAAAAGTAAGCGCCCTTTATGTATGTGGCTCCCTACTGTAGTTTACAAAGGGGAGTGCTACTGGGGAAGAAGTGAATCTCTATTTTTCATTATCATAAATGGAGTTATAATTGTGCAGACCGAGGGCTTTGACCTTGGATCCCTGCTGCACCCCCTGCTGTGTATCATTAATTGAAGCAGGTTATCTGATGGAGAGCAGACATGGAGCGCGTATACAGAGTAGTTAAGCAGGGGCTGACAATTGTCAAAAGGCAAACTTTGTGTTCATCCTAATCCCTAAACAGGTGCTAGTCAAAGCAAAGTGACAAATTGGTGGTGGAGGGAGTTGTGATTCCTGATAAATTGGTGGCAACAGTGGGAACGGTAGTATTGATCCTATCATTCCTGTAGGTGCAGGTTCTACTTTCAGAACTTATATCTTTCAAGCAATATATTTCTAGAAATATCTCAGATGATAATATCCCTTTAAGTTCTGTTTGTGGCACCTGGATGAGACTCAGTATGATAATGGATCCCACCCAACCAGAAAAGATAGTGCATTCTTGTTTTAAAGGGATTTCCAAGGACTAGAAAAAATATGTCTGCGCCACACTTCTGTCCCGTATTACAGCTCTGCACTACAGAAGGGAATTGAGCTAGGCTGCAATACTACACACAGCCTGTGGACAGGTGTGGCACTGTTTCTGGCGGGAAGCAGTCTTTTTCTAATTCTCGTTAACTATGCAAGACATGATGGCAACATGGACACAGTCTAAGAAATAAATAAGCAGTATCTAAAGCCAGCTGTAGGGTGCAAGAAAAACATGTTTAATAACTTAAGAAAGTGCATTTATTGATTTAAATCCTTTTTTGAATTTCTTAATACTTTTCATGCTAATAGTTTTTTACGATCTCCAGAGATTGAGAAGCGGTGTCATTTCCAATAATATTACTGAAATATTTAACAATGCGTCTCACGCTTTCACGCTGTGGGCTCCAGCAAGCGGGGGGCATTGACCTTTTGCATTATTCATGATGCTTTGTGTATTGCTCCATATTAATCTCGGACTGCCGAGCTGCACAGAAAAAGATATTTGGGCTGAGGTTGAAGCTTCATATGATGATCCCTCAGATTGGCCACTATGTCCTGGTGGGGCTGAGATGACGGGCACTGAAGACCCCCAAACACATTGGAATAATGTGGTCAGAACCAAGTCAGTGGCATCAGATGACGGTCTAATGTGTATGGGTATGGGTGCCTTCTGTCTCTCCTCTGACAAAAGATACCAGGGGAGGGAATAGAATTGCCATTGGAATTTCAGCAGCCTTAAAGGGGTTTTCCCATCTCCAAGACCCTCTCCCAATATGTAGTAGGTGTAAAAATAATATTAGCAAATCCCTCCTATTAGAAATGTAGTATAGTTTTTCTGATTCGCTATGTCTCTTTCCTCATGTGCATGCAGTGCAGGACCTTAGGTATCCATGGTTAAGACCACTAGCAACTAGCTAACTGTAACTGTCACTATATCAGTGGTCGTAACCATGGATACCTGAGGTCCTGCAAATACCAGGCTGGAGGTTTCCACCAGATGTGGAGGCTGACTATAAAACAAGTTTATTATTATTGTCTTGCATGAGGCATCTTTTGATATCTGGTATGTTTTGCATTTGATTTCTTGTGTGGTTAGCTGTGGATGGCCAAGAAGAAGTGCAGCAGATGAGAAACACACCATCAGGTCTGTCTGGGGTTACATGAAGACAGAGAAAGATCTGCATAAGAGACATCCACAGAAGATCTCAGGTTAGCTTTCCAAGATGTTTGGGGCAACCTCCGGTCAAGTTCCCTCAAACTGTGGGTAAGAAAATCTAGAAAAATTCATGAAGACAAAGGATGGCCACACCAAATATTGATGAGACTTACATTTCTCTTTTGTTCATTACATTTTGCTATTTGATAAAAATAAACTATGTGGTGCAGCAAAGGGTGTATTGCTGGATGGGAGATATATTTCGCCCAGCAGGATAAAGTTTGGCCAGGAATTTCCATAAAGTCAGCCCATGTGATGTCTACCTCACCTGTGGGAGGGGTTATGGGCTATGTAATGGAGGTTGGTGTTTGGCACATGGTGAGTGTGTGTGGAAGACACAGGAACTTGGCTGGAGTTCGCCTAAATTTGTTTTTGCTGGACTAACCGTGCGGCAGAGCTTTAGCAGCCAGACTCAAAACAACCCTGGGAATGGCACCTGGCGGACACTGCTGACCAGGCAGCTGCTTAGCTAAGCCCATCCCGTGCAAGAGGTCAGTCTGAGACCAGTGGTTCTCCAAGCTGGAGTATATTTGTGTTTCTCGTTACTTTCTGTTAACCTGCTGTTTAAAGTGACATTAAACCACTGAAGTTGGACTCTAAGCCTGTGCGCTGCCTCATTACTGCGGCCCTGCCACTACCTACCAGAGCAAATCCCTACAATTATTAAACACTTCTCTTTTAGAAACCATTCTTACTTTACAGGATTTTTCCACACCTGCCTAAAAATTTAGCAAAGTATAGTACATACATATATTCTTGTGAATTCTATTATCCTATCAGTAAACTTTATTGTCTCTCCTTTATAAAACAACTTGTTTTACATAAATAACAATCTATTTTATTAACCCCTTAACGATGTGTGACCTAGATATGCAGTACAGGACAAATGAATGTGTATAGAGCAGGCTCAGGAGCTGAGCCCGCTCTATAAAGGGCAGGTGCTGGCTGTGCTATACAGCCAGCACCCACTGGTAATAATAGCGATTGAAGCTTGCTATTTAATTATGTAGATGCCGCTGTCCATCTCTGACAACAGCATGTAAATGGCTTGAAACGGCGCAGGTTCAAGTCTCCGATGCGAACTAAAAAAAAAGACTGTGAAAAGTTGTTAAAAATTAATAAAAAGAACAGAAGTTTAAATTACACTCCTATATTCCTAATCAAAAAGCTTAAAAATAAGCATATCTGGATTCACAACATTTGTAAAAGTCCAATCTATAAAAAATATAAAATTAATGAACCTAAGAATTAAACACAATAAAGAAAAAAAAAAAGACATTTTTCGTTCCTCAAACTTCCGCAAAAATGAATTAAAAAAGCATACATACTCTTGTTGTACTCCAAAATGGTACTAATGAAAAAAATAAGCTAAAATAAAAAATACACATTTTTTTTAAAACAATGGAGGCACAAACAAAAGAAAAAAAAGAACATTTTACATTTTTTATAAGCAGTAGAACAATGAATAAAAATAAACAGATTTCTCCATAATCACACTGAGCTGAGGAATCATCTACTGACTATTTTTATCGCACAGTAAACATTGTAAAAACGAAAAACAAAAACCATCAAATAATTGCATATTTTTAGCAACTCAGGATTTTTTTTCACACTTTGTAGTATATTATATGGTAAACTGAATGGATTTATTAATAACTACAACTTCTTGTCCGGCAAAAAATAAGCCTCGATGGAAAAAAAGGGGGTGAAAAATCGAATTGCAAAAACAAAAATGGTTGCATCATTAAGGGGTTAATAGAATCCCTAAACAATAAGTAGCTGGAGATTCCGCAGCCGGAACCCATGTCTGATTTTCATTTATTTGCACTAAGAAAATTATCTTAAAAAATACATAAATTCTCTACTGAATTTGATCAGCTCCTGCAGAAAACAATTATTCGCCTCCTAGACACTTCGCCGTCTCCTCTGACAGAGCAGAAATAATTTTGAAGAAGCCATTCCAGTTGTCCTTCGCAGGAAAAGAGATAAGTCTAATTAATTTTTTGGTGGCGTTCTCATTTCATATTGCCATCTGCTGCATGATAACAATGTTAGCAACGTGTTAATTGAACCAAAGTTTTAGTTTGCATACAAAATGTACGTGTTTCCGCAATCATCTCCCTATTTATGGAGAGTGCAAAAGAGAAGAATTGGAGAGGAAACAAAAGGATGTGCGCACCTTCACAAAGAATTATTTTTTTTATTGTTCACTTGCTACAGATTATTTATTTAAAAAAAAAATCATTTTTCTACTTCGGAGTGTAAGACCTTTTTGTAGCTCTGACCTTCCCTTCTCTCAGAGTTAAGGATAGCAGGAGAAGGAGAGAAGAGAAGTTGTACCCAGTTCTGCAGTGGAGAGAAGGGGGAAAGTATATCTGGGAGGGCAGAGAAACCAGGCTACAGAAAAGAATGAAAGCACTTATAGAAGAAATGTAGTGAAGAGCTATGCTGATATATGAGCTAATTAAGACAAAGCACCCTACATATATACACAGAGTTCACATCCAGCTTGTATTACTGGGAGTACTGGGAGAGACATCACAAAGCTCACATCCAGCCTATATTACTGGGAGAGATAGGCAAAGCTCACATCCAGCCTATATTACTGGGAGACACATCCAGCTTACATTACTGGGAGAGACACACAGGGCTCACATCCTGCCTATATTACTGGGAGAGACACATAGACCTCACATCCAGCCTATATTACTGGGAGAGACAAACAGAGCTCACATCCAGCCTATATTACTGGGAGAGATACACAGAGGTCGCATCCAGACTATATTACTGGGAGAGATAGGCAAAGCTCACATCCAGACTATATTACTGGGAGACACCCCCAGATTACATTACTGGGGGCTACTAAGACACAGTGTGTGGGCTACTAAAGGGGCTATGATACAGAGTGGGGGCTACTTAGGGGGCCATGAAACTGTGGGGGCTACTGAGGTGTCATCATACAGTGTGGGTACTACAGTGAGGGGGCCATCATACAGTGTGGGAGCTAATGTGGAGCTTTTGAATAGTATGGCGGCCATCATACAGTTTGGAGGGATATTAAAGGATCAGTATATATACAGTGAGGGGGCATCATACTGTGTATAGAGGAGCTGTACGGGGGAGACTTGGGACAATATTAAATGTAAAGTGGGCACTTATTGTTATAGGGGAACTCAGGTTACTGTGACTGTCAAAGGGGCACACAGAGGGCAATATTACTTTCTAGGGGACACAATGTGGGCACTGTTTTCTAGGACACTTGCATCAGGCATTACTATATTCTAGAGGCTTGCTTTAGAATTTAGAGGTTACACAGAACCACACAGTAGGTGCAGTAATAAGGACACATACGGCAGCAGCGGCTCAGCATTGGGGTATCAGTAGGATGAGGGGTTTGCGCAGGTTGGGGATAGATGGTGATGGGGCTGGAATATGAGAAGTGAAATGTGTCTTTCTTGTATTCTCTGTAGCCGAGTCCTGCCTGGAGAAGTCGTCATGTTGGTCTGGGCCAGATGGAAAAGACGTGAAAAGTCACTATCTATAATTGTGCTGTGATCACATATATGTTCTGTAGGACTGGTATTTACCACTGACCATATGGCAGTAATATCAATGTTGGTCACTGTATAGAGATTTTTTTCAGTAACAGCGCGGTCATCTGCTGAGGTTCTCCTACATCCGCTATTAGGCCGGGATCACACGTCAGAAACTCGGCCGAGTCTCGCATATTAATACCCGGCACTGCCGCCAGCACTCAGATCAGCTCCATAGAAATACACGGAGCCGCACGCTCCGCTCCAGAGTGCCGGCGGCAGTGCCGGATATTAAGATGCCAGACTCGTCCGATTTTCTCGCATGTGTGGTCTCGGCCTTAGGGTGCATTACCATATTTGTAACCAGGCTTAGGAGCCCACTCAGAAGTTTCGCCGCCCCTGAACCAAACCCCTAGCTACGCCTCTGACTCCAACTCAACTTTTCTCCTAACTTTGAATATTGTGAAGCCAAAAGTAAAAAAAAAGGAAGAGTCCATCTAACCTCTCCAGCAGGTGCACGGATCACACACAATATGGTGAAGGCTTTAATAAATATTCCACGGGGATAGGACCAGACACAAGTACAGAACATACAACGCGTTTCGGATCACTTACCATCTTCTTCATTGTGAAGCCAGAGTTACAATTTTGCTGTCATTTTTTTTTTTTTTTTTTTTTACAGATTTCTACAAAGAGACTCGTACCGGCTATAAAAACAATGCGAGAGATTCTGTGCCGGTAGAAAACTCCGCAGATACAGATTAGTTCAGGCCTGCACCGCTGATCCGAGCTGATGGATGACTCGTGAGACGGAGTTGCACTTTAGCCGTCATACTTTGCAGACATGAGTAACTCCGGATCCGATAATGTCTTCCAATGTCCCTGGCTGTGATATAAAATCCAACACGTTCCTGTAAATGGATTCCTGTTAACTTTGTTTTTTTTGGGGGGGGGATATAATTTGTCCTTAACACAATTGGTCTCCGAGGTGCATTCAAGGCAACAATTAGAGGCTGCGGCTTCTTAATAGCACTCCATTGTGGAGGAGCACAAGTTACATTATTTCCAAGCACAAATCAGGAGGCAATTACTGTTCTGTGTTTATGAAAGTCGGGCGGCACGTAGGCAATCGCGCCATTACTCCGCTCTATTACAGCGGCATTATTTGTATTACTTAGAGGGTGCAATAATTATGGCGGAGATTTATGGGGCTGTAGCAGAAGATGGGGGGCGACGCAGGACACCATGTTCTCAGGGGTCTAGCATTCTAAGGGATCTAACCTTAAAGGGGATGTCCACCTTTTGAGACATTATTTTTTTACTTAAATGCATTTATTTGGTGCTTAAAATCATTTTTTTGCGATAGGGTTTTTATTAAATATATTGCATTGTTTGGCTTTTACATGCTTACATGCTCTTTCTTTTCCCTGCAGATTCTACTTTGATGCATGTGGTCAGCGGTCATAAATCAGCCAAGAGGAGCTCACAAAAAAAAACGGATAAAAGAAGTACAAACTTCCAGACTGTCACAACGTGCTCACTGAGGGATCCTCAGTTCACTCATTCTGCAGCCAGCAATGAATAGTGTAACACAGAAGCAACAGATGGCAAACAGTGGAAATTTTTTAACAAAACCCAATTGTAAAAATAATTTTTAGCTCCTGTTAAAAGCATTTCATTAAAAAAAAAAATGTTCCTAGAAGGACTCCAAACTGATCCAGCAGTTTTACAATCAGGAAGTCTCACCAATCATTGTTTAAGAAAGCATTCCCATCAAAGTTTTTATCCTTTTAATATATTGCAATCATCACATTATACAGCACCGTGTACTTACAATTGCTCATTTTGCCTTTCTACACAGTAAATTGTTCTCTTTTCTCTACTTTATGTATAAACAGGATGTCTCTTGTCCCTGCATTTATCATCCCCCTCTTCACCTCCTGACCCAGCTGTTCCATCCACTCTTCCCCCTTGATTGCAGTGAAACATCACTTACTAGGTTGCTTGCTGCAGTTTTGATAAAATAAGGCTAGTTTCACACTAGCGTTTTGGAGCACAGCGACGGCCTGCGCACGGCCGCCGCTAAGCCCCGCCCCTGCCGCGCCCCCGCCAGTAGCTCCGCCCACCGGCGCATGACGCTGCATGCGCCCTGCGTCCCCTATCTTTATCACAGGGGGCGCAGGCTGTGCGCAGTACGCGTTTGGCGGCGCATGCGCCTTTTTGACGGTGCGCCGACGCAACCAAACTGCAGCAGGCTGCGTTTGGCGCAGGTCGGCGCACCGTCAAAAGGACGCAAGCGCCGCCAAACGCATACTGCGCACGACCTGCGCCCCCTGTGATAAAGATAGGGGACGCAGGGCGCATGCAGCGTCATGCGCCGGTGGGCGGAGCTACCGGCAGGGCGTGGCAGGGGGCGGG
This sequence comes from Dendrobates tinctorius, assembly GCF_039654945.1. NCBI lineage: Eukaryota > Metazoa > Chordata > Amphibia > Anura > Dendrobatidae > Dendrobates > Dendrobates tinctorius. The sequence goes on from NW_027361863.1 coordinate 7,980,527, forward strand.
GCTTAGCAGCGGCCGTGCGCAGGCCGTCGCTGTGCTCCAAAACGCTAGTGTGAAACTAGCCTAACTGATTTTTCTGCTGCTGATGCTGAGCTCTGTATAACCCAGCCCACAACATTGATTGCCAACTTACAGTGTACACTGTGCATAGGCAGAAAGCTGCTATTCAGTGGAGGTGGCTTGTCTGAACTACCTGGCAGCAGGTTGACTAGTCCTCTAGTGATCATCTCCTCCTGATAAAACACTGATTTTATCAAAACTACAGCAAGTAGCTCAGTTAAGTGACACAGCACTGGAATCAGGGTCTCTGTCTCAGACTAGGCAGCAAACACCTGGTGATAGATTTCCTTTAAAGGGTTTGTCATTGATTTATAGCATGGCAATTTCCATGAGGTGGCACAATGGATTCAGTTTTCTTCTCCCTGGAGGAGGTCTAATTTGCATATCCTTTTTTCCAGTTAACTGCTTGGTCTACACTGGATTCCAAATTATTATGCAAATTGGATTTAAGTGTCATAAAGATGTTTTTTTTTTGTTTTTCACATATACTCCTGGATGGTTTGTGTCCCCGGGTCTTTGGATCACTGAAATCAATCTCAGACACCTATGATAATTGGTGGCCAATTAAATGAAAACTACTTAAGAAAAACGTTCCACAATATTAAGTAGCCACAGGTTCCAAGCAATATGAGAAAGAAAAAGGCTCTGTCTGCTGCTGAAAAGTGTCAAAGAGTGCAATGTCTTGGACAATGTATGAAAATAGTAGAAATTTCATGAAAAGTTAAGCGTGATCATCATACTGTGAAGAGACGTGTGGCTGATACAAGGCAGAGATGGGTTAGTGCAGATAAAGGCAGAATGAGGAAGGTTTCTGCCAGACAATTTAGTCAGATTAAGAGAGCAGCTGCTACAATTCCATTACAAAGCAGCAAACTAGTATTTGAAGCTTCTGGTACCTCTGGAGTTCTGTGAACCCTCAAGGTGTAGGATCCTCCAGAGGCTGCAGTTGCACATAAACCTACTATTCGACCATCCTAAACAGTGCTCACAAGTAGAAATGATAACAGTGGGCCCAGACATAGTGAAGACTAATTGTAAAACAGTCTTGTTTACTGATGATGTGGCGCAATCCTGGATGTCCAGATGGATGGAGTAGTGGATAGTGGTGGATGGCCACATGTCCCAATTATGCTGTTATGTCAGCAAAAAGGTGATGGAGTCATGTATTGGGACAGAATTATGGGCAGAGAGCTGGTAGGGCCCTTTTGGGGTACCTGAAGGTGTGAAAATGACCTCGGCAAAGTATATAGTTTCTGACTGACCACTTTCTTCCAAGGTGCAAAAAGAAGAACCACGTCATCCACAGCAAAATCATCTTCATGACAAAGCTCTATGTCATGGTGCAAAGAAACCTCTGAGTCATTGGCTGCTATGGGTATCAAGGAAGAGAAACTGATGGGGCAGCCACCATCCTCCCCTAACCTCAACTCCGTGATGCCCCTTTGTGCACCCTGATGTACATGGATGCCAGGTGTGGGTGTATGGAGCAGGCTCAGGGACTGAGCCTGACAGGTGATGGATGTGTTATACAGAAGACTAGAACGGAGGTGATCGTCAGGGAATACTGGCAATTTTGCTATTTTTGCAACCTCTATTCTGGAAGGGGATACAGAATTTTTTTCTTAGATATCAGACTATTATAAAATCATTAGTGTATCTTCACTACCGCATGGCAGGATACAGCAGGGGATAGATAACAGGATAATACTGTAGGTCCCCTGAGCCTAGAAGATGGAAAGCAGCTTACACCAGATGTAGCACAACGTAAGACATGACATGAGAATCCAGACTGACGGACATTCGGATTCTTTCTCACCGTCGCTGCGGTTTACTGCTTTGCCGATATGTGTTTTTACCTTAGCAAAAAAAAAAACACTACCATCCTCCAACATACCGGGAAAAACACAATGCAGGCATGTGTATAATGAGAAAATATGCCAAGGTGTAAATAAAGAACGTAAGATCTGTTATTTCCCACAGAAATGAATCATTTGCGCCATATTATTTGTAGGTTCTGACACTTGTTTTACTGTGACCACAACCTGAAATGTATCAGAACCGGAAGCCTTGAAGGGTATTCACATTTTTTCATAAATTACTTCTGTCAGATAGTTCTTTGTAAATACAACCAATTTTGCAATTTACTGCATCTTAAAATTTTCAGCCGTTCTGAAGATATTAACACTTTTCTTTTGTTTATAATTCATTGTCTTGGAGACCGACCACCGCTTCTAGATAGCAGAACAAGAGCAGCGCTTGCAAGCTTTTTTTTTTTCTATTGAGTTTGTAAGAACTGTTTTGATGCTGGATAAGGATCGCTAGAGCGCGTGATTGCATCCTAATCCCGGCCAACTTCAGCTCAGTGCTTACAAGCTAGACAGCAGCGGAGGTCGGTCTCCTAGGCAACCAGCTGTAAACAAAAGAAAAGTGTTTATATCTAAAGAACGGCTGCAAATCTTACTAAACAGTAATTTGCAAAGGTGCTTGTACTGACAAGAACTATCTGATAATATCCATTTATGAGGATGGGAATATAACCTTTAAAATACTGCAGGGTTGTTTTATGCTGCTTTGCCATAGTATATAACATATTTCATTGTAGCAGTGGACATGTCACTTTCAGATGTAGTAGAGTAGAGAATATTAGGGGCATTTCATGATTTATGTACGCAACCCTATTATTACTCCCTACAACCTCAAAAAGTCACAACACTGACCCCAGATCTTCTGTGTATGAGGCTTTATGGATTAATGGAATCATGTCCTGTGGTCTGATGAGGCCAAGATAAACTTATTTGGTTCAGACGGTGCCAAGCGTGTTTGGCAGCAACCAGGTGAGTAGTACAGAAACAAATGCGTCTTGCCTACAGTCAAGCATGGTGGTGGGAGAGTAATGGTTTGGGGCTGCATGAGTGCTGGGGGGCTGTGGGGAGCTACAGTTCATTGAGGGAGCCATGAAAGCCAACATGTACTGTGACATACTGAAGCAGAGCATTATCCCCTCTCTCCAGAAATTGGGCCGCAGGGCAGTATTCCAACAAGTTAATGACCCTAAACACACTTCCAAGACTACCACTGCCTTGCAAACGAAAATAAGGGTAAAGATGCTAGATTGGCCATGCTTGTCTCTAGAGCTAAACCCTATTGAGCATCTGAGAGGAATTCACAAACGGAAGTTGGAGGAGCGCAGGGTCTCTAACATCCACCAGCTCCGTGATATCATCATGGAGGAGTGGAAGAGGTTTCCAGTGGCCACCGGTGAAGCTCCAGTGACCTCCATGTCAAAGAGAGTTAAGGCAGTGCAGGAAAATAAAGGTGGCTACACAAAATATTGACACATTGGGGACAATTTGGCCATTTTCACTTAGAGTTGTATTCACTTTTGTTGACTGCGTGTCTGGGTCAACATTCACCGAGCTGGGGCGTAACAGCGGCCAGTGGTCACGGATCGTGTAAAGACATCTCTCCTCCGATACCTAACTGATATCGTCTGGCCATTGGGCTCTTCTTGAACCGCGCAGGACACTATGTGCCATGCGGCTGCACAGATTTCACTGGAATCCTGACAAGCGACCACAGCAAGGGCACCGACTGGCCTCCTTGATCTCCAGCATCACTCAATCCCAGGTGCACAGTTTGGCTTCTCCTGGGCTCGGTAGTTCTCCTTACGGAGGCTGCTACCTACCAGACTTCACCATAGCCTTTACACTAATTACGTGTGTGTGTGTAAAGAAAGCTGAAGGCTTCTCACCCCATCAGAGCTCACAGACATTTGTGACGCCTGACTTTGTAGGGCTCCAAAAGCGGTTTAGACATTAGTGGCTTTGCGTTGAGTTATTTAGAGGACACCAAATTTACACTGTTATACAAGCCGTACACTGACTACTGTCCATGGTATCAAAGTGTCAGATCTTCAGTGTTGTCCCATGAAAGGATATAATGAAAAATTTACAAAAATGTATGTACCTGTATACATACAACATACAGAAATGCCCTGCTTAAAATAAAAAAGGCCATCCGACATCACGGAGTGAAGGGTGATTAGCAAATTAACCTGAATTTGTCACTCCTCAAGAGTAAGGATATAAGGAGATGTAATAAAAGCAGAGGTTTCGCTTCCTACAGCCGATTTAGAATTGAGCCCCAAGGACCGTTCCCGCGCGGCAGCCCGTACTGCTGAACTCAATGTTAAATGAACCAAAACTGGAGAAGCTGGCTTACTGAAAAGCAAAATGGGCCAAGAATAAAAGAAACACCGAGCAGCTCCCACTAGTCCTCTTTGCTGCCATTGAGCGTCCAACTTGCAGAATTTTTGTAATCTCTGCCTCAGATCTGCTATACTATATACAGATGATTTCCGTTCTAAAAGTCAGGAGTCGCCACATTTCCATTTGGCTTGAGTGGCAGGTGTTAGCTTTTAGCAGCTGCCCTCTGCCCTGCGTGATGCATCGTCGGCTGAAACCGCCCGAAAACCTAATAACAATAATCTGATTTGTGGCCGATTGTACTTTATTTAATGAAAGCAGCAGCTGATTGTTTTCTGCAAGTCGTTTCCTTCGGACGGAACGTGCGCTGGCGAGATAACGTCCGTGCGTCTCACATCACCGATTGTGTCTCTTATCAAAACCTTAATGGATTTTAAATGCTTATCTGGAATAATGAAGTGAACAACCTCTGTGCGGTGACAGCGCGTAATGGAAAACTTCGCCTGACGGCGCTAGATCTTTTACACCTTGCACTTGCGTGTCCTCCATGTACCATTTTTTGCTATTACCATTTCTACCATGTTTCTAAAGTAACGAATGAAGCAACTTTGTAAATAGTTTTGGTAAAAAAAAAATAATTCTACCGTTTGCTGAATACAGCTCCTATGCAGATCTATGTGTCCCCTTGGCTACAGGCAACAAGCACATTGTGTAATCTGATCCTGAAGTCATGTCTTACGCCCTTTCATCTGTCCCATTTTTTGGCTCTCTTTATAAGACTAAACAGATTTTTTTTATTTTTGCTGCTTATAACTATGGAAACATATAGCTCCGCATAGGAGCTGTATGCAGTAAACGGTGGTGGAATATGCATTTTATTTGTAGGAAGTTATATCATATTTTAATATATTCATTGGAATGATATATAATTGTTGCAATAATGTGCGGACCCATTAATCATATGCACCACACGTTGTGCAGACAACCCCTATTCACGCCTAAAAAGGGGAGACTAATAAATCATGTACATGTAAAATGTACTAAAAGAATGCTCACAGCTGTATTATTGATGTTTCTATGCTGTTTGTAGCATAAAAAGAACACTTTTTATGTTTGCTTTTCTCCCTTATGTTCTAGGGGGTGGATAAAATCAGTCTCCTTCCTCCTCTGAATTTGAAATTAAATTAGTCTTCTTCCCCTTCTGGCAGCTGACAATAAAAGTCCTTTATTTATTCCCCTGCCATGCTGCCATGCTACTGCATCTTTGCATTTGTGATGTTCTCTCTTTTATCTGTCTTCTGTTTCCCCATCTACTGTGACCGCTCGTGCCCTTGTTTTGTCCACATGGCTTGTGTTTCTATTTTTCTATTTGGAGGCTTTCCATTCAATAGGAAAGAGTGTCCAGAACAGTTGAGAAAAAAATAATTGCAGGACCCTAGTTTAGTGGCCACATCGGTAGTCTAAAGTCCTTTGAACCACTTCTTACCTGCCGGTATCACCAGAACCTTTTCTAATGTGTAGATCTGGAGTGACGTTATATATGCGTTGCAATGATGAAGTAGTGCCATTCTTAGCTGCTGGTGTGCCGGCAGGTAGAAGAATCACAAGGCTTTTGTCCGACGGTCACAGACATCCCATGTGGACAAGGTTCCAGAAAATCTTTTACGCTCAACTCTGGTGCCTAGCGTTAGCAAAATGCCAGGCAGAGCCAAAATCTGCCCCAGGGTAATCACTATGGCACTGTGTGTTGTTGTAGCATTGGGAGTAGGAGGGGAATATAGGCTCAAGCTGCAGGATGACCAAAATATTCAACTTGAATTCGATGCCGGACTCACCATTTGCAAGCCTGTGGCCATTTTTAGTATCCCTGTGTATATGCTACATCTACGATCACACCTTTGTTGGAATTCATAAAATGAATTCTGCTGTGTTCCATCAGGAAGCACAGAGCAGAGTGTTTCCCCTACAATGTGACTGGATTACCCATGTGTTATATGTATAGGGTGTGTAAGGCAGTGATAGAGGGGAGATTTTCAGACATTCACAACAACTGTCCCTGGTATCCCAGACTCTGCTTCCTTCACCTCAGCCCGCTGCCCTCTGTTGTGCTCCACATCAGGTTTTTCAGGTTTCCTGGTGTGGCTCAGTGATGTCATCTCCATGAACCTATTTAAGGCCCATTATAACACACACCTGTTTCTTAGGATTGAGATTCAGAACTTTAGTTTGGTGTACTCATCCTCCTTTGCACACCGTGTCCAACCTGTTTTTTTATCCTGCTGACTTCACTTCATCTATCATGCTGCTCCCTAGTCTCGTGTGTGCCACATCCTGCCAGTTGCAACAATGGCCGAGGTCCCTGCGCCCACCCGGATCTGGGGCTTAGCGGGTCCTCTTCACTAGGTTAGCCTAACATTGACATGACAAGACAGGATGCAGAGCCTACAGTCACTTGGGAAGAGTCTAGACTTCACTGGCTGGGGACCGATGGTCACACATGCGCCCTACTGATCCCACAGCCCCGTAGAAGATAACGAACCATTACTCATATGTGTGCACTATCAGCACATTCACACAAAAGACATGGAGCCCTTGTTCCCCCAATACTGGTTATACCTGATAAAATTTATTGGTGGGATAACCTCTTAAACCCCTTTGAAAGATCGATAATCACAACCCGATGCTCCAAAAGTTACATATCGGTCAAAAAAATGAACGTTCCTTTTAGAAAAGGAGCCCGGAGTTATCTTCCTTCAGCGGTTGCCCTCCGCTCATTCATCATTCAACCTTCAATTTAAATCAACAAACCGCCCCTTAAAATCCATAAACATCCCGGTGATGGGCGCGTTCCAGTGCACCGCCGAAACTGCTCAATTATTGATACCGTGAATATTGACTTCAACTGCAATTTCCTCCAGGTGGAAGTTATATGGAGGAAAATGATCTACACTGCTTCAATCTCATTTCTTTTATACAAAATGATGCGCCGCTGGAGATCACGGAGACTTTCCTATATTCCTCCCAAGGCAAGAACGGAGGAGAGAGACAGATCTCCATCTGATCATTGTATGCATTTCCAATGTACGGGCGCCTTTCTTCCTCTGTATTAGATTAAAGCTTCTTTATACGCAGTGTTGTGTACTTCAACTTCAAAAATCATCACTTCAAATGAAAAAAAAAGAAAAGAAAAAAGTAAAGAATAATGCATCTAATAATAAACCTGTGTCGGGGGAATCGCTCAGTATTCCCACTTACTGACACCATGGGGAGCACAATGGGTAGGGAACTGCCTATAGAAAACAAATCTGACCAGCACCTCCTAAAAGAAAGAAGCAAGTGTGAACACGTGCAAGCTGCTGTGACTGTAATATACAGTACGTACCAAAAAGTGCAGCAGCGGCTGTGTCTGCAAACACTGAATACATGAACCTTGCTGCTTCTAGCAGAGGAGCATGCATGGCTTATAAGTCTCCTCACTCTGACATGACAGGCCTGGCTTGTCACTCTGTGCAAGGTGAAACGTTACCCCTTAGATCCCTGTCCAGAGCCTCTCACCTAACCAAATCAGATTCTCACACTTTGCACTGATGAGGGGTAACCACCTGAAACACAGTGTCTGCAAATGGAGATTCTAGTTTGGCTGTTATCCGAAGTCATGTAACAATGCTCATTAAAAAGTTGATATTGAATTTTAGGATCGCTGCTTCCAATAGGTGGTGCTAAAGTTCAAGTCCTTGAGACAATTGAGGAGCATGCATGGCTTATAAGTCTCTTCACTCTAATATGCCAGGCTAATAAGTCTCCTCACTCTAATATACAAGGCATATAAGTCTACTCACTTTGATATGCCAGGCTTATTAGTCTCCTTACTCTAATATACAAGGCATATAAGTCTACTCACTTTGATATGCCAGGCTTATTAGTCTCCTTACTCTAATATACAAGGCCTATAAGTCTCCTCACTCTGAAATGCCAGGCTTGGCTTGTCACTCTCCACAAAGAGAAAAGTTATCCCTTAGTTATCCCAATATACAGTATGAACCTTGAACTGCATTACTGCCATGTAGACACTAGACTTCTAAAATGAAGGTACTTAGTGGAGAAATTGGCCAATTCATGTGCGACCAACACCAACAAGGTGAGTTTTCTTTGATGTGACTCTTAGACCTCGTTCACACTTCTGATTTTTGCATACTTGTGCTATTTGTGTTTTTCACGGAAAGCCATTCACATGTTCAACTTTTTCCTCGAACCAAGTGGTCCGTGGAGAATATCGGAGTCATGTCCACGGGTTGAATCAAAATCAGCAATGCAAGTCAATAGATCCTTGAAAAAAATCGCACTGCGCTTGGATAACATCTGATTTTCATGGACTGTCAGAATCTTTTTAAAAAAATTTCTCCACATATGAGAATGATGACACTCGGACCACTCTCTGATCAAAGTCTGGGTCTGATTTTCTCGTACATGAAAAAATTAATGAAGCCTCAGGTTACGTTCCCAAGATGAGTATTTGGTGCATTTTTGATATTGCAGATTTTCTATTAAGTAAGGCTAGTTTCTCACTAGCGTTACCGGGTGCAGCGCAGGGCCGCCGCTAAGCTCCGCCCCGGCCTCGCCCCCTTCGGTCAGCTCCTCCTCTGATCGCAAGACGCTGCATGCGATCAGCGTACCCTATATTTAGCGTTGGGTAAGCTGGTTGTGCACTGGTACACTTTTGCCGGCGCTTGCGCCCTTTTGGCGCTGCGTCGAGCGCACAAAAATGCAACGCAGTGCGTTTTTGTGCGCTCGGAGCAGCGCCAAAAGGGCGCAAGCGCCGGCAAAATCATACCAGCGCACGGCCAGCTTACCCAACGCTAAATATAGGGTACGCTGATCGCATGCAGCGTCATGCGATCAGAGGAGGAGCTGACCGAAGGGGGCGAGGCCGGGGCGGAGCTTAGCGGCGGCCCTGCGCTGCGCCCTGTAACGCTAGTGTGAAACTAGCCTAAATTATGTTACTTCCATTTTTTCATTGTGTTTTTTTTTCATTTTTTTTTTTCATTTTTTTATGTCTCTGATATTTCACGTTTTAAACAAAACTGTTCTCATTTAGCTACTTCCTAGTATTTGGCTTTGATAAAATTGTATTGATACAGCCAGATACTGATTGTATACTATTTTTAAACTGTAGATTTCTTTAAAATCTCCTTCAAGTCTGTGGGGAAAATCCACAAATAAAATGCATGTTAATTGCAAGAGGAATTGACATGTTACAGACTTCAGAATTTGCGCGGAGGGTCAGTTCATGGTTTTCCCACCAACAAAGTTGATTTTAATCAATAGATCTTGGAATAATAATAATTTCAACAATTGGATGTGTTTAAATATAATGTTCCTTTGCTGAGATATTCTTATAAATGTGCCCCTGCTGTGCACTGTGTAATGGTCGTGTCTGACGTACAGGAACATGGTCTGATCATACCACATCTCCTGGGCAGGAGAGGAAGCAAAAGAGAATACAGACATTAAAAACAGACAGGGAAATGCTTTATCTCACTAAAATGAATCCTCTGTGATCCCCTGCAGTAATGACTGTATACTCTCTGTTACTTCCTCCCCTGCCCAGGAGATGTGGGAGGATCAGACACGGCCATTACACAGTACTCAGCAGGGGCACATTATTAAGATTATCTCAGCACAAGGACATTTTATTTAAATACATCCAATAGTGTAAATTATTATTATTCCAAGATCTATTGATTAAAATCAACTTTAAAATTAACCCCTTTACCTTAAGGCCCCGTTACACTAAATGATGCACCAGAGATCCCGCCGAAGCGGCACGTGTCACTTAGTTACCCGATGTGTACTTTAGATACCTGCGTGCTCGTGTCAGGAGTTGCCAGCACGCAGGTTTCTAAGGTACACATCGGGTAACTAAGTGACACGTGCCGCTTAGTAACCCGATATTTACCTTAAAGACCAGTTCCCAGCGCCTGCTTAGAGCGCTGGGAGCCTCGCTGATCATTGGCTCCCGCTGCCACACGCAGCGATGCGCGCTGGCCAGCAGGAGACCAGCGATCAAAAAATGGCCGTACACAATAGTGCATGATCAGCGATACCCGGCGGGGGGGGGCGGTCGCTGATCCCCGTCACACATAGCGATCTCGCTGTGGCGTCACAAAATCAGCGATCTCGCTAGCGAGATTGCTGTGTGTGACGCGGCCTTTAGACTGATGGATGGAGAGCACAGTATGGAGGCAGACATGAACTGTCCATTTTATGGGCTAACAAGTACTTCAATTTTATAAGTCTAGTCTGTACGGCACTAATGCAGCTCACAATTCATATCCAGTGTTTGCAAATATCTTGGCACCTACGGAGGCTGCTGTAATTTTTATATATATTCACTTATCTATCAATACATCAATCCATCAACTTATCTATCTAATTTCTATCTATCATCTATTTATTATCTATCTATCGTCTATCTATTTATCTATCTATCATCTATTATCTATCTATTATCTATAGATCTATCTACCAATCTTCTATAATCTATCTATCTTATACAAAGATATCTCCAACAAATCCCCCAAGATGACCAATAAAATTGGCATCTTTCTGAATGAAATCTTAAACACCCTTGCAAGATGTGCAGACTCATTTGTCCAAGAGACAGATTTCCTGAATAAATTACAGCAGATACAACTAAAGGATCAAGTAATCCCAGCTTCATTTGACGTCACCTCATTATATACGGCGATTGATCATGGTAGAGCAATTAGGACAGTTGAAAGAAAACTCGTACAAAAACAAGACAGATAATTCAGAGAGGATCTACTAAATACAATTTTAAGACAAAATGACTTTCTCTTTGGGGATGAATATTTTTTACAACGACGTGGTACAGCCATGGGGGCGCATATGGCACCTGCCTGTGCAAATATAGTGATAAGTGCCCTGAAGGAGGACTTCATCTATGTATCCCAACAGTTCTAAAATGTACAGGGGTGGTGGAGATACATAGATGACGTCTTCCTCCTGTGGACAGGAACCGAAAGCCAGCTGCATCTCAATGAGTTAGACCCCACTATTAAATTTACCCTGCTTTCCTCAAATGATAAGATACAATTTTTGGATGCAAAGGTGAAACAGGATAAGGGAAAACTTACTACCACTTTTTTTATTACGCCAACGACCAAAAATTTCATTTTACAATATAGTAGTGAACATCCACAGAAAACCATTGCATCTATACCATACAGCCAATTCTTCAGGGCACGGAGAATAATTAGTGAGGCTGAAAATCCCAATCCTGCCGTAGATCTTTTGATAAGAATTTTTTTGGATATGGGCTATCTTAGAGGGTTAATAGATCATAAGAAGAATAAGGTCTCCAAACATACAAGATTGTCTCTATTAAATTGCAAAAAGAATTAAATAGAGTGCTGATGATGATGATGATGACCCATACTGAAGAAAGCAAAGAAGTAGCTAAAATAGTTAAGAAACATTGGAGTATGTTCTACAAATGTTTGCTCATGTTGTGGAATTGAAACCCTCTGTTTTCTTACAGGAGAAGTAAGAACATAGGGGATCGACTTGTACATTTAGATATTGGGAGTATTCAGAGAAAAGGGCGTTATCCATGTCTGTCATGTGTAAATTTTCCGTTAATGTTAAACCTTTACTCACCCTGTGACCAGGGCCATTTTTAGATACTGTGGGGTCCTGGGCAAAAGTTTAAAGTGGGGCCCCAAATGCTCACATATTGCACCATTACACGGAAACATTTCTGTTGTATTTACATGCTCTGAGTTCAGGCCGTTAAATGAGTGTGGTCAACAATTTTGAATTCAATCGACGCTTGTTTCCCAGCCTCTTTACACTGGCTGAGGAAGAATGATGAGGAAAGGATGATCAGTAATAGATCAATATGTTCCTATACAGTATCATGTTATCAGGTGCCGATCTTTAGTTTTCACCAAGCGATGTGCTGCCTAGAATAACGCTTTCGGCTCTGGCATAAATAATCCAATCAAACGACGAATAGGCAGCATTATACTCATTTAGTATAATGAACCCCGTAGTACTCCACATAGTATAATGCATTCCCTGTAGTCATCTATGCAGTATGATGCAACTCCCATAGTCCTTCATGCAGCATTATGCAGCCCCCATACAGCATGATGCACTACCAATAGTCCTCAATAGAGTATAACGCAGCCCCCATATAGTACACATAGTACAATGCACTCTCCATAGTCCTTGATAGAGTACAACACAGCCCCCACAGAGTATAATGCAGCCTCATAGAGTATAATGCAGCTCCAGAGAGTATAATGCAGCTTCCATAGAGTATAATGCAGTCTCATATAGTATAACGCAACCCCCATAAAGTATAATGAAGCCTTCACAGAATATAATACAGCCCCATAGAGTATAATGAAGTCTCATAGAGTATAATGCAGCCTCATATAGTATAATGCAGCCCCACAGTGTATGATGCAGCCCCAGAGAGTATAATGTAGCGTCCATAGAGTATAATGCAGCTGTAACAATTATAAGGATACTATGGAATCTTATTGCGTGGGAAAACACGAGACTGAGACCAAAGCTGATGTAAATATGTATATTAAGACGTGAAACAAAACTAACAGAGCACTTCCTGCAATAGTAACGAAAACACAGCACAATATAGAATGATGCAAGTGAAGCATAACTAACAGAGAACTTCCAACTGAAGAGTGGAGCGTGACCGCTAATATGAGTCCAACTGTAATATGACGCAGGTGTGCACTAGGCACTAAACGTGAGAGTCCAGCAGTATATACAGGAGGAAGCACATGGCCCTTAAAGAGGCAGTCCAGCTATATTATGAATGACCATGCACACTGCACTAACGTGTAGAAGTCCAGCAATCATATAGGTGGAAATGCACACAGCACCCAGACGTATAAGTCCAGCAGTTCACAGGCGCAGCATTAACAGAGGAAGGTCACATGTACCATTTGCGCTGAAAGTCCTGCACACGTCCTCAAACACAGACCAAGAGGAGATGGTGATGTCAGGATTCCTTACTGGCCACAGCAGCTCCAGAGGTGAACAGCTCCTCACTAGAAGTCAAGATAGCAGTTATCGGGGAGACGTACAGGGGACTGTAGCCAGCAGAGCATGAAGAGGTGGAGCGCCAAGTAACGAGCAGCAGCAGCAGCAGGGAGTCCATCAGTAGTCAGGCAGGAGCTCAGGAGCCAACAGCAACAAAATACTCAGGCAACAAGGATCACACGACCCGGACTTAAATCACAAAACAGACAGGAAGTTCCATGACAGGGCGAGATGCAAGACTCCATCTTGAATAAGGGCAAACAGGCACAAAGGAAAGTCCGGAATTCTCACAGCAACCTCATATAGTATAATGCAGCCCCCATAGTGGAATAAGAGTATTATGCAGCCTTATATACTATAATGTAGCCCCAATATAGTATAACACATACCCCATATTCCTCTAGTATTATGGCTATCATGTACTCAGTGATGTAAAAATAAATAAATACTCACCTCTCCTCGTTCCCCTGCTGCTCCGGTCTCTGCAGTGAGTCTACTCAGCAGCTCCATTGCTGGCACAGCTTGGCGCACACTTAAGTGACGTGATCGCACCTGCTGTATCAGAAGGAGGAGAGAAATGACATCGGAGAGGAAGCGTCACCGGCATCTATGATGCTGAGACAGCTAAATGCGCAATGCTGTGGGAGAAGGGATGTATGGCAGAGCTGGCACCCTGACTCACGGGTCCCATAGCAGCACCGTGTCACTATTAGCAGCATGCTGAGGACCCCTGGAGGAGTGGGGACCCTAAGCAAATGCCAAGGATTTTAATTATTTTATTTTTTTCCCAGATCACATCACGAATAAGGAATTCACAGATGAATCTGACTCATTCATTTATGCTGTTGTTATAAATAAAAATTTCTATAGAAAAAATTCAATGCTTAATGATTGAACATATCCGGAGATATTTGACGTGAGATGCGCGACTTTTAAAAAACAAAACATTCCCTATCCTATCCCCTTGTTTTTTTTTCTGTACCTTCCCTCATAAAATTCGTTAAAAATCTAGTAAAGAATATTGGAAAATAAAAAACAAAACATGATTTCCTGATACTCTGTCGGGAGATGTTTATGCCATATGTGTCTATGTTTTGTCCCCCCCCAGTGGTTTTGATGTGAATTGCAGCTACTTATGAGTTTTGCTAGGATGCAGCAATTATGTATTACATTTGTGTAGTGAAACATTGGAGCCAAGAACAAAATGAGTGGAAATGTAAGTAAAGGTAGAAACATCTCTCACCGCGCAGACACAGTGTGCAGCACTTGTGCAGTGTCTGGTGTGTGAAGCGTTTGTCTATACAGCAGATGAAGATGTCATCATGCGGCCTCGGCTGTGACGGAAACGTGATTTAAGGCGAGAGTCAAAGACATTTGGAGCGGCTGAGAGCAGCGCACGCCGAGATCAAGCTTCTCTCTATTTGACTTCAATAGAAACGTCTTTTCTTCTTGAAATTTCAAAGGCGACTGCGATCCAGTAACACGGCGTACCTGCGTGCGCATCAGCAGAGAACGGATCGCTGCGGACGCTGTGAAGCTGCTGACATATTCCGCATTTGGCATGCAGAGCGCAGCAAATTAGGATCTGGAAAATATTCATTCTGCTGCAGAGGACACGGCGCGGAGTACAGCATAGAGGGATTGTATCACAGCTCCTCCCGGAGAGTCACAGCCCAAATTTAGGGCAAGCTCTTTCTTTCTTTCATGCCCCATATATATATATATATATATATATATATATATATATATATATATATATATATATATATACATGGTATGTTATTGCACTCCGCTTTATGAGCCAGTGCTGATTTCACCTGTCCAACAATTAGGGGGTCGCAATCTGTAGCATTTTGGACGCTGTTTTTATCATGGAAAATCAGAGCAGAAATTACACTGCTTTTTGGTGCATTTTTTTGGATACAGTTTTTTACTTGTTTTTTTTGTGCTATGCCATTTTGATCTCAATGGGGGGAAAACTGCAGTAAAACTGCTGAAAGTATTGACAAACCACATGTAAAAAAAAAAAAATATGCAGCTTTTACAAATCTCATTCATTTTGCTGTTACTATGAAACTTTCAAATTTTCTGCATAAAAATCGTTGTGTGAACAAGCCCTAAGCTATTTTTTTTTTTTGTTTAAATAAAAACTGCTACATGTGAACATGCCATAGCCCATAACCGTTTTTTTTTTTGTTTTTTTTGCATGGCCATCATTCAATACTACATTTTTCTGGTGGGGAGGTTGTATTGGTGTGGATCCATTTCTAACATTCTCTGAAGACCCGCTGATCAGCTGGGATTTTTTTTAAGCCAAGACACATGGCGGTCAGTCTAGTAAGTCCAGTGTTTAAAGGGTCCTGCGACATCCACCGCCGTCCCGCCAGAGGCAAGACAGTGCATAGGGCGAAATGAGAGAGGGCAGAGATCATTCGACAGGACTTATTGGGCTAAACAATCATTGATATAATAAAGATTAGAATCATAGAATCATAGAATCGTAGAGTTGGAAGGGACCTCCTGGGCCATCTGGTCCAACCCCCTGCTCAAAGCAGGATTCGCTAAATCATCCCAGTCAGATGTCTGTCCAGCCTCTGTTTGAAGACTTCCATTGAAGGAGAACTCACCATTTCTCGTGGCAGCCTGTTCCACTCATTGATCACTCTAACTGTCAAAAAGTTTTTTCTAATATCTAATCTGTGTCTCCTCCCATTCAGTTTCATCCCATTGCTTCTAGTCTTTCCTTGTGCAAAAGAGAATAAAGATGATCCTTCTACAATGTGACAGCCCTTTAGATATTTGTAGATTAACGTGGGTTGTCCGGTTTTGTTAACCCTATTATGGTATTCTGAATTAAAATAGGGGTCCGCATTGGTGAAATCAGTTTAGCCAGAGCAGAAATCAGCTACAAAGAGAATCTCCCTCTTTGGAGGACTCATTACGCTCATGCATGTTGATTTTAGAGGGCAGAGTGTAATTCTTAATTTCTCCTGTGGAGGCACTGTGGAGAAATCCAACGCTTTCTCCTAGGAATACAAGCTAACTTTTTTTTGGGAGGGTGACCCATCTGACTAAAAGGGAATCTAAACAAAAAAAAAGAGGTAACAAACCATGTAAATTAATATTTTAAAGCAAGACTGCAAGTTTAACGCATCTAAATAAAATGGGAGAATTATGTAAGTAGCATCTAAGACTTGCTACCATCTGATTGATGGCTCTGGACGGGTTTTCTTGGTAGGTCAGGATGATGTATGGTGGGAACCTATCCAACAATATCATGGTATAATATAAATAGCCACTGTGTCTATTAATACTGATGGTGCCCAGGAGAAAGATATTCTCAGTGGTGAAGGTATATAGTGTGTACAGAGGTCAGTCCAAGATCATAACGCACAATTATTATTATATTTGTGCAGTAAAAGGCATGTGAGTATTGGGTCCTCTTGTAACCGGGTGATATTTTCACGATTGCAAAAATGTAATTGATGACCCCCCTATATTGCAGATAGCGTAACGATTGCAATGTTGCATTCAGATACTACAATATTTGCATTGGGACCGGGAGCCATTAAAAGAAAACATTTTTTACATAATTGCCTGTATTAAAATTTATTTTTGCAATTTGGTTTCTTTAAAAAAAAAGTGCCATTAGGTTTTTGTTTCCCTGCACATTGCTGGCTGCAGAAAGAGGCAACTGAGAATCTGTCAGTAAGTTAGTTATGATCTGTTGGTTCTAAATACTTGAGAAAGATGCTGGTAGGGCACTGAAAAGAGTAGTGGTTAATAAAGAAACTTCAAGGAATATCACAGCAAGAGATTTATTTTCCAGAAGCACAGCCATGATTTTCTTTTTTTTTCCATCCCAGTTTGGAAAGTAAGTTAGTTCTAACAGATTTTGGAATTCTGGTCATTAAATCAGAGTTATAAACGCTCCCGTCAGAATGAGCTCGCTGAGTGATTCTCAGTTAACTCATTCTGCAGCCAGTGTGAGAATTCAGAAAGCAAATAGTGCAAAAACCCAACTAAGAAACTGTTACTTTGACCAAAATACTTAACTTTAAGCAAAAACAATAAACGCTTCTTAAAGTGTCCGTATCCTTTTAAGGCAACATTTATATACTTTCTGTAAGACTGTGATCAATGACAATATTGCTATGATACAAAGTGTTCATTTTATGGCAGAGAAGCCTGAAAATACTCTTATCCTGATATGTAGCAAGTCTAGAGCTGATGATACACATTGGAGTGTGATACTGCAAGGACTTCTCTGCTTTGTAAAATCCTGCTAATAGAAATGCTTGAAAATAAGCCGGTAATAGGGGGATCCCTGGAGATCAGCTGTAATCTGCAGAGGAACCTGGCAGCATTGTTTCAATTTTCCTGCAGTGCCTCCAGAGGAGTGATGAAGCATTACACCTTTCCCATTAAAATTAATGGCATGTGTGTAATGAATAGATATGTTGAGTCCTTCAGAGAGGAAGAAGATTCTCTTTGTAGTTGTACTTTTCCAGCCAAACTAGATCTCACACGTTTTACTGAAGAGGAGAATTACCCCAAAACACAGTGTCTGCAAATTGAGATTCTGCTTTAGGATTTTATCCTAAGTCATGTGACAAGGCTCCTTAGAGGGAAATATTGACTTTTAGGATTGCTACTTCCTATAGGTGGCGCTAGAGTTCTAGTCCTCTTCCTCTCTCAAAAGACAATTTGCATATTTTCCAGAGGAGCGTTGAGACTTAGAAGTCTCCTCACCTTGGCATGTCACTCTCCACATGGAGAAACGTTACCACTTGGATACTTTTCCCCTAGAATTCCTAAATAGAATTCCCATTGATCCTGAGACTGGGAACCAAAAATGTCCTGATGGAAAACAGCATCAATGCCTACGAGACTGCAGAAGATAACCACGTACAGAGCTCGACTCTCTCCGACAGCCCCGAAGAATATGAATAGAGCGGCCATTGCTCCATTCAAACCGGGCATATCAGGGGCAAAATCCTCATAGATCAGCAAATGAACAGCTATTATGGGTACAGATCATAACTTACCAGGCTGGGAATAACTATTGAAAGGGGTTTTCTGGCCTCAGGATACAAGTCTGCAGTCACTCTATGATTATCCGATGCAGGCGCCGGGAGCGTGAATACAAATATGTAATTTACATACACGCGGTCACGTGCCAACTAGACGGGAAACTACACAAGTCTAGTCGGAATGTGGCTAGAAGTATGCAAATCGCATTCGTGACGTCACCAGAGAATCCTGACAGTACTCACTGCGTGCGATATGAGGATTCACTAGTCTCCAGTCACAGAGAGGCAGGACAAGCGCTTTAAGACTAGCTGTGCCTATACCTTTATGTGTTCCATTACTATACAGGGGAGAAGGGCAGCGGCGGACAGTCTCAGTCCTCCACAATTCTCCACTTCCTTTATCTAGCATTACTTTGCTCCGTTCGTCTGACCTCCCAAATGCAAAGCTGGACCGAGGATCGGCAGAACCGGTGCAGATAACTCCAGCAGTGACCGCCGCCAGCACTAGGAATATAAAATGACATTTTGCACCACAATTGGTTTGCAAATTAACTTTTGCTGCCCCCCCCCCCCCCTCCATTCCGCCTTTGCCAGAGAAATGCTGGAACATTAAGACTGAGCGACTACAGGTGGGTAGAGCCGAAAAGGCAAAACGTTACAATTCCTTTCACTTAATCCCGCAGCGCCGCTCCGTTATTTACTACTTGTCTAAATCATATTTCGCATTCAGCTTCCGGGGAGGAAATATGTGTAAAATGAGACTGCAAGAATTGGAAGAGGAGTTTGGATTGAGGAATAAAACAGACTGAGAGATGCGATGATTTTATAACCTTCGCATCCATCTGTCCTGCTCATTTTGCTCCAATTCACAGTCTGGTTTTCCAAGTGGATGTTGCTTTGCAAATCTAGATTGACATTTAGCAGATCTGCATGCAATGTGAGTCTCCTGAAAATTACCTGCGCCTGTATTTGCATTCCGAGGATAGGAAATAGCACAATTCCATTTTAACCCTTCTCTTCTATGAGGCAGTGTTTACAGTGTATGTATCAAGATTAGAAATTACCCCTTATCCATAAAATTGGGAATCACTTCGGGGTCCAAACACTGGGACGCCCACCAATCCGGACTCTGATGAGCTCGTCTGAATGTAGCGGAGGTCGAGCATGATCACCTGCGCTGCATTCATTCCCAGTGGGACCACCGGAGATATTCGGGCGCTGGTCTCTGGCATTCTTCTTAAGGGTTCGTGCAGACAACCGTTTTCCCTCCATCTAAGAAATGTTCAGATTTTTCTGATCAGAGTGTGGTCAGAGTGGGATCAGTTTTTCTTGGACGTGAAAAGAAAAAAGTCTGTAAAAATGGGACTGCACTCGGATGTCACCC
The DNA here is from genome assembly GCF_039654945.1 of Dendrobates tinctorius. Taxonomy (NCBI): domain Eukaryota; kingdom Metazoa; phylum Chordata; class Amphibia; order Anura; family Dendrobatidae; genus Dendrobates; species Dendrobates tinctorius. The sequence continues at coordinate 8,000,299 of NW_027361863.1, forward strand.
GTATGGTCGATTTTGATCCAACACTCGGACATGTCTAAAAGTACAATCCTCTAGTTTCAATTTTTTGTGAACTTTACGTATTGGAGGGATTGGACTAACCTCATTCCAAAGTGCAAAGTGAAACAAATTTTAAAAGGTCTTTGTTATTTATTTCCTACCACTTTGTGGCAGCAGAATGTCTATACGTTCTTCACCTAGCTAACTGGTTAGTAAAATCTGAAATATCTATGTAGGTGCTCTTGCTCCTGTTCTCTCCCTCTCTTCTCTCTGTTTTACAGATATCAATAGGGAGGTGCTTAATATTGCAGATGACAGAGTGGAGAGGGGGAAAGCATTCAAAGAATTAGGGAGGGCAGCTGTAATGCCTGCTGCAGTGCAGTAGCACACAACCTCCACCACGAAGTGTGGGTGAAGTAAAATAGGTACACTCACAGAGAAACCACAGAGCAGCAGGCAGGAGCCACTAGGTGGCGGAAGAGTAGTCAGAAAAGCCGGGTCAGCAACAGAGAGGGAATGAAGAACCAGAGGTCACAGCAATACATGTGGTCAGAAACAAGCCTAAGAAGTCAGAGCCGGTCGGGAGCAGGAAAGCCAGAGATGGAAGACAATCAAACAGGTCAGGGGGCAAGCCGAGTCAAATACCAAAAGGTCACAACACAGAGAGCGAGTACTACTACTACGAGCGAAGTCACAGGGTAAACAGGAAAGGGACCTAGGTAAACAGGCAGAGGACAAATCAGGGTATAACAGGGTCAGCTGCTCAAGCTAGAGACTGGAACTATAACTAACACTGCTTGCAGGTAACAGCAGACTGAAATAGCCAGACAGAGACCAAAACGAGGCAGGGAAGATTAACCCCTGCATGACCATCCTGGGGAGAGAATAATCAGAAACCCCGGACTGGATCATGACAGCAGGACACTCAGGATGCAGATAGGGAGGAAAGCACAAAAAGGTAAAATCACTCCATGAATAAATCTGATACTTGAGAGCTAGTGAAGACAGCAGCATTCTGGCCACACAGACCTCACACTAGTGGGAAGGACACAGCAACATGGGAAAAGGTTGAAACTTGGAGCAGAATGCAAACTGTATATCATGGAGTCTGAAAATGAATGGATGCATGAAGATTGCAGGCTGAAACTTTCTTTTAAACTAAAGAAAGCTACTAACATATGTAAAATATATGCTTCTTTGTCAGTGGTGTCCATTGTCTATAGGTGTAACTAGCCCATATTTCATATTTATCAGCGGACGCACATTCCACCTTATTTTGGGGCTTTATTGCTTTATTTATCTTGCTAAAGACAATAGAGGTTGTTAAAGACTAGGGACGTTCAGCGAGTCACAGAAAAAGTTCCTTTGACAAATGCATACATTGGGGTTTTTAAACCACCAGTAATCAAAAGCCTCACCTGCCCATCTCTACTGTTTTATCACTTACCACCAGATCTCTCGGACCGTCCGTCCATTGCAGCATGAGACCTCTTGGTTTTTGTCTATTTTGGCAAACATTAAACTTTCTTAAGGTTCCCCAATTTTTCCCATACTCCAAAAAAATACTGACAGGTTTACTACATATCCTAATAAATGTTGACACTAGTGTCATGGTTTCCATTAACAACAGGCGTCAGCAGCTCAGATCATCATTCACCATTGACTTGAATGGGTTTTGTTAAAGTCCGCATCATTTTTTACAGCACATTTTATGTAGACGTCCCTATGGTAAGCCAACAACGCTAGCAGCCTGGAGCAAGCAGATTACTGGGAAATGTTAAGTAAAATCTGCAGACAGAATGCTGGAATTGTTTATATCCTTCATTTTATGTGTTTTGTAATTTTTAGATTTACTTTTTAGATTACATGTAGAATATACATTTTTGTATAATTTATGTAATATTAACAATAACAAAGGCTTGTTAGTTATTTCGTGACTCCATCAGGGTCTGCAAGGAGCACAGACAACAATTCGGATTATTTACAGAACCGAGAGACCTTCTGCGTCTCAATGACAATCTAGCTGGAGGGAAGACTCGGAATATCATCAATATCTGCAGCTTTCATCACGTGGAATGAGATGGAGAATAACATCTGGAGCTGTCTGAGATGCAGGTGCTACAATTCTACTATTCCAGATACTGTCAAAGAGAGAAACGAGAGAAAACACCTGAAGCCACTGGCCCCATCTGCCCATCGCAAGCCGCTCACGACGTGGACCGAGGGACGACAACAATTACGGCGGCTGTGAACCTGCACCGAAGCAAAGGGAACCCGGACATCACAGCAAAATACGTATTATCTATTTATTAAACAAAGTAATGTGTAGCAGAAAGTATCATCACCATTAATCATCCAGAAAGTAAAATCATTACAGGGCCTATCCCAAGAGCTACATTTATCCCTTATTCACTCAATAGATGATAAATGTATCACTGGTGGAGATCCGACCGCTGGGACTCCTGACAATCACAAGAAAGGTCATCCGCTGTCCTCCATGTGAATAGAGTAGTAGTGCATATGCATGACTATTGCTCCATTCACTTCTATGGGATCAGTAGTGCACGTGTGACCACCACTCCATTCACTTGTATGGGATCAGTAGTGCACATGTGTGACCACCACTCCATTCACTTGTATGGGATCAGTAGTGCACGTGTGACCACCACTCCATTCACTTGTATGGGATCAGTAGTGCACATGTGACCACCACTACATTCACTTGTATGGGATCAGTAGTGCACGTGTGACCACCACTCCATTCACTTGTATGGGATCAGTAGTGCACATGTGACCACCACTCCATTCACTTGTATGGGATCAGTAGTGCACATGTGACCACCACTCCATTCACTTGTATGGGATCAGTAGTGCACATGTGTGACCACCACTCCATTCACTTGTATGGGATCAGTAGTGCACATGTGACCACCACTCCATTCACTTGTATGGGATCAGTAGTGTACGTGTGACCACCACTCCATTCACTTGTATGGGATCAGTAGTGCATATGTGTGACCACCACTCCATTCACTTGTATGGGATCAGTAGTGTACGTGTGACCACCACTCCATTCACTTGTATGGGATCAGTAGTGCATATGTGTGATCACCACTCCATTCACTTCAATGGGATCAGTAGTGCTCGTAACAACTGCAACCCCTTTACTTTGCACCCAATACACAAAATAAAATCATCCATACAAAGGCCCTTCTTTAAGAAGTGTGAAGGTGCAGTGAACATCCCCTGCCATTTCTGGTGGGGGCGCCATGGACCTGATGACCTGTTCTTTATACTCTGTACTCTCATGCTAGGAATTAATGGAAGGTGATGAAGCGCAAGTGCAGGAGAGTAAACCGCGACCATCAGCAGGAATGTGCAGGTGCATCAACTTCTCTGCTGTTTGCAAAGTTGTCAACTTGACTTTTTATTTTTTCTGGACAGTCTATGAAAAAGGTGCTTAATCTTTATACATTGTCCTGGAATTTCGGGACGGTTAGCCATCCTAAGGTTGGCCCAATTTTTATTAACACCGTTCAGTCCTTTGGGAATTTTTGTTTTATCACCTGTTTGGACCTGCAATCTGGAAATGCTCTGATAATAATAATTTTATTTCTATAGCGCCAACATATTCCGCAGCACTTTACATTATAGAGGGGACAAACTCCTGGTTGTAGTTCAGGGGCTATAATAATCATGGATTAATCCATATATCCCTGAGCATGTGATGAATTTTAGCACTGATGTTATAACTTTGACGCAGGCACTGATCTATAAAGGGAAATCCTCTGGATGGGTCGTATGAAAAGGTGGACTATCGGCTCGGCCACCGTCAGCTGTCACTTGGCAGCACAGTTTTTGATCACTTTTTGCACTTTAGCAGCATCACATTTCTCCGGCTCCTCCAGCTGAGATATGATCGCACGGGGGAGTGACGGCGCACTGACACCTCGGAAAGCAATTATTGGCGTCTCACAACAAAGCCAAGCAGCGCAATAACAGACTGCAAGACCAGGCTAAAGAGGAAAAGTTCAACTTCACACTTGTGAGAACAACAAGGAGAAAATGTATAAAGGATCTGCAGGAAAAAGCGGGGAAGGCTGAGAATGCATAGCCAGAGTTCACCTAGGGTTCTCGTAAGAACAACATTAATCACCCCTCCGGCCGTAGGATAGGGGGCAAATGTGTAATCGGTGGGGGCAGGGCCGGACTGGCCATCTGGCAATTCTGGCAAATGCCCGATGGGCCTGTCTGGTCATGGGCTGCCTTGTCTGCTATGTTGCTAACAACAGAATAGTTGTTCTCAAGACACCCATACTGTTAAGACTTGTGACGAAGCACAAAGTAGCTGACGCCATCACTTACCCTGGCAGACCACGGGTATCATTAGAAATATGGGTCTGGTAGTGAATCTTGCTTTCCTCCATCCAGGGTAATATTAGTAATATATCCCCATCTGGTGCTTGGGGACGGGGACAACGTGGGCCTGTATGATTTCAAATGCCAGGGCTGAATTTCAGCCCCAGTCCGTACCTGGGTGGGGGTCAGATGGCTGGGACTCCCGGTGATCAAGAAAATAGGGGTCCGTGTGAAATGGCAGTCTATGATAGAAGTCATGCGTGCGCACCAGTGGTCTCATAATAATGTATGGAGCAGTGGTTGAGCATGAGCATTAGTAGTCCCATAGCAATGAATGGAGAATGGTTTAGCATGAGCACTAGTGGTCCCATAGCAATGAATGGAGCAGTGGGAGAGCATGCGTACTAATGGTCTCATAATAATGAATGTAGCAGTGGTTGAACATGAGCACTAGTAGTCCCATAAAATTGAATGGAGTTGAGCATGAGCACTAGTAGTCCTATAATAATGAAAGGAGCAGTGGTTGCGCATGTGCGCTAGTGGTCTCATAATGATGAATGGAGCAGTGGGTGAGCATGAGCACTAGTGGTCTCATAATAATGAATGAGACAGTGGGTGACCATACGTACTAGTGGTCTCATAATAATGAATGGAGCAGTGGGTGAGCATACGTACTAGTGGTCTCATAATAATGAATGAAGCAGTGGTTGAACATGAGCACTAGTAGTCCCATAAAATTGAATGGAGCAATGGTTGAGCATGAGCATTAATAGTCCCATAGCAATGAATGGAGCATGGTTGAGCATGAGCACTAGTGATCCCATAGCAATGAATGGAGCATGGTTGAGCATAAGCACTAGTGGTCCCATAATAATGAATGGAGCAGTGAGAGAGCATGCGCGCTAATGGTCTCATAATAATGAATGAAGCAGTGGTTGAACATGAGCACTAGTAGTCCTATAAAATTGAATGGAGTTGAGCATGAGCACTAGTAGTCCTATAATAATGAAAGGAGCAGTGGTTGCGCATGTGCGCTAGTGGTCTCATAATAATGAATGGAGCAGTGGGTGAGCATGAGCACTAGTGGTCTCATAATAATGAATGAGACAGTGGGTGACCATACGTACTAGTGGTCTCATAATAATGAATGGAGCAGTGGGTGAGCATACGTACTAGTGGTCTCATAATAATGAATGGAGCAGTGGGTGAGCATACGTACTAGTGGTCTCATAATAATGAATGAAGCAGTGGTTGAACATGAGCACTAGTAGTCCCATAAAATTGAATGGAGCAGTGGTTGAGCATGAGCATTAATAGTCCCATAGCAATGAATGGAGCATGGTTGAGCATGAGCACTAGTGGTCCCATAGCAATGAATGGAGCATGGTTGAGCATGAGCACTAGTAGTCCTATAATAATGAAAGGAGCAGTGGTTGCGCATGTGCGCTAGTGGTCTCATAATAATGAATGGAGCAGTGGGTGAGCATAAGTACTAGTGGTCTCATAATAATGAATGAGACAGTGGGTGAGCATACGTACTAGTGGTCTCATAATAATGAATGGAGCAGTGGGTGAGCATACGTACTAGTGGTCCCATAAAATTGAATGGAGCAGTGGTTGAGCATGAGCATTAATAGTCCCATAGCAATGAATGGAGCATGGTTGAGCATGAGCACTAGTGATCCCATAGCAATGAATGGAGCATGGTTGAGCATGAGCACTAGTGGTCCCATAGCAATGAATGGAGTATGGTTGAGCATAAGCACTAGTGGTCCCATAATAATGAATGGAGCAGTGGGAGAGCATGCGCGCTAATGGTCTCATAATAATGAATGAAGCAGTGAGTGAGCATGCGTACTAGTAGTCCCATAAAATTGAATGGAGCAGTGGTTGAGCATGAGCATTAGTAGTCCCATAACAATGAATGGCTCATGGTTGAGCATGAGCATTAGTTGTCCCACAATAATAATGAATGGAGCAGTGATTGAGCATGAGCACTAGTAGTCTCATAGCAATGTGCTCAATTCATGTGGGATTTTGAAACCCCTTTTTGTAGGATACATGTGAGTCCCAGTAATCTTCAGTGTATGAATGCATATGGAAAAGGTTACTAAAACTTTTGTGCCTATCATATATCCCCCCCAATAATGTCTATTTCCCTGTACATGGTATTATACTCTGTGCTGGCTGGAATAATCCTAAACTGCTCTGATGCACCATAATTATATGTAGAGGCTGTGGCAGGAAGTAGTGAGAGTGTGTGGCTGATACCACATGGAGGGTATGGGGGACTCGGGCATGATAGCAAACTTTAGGCCTCAGTGGCCAACTCAAGCAAGTCAAGTCAAAGCCTGAAGAATGAGCAGTGAAGCAGAGGAAAGCCGCAGAGAGAACCAACTAACTGAACCCCTTCACCCCCGAGCCTGTTTTCACCTTCTGCACCAGGCCAAATTTTTCAGTTCTGACCAGCGTCACTTTATGAGTTAATAACTCTGGAACGCTTCAACCTATATCAGTGATACTGAGAAAGTTTTTTGTGACTTGTTGTATTTCATGTTAGTGGTAAATTTAGGTCGATATGACCTGCATTTACTTATGAAAATATTCAAAATTTTGACAAATTAAAAAATGTTGCTATTTTCAAAATTTCTATTTTTATGCTCTTAAACCAGAGAGTTATGCTGCACAAAACAGTTAATATATAACATTTATCACATGTCTACTTCACATGAGCATCATTTCTTAAACATGTCTTTTTATTAGAAAGATAGAAGGGTTAAAAGTTGACCAGTGATTTCTAATTTTTCCAACAAATTTTACAAAAACATTGTTTAGGGATCACATTACATTTGAAGTGAAGGGGTCTATATGACAGAAAAAAAAAACCAAAAGGGACACCATTCTAAAAATTGCACCTCTCAAGGTGCTCAAAACCACATTCAAGACATTTATTAACCCTTTAGGGGCTTCACCAGAATTAAAGCAATATAAAAGGAAAAATTGAAAATTTTACTTTTTTCCCAACAAAATATTGATTTAGCCCCAAATTTTGCATTTTCAAAAGGGTAAAAGAAGAAAATGAACCACACAATTTGTTTTGCAGTTTCTTCCGAGTATGCTGATACCCTATATGTGGTTGAAAACTACTGTCAGGGCCGGCGTTAGCGGCAGGAAGACTAGGCAGGTGCCTAGGGCCTCCGCTCCCCCAGGGGCCCCCAGCCAGTGGCGTGTTGCTAATAGCGGCACACTGCACAACCGCTATGGGCCCCGTGAATCAGGGGGGCCCGCCCGGAGCCAGCGCCAATTCCCTCCCCTCCACGTGCTGCATTCAACTGTATCGGCATCATTACACCAATACAGTTGAAAGCAATGATGGAGAAGAGAGCGTCAGATAACGCTCCCTCTCTCATCATTCCCCTCTGACACTGCAGGTGCGCAATGACGTCACTTCATCGCACACCCACTGTGTGCCGGGCAGTGCAGCCGCTGAGACAAGAGCCGAGCCGGGAGCAGCATGGGATTCGAGAAGGAGGGGAGGATTGTGGGTTTTTCGTTTTTTTGTTTAATATAACAGTGAGTGAGTACTGGGACTGTGGGGCTGAATTATATTCTCAGGGGTGAGCTACATTATATTCTATGGGGGGGCTGTATTATATTATGAGGGGATTGCATCATACTCTTAGGGGGGCTACATTATATTTTATGGGGAGGTGGGCTGTATTATATTCTATGGGGTCTACATTATATTCTATGGTGGGGCTGTATTATATTCTATAAGGGGGTGCATGATACTCTATGACGGGGGCTACATTGTATTCTATGGAGAGCTGCATTATACTATTTGAGGGGGGCTGTATTATATTCTATAGAGGGGCTACATTATACTATATAAGGGGGCTGCATTATATTCTATGAGGGGATCTTCATAATACCTTATGAGGGGGCTACATTATATCCTAAGGGGGGCGTGGATTATTCACTGTGGGATAGCTGCATTATGCTGTGTGGGGTGGCTGTATTATACTATATGCGGGCTGCATTATTCTGTATTAAGGACTATGAGGAATACATTATATTATATGAAGAACTATGGAGTGCATTATACTATGGGAAGTGAATTTTACTACATGGAGGACTATGGGGTGTATTATACTATATGGAGGACTGAGGAGTGTATTTTAATATATGGAGGACTATGAGGAGTATTATATTATACTATATGTAGGACTGAGGAGTATATTATACTATATATGGAGAACTGAGTGTATTTTACTATAAGGAGGAATATAGGGAGTGTATTATACTATACGGAAGATTATGAGGAGTGTATTATACTATATGGAGGTCTGAGGAGTGTATTTTAATATATAGAGGACTATGAGGAGTGTATTATACTCTATAGAAGACTATAGGGAGTGTATTATACTATATGAAGGACTATGGGGCACATTATACTATATGGAAGTCTGAGGAGTGTATTTAAAAATATATAGAGGACTATGAGGAGTGTATTATACTTTATGGAGGACTATAGGGAAGGTAGTATACAATATGGAGGACTATGGGGAGTGTATTATACTATATGGAGGACTATGGGGCGCATTATATTATATAGAGGACTATGAGGAGTGTACTATACTATATGGAGGACTATTGGGCACATTATACTATATGGAGGACTATGTGGTGTATTATACTAAACAAGCAAAATGCTTTCTATTGATCGAGTGATTGGATTGTTTATGCAGGAAAAAAAATCATTATTCTCGGCAGCACATTGTAAAAATTGCTGATGTGCTGCTGATAACATGATACTGTATGGGGACAGATTGATCTATTAGTGATTGTTCTATCCCATCATTATTCCTCATCCGGTGGAAAGAGGCCGGGAAACAAGCGTCGAACGACTTCAATATTGTTGATCACACTCGTTTAGCGGCCTGAACTCAGCGCATGTAACTACAACAGAAATGCTTTTGTGTGATGTGCAATATGTTAGCATTTGGGGCCCTATTTTAAACTTTTGTCTTGGGTCCCATTTTGCCTAAAACCGGCCCTGACCACTGTTTGGGTGCACGGTAGGGCTTGGAAGGAGCGCTCTTCAAAATTTGGAATGCAAAATAGGCTGGAATAGACATATCAGATGCCATATTGCATTTGCAGAACCCCTGATGTGCCTAAACAGTGGAAACCACCATTCATAATAGATGATATCACAGATCACCCTCTTCCCCTTCCTGTACAATGACTGATAACACCTCTATATACAGTATCATAGAATCGTAGAGTTGGAAGGGACCTCCTGGGCCATCTGGTCCAACCCCCTGCTCAAAGCAGGATTCGCTAAATCATCCCAGTCAGATGTCTGTCCAGCCTCTGTTTGAAGACTTCCATTGAAGGAGAACTCACCACTTCTCGTGGCAGCCTGTTCCACTCATTGATCACTCTAACTGTCAAAAAGTTTTTTCTAATATCTAATCTGTGTCTCCTCCCATTCAGTTTCATCCCATTGCTTCTAGTCTTTCCTTGTGCAAATGAGAATAAAGTTGATCCTTCTACAATGTGACAGCCCTTTAGATATTTGTAGACAGCTATTAAGTCTCCTCTCAGTCTTCTCTTTTGCAAACTAAACATTCCCAAATCCTGCAACCTTTCCTCATAAGACAGGGTTTGCAGACCGGTCACCATTCTGGTCGCTCTTTTCTGAACTTGCTCCAGTTTGTTGATGTCTTTTTTAAAATGTGGTGCCCAAAACTGGACACAATATTCCAGATGAGGTCTGACCAAAGAGGAGTAGAGGGAAATAATGACTTCACGTGATCTAGACTGTATGCTTCTGTTAATACATCCTAGAATTGCATTTGCCTTTTTTGCTGCTGCATCACACTGTTGACTCATATTCAGTCTGTGATCTATTAGTATACCCAAGTCTTTTTCACATGTGCTGTCACTTAGCCCTATTCCTCCCATTCTATATATGCTTTTTTCATTTTTATTGCCCAGATGTAGTACTTTGCATTTCTCCCTGTTAAAAACCATTCTGTTAATTGCTGCCCACTTCTCCAGTTTATTTATATCTTTTTGAATCCTCTCTCTCTCTTCTCTAGTATTAGCTATCCCTCCTAGCTTTGTGTCATCAGCAAATTTAATCAGTTTACCCTCAATTCCTTCATCTAAATCGTTGATAAAGATGTTGAACAATACAGGGCCCAGGACAGAGCCCTGTGGTACCCCACTTGAGACATTCTTCCAACTGGATGTGCAGCCATTTACGACCACTCTTTGGGTCCGATCACTAAGCCAGTTATGAATCCACCTAACAGTTGCCTTGTCCATTCCATACTTAGTCATTTTTTCAATAAGGATTGTATGAGAGACTTTGTCAAATGCTTTGCTGAAGTTAAGATATACTATATCTACAGCATTTCCTTGATCCACCCAATCAGTAATACCGTCATAGAAGGAAATTAAATTAGTCTGACATGACTTATTAGTTACAAACCCATGCTGACTCTGCTTAATCACTTCATTCTTATCCAGGTATTGACATACATGTTGTTTAATAATTTGTTCAAAGATCTTTCCTGGTATAGAAGTCAGACTCACCGGCCTATAGTTGCCTGGGTCCACCTTCTTCCCCTTTTTGAAGATAGGAACAACATTTGCTCTTCTCCATTCTTCTGGCACTTCTCCAAGAATTTTCAAAGATTATGGAGAGGGGTTCAAAAATTTCTTCTGCTATCTCCTTCAGTACTCTGGGGTGTAATTCATCTGGACCTGGAGACTTGAATTCATTTAGGTTAGCTAAGTGTTTCCTCACTATCTCTCTGTTTATAGATATCCTGGATTCTTCTATTCCCTTAATAGGACAGTGAATAACAGTTGATGTTACATTTCCTTTCTGAGAGAAAACAGATGCAAAATAGGAATTTAAAAGTTCAGCCTTCTCAACATCCTGTCTTACCATTTCATCATTTTCATCCTGTAAAAATCCTATAGCATCTTTGACTTTTCTTTTACTTTTGACATATCCCCAAAATCCTTTATTATTGCTTTTGACATCTCTTGCAAGCCTCAATTCATTTTCAGCTAATCTGATTTGTGCCCTGCAGGTTCTGCAGACAGCATTATATTCTTCTTTAGATATGCCTCCCTCTTTCCATTTTATAAACATTTTTTTCTTCCTTTTTAGCATGTGCTTAAGTTCTGTGTTCATCCATCCTGGATTCCTTAAATGCTTCCTATTCTTCCCTCTTTTCGGAATTGTTAACAACTGTGCTTTGAGAATTTCATTTTTCAAGATTTCCCATCCTTCCTGGACATTTTTGTCTTTAAGGATATCCAGCCATTGGATCCCTCCAATTCTCTTTCTGAATCCCTTAAAATCTGCCTTTCTGAAATCTAACCTTGACGTCTGAGTCTTCACAGGTCTTCCTCCTCTAGTTATCCAAAATTCTAAAATAGCATGGTCGCTACCTCCTAGGGTTCCAGCCACTTTTACCTCCTCAACCATTTCCTCCCTGTTTATAAGGATTAGATCCAAGGTAGCAGTTCCCCTTGTTTTCTCCCCTACCTTTTGGAAGATAAAGTTGTCAGCAAGAGAGGATAAGAATTTCCTTGACCTGTTAGTTTTGCCTGAGAGAGATTCCCAACAAATGTCTGGATAGTTGAAATCTCCCATGACAACTATGTCATATTTTTTGGAGAACTTGGCCATTTGATGCATAAAGAGTTCATCCATATCTTCAGCTTGCACAGGCGGCCTGTAGTAAATGCCTACAATGGTGTCCTTTCCATTGTTCTGTCCTTGTATTCTTACCCAAACAGTTTCCACAGAACTCCCAGTCTCTGAAGCTTCAATCTCTGTGCAGATATACGCGTTTCTAACATACAATGCGACACCCCCTCCTCGTTTATCAAGTCTGTTTCTTGCAAATAAGTTGTATCCTTCTAGTCTTGTATTCCAATCATGTGTATTGTCCCACCAAGTTTCAGTGATTCCAATGACATCATATTTCTTTTCCTGTGTTAGTAGTTCCAATTCTCCTTGTTTGTTGCCCATGCTTTGTGCATTAGTATAGAAACATTTTAGTTTGTGATTGGTTTCTCTTTCTCCAATATTTTTATTAATTAGATTCTTTTGTCTTTGTTCTTCCTTTCCACTTCTAATAGCAAAGTTCTCAATAGCATTTGTCAGGTGTATGGCTTTTTCTGGTCTTTTGCTTCCCTTCCCACGTTGTTCTAGTTTAAAGCTCTCCTTACAAGTGTAGCAAGGCGACTTCCAAATACATGCTTTCCAGTCTTCGTAAGGTGCACCCCATCTCTAGCAAGTAGTCCATCGTATAAGTAGTTCACTCCGTGATCCAGAAATCCAAATCGTTGCTGACGGCACCATCGACGTAGCCAGTTGTTCACCTGCAGAATCTTATTCCACCTCCTTGTTCCATGGCCATCCACTGGGAGGATGGAAGAGAAGACCACCTGCGCTCCCAGTTCTTTCACTTTCTTGCCTAAGTCTTCAAAGTCTCTGCAGATGGTTTCCAGGTCGTTTCTTGCGGTGTCATTTGTCCCCACATGTAGTAGCAGGAATGGGTAGTCATCTGTAGGTCTGAAGAGTCCTGATATCCTGTCAGACACATCTTTAATTTTTGCACCTGGAAGACAGCACATTTCTCTTGAAGTTATATCCGGTCTGCAGATAGCGGCCTCTGTTCCTCTCAACAGGGAATCCCCCATGACCACCACTCTCCGTTTCTTCTTCACAACATTTTTCTTTCTCCATCCAGGAGGACTCTGAAGGCGTACAAGGTTGCTGTTTGTTGGCAAAGTCTTATCCTGATGTATTTCTTCATAGTTCTCCTGCGTGAGAGCCTGGTACTGGTTTCTGAGCAGTATGGGTGCTGACTGCCTCCTGATCCTCCTGCTTCTCTGGGTCACATGTCTCCATTCCTCTGTTTCTTCAGGTGCACTTCGAATTTCTTCTCTTTCTGTAACATGAAGAGATAATTCTGCTCTGTCCAAGAACTCTTCACCTTCCTTAATGATCTTCAACGTAGCTAACCTCTCTTCGAGATTTTGCAACTTTTCCTCCAACAGGGACACAAGCTTGCATTTGTGGCATGTGAAGTTTGGCTTTTCCACTGGTAAATCTGTGAACATGTAGCAAGAAATGCAGCTCACCAAATGGCTCCTGGCCTCTTCCATCTTGAGATTTCTTAAAAACAATGAAAGATGAGCCAAAAAAAATGTAGATATCACAGGATCCACCATTCATAATAGGTGATGTTACAGCTCATCTCCTCCTCCTGTACAATCACTGATAACACCTCTAAATACAGTAGATAACAAAGGATCCAACAATCACAATACATGGTGTCACAGCTCACCTCCTCCCCTTGATTCACATTGAAATTTTACCAAAATTAGAGCATGCTTTAGCTAAAGCTTCTATAGAAACAAACCAACCCTTGGTTGGTCTATTGCTGCTAATGTTGGTGTGCCCAACACAAAGGAGGAGTCTAATAATGCCCCTAGTGGGCAGAGTGAGAATTGCAAGTTTATTTTTAAATTATTATTACATTTATCATAAAATCCTGATTTAATGTTATTCTGTGATTACACAATCCCTTTTATATGAGGTAATGTAAGCGGAAACAGACCAGTACCTGCTCATGTATATTTATATACTGTATATAGGTGTTTGTACAAATTATAAAACACAACAAGCCATATAATATGCAGCCAACAATACACAGACACCGTCCCCCATCCCATACACCTCGCACTGTGCTGGGAGGCACTGGACATGCTCCATTTAGTACAGAAATGCTGTGGGAATCTATATGTCAGGACCTCCGGTACGGGCAATGGATGCTGGTAAATGGCGCTGGTCCTACACTCAGCACTTATACAATCCCAATGGGACGGAGGGAAAAAATGTCCGCTCTAATACCTTATTATTGTATCTTTCCTTTGCATAGGTATATAAATAAATAGAGATAAATTGAATGATATGCCATTAACATCACAGAGATATCGGTGTGCGCCGTCACTCACCGCCTAATGGAACTGTAGAAACAGAGTAAATAGGGGCAGACAGGAGGACAGTCTTTTTCCTTTTGAACCAGAAATTCTATAACACCGCGATAATTTAAACAAATTACATGTTGGATTAAGCAATTTCCATTTTATTTCTTCTCGAGGTGTCACGATTTTGACCTTTTTAAAAAATGGTTATAGATTAATTGTTCTGGGAACGCTGCAGGGTAATTGAACAATTAGAGTGCGAACGAGGAATCGGGGAGAAAAACCATCATGTCATCATCACTCCCATCAGAGGAGGGGGCTTATTATAAGAGATAGATAATAGAGAGAGCGAGAGAGAGAGAGAGAGAGAGATAGATTATAGATAGATAGATAATAGATAGATAGATAGATGATAGATAGATAGTGTGAGGTAGCGCTGTCATTCAGGGTTGGGGGACACTCGCTTGCAGCGATAAAAAACACATCCGGCACAGGATTTTCCAACAAATCATAGTCTATGAGGTTTATTCATCCTTCATAAACCTCCAGCAGCAATATACACAGCATTACAGGAGAGCGTCCATTATACAGGCTATTTAGCCCCAGGGTTATCTCACCCACGTCAGGGTTCCCATATGGCTGTTTCTCCAGGCCGCAGAAGTCCACTCACTCCTCAGGGACTCTCAGATACTGGCCGCCATTACACACACAGCCGCTCCACAGGCTGCTGTTAGTGAGGAGATCCTTCTCCTCACGGGACCTTCCAAACTGGACCAATCAGGTCCCAGCATTCACTCCATGTGACCTAACCTGGCCACATTATATGGTCCATAGCCACGCCCACCGGGTCACATGACTATGACCTCACCACAGGTCCTTCACACAGACATATATACTTTACAATAGCATTCATAAACATACATATGTCTCTATCTCAAGGTCACCCACCTTGAGATACATAATGGCTCTTCAACCACTCACACTCTTGGGATATCCACACAGCGCCCCCTCGTGGACACAGTGGTCATTACACCACATACCTCCCCCCTATGTTCAAACTTGTGGGGTTGAACACACATCACACCAGGGTCTCGAGACCGGGCACGTATTGCACCTTGCCCCACAGGTCGAGAGAACTGTCTCCATTTGTCATACGGCCTCATCTCTACATTAGGCCTCCCCCGCCCCCAGCGGTCATAATACCGGTCATTGTCTTTGACCCTCCAGTCACGGTCTGTCTGCATCATCAGACACTGTTTAGTCACCACACTGTTACAGTGCCCCTTGTCACCTGATCTTTCTCTCATTGACCGTCTCTCTCGGTTGGTGCGGTCATAAGTCTTAGTCGATCCTGCTGTCTGGCACGAGTCTGACTCAGTCAACGTCTCACAGGAACTACAGCCCTTCAACCTCGTATGGTCTGTCGAATTGCCACTCGCTGACATTCTTCGGCCATCTGCCATGTCACTTCTTGGCGGTACCCCTGGGGTCCTTACATCTTGGTATGAAGGCGTCCGCCACCTGGTATTCCGCACTTCTTTATTAATCCGCTGGTGGTCCAGCTTCAACTGTTCAATCTCTTGCAGGTACCCCACTCTATACTCCAAGAGCAATTGAAAGTTCCTCAGGCTTTCCATGGAGCCAACCACCATCATGGGAATCCTTCCCACTTCACCAGACACCTGGTCTTCGTCATCAGGAGGGATCCTCACCCTCACCACACCGGAGACATTCACAAGGTCCTGCATCACCTTCCCGGACCTTCCAACGATTCTCCCAATCAGAGCTTTGGGTACCGGAACCACATCTTTCCTCAAACCCAACCGATCCATAGCCTCTCTTGCTATCTCTAGGCGTCGAGCAGCCTTCATATTACTCCGCCTAACCAATTGTTTGACACGTAGACACTGCAAATGCATCTCTTTCAGGACAGCTACTCGGTTTGATGTGTTTTCCCTAGCTGATACTATCACCAACTGCCGAGTCTCAGGTGCCCAGTGCACCTTACACGCTTTGAAAGCCTCATGCACACCTTCCTCAGCACAGGCTTCTTGCATGTCTTCTGGTACATCAATTACAACCTTGAAGGTCGTGGACTTGCTCTCATCCTGGACAGATGGCTCTGGGTTCCCCACGGACACTTCCCTCAAGATATCTGTCATGACCGGATGACTGTCTTGTGCAGCTCTTGGCTCACCATCTTCCTGAAATTTACAGTCTTCAGGACCCTTTTCCAAGATGGGCTTTGTCAGTTCTGCCTTGCTATCAGTCGGGGACGGCCGCTGTACGTCTTCGCCCATCCACTTCTTCTCCCACAGAAGACCTTTTACTACTCCACTGAGTTCTTGCAGAACTTTATCTCGCTCCTCTGCCAGGTAGCGACGCTCATCCTCTCTCCTGAGAATCTCCTGTTGATGCTTCTCTTGGGCCTCTCTGAGCACCTCCATATCCTTCACTATAGCTTTGTTCATAGTTTGACACGCTGACAGGTGACCCCTGAGCTCAGAGACTTCCTTCTCCAGGTCATCCACTCTGTGCTCAGCTGTTTGTCTCAGGCCTCTTTCTTGTTTGACACATTCATCCACCTCCTCTCTGAGGGCCTTATTCAGTCCTTGCTACGTTACCATGTGGCCTTTGAGCTCAGAGACTTCTTTCTCTAGCCCTTCTATTCTGTGCTCCCTTTCTTTCTCAGAGCCACAGTCACTCCCAGAGATTAAGTCATCCCTCCAGTTACTCACTAACCGTGTGACTACTTCCGCCGTCTTACCCACCAGGTCAGCGTCAGTTTTGTCACGAGATGTCAGGTCCGTCCGTTGGGCTGACATACCCCTTTTCCCAGTCACTTCCACCTCTGACCTCTCCCCGTCAGGAACCGTCACCGTCTTAATATCTGTTAGCCCAACTATAGGAACGTCTCCCTCCTCGTACCATAGGTCATCCAACATGACAAAGTCCCGGCCGCCCTCCAAGGTATACACCAAGTCTGGTGGTATCCCGCCACCTTGGCACTCACTGCCTCCAGGCCCCTCAAACACCACTCTGTCTAGCATATAGTTCACCATGACCCCATGTTTACAGCGAACCTGGGCCATTTTCTCGGTCAGACAGAAAGTGAGAGGAGTTCCTATCAGAGTCACCTGACTCTTGGAGTCCAACCATCCCGAGATTCCTTCCCGGTGCAGCATCACTGTACACACTACACAGTTTATGTCTCTCACGATACCAGACAAGTCCTTGTTGGCACCAACACAGCTCCTGCTGTCACCGATCACTGGCACCACCGGCTGCTGTTCACACACACAGCGGCTGGAGTCACTGCAGCTCCGTCTTCATGAACCCGCCGATCCACCGGAAGCCGCTTGTCACCTTCGTGACCCCACTGAGCCACATCAAGCCGCTTGTCACCTTCTTGACTCCCACTGAGCCACCGCAGGCTGAGTCGAGAAAAAGAAAAAAAACACCACAAAAAAAACTCACGTGTCCTGACTGTGCGCTATTCAGGATGCTCCTGTCTCCTCCTGAGACCGTCCAACACACAGGGCGCACCGGGTGAGATTCAGGGAGCGACCCCGCACACCGGCCTCACCAGGTCCAGGGGCTCAGCGGGTGCTATTCAGGACATCCGTCTCGGCCTGAGACTGCCCAACACTTAAGCCTCACCAGGTCCAAGGTCCTACCATGTGCTCCAGGGCTCTTCCCAACACTGACCCTCCAGGACCTTGCTCACTGAACCCTCCAGGAACAGTCTTTACCACTGACCCAGGTCAGTAAAACACTTTTTTTTTCTTTTTTTTTTTTCCTTCTTTCCCGACCGGCACCTGCTGGCCACGCAGGTTCTCGGACCTCTCTACCGCAGAGGTATCCTATAAGTCTTTGCCACTGACTCCTGTCAGCACATCACATGGCTTTAAGACCGTCAGCCCTCCTGGCTCAGCGTTGCCCCCAACAACCGAATCTGCAGTCCTTTTCCGTTGCCCCTAGCAACAAGGCTACAATATTGCCCTTTGCTTTCTCCACCATATGTGAGGTAGCGCTGTCATTCAGGGTTGGGGGACACTCGCTTGCAGCGATAAAAAACACATCCGGCACAGGATTTTCCAACAAATCATAGTCTATGAGGTTTATTCATCCTTCATAAACCTCCAGCAGCAATATACACAGCATTACAGGAGAGCGTCCATTATACAGGCTATTTAGCCCCAGGGTTATCTCACCCACGTCAGGGTTCCCATATGGCTGTTTCTCCAGGCCGCAGAAGTCCACTCACTCCTCAGGGACTCTCAGATACTGGCCGCCATTACACACACAGCCGCTCCACAGGCTGCTGTTAGTGAGGAGATCCTTCTCCTCACGGGACCTTCCAAACTGGACCAATCAGGTCCCAGCATTCACTCCATGTGACCTAACCTGGCCACATTATATGGTCCATAGCCACGCCCACCGGGTCACATGACTATGACCTCACCACAGGTCCTTCACACAGACATATATACTTTACAATAGCATTCATAAACATACATATGTCTCTATCTCAAGGTCACCCACCTTGAGATACATAATGGCTCTTCAACCACTCACACTCTTGGGACATCCACACAGCGCCCCCTCGTGGACACAGTGGTCATTACACCACAATAGATATGGAAAGATAGATAGATAGATAGATAGATATGAGATAGATGATAGATAGATAATAGATAGGTAGATAGATAATAGATAATAGATAGATAGATAGATATTAGATAGATGATAGATAGATAATAGATAGATAATAGATTGATAGATGGATAGATAGATAGATAGATAGATAGATAGATAGATGATAGACGATAGATAATAGATAGATAATAAATAGATAGATAGATAGATAGATAATAGATAGATAATAAATAGATAGATACATATGAGATAGATGATAGATAGATAGATAATAGATATATAGATAATAGATAGATAGATATGAGAAAGATGATAGATAGATAATAGATAGATAGAAAGATAATAGATAGATAGATAGCTAGATATGAGATAGATGATAGATAGATAATAGATAGATGATAGATAGATAAATACATTATAGATAGATAGATGATAGATAGATATATAGATAGATAGATAGATAGATAGATAGATAGATAGATAGATAGATAGGTATGAGATAGATAGATATTAGATGATAGATAGATAGATAGATGATAGACAGAGAGATAGATAGATAATAGATAGATATATAGATAATAGATAGATAGATAATAGAAAGATAGATAGATAGATAGATAGATAGATATGAGATAGATAGATATTAGATAGATGATAGATAGATAGATGATAGATAATAGATAGATGATATATAGATAGATAGA
This sequence comes from Dendrobates tinctorius, assembly GCF_039654945.1. Taxonomy (NCBI): domain Eukaryota; kingdom Metazoa; phylum Chordata; class Amphibia; order Anura; family Dendrobatidae; genus Dendrobates; species Dendrobates tinctorius. The sequence goes on from NW_027361863.1 coordinate 8,020,044, forward strand.
TATTTAGATAGATAGATAATAGATATGGAAAGGTAGATAATAGATAGATAGATATGAGATAGATGATAGATAGATAGATAGATAATAGATAGATAGATAGATAGATAATAAATAGATAGATTGATAGATAGATAGATAATAAATAGATAGATAGATATGAGATAGATGATAGATGATAGATAGATAGATATGAGATAGATGATAGATAATAGATTGATAGATAGACAGATAGATAGATAATAGATAGACGATAGATAGATATGAGATAGATGATAGATAGATAATAGATAGATAGATGATAGATGATAGATAGATAATAGATAGATAGATAGATGATAGACAGAGAGATAGATAGATAATAGATAGATAGATAGATAGATAGATAGATAATAGATAGATAGATAATAGATAGATGATAGATAGATATATACATTATAGATAGATGATAGATAGATAGATATGAGATAGATAGATATTAGATGATAGATAGATCGATGATAGACAGAGAGATAGATAGATAGATAGATAATAGATAGATAGATATGAGATAGATAGATAGATATGAGATAGATAGATAGATATGAGATAGATAGATATGAGATAGATGATAGATAGATGATAGATAATAGATGATATATAGATAGATATTTAGATAGATAGATAATAGATATGGAAAGGTAGATAATAGATATAGATAGATAGATAGATAGATAGATAGATAGATAATAGATAGATATGAGATAGATGATAGATAGATAATAGATAGATAATAGATAGATAGGTAATAGATAGACGATATATAATAGATAGATAGATAGATAATAAATAGATAGATCGATAGATAGATAATAATAGATAGATAGATAGATATGAGATAGATAATAGATAGATAGATAGAGATAGATACAAGATAGATGATAGATAGATAATAGACTGATAGATAGATAGATAATAGATAGATATGAGATAGATGATAGATAGATAGATAGATGATAGATAATAGATAGATATGAGATAGATGATAGATAGATAATAGATGACAGACAGTAGCTTAGATCGATGTATAGATAGAGAGATACTGTAGATAATAATAGATAGATATCACATCTCAGATCCCAGGAAGTCTAATCAGAACCTTTACACACCAGCTAGTGTAATACTGCCCCCTATGGACATAATATGGAGAATATCAGAATTGGTATCTGCAGTACAGTTCTTGTACCTTTCCCCTCTTGTGTTGTCATACAGAATGTAATCTCTGTGTTTCTGACTTTCCATGTTATCGCCATCGCCTTACATAGGAGCTGACCGCAGACACATCAGCCGGCCAGCATCCTTACTGACAACATCCAGAAATGATTATTTCATACAAACAGCTGGAAAACTTTTTTATGTCCACGTCGTGGCCTCCAACCTGTGGCTGTATAGTGCTTGCAAGCTGCAGCTGCCAGCAGCTTCACAAGCCTTGTAGTTCGGCATCTGGTGGAGAGTCCGAGACACAAGTTTCATATAGAAAATTCATTTTTCTCAAGAACAAGTCCAAATTTGTCATCGGCCCATTGTAACAATCCGACACAAAGCACCAAACAGCAATAACCACATTGACATTTCTTTAATCCGGCATCTGATAATCTGACAAATACCATATGGTTTCTATCTGAGATGAAGTCCAAGAAGCAGAAAGAAGCGGTGCGGACATTTCTCTATATTTGGACTCAGTAGGAAATATTTACAGTGTTAACGTTTCGTTTTCCGCTTTCTTCCCGAATGTTATTCTCCGTCACAGACGAGTCTTGTGCATGTTTGTAGGTCGTCCGATAATCCAGAAAGAGAATCTTGTAATTAAATGTATATTATAAGGTTATGTGAAAGCGTAAAAACAGAAAGTACCAAGTTCACAAATGTATCAACGGTATATATGTAAAAGGTATCTGTACCGTCAGCCAATGTGGATGTGTTCTAGGCAGATGGGATGATGGGAGTAGTTACACCAGGATCTTCACTACTCACAATGCCCGAAATTCAATATCTTCAGCCAAAGTATATGGGGCCCGATTTATTATTGTATTTGCAGTTTTTTTGTCCACCTTTTAGTACTTTTTCTCCAATTCTTTTAATTTCCACTTTTATTTTAACGTCTGTTTCATTTGTTCGCCTGTTATATGTAAATGAGGGGTAAGTACATTGGGGCGTGACAAAGCGCTTCCAGTTCTCTATAATCCCTGCTTCTGGCTCCTGATTGGCAGATCAGTCCGGCATCTGTCATCTGGACTGACCTGTCAAATCAAAAACAGGTATTTGCTGGGTGGGAAATAAGAAGCGAGGTCCGGAGATGCAATTACTTTGTCACACCCCAATGCACTTGCAGCTCATTTGTGTCACAGGTTTATCACGACAGAAAAGAGCAAGAAGACCACAATGTCTGATTTCTCCTACTCCTGCACTGTTTGGAAGCACTTCACCTTCATATTAAACAGCACAGGTGTCTATTAACAGTGCAGGGTTTAATCTGTTCAGTTGAGAGCTCCAGGTATCTTTCCTGCATTAAGGCTCTCAGCTGTGCACTGTTAGCCACTCCCCTCTCCTTTATATTCTGGGTCCTGGCAGGCACTCATTGTCAGAGCAAGCTTTATGCTATATGGTTAGGAGATGGTGGTTTGTGGTTGCTGTTTGAGAAGGCATTTGGTGGATTAATCTGAGACTGTTGTGAGGTACTGACTGTGTGCTAATTCCCTTCCTTCTCCTACTTTGGTTTTACCCCATCCTCCATTCCCTGTTGTTTACCTTTGTTGTCTGTCTGAGTAAAATTGTATGATTGGTATTTTCCTTTATCCCTGTTCATATTACCTTGCTAGTCTGGCTGGTGAATTACGGTACACTACTACTTCCCTCTTCCCTGGGTGGGGGAAGAGTACAGACTGAGGGCGGATTCACAAGGTAAGGCAAGATACGTGGCCCTGGTGTCTTCACCATCAGAAGTAATCTGGGGAACAGGGCGATCTAGGATGCCCCATAGCGTTAGGGACAAGGAAGGAGCCCCTGGTCCTGGGATACCCGACAACTTGCACATAACATTGGATTTCTCAGCAATGGCAAGGTGGTTTTCTACAAAGTAGGTATCAATTTACTCAGCCTGAGATCAGTCATACAGCCAAACCTTTATGCAGAAACTCCTCCAGAGCGGTATCCTTTAACTTAATTAGTATTTCCAGTGGGTGAGGGGGCAAAACTATTTCTAAATATCCCATTCATTTTAGTGGAGTGCAGTCACAAACATAAGTAGAGTCTCGCTGATTGGACCACCACCAATTTGGTATAACCACTACAACCACTCACAAAACATTTTATGCCAGGTGATATCAGGGTCTTTAATACTTCTGGACACTTTTCTCAAGTAGAATAATAAGTTTATTCTTAGGATTCCACCTATGCAGATAATGATTTACTTGCATAGGATATAAACTAGAGACATATACTGGATGGTTGAGTTGTATCCGTATCCGAAAATGGAGAGGCCTCCCCCTAATGTTATATAAAGAGTTGTAGGTTTCATAGCCAGCTGAGTGATTATACCGAAGAGTAATGACCAACTCAAAATAATTAATGTTAAATTATATGTCCAGTATCCCAATCCTAATTAATTTCTTAATATTTATTTGTATCATTCATTTCTTCTATCTTCTGATACAGAGTCTCCTACATAGACTAGTTATGTGATAAAGACATTTCAATGCTGCCACCACTAGAGGGCGCTTATACACCTACTGCATACTGACATACAATGGAGTTCAAAGCATAAACTGTATGCAGTCAGCTCCCCCTAGTGGATGCTGGAGGCAACCGGAATTTTTATCATAGATCTGTTTCTCGGCAGGGGATTCTGTAACCAGAAAACAAAACATCTGTTTGATATGAAGATGCATTACGACATTGATTGGCAAAATATTTGGCATGAAAAAAAGCAAAATAGTGTTTACATGCGGACATTTGCTTTAAGAGGAGTGTGTTGTGATTTGAGCAATCTGTTTAAATAGTATGATGAGTGTGATAAGCATGGTCTGCGCTCTTGCAGATTTTAGATCTTCGACTTAATAACTTTATAAGCCATAATGGATTTAAAATGAAGACAGCAAAGTTGAAAAAAAAAATTAATTACAGTATATACTGTATATATATAGATAGACATACGTATACATTTTGTATACATATATATTTTTATTTTATATATATAATTAAAAAATAAAATAAATAATATATTTTAAAAATAATGACAATTAAATAAATATTTATATAGCATATAAAATAAAAATCTGCAGACTTAGAACCTAGAAACTGGCACTATGACTATAAACAGTATATTCTAGGTGTATTAGCATCTCCAACTATACTTGTAAATGGGACACGTGAATAACGTGATGTTACATGGGACTGCCATAGTCAGTGCCAAATATTGTGAAAGCATTACACAGAATGATATATGTCCAGGAATGCACAGAACATATTACATAGCGCCTATGTCCATGATTTGCTACAGGAAGATAGGGCTGCCATCTGGGTATAATATGGGTTGTTTAGATGACTGGAGGGATGCCATGCACCCCTGTAAATGACACAGACGGTAGCACACCCTCTGCCTCCAGTATATACATACATGCATATATTTATGGGGTCACTAATACAGATGAGAGGTGCAGCAGAACAGTCACTAACTTCTACATTGGCATTGAGCTGCTGACAATCTCTGGATTAAATTCAGATGCTAAAATCCTCCCTAGAGTTTAGTAAAATCCACTGGTGTAAACTTTCCCTTCTCAGATGCCCCCCATATACAATGCTCTGGATTCTCACCTGTCTCCAGAATACACAGACACCTGTTTCCCAGGACACAGTTCACACAGTTCAGCTCCTGGGGAACATCAATGGTCTTATTGAGAGGGGAGAAACACAAAGTTGTGCAGCTCGCTGGGCATGGGTGAGTGCCAGCTCTTGGCACAGGGCAGGTTCCCAGGCACATTTGGGAATGCACAGGATTTCTTCCAGGAGCTGTCCAGCACTGACGATGCTGAATGTCCCCTTGTCCCTTCTGGGGGGCACTAGTGCCATTCCCACCCAGATTACAGTCTCCCCCAGATGAAGTCTTATTATTAGGGGGCTAGTTTGCAGTCAGGGTCATTTCTAGGAGATCTGTCACTATTGCAGCTGGGAATCTGTGTGATGGCCGGCTGGGCTGAGGGGGGGAAGCTGGGCACAAGCTACAAGCAGGGGAAAATGGGGGTCTTTGTGGTGGCCGGCTGGGCTGTGGGGGAAGCTGGGCACAAGCTACAAGCAGAGGAACATGGGGTCTGTGCGGTGGCCGGCTGGGCTGGGGGGGAAGCTGGGCACAAGCTACAAGCAGAGGAATATGGGGTCTGTGTGGTGGCCGGCTGGGCTGTGGGGGAAGCTGGGCACAAGCAGAGGAACATGGGGGTCTGTGTGGTGGCCGGCTGGGCTGTGGGGGAAGCTGGGCACAAGCTACAAGCAGAGGAACATGGGGGTCTGTGTGGTGGCCGGCTGGGCTGTGGGGGAAGCTGGGCACAAGCTACAAGCAGAGGAACATGGGGGTCTGTGTGGTGGCCGGCTGGGCTGTGGGGGAAGCTGGGCACAAGCTACAAGCAGGGGAACATGGGGGTCTGTGTGATGGCCGGCTGGGCTGTGGGGGAAGCTGGGCATAAGCTACAAGCAGAGGAACATGGGGTCTGTGTGGTGGCCGGCTGGGCTGTGGGGGAAGCTGGGCACAAGCTACAAGCAGGGGAACATGGGGGTCTGTGTGGTGGCCGGCTGGGCTGTGGGGGAAGCTGGGCATAAGCTACAAGCAGAGGAACATGGGGGTCTGTGTGGTGGCCGGCTGGGCTGTGGGGGAAGCTGGGCACAAGCTACAAGCAGAGGAACATGGGGGTCTGTGCGGTGGCCGGCTGGGCTGTGGGGGAAGCTGGGCACAAGCTACAAGCAGGGGAACATGGGGGTCTGTGTGGTGGCCGGCTGGGCTGTGGGGGAAGCTGGGCACAAGCTACAAGCACAGGAACATGGGGGTCTGTGTGGTGGCCGGCTGGGCTGTGGGGGAAGCTGGGCACAAGCTACAAGCAGGGGAACATGGGGGTCTGTGTGATGGCCGGCTGGGCTGTGGGGGAAGCTGGGCATAAGCTACAAGCAGAGGAACAATTGGGTCTGTGTGGTGGCCGGCTGGGCTGTGGGGGAAGCTGGGCACAAGCTACAAGCAGAGGAACATGGGGGTCTGTGTGGTGGCCGGCTGGGCTGTGGGGGAAGCTGGGCATAAGCTACAAGCAGAGGAACATGGGGGTCTGTGTGGTGGCCGGCTGGGCTGTGGGGGAAGCTGGGCACAAGCTACAAGCAGAGGAACATGGGGGTCTGTGTGGTGGCCGGCTGGGCTGTGGGGGAAGCTGGGCACAAGCTACAAGCAGAGGAACATGGGGGTCTGTGTGGTGGCCGGCTGGGCTGTGGGGGAAGCTGGGCACAAGCTACAAGCAGAGGAACATGGGGGTCTGTGTGGTGGCCGGCTGGGCTGTGGGGGAAGCTGGGCACAAGCTACAAGCAGAGGAACATGGGGTCTGTGCGGTGGCCGGCTGGGCTGTGGGGGAAGCTGGGCACAAGCTACAAGCAGGGGAACATGGGGGTCTGTGTGGTGGCCGGCTGGGCTGTGGGGGAAGCTGGGCACAAGCTACAAGCAGAGGAACATGGGGGTCTGTGTGGTGGCCGGCTGGGCTGTGGGGGAAGCTGGGCACAAGCTACAAGCAGAGGAACATGGGGTCTGTGCGGTGGCCGGCTGGGCTGTGGGGGAAGCTGGGCACAAGCTACAAGCAGAGGAACATGGGGTCTGTGCGGTGGCCGGCTGGGCTGGGGGGGAAGCTGGGCACAAGCTACAAGCAGAGGAACATGTCACATTGCCGTCCTTGTTTACGACGTTCCGTAGAGGGGTGACACACTGTGCCGGGGCTGCTCCAGTTGTGGACTTTGTGTTCCTGCTGCCATGTGATAGAGGCACATCCCAAACAAAGGAGCCGCGGGGAAACTTACCTCTGCCGCGTGCCGCGCCCCCCCAGCGAGGGTCCCCGTGCTGAGACCCCCAGCACAGGCTGGATACATCCAGGCTCCGGCTCCTCTGCTGCACCGTCCTCCTGACTCCCAGGGATGAGGCTGAGCGGTGTGTCTGCAGGACCCGCTCCGCTCTGGCTGCTGTGCACACACAGACGCACAGCCCCTCACTGCCGCCGTCCTCTCAGGGTCCCCACGGGGGGCTGCCGGCTCAGTGCGGGGTCCGCGACCACTGACAGCAAAGAAGAAGCATCCGGAAGCTGCTGCCGCTGCCCACCCTGCAGAGTGAGTGTGGGGGCTTCCTCCTGCCACAGACTTTATAGAGTCCTGCTGGAAATATGTACAATGCACATCCAGGGGGTCACAGGGATCATTACTGGGGGTCTGTCCTGGAGCCCTGTATGGGGGGCGAAGCACGATTATAGGGGTCACCCCAGAGGGGGAACAATCTCCTAGAATAGATCTCTAGATACACAAATAGAAAGCTAGATACATAGGAGATAGATATAAAGATAATTGGATGGATAGATAGGAGATAGATAAAAATCAAAAAGGTAGGCAGCACACTACTTCTCCTCCTCTCCATACAGTCAAATGGCACCTACACAGTATAATGGACCACATGCAAACCTCCACACTGTATAACGACCCCAACAAAGCCCTCCAAACACTATAATAGTCCCCACATAGCCCTCCAACATTATAACAGCCCCCACATAGCCCTCCAACATTATAACGGCCCCCACATAGCCCTCCAACATTATAACGGCCCCCAATAGCCCTCCAACATTATAACGGCCCCCACATAGCCCTCCAACATTATAACGGCCCCCACATAGCCCTCCAACATTATAACGGCCCCCAATAGCCCTCCAACATTATAACGGCCCCCACATAGCCCTCCAACATTATAACGGCCCCCACATAGCCCTCCAACATTATAACGGCCCCCACATCGCCCTCCAACATTATAACGGCCCCCACATCGCCCTTCAACATTATAACGGCCCCCACATAGCCCTCCAACATTATAACGGCCCCCACATAGCCCTCCAACATTATAACGGCCCCCACATAGCCCTCCAACATTATAACGGCCCCCACATAGCCCTCCAACATTATAACGGCCCCCACATCGCCCTCCAACATTATAACGGCCCCCACATAGCCCTCCAACATTATAACGGCCCCCACATAGCCCTCCAACATTATAACGGCCCCCACATCGCCCTCCAACATTATAACAGCCCCCACATAGCCCTCCAACATTATAACGGCCCCCACATAGCCCTCCAACATTATAACGGCCCCCACATAGCCCTCCAACATTATAACAGCCCCCACATAGCCCTCCAACATTATAACGGCCCCTACATAACCCTCCAACATTATAACGGCCCCCACATAGCCCTTCAAACAGTATAATGGCCCTAACATAGCTTTTCAAACATTATAACAGCCCCTCCAGATAATATAATGGGCCTCACATAGCCCTCCATATAATATAATATTAATGACCCCTACCTAGCCCTACAAATAGTATAACGACCCCTACCTAGCACTGCAAACAGTATAATGGCCCCCACATAGCCCTCTAGGTAATATAATGGCCCGCACATAGGCCAGATAATATAATGGAAGGCCTATGTGCGAGCCCTCCATATGATATAATGGCCCCCACATAGTCCTCTAAATAGTATAACAGCCCCCACACAGCCTTTCAAACAGTATAATGGCTCCCACATTGCCATCCAAACAGCATAACGACCACCACATAGCCCTGCAAACATTATAATGGTTCCCACATAGCCCTCTAGATAATATATTGGGCCTCACATAACCCTCCATATAATATAAAGGCCCCCACATATGCCTACAAACAGTATAATAGTCCCCATATAGCCCTCTAGATAATATATTGGGCCTCAGATAACGCTCCATATAATATAAAGGCCCCCACAAAGCCCTCCAAACAGTATAATAGTCCCCACATAGCCCTCCAACAGTATAATGGCCCCCACATCGCCCTTCAAACAGTATAACAGCCCCTCTGGATAATATAATGGGCCTCACATAACCCTCCATATAAAATAATGACCTCCACCTAGCCCTACAAGTAGTATAATGACCCCTACCTAACACTGCAAACAGTATAATGGCTCCCACATAGCCCTCTAGGTAATTTAATGAGCCTCACATAAGCCTCCATATAATATAATGGTCCCCCACATGGGCCTCCATATAATATAATGGCCCCCACATATGCCTACAAACAGAACAATGGCCGCCACATAGACCTCTAGATAACATAATAGGCCCCACATAGCCCTTCATATAATGTAATATGCCCCACATAGTTCTCGATATAATATGATGGGCAACATATAGCCTTCTATGTAATGTAACGGGCCCCAAATAGCCTTCGATACACAATGTGCTCATTCATTAAAAAAAAATGAAATAAAATACGTCTCCTCCTCGTTCCCCCGCTGCTCCAGTCTCCTCAGTGAGGCTTGTGCAGCTCTGCACTACTCGGCACAGGGGGTCCGCTCTAGTGACAGCATGTCGCCCGCTGTGCTGACACATCAGATACAGAGGTTGAGTGACGGAGGTGGGAGCGCAGCATCCATGATGCCGATACAGCTGAAATAGCGATGCCGGGCGGGGGGCCCCATAGCGCCCACTTGGTCTTCCGCCATTGGCAGCATGTCACTGGTAGATAAAGATATCAGATAGATATTAAAAAGATTGATAGACAATGAGAGATAAATACAAATCTGAAATTCCTCCAGAATGGAGTTAACGCAGCAGAGAAGATGAAAGCCGCGGCCATTTCTGGCCAATATAAGGATTATGTCTCTAATACAAAACTTTGCTTTGATTTCCTTCCAAGCTTCTGCGCTGTGTGTTCTGCACGTTCTCCTGTGGTTATCGATGCTTCTCAGCCTCCAGATTTACTGTCCGTGTTAAGCCGCCATTGGTGGATGCTGGGAGTGTGCACAGAATATTCCACCGTCCTCGCTCTCTCATTTGTGGGTTACAGCGGAGAAGAGCAGATTCCTTGCTCATTGCTATTTAAAAACATTAAAAAATATCCTGTTTGCAGCCGTCGCACCAGTCATCAAACCATTCCAACCAGTCCCAAAGCGAACAGCGAGACCCTTCACGACCCATTATGTCCCTAGTATTGTGACTGCCCGGGCTCCTCTGCCTCATGGTAATGTTATACAGGGGCCTCCAGGTATCATATGCCATTTATAGGGCTCGGTAGTCCTGAGCCTCCTCGGACACCAAGGACTGGGTTAGACTGTATCCCCTCCACCCCACAGTGATAGGGCACTTTATATGTCCCCTAAAACTCTTCCCCAAATGATGGTAAAGTACGCTAGGTTCCTATAGGACATATAGGATTCTCATATTAAAGCTTCTTACAGGTTAGAGGTCATAAGGTCAGCATAAACGACCATGTGCATGAGCCTTGACTATGCATTGGCCTCAACAATCGCATGTCAATCAACATCATTGTGCCAGATCTTTTTCATCATCTCTCGCTTGTGTAGGGACAGGAGTCCGAATAGACTGATCCAGTGACAACTCTCTAGCCCCTGGAGACATCAACTGATCATCCCAGTCTTGCTCCTAGGATCCCGATTTTCCTTGAGGAAGCTGTGACCAGCCAGGCATCATAGTGTAGGGCACTGTGCATTGGACCCCAATCTGCAAGCCAGATCAGAGGCTCCAGGAGGAAATGGCCCAGTTCTGATGGCATTGAGTCATACTTTTATTAAATAGACAGCTATTCATCTGAACAGCCACCATAATATGTATTATACAAAGTGGGCTCAGTGGGTGAGAAGGATCCTCTAAGTCCAAGGTCCAGGTGGGAATACAGGCAATGGGTGTCGATGCAGCAGCTAGGTGGAGAACACAGAGCATGGACAGCTAGGCAAGCAAGCAGGAGACATTTAGGAGATCACAGACAAGCAGGCCTACACATAGAAGGCAAACTAAAGTTTTAATTAAGATCTAGAAACCGCAAGCGGGCTGGAGACTTCATGGAAGCCACAGGATAAGTTTGAAATAAAGTTCTGGAATCTACAAACAAGCAGGCAGGATGCTGAACTCCTCAGGCAGGCAGGAAATGTCCAGGAGACTGCAGGCAAGCTGGAGGCATGCTGGAAACTACAGGTAAGCAGGAAATGTCCAGGAGACCGCAGGCAAGCGGGGGGATGCTGGAAACCGCAGACAGGTGGGAGACATTCAGGAGGCCACAAGCAAGCGGGAGGGATGCTTGAGACCGCTGGTAGGTGGGAGACATTCAATAGACCACAAGCAAGCAGGAACGATGCTTGAGAATGCTGGCAGGCGGGAGACATTTAGAAGACCACAGGCAAGCAGGAGGGATGCTAGACACCACTAGCAAGTGAGAGACATTCAGTAGACCACAAGTAAGCAAGGTTACTGTAAATCGTGGACAGGTAGGTGAGGTCATCCACTGAAAGGTAGCAGAGTTACTGGCAACCGCAGACAAGTAGGTGTGGTCCTCCACTAACCGATAGCAGATTTACTGGACTCTGTAGACAAGTTGTTGAGGTCCTTCACTAACAGGTAGCAGGGTTACTGGAAACCGCAGACAAGTAACTAATTTACGGGGAGCCGCAGTCGGCCAGGAGACGTCCTGATGATTGTGGACTAGAACTGTGCACAGACAATTATGAGCAATACCAAGGAAATACAACACATGGGAGCACACCGGGCTACTTGCAAAGCCCAACATGGAGCACAAGAAAATCTTCTGGACCTGGGCATGTGTGTAATACTGTGTATAAAAAGTATGACTCAAGGCCATCAGACCTGGGTGATTTTCTCATGGAGCCTCCGATCTGGCTCATAGATTGGATTCCAAAGCAGGTGTTCCTACTCTATGATGTCCAGATGCCCCAATTGGACACAAGGTCAGGAGTAATATTTATGAAACAACCTCTTAAACTACATATTCAACAACTGGATCCTGGTCACTTCCTCTCCTGGTGTTCTTCCACAAGTCTCTTGGTTTCCTCTTTCAGCGGGAGTCGTTCTATACCAGCAAGAAAGATCTAGAAAACTGTTTCTTCTGTCTCAGATAGAATGTGACCACTGCTGCCAATCATCATCACTGAAAAACTGCAGCGGTCACCATACACCCCTGCGCTGGAAGAGGAAGCCAGGAGATCATTGGGGGACACCAGCAACAGTGCAGAAAAGTGCTAGAGGTCAGATATGTGTGTGGCTTTATTTTATATATATGTTGAGACCCACACGTGCACATTTTTAAATTAATTAAATGCAGTGGATAACCCCTTTAAATCTAAGGTTTTTTTTTAATTATGAGATGACTCAGCTGGCTCTGTCCCAGTCTGTACAGCAAAGCTGACACTTGCTGCAGAAAACAAGAAATGCCAGCCTGTAGCGCCAGCTCTAGTTTGCGACGTGGAAGATTTCTGGATATGTTTTCTTTATCAGACTACTTTCCCCCCCCCAAAAAAAAAAGAAAACTATTCCATATTTACTGTAAATAATAGATCAGCGTCTAATGATACATTCCTTCATATTTAATAATTTATGACTAATTATTAAGGATCTGCCTTTTTTTTTTCTATTTCCCATCACTTCTTGAAAAAAAATAGAATCAGCCGTCGATCACTTTCTATATATAAATCGCGGTCCGTTTTATCTGCTGCTATGATGTGACAGGTGCTTTAAATTTGGTCATAAAATATAGATGCAGCACTGCAGCCGGACGGGCGCATACAGTAAGCGACGGGTTATCTGACATTCTTCCTGTACATCACACCGCAGTGCTGCTAATAATAAAACGGCTAATTATAGTAGAGCTCAGTAAGAGAAGAAAGAGGTGATAATAGAAGGGGAGATGTCAGAAACGGGCACGTTCATTAATTAACCTCGGAGCGGTGGAAGCCTGCGCGCTGCAGCCCTCACCTGTCCTGTCATGTCCATTCGTTTATCTTGTTTCCTTTTTTTTGCATATCAGCAATTATTTATTTAGTGTCATTGCTGTTCATTATGTATGTATTTCCAATATATATTCTCCAGCACAGACAGAAAGCATTCTCCCCTGCTGGTTTCTGTCCTCGGTGGGGTTCAAAAACCCAAATTTCCAAAAATCTAAATTTCCTCTTCCGCAGTAGGGCTGAAACTGAAACATTATTTCCACAACGTGTCCAATTATAAAAAATGGCACTTCAAAACAAGACAGAAGACACACTATGATGGCCACAAGGTAAGCTCACCATAAAGAAGTGAACCACAAAATTATATGAAAATTGTTTTTATTAGCAAAATCATACACATTAAAAGGGCCACATACCCATAATTACAAAAATACCCCAAAGAGGGGACTACAGCATTATTTTACAGTATGTCCCATATCAATCCATAGCACAACACCATATATCCATATGTAAAATAAATATTTTCACTAGTGCTAAAATTAGCATCTATTATAAATGATATTACCCTTATTTAGACAGTGGACCACCCTCAGGAAATCAACATGCATTATTCCACATATAATCTCTCATAACTCCTCAATTTAATAAGTCAAGGCATATGACATCATACATTAAATCTTATATGCTATTCCCAGCATTAAAAAATCTATTTACACCTTGTAAAGTAGTATAAAGTAAAGCCTATATATCAGATTATAGTATTATATCCATAATGGCAACAAAGGAGGTATAGTTAATCAGTGCTAGGTAAAATCCACAGCATTAGCCCCCATACTCCACTATACAATGTACAAGTGGAGCGACCAATATATTAATAACAACCACCAGTAAGGAGTTTTTAAATATATGGAGATATAATATAGATACCTTATAATGTGCTATATGTAATCCAGCCGCTGTCCCCTGCGCCCCGACGCGCGTTTCGCCCTGCTGCTTCTTCCGGGGCACATTATAAGGTATCTATATTATGTCATAGAGTGACAACAGAGGTCTACTCAGTGCCAAAAGTCCTAGAACAGAGTGAAGATGCCGGTCATATGCCGAAAAGAAAGACGAGGCTGAATGGAGCTTGATGGAGGACAGGATGGGGAAGGAGGGATGGTGAGGAGCTAGGAGAGTTTTATTGTATTTTTCAACCACTTTATTGGCTGCCATTTTGCTGATACAAATCACTGAAAAGTCAGAATATTAATTTTCTCTAAAAAAAAAAAAAAATCAAGTTCACGCATCTCTCCGGAACATGTCTCCCACTCTCTCTCATACATATAACAATGGTGGGAACTCTGGTTCTACTGGTGGGGGTCGGATGCAGCTTTATGTGGGTCATTGGGTCACATAGTCCCAGCCTGTAGTGCTTGTAGTTTTGAAGGAGGCCATTCATTTCAATATATAATCTTCTGAAAAATCAGAAAAAAATGTTTACTATGGGTCACTACAATTTATGGTGATGCCAAATTTTTTATTTAAATTTTTTTTTTTTGTTTTATTACTGTATGAGATAATTGTCATGATATTTTAGTTATTCGGAAAGCTGTTGGCAAGGCGGTTCTAAATATGATAATTTTTAAAAAAATTTTTTAGGTTTTAATTACTTTTCTTGGAAAGATGGATGATTTTTTTGACTCTTTTGTATTTATTTAGTCTTCCTAGGGGACTTGAACCTGTGATCACTCGATCTGTCGATCGCCTATACAATTTACTGCAGCCCTGTAATATTGGCGGGTATTGTAAAATTAGCAATTTCCACAGGATCCGCATCAAAATCTGCACAGTAAATGTACTATGTGTGAACAATAGCTAATGCTAACAAGACATAACTTTAAGTAAATTGTTTTCAATGCAAAATCCGTACAATTTACTGTATAAATGTGACTTCTTATGTGGCAGAGAAGCTATTGGACCTCTGTGTTAGGGGGTCTGTGTGACACAGTAGGATCTGCATCCCCTGTAAGTTACATCACTGTTCACAGGGGTCCAGGACACAGAGACAAACATAAAAACCGAGAAAAATATTACTGTGAAATATATCTATGTACATGGCCATAATATGGATTTGCTTTGTAGCAATCTGTACTATGGCGCGCAGAGGTTTTATTGTGCCACAAGTTATAAGAAAACTGTCCATATGCTCTTTTAGCCGAGAACTGTTCCTTCAGACACCACTGGGGGCAGATAAGCTTCTGTGAGTAAATTTGGCAAATTTAAGTCTGTCCTTGTGCCAAAAAAGGGTGGGGTTTATATAACTCCTGCTCCAAAAACGAGCCGTTCTCTGTTGGGTAAAGTGGTGTTCACAGACGAGAAATAAAGAGGACCTGTCACCAGGTCAAAAGTGTTCCGTTTTTTTTTCTTATTTTATTCCCACTGCTACCCCGAGTAATTCAGTTTTTATTATTTTTTATTTCAAATTGTCCATTCAGATTCAAAGATATGGGCCTTTTTATATAGCACTTATGGTCTTTACAAAAGGAGCATGGCTAACAGGATCCTCTGGGGCGTGACTTTAGCCAGATCTGCATTATTACTCTATGAGCCACGCCCCCTCATAAAGAAAAATAAAAAAATAGTACAAAATAAAACAGCTTATATCTCTGGAACCATATGGCGGATATAGAAAATTTAAAAAAAAACGGGATACTCAGGGAAACAGTGGAAATATAATGAGGGCAAAAACTAGTGGCCATAAATGATCTGGCGACAGGTCCCCTTTAAATGTCTGTATCAGATGGTCGTCCTTGGCTGATTTGGTCGACATGTTTTTGGTCATTTTTAGTTTTTTTACTTCTGTGATCATCAGATTCTAATTTATTTTCCAAAAAAAGTCTATCAGCATTTCCAGATTATTAAAGGAAGTCTCAATTTGTTTCCTTTGTAATTTACTGTGAGTATTTATTTTCAGCTTTACCAGAATGCCAAAGGGATCAATGGCAGAAAGAAAAAAAAAAAAGTGGCCTAAAGTGATGAGTATCTCTAGGGGAAGTCTAAGAGAAAATCATCATACGGCTTAGGGCTCACACGTATTGCCAAGATCTTATTTCCTTAATGTATCTATCCAGTGAACTAGATGAATGCAGAAGTGCGCACCCTCAATGAGCCTCTAGGAAAACACATGTATATTGTAGAGAGAAATTAATTCTGGAGATGGAGGACTGATAAGTGAAACACTGTAACATTTCGTTCCGAGGAGAGAGGCGCTGGATAATCATGTGGCAGCCGCGGGGCCTGGTAGTGTACTAGTCACTGCCGATATGAAAGGTTAAGTGTATCCAGCAAGTGACATTTTAATATACTGGAGAAGTTCAGTTTACTGAGATGTGAGGTTATTCCAATCACACAATTCTGGGACAAAAAAATATTACATGTTGCGTGTAATAAGCATTAAAGAGATATTCCGCCTTCATCTTCCCCGTATGGTTTCCATATCAGTTCCTCATGGTCGCGATCTCTGCTCATTGTCACTCAATAGTAAACCTTCTCGCTTATTCCTAGGAGCGATGCTTCTGACCTGGTCGAGTGATGGACACCAAGCGCCAATAAATGGAATGGAAATAAGACGTCACTTGTTGAATCCCTAATACCTTATTGTTTATGTCATATAAAATACATTCCCAAAAGTTATCGGGATACTCTGCATGAAAACTACCCCCCCATCACACCTATTGGGAAAACTTGATGTTCTCCGAAACAGTGGCCGTAGCCTTACAGTGACAGATTGGAAGTTGTGTGGATGTTTCCATTACTTTAGTTGAACACATGATTTGATGTCATCTTCTACTATATAATAAAAACTGCACATCAAGAAGGATCAGGGTCAGTACTCCACTTCTGTTAATTCTTGCTATTTTCATAGATGTTATCTACGTGAATGCACCACCCCACAGAGATCCTAAGGAGATGGATTGAGGTGTTGGTTTGTTAAGACGGCTTCATTGCAGCAACTGGTGCCTAATTCTTTCTTTAGAACACATACATTAGCTATCTCATCATTTATTCTCTGCATAGAAGTAATTGTGACCACTTGCCATTAATGTTTATGATGGAAAAATGTCTTTAGATTCATAGCAAACAAAATCTACAGTAACTAGCCGGAATTATGTGAAGACCCAATCACCACATCTGGAGCCAGGGATCTGAAGCAGCTATTGCTAGTTCTGCTTCCCCTTCCACTTATAGATAAAGCCTGTGAGTCATGCTTCCCCATCCACTTATAGATTAAGCCTGTGAGACCTGCTTCCCCATACACTTATAGTTTAAGTCTGTGAGTCCTGTGGGTCGCCCTCCCAGGGCCGTGGGGTACTCAGTACCGGGCCGGTGTCAGCGGGATGTGTCACAGCAGTGGTGACCTGGTCCGTGGCCCTGGGCGCCCAAATCAATGGGGGAATGTTAATGGTGAATAGTTCGTGACGCCACCTGTGGTGTTCGGCAAGGGAGGTGTTAAGCCGACGCTGCAGACAGCTCCTCTGGGACAGATGGTGTGGTGCAGCAGTGATGGTATAGCCCTCCACAGGCAGGGCTGATGTCCCAGGGCAGTGTAACTGTGGGGACACTCAGGGGTGTAGTGTCCGGCGCAGGGGATGTAGCAGTGCCAGGTGGACGGACGCAGGAAGGAATGGAGGACAGCAGGGCATGTAGTTCCAAAGCTTTACTCACAGTCAGTAGTGCCCGCTTCTGTGCCGTGTCCTCCGGGTCAGGGACTCAGTCAACCTCCAGGCAAGATGGAAAGCTCCCTTCCACACTCCGCCAACTTATGTGCCTTTTCTGAACGTCTCCTCTATAGCGCCTTTAATTGTGAAGATCTCCTAGTACTGAGTTACACTGGAGTACCTCCTGACAGATGTTTCCAAAACCTCTACTTGTATGGCAGACAGCTGTAGCCTGCTTCGGGGACTCTCTACTCCTGAGTCCCGGCTCTCTATCCGATTGCTGTTGTGCCCCAAGTCTGAGATGGGAGTAGTGCATTTACAGCCAACTACTCCACCGGTGTCTGCTGCAGAACCATAAGTGTCCATACAACCTCGGGGACCGGGCCCCGGCCTTGCGCTGAGAACCTATAGGCAGGGTTCCTCTTCTAACCCACGTCCACTCTGATCTCTCTACTCCTTCGTTCCGTACTTGTCTCTCTTTCTTATGGAAGCTTAGATTTCAGTTCTACGTCTTTCTCCTTCTTTTCCTTTCCCATACCAGCTGGCTCAGATCACTGAGGCAGCTGTAGCACTCCTTCCTCCATCCCTTCTTCCAGGGATCCTCACTCCTGTCTGAGTGACTTCCTACCCGACTGACCTTCTGTCAGACTGACCTGTCCTACACTTTCCCACTCTTATGTATCTTAACTCCACCCACCTCCCAGCACATCCAGTGTTCCAAGCAGGGAACCACCAAAGGTGCTCTGCTACTCTCTAAGCACTGAGCCGCAATGTGGTTGTGCAGAACTACCCTGTTGTGTGGGGTGCGAGTGTTGGAGTGTGGTCAGGAGTTCCCAACTTACCCGGATGGTGGGGCACCACACCTTAGGAGAAGGTGTAGTACCTCTGTGGCGACTGAGCCTCAGGGGCGCCACACCTGCTTCCCCATTCACTTACAGATAAAGCCTGTGAGTCTTGCTTCCCCATTCACTTATAGATAAAGCCTGTGAGTCCTGCCTCCCCATTCACTTATATATAAAGCCTGTGAGTCCTGCTTCCCCATTCACTTACAGATAAAGCCTGTGAGTCCTGCTTCCCCATTCACTTATAGATAAAGCCTGTGAGTCCTGCTTCCCCATTCACTTATAGATAAAGCCTGTGAGTCCTTCTTCCCCATTCACTTATAGATAATGCCTGTGAGTCCTGCTTCCCCATTCACTTACAGATAAAGCCTGTGAGTTCTGCTTTCCCATTCACTTACAGATAAAGCTTTTGAGTCCTGCATCTCCATCCACTTATGGAAAACGCCTGTGAGTTCTGATTCCCCATTCACTTATAGATAAAGCCTGTGAGTCCTGCTTCTCCATCTGGTTAAAGATAATGCCTGTGATTCCTTTTTCTCCATCCATTTATGGATAAAGTCCTGTTTCCCCATCAACTTCTAGATACAGCCCATGAGTCCTGCTTCCCCTTCCACTAATAACGACAGCAAGTCTTACTTTTCTTATCATTAAGAAGTATGGTTTCTCCTTGCGAAGAATGACATGCTAAGCATGATGAGATGAGAAGATTTAAAGCTGCAATGCTCCTCTGGGAAATATGCAAATTGTCTCTTCAGAGAGGAAGAGGACTAGAACTCTAATGCCACCTATTGGCTGTGTGAGAGCACAGCCGAACGTCATCAGAGTCAATGGGAGTGGAAATTACCGAATATGTTCGGAACCGATCATAAGACATACATTCGGCATGAATAGTGTTTGAATATGGCACAAATATGTCAAAATCAGATTCAGGGACAAAAACCAAACAAATTCGCTCAACTCTAGGATTGATCATAAATACTTGCTTGTAAATTGGAATTGCCATGATTTTTGATGGGATTATCTGAGCATTACCCCAATGTCCATCCTCTAGCTGTGCAGCGCGACAGTAGCCAGTTTGTATGTGATCACATTGCTTTACAGGTTTGCCCACACAGGACCCGGTTTTGGTCAGCAGCTTTCAGCAGTACCTATCCTCTTGGGCGCCAGTGTCTTTACTTTGCATATTGGAAAATTTGCTAGTCACCATCATTGTATTATTTCACAAAACCCAGCAATGAACTTCGCTTCTGGATAGAATGCAGACAATCCTCTGCGTCTGATCAATTTGTCACGGTAAAGATGTTGATAATCATAAGACATCCTTATCCGAAGAATATTCAATGAATATCTTCTTGTTTGATTAATTGCTGGAAAATCTTACCTGCAAGTTAATCTCCAATCATTTAACATTTAATCATGACATTTATAAATCCAGCATTTGGTTGTAATTAATTTTCTTACTGTATCACTATAGCAGTCAGAGCTCCATTTATCTTGAGACAGAGCTACAAATCCTCTGTATCTCAGAGCTGCAGCCACCATTAAAGGGAGCTCATATCATACTGTATAATTATAGAGTTCAATGCAGAACTGTATGCAATAAGCTCCTGAGCTCCCTCTAGTGGTGTCTTCAAGCAGTAAGAATGTTATCATTTACCTTTCCTCTATGCAGTGGATTTGGAGTTCTGAATCATAGAAAATAAGTTCCAGTCGATATGAAGATATATTAAGAGCTGGATGAGCACAGAAACCTTGAACCTTTTTTTGTGTTTACACACCTGTGTCTGGTCCCGGCTCTGTGCTCTTCATTCCAATCCGCTAAACTTTCTTGTGCTTCACGTCAGGTTTTGTAAATAGCCTGGAATTCTCTCATGTGATTATCTACGTAGGCCTTAGGTCTACCAAGACACACACCTGTGTCTTAGTATTAAAACTTTTAGTTTGTTTGGGCATAGCTGCCTGTCTGTGATATCCAGGACATCTCTTGACTGCCTTCAAATTCGAGTACCCCAGTTACCTGTCTGACTGCAGCCTTCAGTACCTCTGCAACCTGTCTGTGGTCTGCAGGACATCTCTTGTCTGCCTGCAGCTTCCAGTAACTTTGCTATGTGTCCACCTGCAGCTTCCAGGACATCTCTTGTCCACCTCCAGCTTCCATACCTCTGCTACCTGTTCCTGGTCTCTCACAACCCCTGCTATGTGCCCGCCTGTGGCTTCCAGGATGTCTCCTGTCTGCCATCGGCTTCCAGTATCTCTGCTACTTGTCCCCGGTCTTCCAGGACCTCTGCTACCTGTATGTGGTCTCCCAAAAGTATCCAGTCTGCCTGCAGCTTCTGTTACCTTTGCTACCTGTTTTCAGTTTCCAGTACTTCTGTTTCCCACGCGTCTCACCTGCCTAATAAACCCACACCCATGGCCCTTGGGCTTCGAGGATCCACCTCATCCAGTGAGCCTAACATTCTGGTATGGGGGTCACATATTGGATGGTTCTTTAGTTATTGACACTATATGTACAGTTGTGGCCAAAAGTATTGACACCCCTGCAATTCTGTCAGATAATACTCCGTTTCTTCCTGAAAATGATTGTAATCACAAATTCTTTGGTATTATTATCTTCATTTAATTTGTCTTAAATGAAAAAACACAAAAGAGAATGAAGCAAAACATTGATCATTTCACACAAAACTCCAAAAATGGGCCAGACAAAAGTATTGGCACCCTCAGCCTAATACTTGGTTGCACAACCTTTAGCCAAAGTAACTGCGACCAACCGCTTCCGGTAACCATCAATGAGTTTCTTACAATGCTCTGCTGGAATTTTAGACCATTCTTCTTTGGCAAACTGCTCCAGGTCCCTGATATTAGAAGGGTGCCTTCTCCAAACTGCCATTTTTAGATCTCTCCACAGGTGTTCTATGGGATTCAGGTCTGGACTCATTGCTGGCCACCTTAGAAGTCTCCAGTGCTTCCTCTCAAACCATTTTCTAGTGCTTTTTGAAGTGTGTTTTGGGTCATTGTCCTGCTGGAAGACCCATGACCTCTGAGGGAGACCCAACTTTCTCACACTGGGCCCTACATTATGCTGCAAAATTTGTTGGTAGTCTTCAGACTTCATAATGCCATGCACACGGTCAAGCAGTCAAGTGCCAGAGGCAGCAAAGCAACCCCAAAACATCAGGGAACCTCCGCCATGTTTGACTGTAGGGACCGTGTTTTTTTCTTTGAATGCCTCTTTATTTCTCCTGTAAACTCTATGTTGATGCCTTTGCCCAAAAAGCTCTACTTTTGTCTCATCTGACCAGAGATCATTCTTCCAAAACGTTTTAGGCTTTTTCAGGTAAGTTTTGGCAAACTCCAGCCTGGCTTTTTTTATGTCTCGGGGTAAGAAGTGGGGTCTTCCTGGGTCTCCTACCATACAGTCTCTTTTTATTCAGACGCCGACGGATAGTATGGGTTGACACTGTTGTACCCTCGGACTGCAGGGCAGCTTGAACTTGTTTGGATGTTAGTCGAGGTTCTTTATCCAACATCCGCACAATCTTGCGTTGAAATCTCTTGTCAATTTTTCTTTTCCGTCCACATCTAGGGAGGTTAGCCACAGTGCCATGGGCTTTAAACTTCTTGATGACACTGCGCACGGTAGACACAGGAACATTCAGGTCTTTGGAGATGGACTTGCAGCCTTGAGATTGCTCATGCTTCCTCACAATTTGGTTTCTCAAGTCCTCAGACAGTTCTTTGGTCTTCTTTGTTTTCTCCATGCTCAATGTGGTACACACAAGGACACAGGTTGAGTCAACTTTAATCCATGTCAATTGGCTGCAAGTGAGATTTAGTTATTGCCAACACCTGTTAGGGTACCATTACACATAGCGATGCACCAGCGATCCCAACAACGATATGGATCGCTGATGCATCGCTAAGTGGTCGCTAGTGAGCTGCCACACAGGCAGATCTCACCAGCGACATTGCTGGGGTCGGGGGTCGCTACTTACCTGTCAGACGCGGCGATCCTAACGTCCTCACGCCCATGTCCATGCCTCACTCGTCGGCGCCACAGGAAGCGCAGCAGGAAGTGGCCAACGAGAAATGATCCAGGACCTTCTCGCGCAACCAATGATGAGCAGCGGGGGAGCGGGTCGGAGGTAAGTATCACATGCAGCGATATCGCTAGCAATATCGCTGCAATGTCACAAAATCGGTGACTTTATAGCGATATTGCTAGCGATATCGCAGTGTGTAACGGAGGCTTTAGGTGCCACAGGTAAGTTACAGGTGCTGTTAATTACACAAATTAGAGAAGCATCACATGATTTTTCGAACAGTGCCAATACTTTTGTCCACCATCTTTTTTATGTTTGGTGTGGAATTATATCCAATTTGGCTTTAGGACAATTCTTTTTGTGTTTTTTCATTTAAGACAAATTAAATGAAGATAATAATAGCAAAGAATTTGTCTTTGCAATCATTTTCAGGAAGAAACTGAGTATTATCTGACAGAATTGCAGGGGTGTCAATACTTTTGGCCACAACTGTAGGCGATAACATAATACATGTACTGTTTTCTTCATTGCTGATTCACTTATCATTCTGGTCCTGATGTAATGTAAATGAGTTCTCAGTGTACTGACTCACCGATGAGCCTACCATAGGCTTGCGCTTTACACATTTTAGTTGCATTATTTTATTCACTTTTTACCTTTTAATGATTCCTTTTTCTAACATATTTTCCTATTTATTAAATCTACAGTTATTCCAAATGGTTACATTTGTAGCAAACCGAGCCTCTTCACGCTCCTCTGAAGACCAGGGGAAAGCTTAAGAAAGGGGGAGTAATATGTGTTATGTGAAGATGAAGGTATGAAGCTCAGTCTTCTCTAAAAGTAACCATTTATTTGCTGGAATGAGAAACGTTTCCATAAAATAATCAACTGTGTTTCAAAAGGAACTATAACGTACATAAGAAAATAATACAGCTGGGATTCACTTGTAGCAACAATTCAGGACTGATTAATGAGCTAGACTTTTCTTTCTTTTTTTTTAAAATCATTGGCTTGTGCTTCTATCCAGCATCCATTCTAAATAAGCATTTTTGCAGTGCAAAGTAAAGGGGAGTAAAAGAGCTGATATCTGCCTATTGAAGTATATGTATAGTGGGATGGAAGAAGGAACAGGTAGGAGAGGCAGAGACACACATATAAGGTGTTCCTTACTAAATGTTTTATGTCATCAATGCTTGATTCACAGCTACACTGCTCAGTACTGTTGTATAATGTCCTCCATGCTGCTGCTTCTGAACATGTGCTACACATAGAGACAGGGGAGCAGGAATACCTCATGTCTATGTGTGCTGTGTATGTGTATTGCAGTTAGTAAATGGTTTATCTCTCCCAGTTCTGGATTTACAGCTACATTGCTCGATACTGCTGTAATGTCCTCAATTCTGCTAGACATAAAAGAAATGAAATGACATTTACTCATTAAGTGACTATCCTGCAATACACTACATGCACAAATAACTACAATATACATAAATCTGATGTCATCCTTAGACACAATACATGAGACCCAGTCTTTATTACTTAAAATACATCCTAAAGTTTGCATCAGCACACCGCGATAGGTTAAAGCTGTATATACAAGCATGGAAGAAAATGTAGGCACCTTGAAATTGTTTCAGTAAATGAAACATTTCTCCCAGAGAATTATTGCAATTACACACGTTTTATTATACATATGTTTATTTCCTTTGTGTTTACTAGAACAACACGAAAAAAGAGGAAAAAAAGGCAAATTGTAAGTACAGTAATTTCATACAAAACCCTAGATATGGACCATACAAAACTGTTGGCACTTTTCCAAAATTGTGGATAAATAGCTTTGTTTCAAGCATTTGATGCTTGTTCAAACTCGCCTGTGGCAAGTAACAGGTGTTGGCAATATGAAAATCACACCTGAAACCTGATAAAAAGGGAGAAGTTGACTCAGTCTTTGCATTGTGTGTCTTTGTGTGCCAGTCAAAGTATGAAGAATAGAAAAAGAAGAGAGCTGTCTGAGGACTTGACAGCCAAAATCATTGAAAAATGTCAACAATTCCAAAGTTAGAAGTCCATCTACAGAGATCTTGATGTTTCTGTTTGTTAGGAAATCCCCATATGTATTCAGACTGATTAGCAGCTGTAAATCATGCAGCTGAGACGACGAAAACTATTGTGCAACCAAATATTAAGATAAGGGTGCCAACAACTGTGTCCAGCCCATTCTTGGGGTTCTGTGTGAAATGATGTCCAATTTGCCTTTGTATTTATCTGGGTTTTTTGTGTTATTCCAATCCACACAAAGTAGATAAATGTGTATAGCATAATGTGTAACTTCATTAATTTTCTGGGAGAAATGTCAGGGGTGCCAATACTTTTGGTCATGACTGTATTCAAGAAGACCATGTCTTCACCCTATATACTGACTCTTCCATGCAGGACATAGTGATTAATAAAACAACGGAAGGAACGTTCAGCCTCCTCCATCCCCGGTAATGAGAGGCAGAAGAAGAGCTATGATCGTCTTTGCTTTGTTTATTCTTAGGATTTTCCTGTAGTGAACGTTTCTGAATAAGTCTAATAGAAGGATTGCAGGCGGGGTTTCCGTCATCGTTGCAAATTAAAAACACTATGGACCACGAGCACCAGGTTTTTGTTTTGACGCTCGTACCCCTAGTGAGTCTGCTAGAAAAAAAAACAAACATAAAACAAATAAAAAAACACAAATTAATAAGCAACACAATCTAAAAGTTAGCAAATAATATCACTGTACAAATCAATGTATCACTGTACTGTTACTGATCAAAACTCACTATATCAACACCAATATTGCCAACAGTACCGCGATATAAAGAACAATAATACCGCCACAGCATGATCCAATATTACCTCCACGGGGCAACCGAAAAATACTACCATGCTCACCATTAACAAAAACAACTAGGATGAATATTACCGCCATACAGTGACCATATAGTGGGTGCTCTGTATACTACATATGTACGGTATATATAAATCCAGTGGCTAACTGATGATCTTCTCTGTGATGAAAGTCAATAATTTCTGCTGTTCTTCTCTCCATCCAGCCCAGACCGCCATTGAAACTTCTTCCATACCTTATTTCTGCACAAAGTAACACTTGGAAATTTTTGGGCTCATCTCTATGCAAAAAAATTTTCATCCGCCATATGCCAGTTTTGTGCCCCAAATATTAAACTCCATATCCCTTCTACCTTCACAGAGTTGTAGTGCCCTCTCTATGCCTCCACACAGTAACAGTGTCTCCTTTGTGCTCCCATAATTAAATCATGACCCCTTTGCAATTAGGTCCGTTTTTGTGCCCCCATGCAATAATTTTGTCCCTGTTTGTACCCCATTGGGATGAGTGTAATTTGTTTTTCTAGTACATGGCCAAAAAAAATAAAAGTTTTTCCACCTTTTCCTATGGTGATAGTCCGTTAAAAATTGGACCGTGCTCAGATGTCATCCGATATTTCCACGGATCCATAGATGTGCATTGCCAATATTGTCCCATCCCTCGGATCAAAATCGGACATGTCTCCACAATTTTCCGTGGACCGCTCGGTCCAAAAAAAAAATCACAGACATGCGAATATCCCCATAAAAAAAACAAAACAAAACATAAAAATACTACCTAATTTCTAATAAAAGCTGCAAGTGGTGATGTGCATAGGTTTCCTGATTTCTCATGAGTGATGGCGCGGCAGCATAAAGTCTTATACGGGTGAAGTCTAATCGACCCATGCTAATTGGCCAATATGCTTCCATATATCAACATTACTCCATAGTCATCCAGGTACAACCTGACAAATTCTTCCAGACAGTTCTTCTGCGCTAAGCCGTAAAATGCCAACTGCTCTGCGCCATGAAACCGACGGCACCGACAAAGCACAAAAGGTGTAAAGTAATTGTTTTTTATGGAAATTGAAACACCTTTCTCTGCGTTGCATGCAAAATGGCTGAAAAATAACCAACACTAGAATTCTTTATTTGTAAACACAATGTAACACTGGGATTATTATTGTTAGCTTTATAGAGAGGGAAAGTGGAATAACCCACTGGCAGTGGCTTATCATCTTTAGGGACAAAAGATCAGTCATGTTGAAATCCATATGCCCAATACTTTTTTTGTAAAAGCTTCCAGCAAGGGACTGATTTCCTCTGTAACTGGATTCCCCCAGTTACAGTGAAAAACTGTACAGTAAAAAAGTGATCATCTGACAAATATGCTATAAATCTATATCAAACATAAGAAAAAAAAATCTCATAAAAGCGTAGTGATTCTAACCCCCCCCCAAGAAATAATGAATAACCTAATAAATTAAAGGGATTTTCAAATTTCCAAAAACTTCGCCCCTACCGATTATATACGTATAAAATAATAAACACAACGGATTCTCACCATCCCAGCGTCCAGCACTACAAGTCATGTTGATGGCATAAGGCACTAATCTCAATGATTGGCTGCAGCGCCGCTGTAAGTCATGAGATCAGCACTGCAGTCAGTTGGGGCAGCAGTGGACGAAGAGACGGTGCGCGACCTGGGAATTGTGAGTATTTCATGTGTTTCTTTTTTTTTTTTATGTATAAAAGTGGTGGCGGACATGGTTTTTTTTAATTTATCAGGTCATCAAGTGTAAAAGTTTAAAGGTATAACAAGTAAACGATAAACATTTCCAAAAATTCCATATGATTATTTTTTTTCCCAATATGAATGTAGCTAAAACAATTTTTTTTAAAAAGTGTCTGTAAATTGCATGGCAATTTTTATGCCCCCCCCCCCAATAGAGAAAACAATGTGGGGAAAAAATTGATCATTAAAGGGTTAAACAACCCGCGAATCCCAGGTATTCCGAGGGTGTATTTAAGATTTTTGAGCATTTAGAGGAAACCATTATGTATCCGAACGACGCACCGTAATCGGGTCACATTTGCTATGCAAATATTAACCACGCATTTAATTGCTTCCATTCCGATGGTTTGGCGCATTTTTAATATGATGGGACATTTGCATTTTTGTATTTTCATTAAAAAAAAATGACCTTTAAGGATTTCATAAGGCGAATGAATAAATGGAAGTGCGGGAGACGCTGTCAATATTAAATCACAGAAGAAAGAAACCTGCAGGGGTCATGGGAGAATTGCAATCCATTAGCGGGAGAGGGCACTCGCCGTGCCACATTGTTTCTGTGGATTGTTTCATTCGCAGCTCATTGTGTGCAGACTTTATTATCTGCTTTTTCATTCCAACCAGGAGATAATGAATTTAAAGGGCCGCAACAAAGAAGAATATCTCGCACACTGATGAATTTATCATGTCTGGTGTTTACAGACCTTTTTGCCACAGACATTTTTCATGTTTGCATTTTTTTTTTTTCTTTTTTGTCTCCTTTTTGTTCCAAGAGCCATAACTTGTATTTTTCCGGTCACATGCTGTACCCACAAGAGGGGCTTATTTTTTGCTCGACGAGTTGTAGCTGTGAATTACATCGAGTCTTTTACCATATGGTGTACCAAAAATAAAAAAAATGAGAATATACTGAATTGTAGTGAAATTGTAAATAAATGCAATTTTGGAGATTTTTGAGTCTTCTTTCTATGACATCCATTGGGCGGTAAAAAATGACCTGGTAATAAAGCATAAATACAGTTTTTCCCTGTTTCCCCAAACTTTCCCTTCTTTTTTTTCCCTCCCTGTTAAATATTAGACAAGTTTCAATAAAAACATTTAAAATGACCTGGCAATATGATTCTCCAGGTCACTACGATTACACAAAAACACATAAACACATATGAATACCTATATACAGTGGGTACGGAAAGTATTCAGACCCCTTTACATTTTTCACTCTTTGTTTCATTGCAGCCATTTGGTATATTTAAAAAAGTTCATTTTTGTTCTCATTAATGTACACTCTGCATCCCATCTTGACTGAAAAAAAACAGAAATGTAGAAATTTTTGCAAATTTATTAAAAAAGAAAATCTGAAACATCACATGGTCATAAGTATTCAAACCGTTTGCTCAGACACTCATATTTAAGTCACATTCTGTAAATTTCCTTGTGATCCTCCTTGAGATGGTTCTACTCTTTCATTGGAGTCCAGCTGCGTGTTATTAAACTGATAGGTCTTGATTTGTAAAGGCGCACACCTGTCTATATAAGACCTCACAGCTGACAGTGCATGTCAGACCAAATGAGAATCATGAGGTCAAAGGAACTGGCCAAGGAGCTCAGAGACAGAATTGTGTCAAGGCACACATCTGGCCAAGGTTACAAAAGAGTTTCTGCAGTACTCAAGGTTCCTAAGAGCACAGTGGCCTCCATAATCATTAAATGGAAGAAGTTTGGGACCAGCAGAAGTCTTCCTAGACCTGGCTGTCCAGCCCAACTCAGCAATCGTGGGAGAAGAGCCTTGGTGAGAGAGGTAAAGAAGAACTCCAAGATCACTGTGGCTGAGCTCCACAGTTGCAGTAGGGAGATGGGAGAAAGTTCTACAAAGTCAACTATCACTGCAGCCCTTCACCAGTTGGGCCTTTATGGCAAAGTGGCCCGACGGAAGCCTCTCCTCAGTGCCAGACATATGAAAGCCCATATAGATTTTGCTAAAAAACACATGAAGGACTCCCAGACTATAAGAAATAAGATTCTCTGGTCTGGTGAGATGAAGATAGACCTTTTTGATGATAATTCTAAGCGGTATGTGTGGAGAAAAAAAGGCACTGCTCATCACCTGCCCAATACAAGCCCAACAGTGAAACATGGTGGTGGCAGCATCATGCTATGAGGGTGTTTTTCAGCTGCAGGGACAGGATGACTGGTTGCAATTGAAGGAAACATACAGATATCCTGGATGAAAACCTCTTCCAGAGTGCGCTGGACCTCAAACTTGGCCGAAGGTTCACCTTCCAACAAGACAATGACCGTAAGCACAAAAAAAATAACAAAGGAGTGGCTTCAGAACAACTCTGAGACCATTCTTCACTGGCCCAGCCAGAGTCCTGACCTAAACTCAATTGAGTATCTCTGGAGAGACTTGAAAATGGCTGTCCATCAACGTTCACCATCCAGTCTGACGGAACTGGAGAGGATCTCCTCCCCTGCTCTCATGTTTCTTAGTTGATGCAGGAGCCAGCATCTGAATTTGACGTGCCTACTATGGACGATGCATGACGTCACTACTATGTGACTGGCACGCTCACGTCAGCTGGTGGCCTCTGACATACTGGAGGTGTGTTTTGTAGTGCAGGGAACTGGCGGGCTTCTGTGTCATAATACATTTCAGCTGAATGTGCATTGGATATATATCCAGCTGAAATAGTCGCTCACATCGGAGGGCCGCTCTTCTACATGGGCCCGGTCAGTCGCACCCTCTGCGACCATGATCATTACCCCTCAGACTTCCATGTCACCTTTTCTTTGGGACTTTGAATTAGGTCTAGGCATTTTGCTGGTCATTTGTTTTCTAATTGCAAGAAAAATATGTAATTTTCTAAATAGTCTTTTTTTGTTTCCTACGATTTTGCAGCTGCCACGCGTGTAGCTCTGTCATCTCTATTGCTAGTCTACAAAACTGGCATCCCTGGAAGTTCTGCTTCTGGCTCTTATTGTTCTCTTTCCCTTGTTTCCCCTTCCCTTGTCTTTGTGTTAGAGATAGCAGCAGGAAGGTGATAAATGGTACAGGGCAGATCAGAGAGGAGAGTTGAAGCATCCAAACGAATAGAGGGGGCACATTACTCAAACTGTAGACAGGAAGGAAAGCATATCAACTTTTATGAGCTCAAGGTGGAGAGATCAGCCCAGGAATGAAGCTGTGCTGATACAGTTGTGGCCAAAAGTATTGACACTCCTGCAATTCTGTCAGATAATACTCAGTTTCTTCCTGAAAATGATTGCAAACACAAATTCTTTGGTATTATTATCTTCATTTAATTTGTCTTAAATGAAAAAACACAAAAGAATGAAGCAAAAAGCAAAACATTGATCATTTCACACAAAACTCCAAAAATGGGCCAGACAAAAGTATTGGCACCCTCAGCCTAATACTTGGTTGCACAACCTTTAGCCAAAATAACTGCGACCAACCGCTTCCGGTAACCATCAATGAGTTTCTTACAATGCTCTGCTGGAATTTTAGACCATTCTTCTTTGGCAAACTGCTCCAGGTCCCTGATATTTGAAGGGTGCCTTCTCCAAACTGCCATTTTTAGATCTCTCCACAGGTGTTCTATGGGATTCAGGTCTGGACTCATTGCTGGCCACCTTAGAAGTCTCCAGTGCTTTCTCTCAAACCATTTTCTAGTGCTTTTTGAAGTGTGTTTTGGGTCATTGTCCTGCTAGAAGACCCATGACCTCTGAGGGAGACCCAGCTTTCTCACACTGGGCCCTACATTATGCTGCAAAATTTGTTGGTAGTCTTCAGACTTCATAATGCCATGAACATGGTCAAGCAGTCCAGTGCCAGAGGCAGCAAAGCAACCCCAAAACATCAGGGAACCTCCGCCATGTTTGACTGTAGGGACCGTGTTTTTTTCTGTACCTCTTTTTTTCTCCTATAAACTCTATGTTGATGCCTTTGCCCAAAAAGCTCTACTTTTGTCTCATCTGACCAGAGAACGTTCTTCCAAAACATTTTAGGCTTTTTCAGGTAAGTTTTGGCAAACTCCAGCCTGGCTTTTTTATGTCTCAGGGTAAGAAGTGGGGTCTTCCTGGGTCTCCTACCATACAGTCCCTTTTCATTCAGACGCCGACGGATAGTACGGGTTGACACTATTGTACCCTCGGACTGCAGGGCAGTTTGAACTTGTTTGGATGTTAGTCGAGGTTCTTTATCCAACATCCGCACAATCTTGCGTTGAAATCTGTCAATTTTTCTTTTCCGTCCACATCTAGGGAGGTTAGCCACAGTGCCATGGGCTTTAAACTTCTTGATGACACTGCGCACGGTAGACACAGGAACATTCAAGTCTTTGGAGATGGACTTGTAGCCTTGAGATTGCTCATGCTTCCTCACAATTTGGTTTCTCAAGTCCTCAGACAGTTCTTTGGTCTTCTTTCTTTTCTCCATGCTCAATGTAGTACACACAAGGACACAGGACAGAGGTTGAGTTAACTTTAATCCATGTCAACTGGCTGCATGTGTGATTTAGTTATTGCCAACACCTGTTAGGTGCCACAGGTAAGTTACAGGTGCTGTTAATTACACAAATTAGAGAAGCATCACATGATTTTTTGAACAGTGCCAATACTTTTGTCCACCCTCTTTTTATGTTTAGTGTGGAATTATATCCAATTTGGCTTTAGGACAATTCTTTTTGTGTTTTTTTATTTAAGACAAATTAAATGAAGATAATAATACCAAAGAATTTGTGTTTGCAATCATTTTCAGGAAGAAACTGAGTATTATCTGACAGAATTGCAGGGGTGTCAATACTTTTGGCCACAACTGTACATGATGACTGGTAAAGACAGAAGCATCCTGACATATACAGTAGCATGTAAAAGTTTGGGTACTCCTGGTCAAAATTACTGTTATTTTGAATAGTTACACAAGTTAAAGATAAAATGATCTGTAAAAGCCTAAAGTCTAAAATTAGAAACGACACATTTCCTTTGTATTTTAGGAAAAAATATATATCTATGTATATAAAACTGAATGTATGTATGTATGTGTGTATCACCAACCAATCACGAAGCATCTTTCATTTCGCCAGAGCTGTTCAAAAGAAGCTGAGCTGTGATTGGTTGCTATGAGCAACAGTTTTCCTTGCAACCAATCACTAAGCATCTCTCATTTCACCAGAGCTGGTTAAAAGAAGCTGAGCTGTGACTGGATGCTATGAGCAAATTTTCCCACTTAAATAAGTGAATTAACCAAGGCAAAAAATCCAAATGGATGGAAATTTGGAGACTCCTTGAGAAAGCCACAACAGGCGAAACGTGCATTGGAGCTGGAGATTCTTTGGGCCATTTACTACTGGTATTTATGATCCTTTATAATCCTGTTTACATTTGCTATGCACTTTATCTCAGATATATTTTCTGACTATTATTGCACTTTATACTAATTATTAATAGGATTATATATGACTGCTTTTTATGTATTATGGCCCTTGTATCCACCATGTAAACGCTATTTTCTTTATGGTAATGTATTTTGTCTATTGTTTGCTGTACTTTTTTCCCCGTTTTTTTAAAAAAATAATAAAGTATTTTTTTTTTAAATTTCCATCCATTTGGGTTTTTTGCCTTGGTTAATTCACTTGTTTGAGAAGGTTTTACATTGTGTATTGTGAATATCCTAATATGATTTAGTTTATTGAGTGGGTTGATCCCACTAAAGTTGTTGGTATAAGTTTTCCCACTTGACAACACCTCAGCAGACAATGACATGGAGGGAGAAATCTGACGTCCGTGGGAACATAAGCTCCCAGCCATTGTCTGCCCCCAGAAAGGAGCACAGAGCACTTTGGTTTTGACCCCAGGCCTCTCTTAAAGGGATCTCCGGTATGGAAGTTAAAACCGTTCCACTCAGCTCTGTGGTTCTGACCCCAGGGTCTCTTAAAGGGATAATTGGTATGGAAGTTAGGGCAAATCCACTCTGCGCTTTGGTACTGACCTCAGGCCTTTCTTAAAGGGATCTCCAGTATGGAAGTCAGGGCAAATCCATCCAGCGCTTTGGTTCTGACCCCAGGGTTCTATTAAAGGGATCATTGGTATGCAAGTCAGGGCAAATTCACTCAGCGCTCTGGTTCTGATCCCAGGCTCTCTTAAAGGGATCCCCGGTATGGAAGTGAGGGCAAATCCCTCAGCACTCTGATTCTCACCCCAGGCCTCTCTTAAAGGGATCCCTGGTATGGAAGTTAGGACCGTTCTACTCAGCGCTCTGTTTCTGAAATGGAAAAAGGTTATCCAGCTCCACGACGTAGTGAAATCAAATTTCTTTTATTCACTTCAATCGATACAGGGTAGAGGTTAAAACAGTGGCGTAGCAACTGTTTGTGGCTCCCGGGGCGGTCGAAAAATTTGCCGCTGTTACACCACTCCGCCATACTCACCCGGCCTCCGCTCCCACGCCGCAGTCGGCCTCCGCTCCCACGCCGCAGCCTCTCTCCACCCGACGGCTGCGGCGGTCACATGAGACGGGCTCGCGACCGATGCCTTCCCTGCATGCTATGCGCATGCGCCATAGGCCGCAGCCGCGCCTCCATCCTGCTTCTTATGCTCCAGCTGTGCCCTGACCCGGAAGCACCTTTGGACCAATGGCTGACCAGACGGGGCCATATCAGGCCGCTTCCCCCTGAGGGAGGCGCCTGATCGTTGTGTTTCCTGACACTCTGGCCTCGCTTCATCGTGTGCACTCTGCTCCTGCAGTTCCAGTGTCGGCTGCTCCTCGCAGCAGCTTCTCAGTCCTGCTACCCATGTTCCTTGTTCTCTTCCACAGTTCTGTCTCCAGTGTTCCTGCCGTCCTGCTACAGTCCTGCCATCCTACTCCAGTCCTGCCTTCAGTGTTCTTGCCGTCCTACTCCAGTCCTGCCTTCAGTGTTCCTGCCGTCCTACTCCAGTCCTGCCTTCAGTGTCCCTGCCATCCTACTCCAGCCCTGCCTTCAGTGTTCCTGCCGTCCTACTCCAGTCCTGCCTTCAGTGTTCCTGCTGTCCTACTCCAGCCCTGCCTTCAGTGTTCCTGCCGTCCTACTCCAGTCCTGCCTTCAGTGTTCCTGCTGTCCTACTCCAGTCCAGCCTCCAGTGTTCCTGCCATCCTACTCCAGTCCTGCCTTCAGTGTTCCTGCTGTCCTACTCCAGTCCTGCCTTCAGTGTTCCTGCAGTCCTACTCCAGTCTCAGTCTTACTCCGGTCCATCCTGAGCCGCCCCTCTCCGTACCGGCTACCGTGGTACTCGAAACCCTGGACCTGCTCCTAACGGTCCCTGTATAGGGGTCGGTTCCACCTGGCAGCTCGCCCGGGGACCCTCGGTGCCACGGTCCAGAGGGTCCACTCCTGGAGTTTCCTGCTCTAGACCATCCACGCTAACAGTACGATCAGGCCATGGACTCCGCGGTACTATGGCTGCTACCCAGAAAGAGTTGCTATTCCTTCTGGAGAATCAGGGGCGCATTATGTCAGTCATGAAGTCGATGGACACCCGTTTGTCGGCTTTACAGGTGGCCAATCCTGGAAATGCCACTCCGCTGGCCAGTCTCCAACAGGAGCTGGGTCAGCAGCAAGATACTCAAGCCCACATTTTGTCCTACATGGCCTCCTTTGATAGTCGCTTGTCGGCCCTCCAGGCTGCCACTGCAGTGCCGACTCCTCCTCCTGCGTCTACTGCTCTCCCGACGCCCCGCCTCGCCAAGCCGCCTCATTTCACCGGGGATCCCAAGCTTTGTAGGGGGTTCTTAAATCAGTGTAGTCTCCACTTTGAATGGCTGCCGCAACAATATCCCTCGGATCGGGCCAAAGTGGCCTTCATCATGTCCCATCTGGAGGGAGAGGCCCTGTCTTGGGTAAACCAGCTCTGGGAATGTGACGACCCGGTCGTCTCGAGTCCCCCGGTTTTCCTGGATACGTTTCGTAAGGTTTTCGATGAGCCGGGTCGGTTAGCCTCTCTCACTGAGTCACTCTTTGACTTACACCAGGGCTCTCTCACGGTTGGACAGTACGCTATTCGCTTTCGCACATCTCCTCCGAGCTCGGCTGGAATAACGCGGCTTTGGTGGGTGCCTTCTGGCGCGGTCTTTCTAGTAGAATAAAGGATGAACTTGCAGGTCGAGATACCCCATCCACCTTAGATGACCTTATCTCGCTGGCTACCCGCATTGATCTGCGCTTTCTGGAGCGCGCTCGGGAGTTAGCGAGAGACAGGCGGTCCTCCAGGTCAGTTTCTCCTTTCACCCGGTCTGCTAGCTCCCGTTCGGTCGGGTCCTCTTCCTTCTCTTCGGGTGAGCCCATGCAGATAGATCGTCTCAGCTTGGCCGAGTTGCGTCAGAGAGAGTGACGGGCACAAGGTCTGTGCCTCTATTGCGGTGATTCGTCACACTATATCCGCACCTGTCCTAAGAGACAGGGAAACGACTCCACCTAGGTCAGGTAAGAGAGGCCTTCCTAGGTGATGATGATCCCTCTCAACCCCTTACGATTTCTGTGCTTTTGGTTTCAGGAGAGATGCGTGGTTCCGAGGTGGCCTACGTGGATTTGGGCTCAGCGGGTAACTTCATTCGGCTGGAAGAGGTGGACAAATACCAAATTCCTGTAGTCACCCTATCTAACCCAATTCAGATTGCCACCGTGGATGGCAAACCGCTACAGGTGGCCGTCACCTTGGTCACTGAAGAGGTGGAGTTGCAAGTCGGAGCCTTACATCGAGAGAAGATAGCCTTTTACGTTTTACCTAAGCTCTCTCATGCCATTCTACTCGGTCTTCCATGGTTAAGGACTCATCAGCCTGTTCTCGACTGGTCTTCTGGGGAGATACTCCGCTGGGGGCACCCGTGCCAAGCTCGCTGTCTGACTCCTGTCCGCCTGGCGGCCGCTCCTCGGTCACCTCCAGACCTCCCGGGTCTTCCTCCAGCTTACGGCTCCTACGCCGTTGTTTTTGATAAGAAGGAAGCGGAGGTCCTCCCTACACACCGGCCGTTTGACTGCCCAATTGAACTTGTTCCCGGTTCAACCCCTCCAAGGGGCAGAATCTACCCTCTGTCTCCCGCAGAGACCACCGCCATGTCCGATTACGTCCGAGAGAACCTCGCCAAAGGCTTTATACGGAAATCCTCTTCGCCCGCAGGAGCCAGGTTCTTCTTCGTCAAAAAGAAGGACGGAACTCTACGGCCGTGCATTGACTATAGGGGCTTGAATGAGATTACCATCAAGAACAGGTACCCTCTTCCACTCATTCCGGAGCTGTTTTACCGTCTCAGAGGGGCTCGGGTCTTTTCCAAGCTGGACCTCAGAGGAGCCTACAATCTGGTCCGTATCCGTACAGGTGACGAGTGGAAGACCGCTTTCAACACTTGAGATGGCCATTACGAGTACCTGGTCATGCCCTTCGGTCTTTGCAATGCTCCTGCAGTCTTTCAAGAGTTCGTCAATGAGATCTTCCGGGAACTCCTGTACTCCTGTGTGGTCGTGTACTTAGACGACATCCTCGTCTTCTCGCCGGACCTCTCGTCCCACAGAAAGAGTGTCCGTCTGGTGCTTCAGCGTCTTCGGGAGAACTTCCTGTATGCGAAGATCGAGAAATGTCACTTTGAACAGACCTCTCTGCCATTCCTGGGATACATTATCTCCGACGCTGGTCTAAGGATGGATCCCGAGAAGTTGTCTGCCATCCTCAAATGGCCTCGCCCCGTCAGATTAAAGGCGATACAACGATTCCTCGGGTTCTCCAACTATTACCGGCAATTTGTCTCCCAATTCTCCGCGATCACAAGACCCATTTCTGCGCTCACCCGTAAAGGGTCTACTTCCAAGGATTGGTCTCCTGAGGCAGAGGAGGCCTTTCTGACCCTAAAACGGGCTTTCTCCACGGCTCCGGTCCTGCATCGCCCCGAGAGCGATCGACCTTTTGTACTCGAGGTGGACGCTTCCTCAACGGGTGCTGCGGCGGTACTGTCCCAGAGAACCGCCTCCGGTCGCCTGCACCCTTGTGGCTTCTTCTCGAAGGCCTTTTCTCCATCCGAGTGTAACTACTCGATCGGCGACCGGGAACTTTTGGCCATCAAGTTGGCCTGGAGGAATGGTGCCACCTCCTGGAAGGAGCTGTCCATCCTTTTGTCATCTTCTCGGACCACAAGAATCTGGCCTATCTCCAGTCTGCCCAGAGACTTAACCCTCGCCAGGCCGGATGGTCCTTATTTTTCGCCCGATTTGATTTCGAGCTCCGATTCCGTCCTGGCAACAAGAATTCCAAAGCCGACGCCCTGTCCAGGGTCTTCCAGCCACACGAATCCACGGAGGAACCTTCGCATATCATTGATCCCACTAGGATCATCATCGTGGCTCCGGTGAACTGGCTTACTCCCCCACCTGGCAAGACGCTTGTGCCAGAGAATCTCAAGCGAAAGGTTCTTCTATGGGGCACTCCTCCAAACTGGCCGGCCATGCCGGAACTAAGAAGACCCTTGACCTTATCTCGCATCACTACTACTGGTGGCCCACGCTTCGCCAAGATGTATTCGACTTTGTGGCTTCTTGTCCATCCTGTGCAAAAAACAAAGTGCCACGGAGATCTCCGTCCGGCTTGTTGCTTCCGTTGCCTGTCCCTACGGTTCCTTGGGAAAACATCGCCATGGATTTCATCACCGACCTACCCTGCTCTGCGGGCTGCACAGTCATCCTAGTGGTGGTGGATCGTTTTTCCAAGATGGCTCACTTCATCCCTCTGCCCGGTCTTCCCTCAACGCCGCAGCTGGCCAAAATCTTCATTCGTCAAATCTTCAGACTTCACGGACTACCTCGATGCATTGTGTCTGACCGAGGGGTTCAGTTTACCTCCAAGCTCTGGCGTTCGCTTTGTAAGCTCATGAACTTTTCCCTCGACTTCTCCTCGGCCTACCATCCCCAGTCCAACGGACAGGTTGAGCGTACCAACCAGACGCTTACGGGATACTTACGTCACTTCTCTAACGCCCACCAGAACGATTGGGTCAACTTACTCCCCTGGGCAGAGTTTGCTTATAATAACCATGCTGGTGAGTCTTCGGCCAAGTCTCCGTTTTTTATTGTTTTTGGCAGACATCCTGGTGTTCCTCTTCCGATAACACCTGCCTCCGAGGTACCCGCGGCCAACGCCTTGTCCTCGGAATTTTCTAAGATTTGGGCTGAGACCAACACATCACTCAAGAGATCCGCTGATCAGATGAAGAACTATGCAGACAAAAAGAGGTATGATTCTCCTCCGTATCGTGTTGACGACAAGGTCTGGCTCTCCTCCAAATTCGTCCGATTAAAACTGCCCTCCTACAAATTGGGCCCACGCTACATCGGTCCGTTTGAAATTCTGGGACGTATTAATGAAGTCGCCTACAAATTGAGGTTGCCTGCTTCGCTCTGGATCCTGAACACCTTTCACGTCTCTCTCCTGAAGCCTGTGGTGCTGAATCGTTTCCATTCCTCGCTTGATCCTGGTCCTCAGCTGGTAGGTGCCGACGACGTTTTTGAAGTGCAGGACATTCTCGCTGTGAAGAGGGTTAGAGGTAGGACTTTCTTTCTTGTTGATTGGAAGGGCTTTGGTCCTGAGGAGAGATCCTGGAAGCCTCGGGAGAATATCAATGCTCCCCGTATCCTCAAGAGGTTTCTTGCTAACCTCCGGGGGGGCGGCTTAGGGGGGGTACTGTTACACCGCTCCGCCATACTCACCCGGCCTCCGCTCCCACGCCGCAGTCGGCCTCCGCTGCCACGCCGCAGCCTCTCTCCACCCAATGGCCGCGGCGGTCACATGAGACGGGCTCGCGACTGATACCTTCCCTGCATGCTATGCGTATGCGCCATAGGCCGCGGCCGCGCCTCCTTCCTGCTTCTTATGCTCCGGCTGTGCCCTGACCCGGAAGCACCTTTGGACCAATGGCTGACCAGACGGGGCCATATCAGGCCGCTTCCCCCTGAGGGAGGCGCCTGTTCGTTGTATTTCCTGGCACTCTGGCCTCGCTTCATCGTGTGCACTCTGCTCCTGCAGTTCCAGTGTCGGCTGCTCCTTACAGCAGCTTCTCAGTCCTGCTACCCGTGTTCCTTGTTCTCTTCCGCAGTTCTGTCTCCAGTGTTCCTGCCGTCCTGCTACAGTCCTGCCATCCTACTCCAGTCCTGCCTTCAGTGTTCCTGCCGTCCTACTCCAGTCCTGCCTTCAGTGTTCCTGCCATCCTACTCCAGCCCTGCCTTCAGTGTTCCTGCCATCCTACTCCAGTCCTGCCCTCAGTGTTCCTGCTGTCCTACTCCAGTCCAGCCTCCAGTGTTCCTGCCATTCTCTGTGCATTATATCTCTGTCAGGGGCGGACACAGACTGTAGTGGGCCCCTGTGCAAGAAATTTTTCGGGCCCCCCCAACCCTTCATAGAGCAACAAAGTTATTTGTTATTTGTTGTTATCTAATATTGAGGCTATGCAGGGATGGATATAATATCTGTATAGAACATAATGTAACGCCCACATAGAATATAATGCAGTCCCCCCCATATAGTATAATGCAGCCCCTCCATAGAATATATGGCAACCCCCTCATAGGATATAATGCAGCCCCTTAAATAGTATAATGTAGCCCCTCCATAGAATACAATTTAGCCCTCCTCATATAGTATAATGCAGCCCCCATAGAATATAATAAATATAATACAGCCCCCTATAGAATATAATGTAGCCCCAAATAGAATATAATACAGCCCACCTCCCCATAAAATATGAAGTAGCCCCTCATATTATATAACACAGCCTCCCCTTATAGAATATAATGTAAAATGTACCCCCCATGGTATATAACAGCTGCATAGTATATAACCCAGCACCACATGGTATACAGCCCCCCCAGCATGGTATGATACAGCCTAGCATGGTATATAGCCCCCCAGCATTGTATGATACAGCCCAGCATGGTATATAGCCCCCCCAGCATGGTATGATACAGCCCAGCATGGTATATAGACTATATACCATGCTGGGCTGTATCATACCATGCTGGGGGGGCTATAGTATATACTATGATGGGCTGTATCATACCATGCTGGGGGGGCTATATACTATGATGGGCTGTATCATACAATGCTGGGGGGCTATATACCATGCTGGGTGGGCTATATACCATGCTGGACTGTATCATACCATGCTGGGGGGGGCTATATACCATGCTGGGCTGTATTATACCAAGCTGGGCTGTATTATACCATGCTGGGAGGGGCTTTATACCATGCTGGGCTGTATCATACCATGCTGGGGGGGCTATAAACCATGCCTTGCTGTATCATACCATGCTGGGCTGTATCATACCATGCTGGGGGGGCTATATACCATGCTGGGCTGTATCATACCATGCTGGGGGGCTATATACCATGCTGGGGGGGCTATATACCATGCAGGGCTGTATCATACCATGCTGGGGGGGCTATATACCATACTGGGCTGTATCATACCATGCTGGGGGGCTATATACCATGCTGGGGGGGCTATATACCATGCAGGGCTGTATCATACCATGCTGGGGGGGGCTATATACCATACTGGGCTGTATCATACCATGCTGGGGGGGCTATATACCATGCTTTGCTGTATCATACCGTGGTATAATACAGCCCAGCATGGTATATACAGTTGTCGCCAAAAGTATTGACACCCCTGCAATTCTGTCAGATAATACTCAGTTTCTTCCCGAAAATGATTGCAAACACAAATTCTTTGGTATTATCTTCATTTAATTTGTCTTAAATGACAAAACACAAAAAGAATTGTCCTAAAGCCAAATTGGATATAATTACCAAACATAAAAAAGAGGGTGGACAAAAGTAATGGCACTGTTCGAAAAATCATGTGATGCTTCTCTAATTTGTGTAATTAACAGCACCTGTAACTTACCTGTGGCACCTAACAGGTGTTGGCAATAACTAAATCACACTTGCAGCCAGTTGACATGGATTAAAGTTGACTCAACCTCTGTCCTGTGTCCTTGTGTGTACCACATTGAGCATGGAGAAAAGAAAGAGGACCAAAGAACTGTCTGAGGACTTGAGAAACCAAATTGTGAGGAAGCATGAGCAATCTCACGGCTACAAGTCCATCTCCAAAGACCTGAATGTTCCTGTGTCTACTGTGCGCAGTGTCATCAAGAAGTTTAAAGCCCATGGCACTGTGGCTAACCTCCCTAGATGTGGACGGAAAAGAAAAATTGACAAGAGATTTCAACGCAAGATTGTGCGGATGTTGGATAAAGAACCTCGACTAACATCCAAACAAGTTCAAGCTGCCCTGCAGTCCGAGGGTACAACAGTGTCAACCCGTACTATCCGTCGACGTCTGAATGAAAAGGGACTGTATGGTAGGAGACCCAGGAAGACCCCACCTCTTACCCCGAGAGATAAAAAAGCCAGGCTGGAGTTTGCCAAAACTTACCTGAAAAAGCCTAAAACGTTTTGGAAGAATGTTCTCTGGCCAGATGAGCCAAAAGTAGAGCTTTTAGGGCAAAGGCATCAGCATAGAGTTTACAGGAGAAAAAAAGAGGCATTCAAAGAAAAGAACACGGTCCCTACAGTCAAACATGGTGGAGGTTCCCTGATGTTTTGGGGTTGCATTGCTGCCTCTGGCACTGGACTGCTTGACCGTGTGCATGGCATAATGAAGTCTGAAGACTACCAACAAATTTTGCAGCATAATGTAGGGCCCAGTGTGAGAAAGCTGGGTCTCCCTCAGAGGTCATGGGTCTTCCAGCAGGACAATGACCCAAAAACACTTCAAAAAGCACTAGAAAATGGTTTGAGAGAAAGCACTGGAGACTTCTAAGGTGGCCAGCAATGAGTCCAGACCTGAATCCCATAGAACACCTGTGGAGAGATCTAAAAATGGCAGTTTGGAGAAAGCACCCTTCAAATATCAGGGACCTGGAGCAGTTTGCCAAAGAAGAATGGTCTAAAATTCCAGCAGAGCATTGTAAGAAACTCATTGATGGTTACCGGAAGTGGTTGGTCGCAGTTATTTTGGCTAAAGGTGGTGCAACCAAGTATTAGGCTGAGGGTGCCAATACTTTTGTCTGGCCCATTTTTGGAGTTTTGTGTGAAATGATCAATGTTTTGCTTCATTCTCTTTTGTGTTTTTTCATTTAAGACAAATTAAATGAAGATAATAATACGAAAGAATTTGTGTTTGCAATCATTTTCAGGAAGAAACTGAGTATTATCTGACAATTGCAGGGGTGTCAATACTTTTTGCCACAACTGTAGCCCCCCCAGCATGGTATGATACAGCCCAGCATGGTATATAGCCCCCCCAGCATGGTATAATACAGCCCAGTATGGTGTATAGCCCCCCCCAGCATGGTATATCGCCCCCCAGCATGGTATATAACCCCCCAACATGGTATATAGCCCCCCCAGCATGGTATGATACAGCCCAGCATGGTATGTATATAGCCCCCTCAGCATGGTATGATACAGCTCAGCATGGTATATAGCCCCCCCAGCATGGTATATAGCCCCCCCATCATGGTATGATACAGCCCAGCATGGTATATAGCCCCCCCAAGCATGGTATACAATCCAGCATGGTATATAGCCCCCCCACAGTCACACTGACCTGCGACTGAACTGCAGCCACCGTCTGGCCGTCGCCACAGTCAGGGCCGGCAGTGTGAGTGACAGTCTGACAGTCTGTCTTCCCCTCCTCTCCTTCCCCATGGCACTGACGTTGCTGGCTGGTCGCTGATGATCTCAGTCCACTCTCACCACAGTCTTCCCTCCTCTCCTCCCCCACGGCACTGACGCTTGGCTGCTGGCTGATCGCTGATGATCTCTCACCTCAGCCTGTTTCAGCCCTCAGGGCTGGCTCCTCTACACTGGTCCGCGCTAGCATGCAGCCTCAGGAGTCAGACCCCTCCCGTTGCCTCCTGCAGGGGGGCTGCTCTCCTCCTCCTTGCTTGCTCTGCAGCTCTCGCTCCACAAGTCCACATGGCTAATTTGCATGCATAATTACCCATGCGGTGCTGGAGGTTGGAGGGGCCCCCTCTCCCCTGGGGCCCCCTGCAATGAACCGGCTGCATCAGCGGTAGGTCTGCTCCTGATCTTTGTGCATTATATCTCTGTGCCTCTGCGCTTCTCCCACAGAGGAGAAGAATTGCTGCTGCTGCCGCGTTGCCCCAACACACGTGCTGCCTGGGACGGACCGCCCCCCCCGACCCCCCACGCTACGCCACTGTGTTAAAATGCCAGCATAGAAGATATAGATGCTTGCGTTCTCAATGCGTTTCTGGTGTCTTAGTTACTATGCCCGGGTAGCGCCAGGCTCTTCAGGGAGTATATTCATATTTTACATTTTAAAAATTACAAAAAGGAAAATGGGCCAATGCAAAAGCTTAGGCACACTTGGAGATTTCTGTGCGCAGATAACTTTGACCAAGGTTTCAGACCTTAATTAGCCTGATAGGGTTATGTCTTGTTTGCTATCATCGTTAGGAAAGGACAGGTGATGCAAATTTTTCAGCTTTATAAAAACCCAACCTCCTCTACCCTTGTACCAAAAAACAGCAGGCATGGGTTCTCC
Organism: Dendrobates tinctorius; assembly: GCF_039654945.1. NCBI lineage: Eukaryota > Metazoa > Chordata > Amphibia > Anura > Dendrobatidae > Dendrobates > Dendrobates tinctorius. The sequence continues at coordinate 8,063,905 of NW_027361863.1, forward strand.
TAAACAGCTGCCTAGCATTCTGAAAATAATAATAATAATAATCTTTACTTTTATATAGCGCATATTCCGCAGTGCTTTATAGTTTGCACACATTATGAAAATTGTGGAGGCCCACAAAGCTGGAGATGGCTATAAGAAGATAGCAAAGCATTTTCAAGTTGCTCTTTCCTCAGTTCGAAATGTAATTAAGAAATGGCAGTTACCAGGAACAGAGGAGGTCAAGCTAAGATCTGGAAGACCAAGAAAATTTCAGTGAGAGCCGCTTGTAGGATTGCTATAGAGGCAAATCAGGACCCCTGCATGACTGCAAAAGACTTTCAGAATGATTTAGCAGATTCTTTAGGTATGGTATATTGTTCTACTGTTCAGAGATACCTGCCTAAATATGGTCTTCGTGGACATGTCATCAGAAGAAAACCTCTTCTGCATCCTCACCAGAAAGTTCTGTGTCAGAAGTATGCAAAAGAAAATCTAAACAAGTCTGACACATTTTGTAAACAAGTCCTGTGGACAGATGAGGTTAAAATAGAACTCTTTGGCCACAATGATCAAAGGTATGTGTGGAGAAAAAAGGGAACAGAATTACAGGGAAAGAATATCTTGTAAAACATTAAGCATGTGGGTGGATCATCCATGCTTTGAGGTTGTGTTGCAGCCAATAGCATGGGGAATATTTCACTGGTAGAGGGAATAATGGACTCAATAAAATTTCAACAAATTCTTGATGCAAACATAACACCATCTGTAAAAAAAAAGCTGAAGATGTCAGAATAGACAACCTCAAAACGCACAAGCTGAGGGTTTTACAATAGCCCTCACAGTCCCCTGATCTGAACATCATTGAAAATCTGTGGCTAGACCTCAAAATAGCAAAGCATGCAAGACGATCCAGGAATCTCACAGAACTGGAGCAATTTTCCAAGGAAGAATGGATGAAAATCCCTCAAACAGGAATTAAAAGACTCTTGTCTGGCTACGAAAAGCGCTTTCAAGCTGTAATACTTTTAAAGGGGGCGCTACTATATATATATATATTTTTTTTTTGCCTAAAATACTAAGGAAACATGTCATCTGTCACTTTAGGCCTTTAGAGAACTTGTTCATGTTCAATAACAGTATTTCTTACCAGGGGTGCCCAAAATTGTACATGTCACTGTAGACTTCACATCCAGCCTGTATTCCTGGGAGAGACACTCCCACTATAGAAAGGCTGAAACTAAAAGCTGCAGGGGTCGGATATAGTACTGAACCACTTTTCACTGTTTTTCTCTGCACAGTGACATCCCAGCGCAATTCAAATAAGCACCACTCTGCAGTGAAACCTTGGAAGGGGATGGCAGTGCTAAATCAGTGATGTGATTCTGAGACATCAAATCCAGACTGATACACAGGCAATAATGACGTAATCACGTTACTTACATGTTACTTGTGTTTTTCCCTTTAGTGCTGTAATAAATAGAAAATGCAGATTAACAGCTGCTGTGTTTTGAATGTTCGTGGTATTATATGCCTGCACTTTGAAAGTGAATATCAGAAACCCGAGATCTCGGCATATATAGTAGCAGAAATCGGAGCCAGTGGTGATTCTGGCTTCAGAATCTCACCTGGACTGGTTCAGTATCATTTTGACCTTTCCCGATGACTGCGCACCACAGTACTTTACTCTGCCCTAGTCAGTGTCACGTCACCATCAGACACAGGGACTGCTGTTCCTGCCTCGGCCACTGGGAGGCGCCGGACTGTCATGTCGCCGTCAGATACTGGGACTGCTGTTCCTGCCTCGGCCACTGGGAGGCGCCGGACTGTCACGTCGCCGTGAGATACAGGGACTGCTGTTCCGGTCTTAACCACTGGGAGGTGCCGGGCGGTCACGTCACCGTCTGACTCGGGGACGGCTGTTCCTGCCTCGGCCACTAGGAGGCGCCGTGGTTTCCCCGTGGGTGGTGGTGACAGAGAAGGGGCTCCTGCGCAGGCATCCGGTGGGCGCCGGCTCCCTCCTCTGTCAGTCATGAAAAGGTTGGTGCATCACCATCTGGCCTGGTCCTCGGGGCGGTCCAAATGACATCATCAGACTGTGAACCTGTGAGGGATAGCCTGATCCTTCAAATACCTTGGGGCCTGTCTTGCAGGCGCCAGATATAGTCTTGGTTTCCCCAGTGTGCTAGTGTGTTATTTGCTACCTTTGACTCTGACCTTTGCCTGGATTTCTGACTCTGCTCCTGCCTGACGATTTTGTACCTCTGCCTCCCTCCCGGTTTATGACTCTGACCTTGGCCTGGATTTGACTCTGCTACTGTCTGCCGTTTTTGTACCTCTGCTGCCTGCCTGGTTTAGACTTGGATTCCGGACTATGCTTTTGGTCCCGTTTTTTAACCCCTTTCTGGCGACCGTCCTGCTCTGGTCCACTGCTCTTATTCAGACAGCTACCTCCTGGGCTCTGCTGTACATCCAGATCCCTGTATTGGGGTAAAGGGTATCGGGGGTTGCTCGGGGTGCTGTCTTACTGCAGCCCAGACTCCCAGACGGACGTCACATTATATCTGGCCCCAAAAAATTGTTTTTTATATATATCGCATATATATAAAAGCATTATCCCTGAACTTTTTTTTTCCCCTCTCCTGCCTGATCTGATTATTTGGCTAAAAGCACCTGCTACCTGCTTCATTGCAGAGCCTGGAGGAACACTCCCATCCTCTTATACAACTGCATGCTGCAGTCTGGAGACTTCAGGGAAAACGCTGGACAACAGAAATCTTCACTCCTGGGACATCAGCCCCTGGGCAGTTCTGGTCATGCCTGCCCAGTGGCTCAGGTATTGCCCGCAGATGCGGCTAAAGTTTTTTTACCCATCTCTCTGTCATACCTTAAAAAATCTCTGTGTTTGGAGGCTTCTGTGGATAGTGGTTCTGAGGGAAACTTCATCGATTTCTTGGTGGCAAAGAAGCTTGGTGTACCACTGCTAAGGCTTAATGCCCCTATTAAAACCACTGCGATTAATGGCACATCTATTGTCCAGGGTGGAGTGGAGTTTGTTACTGCAGAAATTGCAATGTCAGTGGGGACATTACATACTGAACATGTGTCATTTTTTGTGATTGATAATTTATCAGCTGCAGTTATTTTGGGTATGCCATGGTTGCGTACACATAATGCGGTCATAGACTGGCACCTGGGTGATATTGTGCGCTGGAGCCCACAGTGTCAGGACAACTGTATATCGCTATCGGTGAACCAAGTTAAAATCAAACCTCCCTTTGTACTGTATACATTTAGAGATTATAAGGATGTTTTTTCCATAGTAGAATCAGAGAAATTACCCCCTCACAGAGGATACGATTGCCCCATAGACTTGATACCAGATTCTCGTCTCCCAAAGGGGAGAATATTTAATCTCTCTGGTCCAGAGCGTCAGACCATGAAGGACTACATAGCAGACAGTTTACATAAGGGGTTTATTAGATCATCTACCTCACCTGTTGGAGCTGGGTTCTTTTTTGTGGAAAAGAAAGATGGTGGTCTCAGACCCTGCATTGACTACCGTGAGTTAAACGTAATCACTGTAAAAAGCCAGTATCCGCTTCCACTCATCCCTGATCTTTTTAATCAGCTGTTGGGAGCCCGTTGGTTTACTAAGCTTGACCTCCGTGGAGCATATAATCTTGTCCGTATAAGAAAGGGAGATGAGTGGAAAACCGCGTTTAACACACCCCTTGGCCACTTTGAGTACCTCGTAATGCCGTTCTGGCTTAGTAACGCACCTGCCGTGTTTCAAAATTTTGTTAACGATATCTTCAGAGATATCTGCGGAGTATATGTAGTCGTTTATTTGGATGACATCCTGATCTACTCTGCTGATCTTATGACGCACGTCCAACATGTCTGTTCTGTTCTCCAGAGGCTTAGAGAACATTCTCTATTCGCCAAATTAGAGAAATGCGTTTTTATGGCTGAGGAGGTACAGTTTCTAGGATACATTGTCTCAGCTAAAGGGTTTCGCATGGATCCTGCCAAGATCCAACCCATTAAGGCATGGGTACAACCCAAGTCTCTTAAAGCGCTGTAGCGATTCTTAGGGTTCGTGAACTATTATCGCAAATTTATCAAAGGTTTTTCGGAGATTGCTAAATCACTCACGGATTTGACCTGGAAAGGGGCGGATGTGTTTAATTGGAAGCCAGAGGCACTTCAGGCATTTTCTGTTTTAAAAGAATGTTTTGCGTCTAACCCAATATTGATTCAGCCTGCTCTAGACCGCCCCTTTGTTGTAGAGGTTGATGCCTCTGAGGTTGGAGTAGAAGCAGTGCTATCACAAGGCACGGCATCCCTCACTCAACTTCATCCATGTGCCTTCTTTTCCTGAAAATTCTCTTCCACTGAGAGGAATTATGATATAGGGAATCGGGAACTGTTGGCAATAAAATGTGCCTTCGAGGAATGGCGCCACTTCCTCGAAGGTGCGAAACATAAGATCACCGTGATCACGGATCACAAGAACCTGACCTACTTGGAATCAGCAAAAAGACTCAATCCTAGACAGGCAAGGTGGGCCCTGTTCTTTTCGAGATTTGATTTTGTGATCACTTTTCGACCAGGTACTAAAAATGTAAGGGCTGATGCCCTCTCTCGAAGTTTTTGCCCCTCACAGGCCGAGGACTCTGAACCAGCTCCAATATTGGCCAATGGGATTGTTGTTTCGGCTGTGTCCTTGGATCTTCTGGAGGAGATCCGTAGATCCCCAGAACAAGCCCCTGACACTACGCCTCCCCAAAAATTGTTTGTTCCAGCCACATTCTGCCTGCAAGTTCTGAAGGAATCGCATGATTCCGTCCTTGCAGGGCATCCAGGTATAAATAATACCATCAGACTGGTGACCAGAAATTTTTGGTGGCCAACTGTAATAAAGGATTGTAAAGACTATGTACTGGCTTGTGAAATCTGTGCTCACACTAAGTCTCCCCATATTCGCCCTGCCGGCTGGCTCCAGTCCATGCCTACCCCTGAGGGTCCATGGACCCACATCTCCATGGACTTTATTACTGACCTCCCGCCCTCAGAAGGGAAGATGTGTATCTGGGTGGTGGTGGATAGGTTCAGTAAGCAGTGTCATTTCGTTCCTCTGTCTGGACTACCTAATTCCAAAACCCTAAGTAAACTGTTCATTATTCATGTTGTACGACTGCATGGTGCTCCTGTGAATATTGTGTCCGACAGGGGTACCCAGTTTGTTTCGAAATTTTGGAGGGCCAGGGTCGGACTGGGGTGTCTAGGGCCCACCAAGGGAATTAATTTTAGGGGCCCACCTACAGTAATGTACAACTCAACATTTAGGCTTTGAGACCGCGGAATTACACCATGGGTTCTTTTGCAGTATATCCCACGCCAAATCTGCATCATTTCAGCATCCTAATTCTACTAAAAGCTGCACCGTTGTTCATATGCTGCAGATCTTTCCGCACTACGATTCATTTAATCCATTAGGGCCGCAGGCCTGTTTTCACCTTAATGCCCAGGACATTTTTTGCAAATCTGACCTGTGTTACTTTGAAGTTAAAAAGTGACCCCATTTTGGAATCTACACCGCTGGTTACATTGTCTAATAATCATTATATTTTATATATATTTTGAACGGAGGTTACTACATCGACATGATACGAGAACGGAGCTTACAACATAGACATGATACGAGAACGGAGCTTACAACATAGACATGATACGAGAACGGAGCTTACAACATAGACATGATACGAGAACGGAGCTTACAACATAGACATGATACGAGAACGGAGCTTACTACATAGACATGATACCAGAACGGAGTTTACTACATCGACATGATACCAGAACGGAGCTTACTACATAAACATGATACCAGAACGGAGCTTACTACATAAACATGATACCAGAACGGAGCTTACAACATAGACATGATACCAGAACGGAGCTTACTACATTGACATGATACCAGAACGGAGCTTACTACATAGACATGATACCAGAACGGAGCTTACTACATAGACATGATACCAGAACGGAGCTTACTACATAAACATGATACCAGAACGGAGCTTACTACATAAACATGATACCAGAACGGAGCTTACAACATAGACATGATACCAGAACGGAGCTTACTACATTGACATGATACCAGAACGGAGCTTACTACATAGACATGATACCAGAACGGAGCTTACTACATAGACATGATACCAGAACGGAGCTTACAACATAGACATGATACCAGAACGGAGCTTACAACATAGACATGATACCAGAACGGAGCTTACTACATTGACATGATACCAGAACGGAGCTTACTACATAGACATGATACCAGAACGGAGCTTACTACATAGACATGATACCAGAACGGAGCTTACTACATTGACATGATACCAGAACGGAGCTTACTACATAGACATGATACCAGAACGGAGCTTACTACATTGACATGATACCAGAACGGAGCTGACTACATAAACATGATACCAGAACGGAGCTTACTACATTGACATGATACCAGAACGGAGCTTACTACATAGACATGATACCAGAACGGAGCTTACTACATTGACATGATACCAGAACGGAGCTTACTACATTGACATGATACCAGAACGGAGCTTACTACATTGACATGATACCAGAACGGAGCTTACTACATAGACATGATACCAGAACGGAGCTTACTACATAGACATGATACCAGAACGGAGCTTACTACATAGACATGATACCAGAACGGAGCTTACTACATAGACATGATACCAGAACGGAGCTTACTACATAAACATGATACCAGAACGGAGCTTACAACATAGACATGATACCAGAACGGAGCTTACTACATTGACATGATACCAGAACGGAGCTTACTACATAGACATGATACCAGAACGGAGCTTACTACATTGACATGATACCAGAACGGAGCTTACTACATAGACATGATACCAGAACGGAGCTTACAACATAGACATGATACCAGAACGGAGCTTACAACATAGACATGATACCAGAACGGAGCTTACTACATTGACATGATACCAGAACGGAGCTTACTACATAGACATGATACCAGAACGGAGCTTACTACATAGACATGATACCAGAACGGAGCTTACTACATTGACATGATACCAGAACGGAGCTTACTACATAGACATGATACCAGAACGGAGCTTACTACATTGACATGATACCAGAACGGAGCTGACTACATAAACATGATACCAGAACGGAGCTTACTACATTGACATGATACCAGAACGGAGCTTACTACATAGACATGATACCAGAACGGAGCTTACTACATTGACATGATACCAGAACGGAGCTTACTACATTGACATGATACCAGAACGGAGCTTACTACATTGACATGATACCAGAACGGAGCTTACTACATAGACATGATACCAGAACGGAGCTTACTACATAGACATGATACCAGAACGGAGCTTACTACATAGACATGATACCAGAACGGAGCTTACTACATAGACATGATACCAGAACGGAGCTTACTACATAAACATGATACCAGAACGGAGCTTACAACATAGACATGATACCAGAACGGAGCTTACTACATTGACATGATACCAGAACGGAGCTTACTACATAGACATGATACCAGAACGGAGCTTACTACATTGACATGATACCAGAACGGAGCTTACTACATTGACATGATACCAGAACGGAGCTTACTACATTGACATGATACCAGAACGGAGCTTACTACATAAACATGATACCAGAACGGAGCTTACTACATAAACATGATACCAGAACGGAGCTTACTACATAGACATGATACCAGAACGGAGCTTACTACATAGACATGATACCAGAACGGAGCTGACTACATAAACATGATACCAGAACGGAGCTTACTACATAGACATGATACCAGAACGGAGCTTACTACATTGACATGATACCAGAACGGAGCTTACTACATAGACATGATACCAGAACGGAGCTTACTACATTGACATGATACCAGAACGGAGCTTACTACATTGACATGATACCAGAACGGAGCTTACTACATTGACATGATACCAGAACGGAGCTTACTACATAGACATGATACCAGAACGGAGCTTACTACATAGACATGATACCAGAACGGAGCTTACTACATAGACATGATACCAGAACGGAGCTTACTACATAGACATGATACCAGAACGGAGCTTACTACATCGACATGATACCAGAACGGAGCTGACTACATAAACATGATACCAGAACGGAGCTTACAACATAGACATGATACCAGAACGGAGCTTACTACATCGACATGATACCAGAACGGAGCTTACAACATAGACATGATACCAGAACGGAGCTTACTACATAGACATGATACCAGAACGGAGCTTACTACATAGACATGATACCAGAACGGAGCTTACTACATAGATACGATACTACTTACACGCAGAATGTAACTATGGCTTCTCCCATGTAAATTTGATGCTGAAATAAAAATGTACATATCACACTTTCTGAACATAACTGTGGCTTCTTCCCAGTGTGAATTCCCTGATGTACATTTGATTTCTTTGGAGTTGATTTGACAGAAACAAATTGTGAGCGAATAATTCATTGATTTTGAATGGAGCTTACAACATAGACCTGATACCAGAATGGAGCTTACTACATCGACATGATACCAGAGGGGGCCACTACACAGCCCAGGCAGAGAGGGACCCACTACAAGGCCTGGTAGAGGGGGGCCAATACATGACCCAAGCAGAGGGGGGCACACTACACAGCCCAGGCAGAGGGGGGCCGCTACACAGCCCAAGTAGGGGGGGCACACTACAAGGCCCTGGCAGAGGGGGCCCGGCCCACTACACAGACCAGGCAGAGGGGGGCCCATCACACAGACCAGGCAGAGAGCGGCCCTGCCCACCACACAGTCAGACCAGGCAGAGAGGGGCCCACCAGTGCCACCACACAGACCAGGCAGAGGGGGGCCCATTACAAGGCCCAGCGCAGCGCTAGATGCCAATGCATTCCTCCTGAGTCCTCCTGTACATTGGTGGCAGTGTGGGTGGCACTGCACTTTTACTTACATACATTACATTAATGCAGAAGCAGCAGCAGGCAGCAGCGCTGGATGCAGTCACAGGCAGCCGAGGTGGTTCTGCAGAGGCAGCGACGCGTTGTCCCGGGCTGCACACACACAGAGACAACGCGGTCACGTGAGGAGGGACACCAGCCCACTACAAGGCCCTGGCAGAGGGGAGCCCACTACATGGCCCAAGCAGAGGGGGGAACACTACACAGCCCAGGCAGAGGGGGGCCGCTACACAGCCCAAGTAGGGGGGGCACACTACAAGGCCCTGGCAGAGGGGGCCCGGCCCACTACACAGACCAGGCAGAGGGGGGCCCATTGCAAGGCCCAGCGCAGCATTCCTCCAGAGTCCTCCTGTACACTGGTGGCAGTGTGGGTGGCACTGCACTTTTACTTACATTAATGCAGCAGCAGGCAGCAGCGCAGCGCTGGATCAGATCATGCAGACTCAGTCGGGCAGCCGAGGTGGTTCTGCAGAGGCAGCGCGCGTTCCCGGGCTGCACACAGACAACGCGGTCATGTGAGGAGGGACACCAGGGGTGGAGTCGGCGCTGCTTTCCTGCCCTGTGTGCTGTGCTGTGTGTGGCTGAGTCGAATGGCGGAGGCGGGTGCGGCACTGTACGGGCGGGCCAGGGGCCGGGCAGACGTGATCGGGGCGGCGCCGGCGCTGGATGATCTGATTCATCAGTGACTCAGTCACAACACAGGTACGACTCGAGCGACCAGTGACTGTGACCTGTGAGTGACAGTGACATTCGGGGGCGGGGCCCACCGAGGGATCCAACGATACCTCAGTGGGCCAGTCCGAGCCTGTGGAGGGCGTTCTGCAAACGCATTGGCATTGAATTGTCCTTCTCCTCTGCCTACCACCCTGAAACCAATGATCAAACCAAGCGCGCCAACCAAGCTCTGGAACAATATCTCCATTGTTATGTGTCTGAACATCAGTCCAATTGGGTGGAACATCTGCCGTTAGCAGAGTTTGTCCTGAATAATCAGTACCAGGAGTCCATCAAGACTACCCCTTTCTTCTGCAATCTTGGGCTGCACCCACGCTTTGGCTCATTCTCTGCTAAGATGTCAGATCTCCCTGGGGTAGAAAGATCTATACATCAGTTAAGGACGATTTGGGCAGAAGTGAACACAAACTTGAAAGGGGCTCAGGTTAGACAAGCTTCGGCTGCTAACAGACGGCGATCCAAAGGGCCGCACCTGGGAGTTGGAGACAAAGTCTGGCTTTCTACCAGGAATATTAGGCTTAAAGTGCCATCTGCCAAACTGGGTCCCAGGTTCATTGGTCCGTATGAAATTATTGAGGTGATTAACCCAGTAGCTTTTCGTCTAAAACTCCCTCAGTCATTCAAACTGCCAAATGTTTTCCACAAGTCTCTCCTCAAATTGTACCGCTCCCCAATTCGTCCTGTCCGGTCCCCTCCTCCTCCAGTTTTGTTCGGGGGTGCCTTGGAATACGAAGTCCAGGGTATCCTTGACTCTCGCTTAGTGAGAGGGTCCGTGCAGTTGTAGGGAAGGTGACCTGATGGACGGACGGACTAGTCAGAGTGAAGAAGGAAAGGTTTGCACAGTGTAGGAAGGTGTCAGTTATTACAGTGGGGAAACAGCTAGGAAAGTGTAGTGGACGTGCAGTACCTTGGGTTGACCATTAGATGGCAGGGAGGAGTGTGAGCAAAGGACTTGACAACAGCTTAGGGCTTTAGAAACCGTTGGTCATGGGGGGCAGGGTTACAGTGACAGGGGACCGGGAGAGCTATAAATACTGAGGGAGGGTTCCAGAAGGTTCCAGTCCCCAGGGGGAGCTCCAGTGACAGGAGGACTGCGACAGTCTGTGCGCTGTGAGGAGAATCTAAACCAGGGGGACGGAGGAGAGAGAACGTCAGGGGGGTGGTCCTGACAGGAAGAACCGCAGAAGGGACGAGGCACTGGGTGTGAGACACCGTATTTGACACGACGACTGATCAGTGGAAGCGCTGTTGGTTTACAGGCCTAAGGTGGCCACAGTGATGGACCTGTCAGGAGCGTCGAAGAGGGGACGGTGTGTGCATACACGTCCCTCAGTGTAACGTACGGTGTGTAAGAAGCGGCCCTGGAAACGGAGGGCCGTGAGGTAAAGGAAGTGCGGTGTGCTCTGAGGCCGTCAGACGGACGGCGAGTGAAATAAACTTGGACCTGTTGCACCCAGAATCTGCCTCCATCGTGTCTCTGTTTTTATCTCTGCGCGGTAAGAAGAGGGACCACCCCCAGCTCGGCCCACTGACCCTACACAGTATCTGGTGCACTGGAAGGGCTACGGTCTGGAGGAAAGGTCCTGGGTCCCTGCTGGTGACATTCATGCCAAGGGGTTGATCAGGAAATTTCACCTCCTTCACCCTAACAAACCAGGTTTTGAGGGCCCAGAGGCCCCTCTTAGAAGGGGGGGTACTATCACGTCGCCGGCAGACACAGGGACTGCTGTTCCTACCTCGGCCACTGGGAGGCGCCGGACTGTCACGTCGCCGTCAGATACAGGGACTGCTGTTCCGGTCTTAACCACTGGGAGGTGTCGGGCGGTCACGTCACCGTCTGACTCGGGGACGGCTGTTCCTGCCTCGGCCACTAGGAGGCGCCGTGGTTTCCCCGTGGGTGGTGGTGACAGAGAAGGGGCTCCTGCGCAGGCAGCGTCGGACTGAGGCACCGGGACACCGGAGAATCCTCCGGTGGGCCCCGCCCCAGCCTCTGCATCCTTCAATTGTCCCTGCCCTGCACGAGAATAGTGTGCACCAAGCGGTGCATGCTTTTTTCTATAGCCAGCAGCGGTGAGCAGGCTGCACAAGTGATGTGAAGTGCAGCCCCGCGGCAGCTCGTTCACATCACCTGCTGCCGCTTTGAGCTAAGAATCGTGCGCACTGCGCAGCATGCATGTGTGATGTGCCTAGTGCCGACCTCACTTCATCCAGCACAGTCAGAGGAACAGCTGACTGTGTGAGGCGGAGTCTGAGGTGACACAACAAGCACATGCTGCACTGCAGTCACCTGTTTCCTCCTGTGCTGGCTGCGTCTCAGGCTCTTCATCCTCAAAACCGAGGACAGAGGTGGTCTGATGCTGACTGGCTGAAATTCAGCCAATCAGCATTAGTTTTCTTGGTGTGACCTCACAGCACAGCTCAGGCAAGGAACTGTACTGTGATTGGTTGGCTGTTCTGACCAAGCAGCAGGCAGGACAGATAAACAGAGGAACATATATGACTGCAGCAGTGTGACTTGTGAAAGTAAGTAAAATATATGAGGCCAGCAGAATTTCTAGTTTTCCAGCCAGGAGGCAGTTAGGGGAGGGGGCCCCCATGCAGTCTAAAGGTGACATGGAGTGTGGGAGCCACACAGTAAATTTCTAAATTCCTGTGGGCCCCCTCCTCCACTGTGTCACCTAAGTTCCTGTGGGCCCCCACTGTTTCACTGTGTCACCTAAGTTCCTGTGGGCCCCCTCCCCCACTGTGTCACTGTGTCACCTAAGTTCCTGTGGGCCCCCTCCCCCACTGTGTCACTGTGTCACCTAAGTTCCTGTGGGCCCCCTCCCCCACTGTGTCACTGTGTCACCTAAGTTCCTGTGGGCCCCCACTGTTTCACTGTGTCACCTAAGTTCCTGTGGGCCCCCTCCCCCACTGTGTCACTGTGTCACCTAAGTTCCTGTGGGCCCCCTCCCCCACTGTGTCACCGTGTCACCTAAGTTCCTGTGGGCCCCCACTGTTTCACTGTGTCACCTAAGTTCCTGTGGGCCCCCTCCCCCGCCGTGTCACCTAAGTTCCTGTGGGCCCCCACTGTTTCACTGTGTCACCTAAGTTCCTGTGGGCCCCCTCCCCCACTGTCACTTAAGTTCCTGTAGGCCCCCTCCCCCACTGTGTCACTGTGTCACCTAAGTTCCTGTGGGCCCCCTCCCCCGCCGTGTCACCTAAGTTCCTGTGGGCCCCCACCCCTAATGTTTCACTGTGTCACCTAAGTTCCTGTGGGCCCCTTCCCCCACTGTGTCACTGTGTCACCTAAGTTCTAGTCACACAGCTCCATCGACCAAAAAATAAAAACATTACTTGTCTCAGAAGATAGTGACACAACCTCAAAAACATTTTTTTTCCCCAAATTCTATTTTTTTCACTACTAAAATAATAAAAAAACTGTACATGTTTGGTATCGCCGTAATTGTAGTAATGAGCAGAATCCTATTGCACAGTCATTTTTACCACAAAATGCTCACCATAAAAACAATTCCAAAAAACAATGTCAGAATTTTATTTTTTTTCCCCAGTTTCCCTGCACTTGGAATTTGTTTCACTTTTTAAAGTACACTATGTGAGTGCAGTAACTAAAGGAAGCCTAATGTCATTAGAGGGGAGAATTTGTTTTTTTTTAATGTTTGGAGCAATATACAGTACACTGGAGCATCATATATGGTGCCCATCCAGTGGCGGATTAAGTGGACTATGGGCCCAGGGCTGTTCATAAAACCTGGGCCCCTGTACCCCCCTTCCCACCTGAGCGCTGCGGTCCCCGTGCGGGAATTGACAGCCGTACGGACCGCAGCACTTGGTTTGCTGCGGGTCCATACAGAAAACCCGCCACCATTCCACCACGTGTGGACATGGCCTAAAAAGACGTTGCACATAAGCTGTAGGCCTACGGCCAATACGCACAAAATCGCCCAACGTGATCCTGGCCATAGGGGATCCACTTTAATGTCCCCACTTTAATTTGAAGTCCCCTTACTTCATCCATTGCAGTCCCCTATCACCCACTCACTTCATCTGCAGTGCCGCTTCATCATTTGCAGCCCCTTATCCCCCCTTCCATTTCATCATGTGCAGTCCCCTTCCCCCCCAACTTCATGTGCAGCCCCACTCCCCCATCGTCATGTGCAGTTAATTTTACCCCCACATCATGTGCAGTCCCCCTTACCCCCACTTCATGTGCAGTGCCCCTTACCCCCAATTCATCATGTGCAGTCCCCCTTACCCCCAATTCATCATGTGCAGTCCCCCTTACCCCCAATTCATCATGTTGAGTCCCACTTACCCCTTAATTCATCATGTGCAGTTCCCCTTACCCCCAATTCATCATGTGCAGTCCCACTTACCCCTTAATTCATCATGTGCAGTCCCCCTTACCCCTTAATTCATCATGTGCAGTCCCCCTTATCCCCCACTTCATCATGTGCAGCCCCACTTATCCCCTTCATCATGTCTAGCCCCGACTCACCCCCTTCATCCTGTGTAGCCCCATTCACCCCCCTTCATCATGTGAAGACCCCACTCACCCCCCTTCATCATATACAGCCCCCAGTCACCCCCCTTCATCATATACAGCCCTCAGTCACCCCCCCATCATCATATACAGGCCCCAGTCACCCCCCTTCATCATGTACAGCCCCAGTCACCCCCCTTCATCATATACAGCCCCCAGTCACCCCCCCTTCATCATATACAGGCCCCAGTCACCCCCCTTCATCATATACAGGCCCCAGTCACCCCCCTTCATTGTGTACAGCCCCCAGTCACCCCCCCTTCATCATATACAGGCCCCAGTCACCCCCCTTCATCATATACAGCCCCAGTCACCCCCCCTTCATTGTGTACAGCCCCCACTCACCCCCTCCCCCATTTAATTCATTTTATAAATAAAAAAAAATAAAAAAAGTTCCCCATACTTACCTCACAGCCGGCTCGCTCCCCAGCAGCGCCTCTGCTTTCAGCATCCTCCGGGACATGTCGGCGCGTGCACGATGACGTCATCGCGCACGCCCGACATATGACCCGGAAGTACAGCCGGAGGGAGCCGGAGCTGAGCAGCCGTCAAGGTTACGGCCGTGCACCGTGCACAGCTCCCGGCCCCTCATAGAATGTGACGCGGGCGGCTGTCTGCTGCCGGCGGCGTCACAGCACAGGGCACGGCCGGCCCTGTACAGGTGCTGGGGGAGCGGCCCGGGGGGGCATTTGCCTCTCTGTCACCCGGCCGAGCCTGCCCCTGCCCCTGGGCCCCCAAAAAACCTTGGGCCCAGGGCGACTGCCCCATCCGCCACTGTGCCCATCATATACTGGCACATAATCTATGGGGCCCATTATGCACTGGAGCATCATACAGTATATGGGGCCCATTATATATGGAGCTCATCATATATTGGGCCCATTACATATGGAATATTATATGCAGCTCACTCTGTATGGAGCAATATATGGGGCCCATTATATATATATTGTCCATCATATGCTGGAGCATTATATGGGGCCCATCAGGTTGTGTCCTGTAGTATATAGAGGATGTGTCCCATGTGGGGCAGTATATAGAGGATGTTTCCCGTGTGGTGTAGTATATAGAGGGTGTGTCCCGTGTGGTGCAGTATATAGAGGATGTGTCCCGTGTTGTTAGGCATCAGGTTTCTGTAGCTGCACAGCAGAGATCCTGAGCCTTGCATGCGGCGGTCTCCCATTCCTCTCCGGCCGCAGAGGAGCCTGCTCAGCTGACTTGTCTATCCCGGCGCTCTGCTCAGACCAGCTTTGTGGGTTTGGTTGCTGCTGTCACCTCTGGTCCAGCTATAGCAACGCATGTTAGCCTGCAGCGAACAACTGCAGGGACTAAGTCCTCCGTTTTGGTCCACTGAGCATGCCCGTGGGACGATCTCCCATTGGAGATTGGAGGTCACACGCTCAGGTCCTGCTCCAGCTTGGATTGGACCACCAGGAAGGTCCTGGAAGGATGCTGCTATAAAAGGTTCGCATGGCCGCACGGCCATGCGCTAGTATAGACTCTTTTGGCTTATGGTGTGTATGATGACGGATGTTTGTGACGGCGAATGACTCATTATGAAACCCCTACCCTTGCTTGTGACTGTTCATAGGGCTTAGAGGTTAGAGTCAGCACCTGTCAGTGGCTAGCTATACGCCACAGTGCATCCTAGTCCTCTGGACTAGCTAGCGTCCGACTGTGCCTCCTTGCTCAGGGCACTGTCGTACCGCACCAGGAAGCAGTAACCATCAGTGCGACGCCGTGCGCACCTCTAGCGCTTACCTCCCCTCCCTGGGTGGTTAGTAGCGTCCGCTGAAGCGGTACTGTGTGCACTTGGTGCGATCATATAGATTACTTCCTTTTGCTGGCACCACAGTCGTGGCGCCGAGCGCTGATGGTCTAGAGGAGCTCTAGTCCTGTGCCTTTAAAACAGAGCTCTGTGACCTATAATTAGCGCTCACTCAGCCGAGCTCTGTGAGTTCGACAGGCTCCGGCGTTTGTTTTAGCGGCTCTGTGGAGCAACAGAGTTCGCTTCCATTCACACTGGGTGAAGTGAACCCACGCGTGAGTAAGCGTTCATTCACCATCTAGTTCCGCCATTACTCAGCAGCAGGTTCCATCGGTGGACCCCAGGCTGCGAACACACCTCATATCTCCTGTTATATTATTTGGTGCGTTCCGCAGGCCCTAACACGTGTGGTGTAGTTTATAGAGGATGTGTCCCATGTGGTGTGGTATATAGAGGGTGTGTCCCGTGTGGTGCAGTATATAGGAGATGTGTCCCGTGTGGTGCAGTATATAGAGGATGTTGTGAGTTCATTCTCTGGTTCACCAGTTGTGAGTTCTCCTTCCAGACTCCCTCTGGTAGTAACAGGAGGTAGTGAGGCTGATTTGATCGGTGGAGATCTGCCACCTGAGAATGAGGATGACGATTGGACCTCAGGAGTCTCAGATTGGATTTAAGACAGCCGACGCCCTATTCAGTTGCTGGTGATTCCTTCTGGCTTGTCAGCTCTTGGTTTTCAGCTCTGTTCCAGTCATCTAAAGCTAAGTTTTTCTGCTAATGTTCACACTTGATTTTGTTGGTCTATTCAGTTTTTTGTGTGGTCAGCCAGCCCCGGCTGGGGGCTGGGCTGAATTTCCACTCTTATTTATCAGTATTTTGCCAATTTGCTTTTTGTCTCTTACTAGTTTGGTTCTTTTTGCTCTGTCTCAGAATATTTCAGAGTGCTGATATAGTGGGAGAAGTCTAGTGACTTCAGGGTTAATTTTGCTATCAGAAGTGTTGGACATTATTTTTGTAGGGTTTTTTGCAGGTTGCAGACAGTGTCTTTCCTTTCCCTTCTTGTTAGTTTGGGCCCCATCGTTTGCTCAGCCTATTTTCCTGCCTGTGTTTGTGCCTTCATCTTGTTTCACCGTCAATACATGTGTGGGGGCTATCTATTCCTTTGGGGTCTGCTCTGGGGCAGTTAGTTTTCCCCTTTTCATGCTTCAGGCTTATTTAGTCCTCCGGCTGTGACGAAGCGTCTAGGAACATCGTAGGTACGCCCCACGGCTGCTGCTAGTTGTGTGGTAGGATCAGGGATCTGCAATCTGCATAGTTACCAACCTCTCTAGTTTTCTGTGACTTAGCTTGGTTTGCTTTTTTCTCCTCAGTGACCCATTCATAACAGGATGTGTCCCGTGTGGTGTAGTATATAGAGGATGTGTCCCGTGTGGTGTAGTATATAGAGGGTGTGTCCCGTGTGGTGTGGTATATAGAGGGTGTGTCCCGTGTTGTGTGGTATATAGAGGGTGTGTCCCGTGTGGTGTGGTATATAGAGGGTGTGTCCCGTGTGGTGTGGTATATAGAGGGTGGGTCCCATGTGGTGTAGTATATAGAGGGGGTGTCCCTGTGTGGTGTAGTATATAGAGGGTGTGTCTCGTGTAGTATATAGAGGGTGTTTCCTGTGTGGTGAAGTATATAGAGTGTGTGTCCTGTGTGGTGTAGTAGTAGTAATAATAATAATAATTTTATTTCCATAGCGCCAACATATTCCGCACCACTTTACATTATAGAGGGGACTTTTACAGAAAATAGACATTACAGCATAGCATAGCAATAAACACATAAATCAAAACAGATACCAATAGGGATGAGGGTCCTGCTCGCTTACAATCTATAAGGTAAAAGGGGAGACACGAAAGGTGGATAGTAACAATTGCTTTTATTGTTTGTTCCTGCCATAGTGTAAGAATCGGGTGTTCCTGTTGCTGCATGAACCAGTTAACAGTCTAAATGTGTAACAGTACAGACACAGAGGGCTATTAACTGCAAAAAGCATGTGAGATCATGATGCGAGGAACCTGGATATGTTAAAAATTTTTGAAATGAGCCACACAGGAATATTTAGGTTAGTGCGTTGAGGCGATAGGCCAGGCTGAACAATTGCGTTTTTAAGGCACGCTTAAAACTGTGGGGATTAATCGTATTAGCCTGGGTAGTGCATTCCAAAGAATTGGCGCGGCACATGAAAAGTCTTGGAGACGGGAGTGGGAGGTTCTGATTAATGAGGATGTTAACCTCAGGTCATTAGCAGAACGGAGGGCACGGATAGGGTGGTAGGCTGAGACTAGGGAGGAGATGTAGGGTGGTGCTGAGCCATGGAGTGCTTTGTGGGTGAGGGTAATAAGTTTATACTGAATTCTGGAGTGGGTGGGTAGCCAGTGTAAGGACTGGCACAATGTAGAGGCATCGGTATAGTGATTGGTGAGGAATATGATCCTGGCTGCAGCATTCAGGACGGATTGGAGAGGGGAGAGTTTGGTAAGAGGGAGACCGTTTAGTAGAGAGTTACAATAGTTCAGACGAGAATGAATAAGAGAAACAGTAAGAATTTTTGCAGAGTCAGAAGTAAGAAAAGGTTGAATTCTAGAAATGTTTTTGAGGTGCAGATAACAAGAGCGGGCCAGTGATCAGATGTGGGGGGTGAATGAAAACTCGGAATCAAGTATGACCCCGAGACAGCGGGCATGTTGCTGGGGAGTAATGGTGGAACCACACACGGAAATGGCAATGTCGGGCATAGGTAGGTTAGTAGAGGAAGGAAAAACGAGGAGTTCAGTTTTTGACAGGTTCAGTTTCAGATAGAGGGAGGACATTATGTTAGAGACAGCGGTAAGACAATCACTGGTGTTTTCCAAAAACTCAGGCCTGATATCAGGAGAAGAAGTGTACAATTGAGTGTCATCAGCATAGAGATGGTACTGGAACCCAAATCTACTGATTGTATTTAGGGGACAAAAACTGAACTTGGAAATTATAGGCCAGTAAGTTTAACCTCAACTGTGGGTAAAATCCTGGAGGGTTTTCTAAGAGATACTATACTGGAGTATCTGGAGAAGAATAACCTTATGACCCAATATCAACATGGGTTTACAAGAGACCGTTCCTGTCAGACTAATCTGATAAGCTTTTATGAAGAGGTAAGTTCCGGACTGGACCAAGGGAATGCAGTGGACGTGGTGTACATGGACTTTTCAAAAGCTTTTGATAAGGTGCCACACAAAAGGTTGATACATAAAATGAGAACAATGGGGATAGGGGAAAATATGTGTAGGTGGGTTAAGAGCTGGCTCAGGGATAGGAAACAAAGGGTGGTTATTAATGGAGCACACTCGGACTGGGTCACGGTTAGCAGTGGGGTACCACAGGGGTCAGTTTTGGGCCCGCTTCTTTTTAACATATTTATTAATGACCTTGTAGGGGGCATAGAGAGTAGAATTTCAATATTTGCAGATGACACTAAACTCTGCAGGGTAATTAATACAGAGGAGGACAATTTTATATTACAGGAGGATTTATGTAAACTAGAAGCTTGGGCTGATAAATGGCAAATGAGCTTTAATGGGGATAAATGTAAGGTCATGCACTTAGGTAGAACGAACAAGTTGTATAATTATGTGCTTAATTGTAAAACACTGGGCAAAACAGTCACTGAAAAAGACCTGGGTGTATGGGTGGACGACAAACTCACATTTAGTGGCCAGAGTCAAGCAGCTGCTGCAAAGGCAAATAAAATAATGGGATGCATTAAAAGAGGCATAGATGCTCATGAGGAGAACATAATTTTACCTCTATATAAGTCACTAGTGCGACCACACTTAGAATACTGTGTACAGTTCTGGTCTCCGGTGTATAAGAAAGACATAGCTGAACTGGAGCGGGTGCAGAGAAGAGCGACCAAGGTTATTAGGGAACTAGGGGGTCTGCAATACCAAGACAGGTTATTACACTTGGGGTTATTTAGTTTGGAGAATCGAAGGCTTAGGGGTGATCTTATTACAATGTATAAATATATGCGGGGACAATACAAAGACCTTTCTAATGATCTTTTTACTCTTAGACCTGTGACGGGGACAAGGGGGCATCCTCTACGTCTGGAGGAAAGAAGGTTTAAGCATACTCACAGACGCGGATTCTTTACTGTAAGAGCAGTGAGACTATGGAACTCTCTGCCATATGATGTTGTAATGAGTGATTCACTACTAAAATTTAAGAAGGGACTGGATGCCTTTCTTGAAAAGTATAATATTACAGGGTATATACACTAGTCTCCTTAATATTGCGTT
This sequence comes from Dendrobates tinctorius, assembly GCF_039654945.1. NCBI lineage: Eukaryota > Metazoa > Chordata > Amphibia > Anura > Dendrobatidae > Dendrobates > Dendrobates tinctorius. The sequence goes on from NW_027361863.1 coordinate 8,084,372, forward strand.
GATCCAGGGAGCTAGTCTGATTGACGTATGTGGAGTCGGGAAGGAATTTTTTTCCCCAATGTGAAGCCTACTGTTGCCACATGGGTTTTTTTTGCCTTCCTCTGGATCAACATGTTAGGGCAAGTTAGGATAGGATATCGGTTGAACTAGATGGACTTAAAGTCTCCCTTCAACCTTAATAACTATGTTACTATGTTACTATGTTACTATGTATACTGCCCCTATTGGTCAAGCAAAGAGAAGAGGAGGGGGCCTAGAACCGATCCTTGAGGAACCCCAACAGTAAGGGGAAGATGAGAGGAGGAGGAACCAGCAAAAGATACAGTAAAGGAGCGGTCAGAGAGATAGGAGGAGAACCAGGAGAGAACGGTGTCCTTGAGGCCAATGGAGCGGAACAGTGTCGAATGCTGCGGAGAGATCCAAGTGAATTTGCATGGAGTAATGACCATTTGATTTAGCTGTTAGTAGATCATTAGAGACTTTAGTGAGGGCAGTTTCAGTAAAGTGTAGAAAGCGGAAACCAGATTGTCGAGGGTCGAGGAAAGAGTTATCTGAGAGGTAGTGGATAAGACGGGAGTGGACCAGGCGTTCCAGGAGTTTAGAGATGAAGGGAAGATTAGGGACAGGTCTATAGTTAGCGGCACAGTTTTGGTCGAGGGATGGTTTTTTAAGTAATGGCTGTAGCATATATTGTATTATTTCTATATAACTGCATGGTGGGCCCCAAGAATGATTTTTCTCTGGTGGGCCCAAGGTACTCCAGTCCGACGCTGTGCGCAGGCATCTGGTGGATGCAGGCTCCGCCCCTCTGTCAGTCATGAAAGGGTTGGTGCATCACCATCTGGCCTGGTCCTGGGGGCGGTCCAAATGACATCATCAGACTGTGAACCTGTGAGGGATAGCCTGATCCTTCAAATACCTTGGGGCCTGTCTTGCAGGCCGCCAGATATAGTCTTGGTTTCCCCAGTGTGCTAGTTTGTTATTTGCTATCTTTGATTCTGACCCTTGCCTGGATTTCTGACTCTGCTCCTGCCTGACGATTTTGTACCTCTGCCGCCCTCCTGGTTTACGACTCTGACCTTGGCCTGGTTTTTGACGCTGCGACTGCCTAAGGATTTTGTACCTCTGCCGCCCTCCCGGTTTATGACTCTGACCTTGGCCTGGATTTGACTCTGCTACTGTCTGCCGTTTTTGTACCTCTGCTGCCCGCCTGGTTTAGACTTGGATTCCGCACTACGCTTTTGGCCCCGTTTTTTAACCCCTTTCTGGCGACCGTCCTGCTCTGGTCCACTGCTCTTATTCAGACAGCTACCTCCTGGGCTCTGCTGTAAATCCAGATCCCTGTATAGGGGTAAAGGGTATCGGGGTTGCTCGGGGTGCTGTCTTACTGCAGCCCAGACTCGCAGACGGACGTCACAGTCAGGGGAGTAAAGTACGCCTGTGCAGGAGCGCAATGCTGGGGAGACTGGATGACATAGGGGTGGGTCATCCACATGAAGCAAGAAAGAGGACGGCATGTCAAGAAGATGGGAAGCGCCATACCAAGACTAGCGACACCCCTCGAACCGGACCGCCCCGCAGGTGAGTATAATAAAAGCTATTTTTCTTCTCTTACTGGTCGGGTTGGGGGCTTAGCTGCAGCATTATAGAATGCTGTATAGCAGCCCTAAAAGGTGATGGCCATATCTCATATCAGCCAAACCCGGTGACAGGTTCCCTTTAACCCCTTCCCGACATCCGACGGTATATCCCGTCCATGGGACCTGGGCCCCTATGCCCATGGACGGGATAGTACGTCGGGCGCGATCAGCGGCGCCCACATGGTGAGCGCCGCTGATCGCGGCCGGGTGTCAGCTGATTATCACAGCTGACACCCGGCACAATGTGTCAGGGGCGGTCACGGACCGCCCCCGACACGTTAACCCCTTGCACACCGCGATCAAACATGATCGCGGTGTACCGGGAGTTAAAGGGAAGCATCGGCAGGGAGGGGGCTCCCTCCGTGCTTCCCTGAGCCCCCCACGGCAGCGCAATGTGCAGCGCTGCTGCGGGGGACTCCTTTCCTCCAGGCCCCCGAATCCAAGATCATGGCGACGGGGGCCTGAGGAAGCTGCCTTCCTCAGTGCCTGCAAAGCGCAGGCATGAGGAAGCCTTCTGCAGTGCCTGTGTCAGATCGCTGATCTGTCACAGTGATCTGTGATGTGACAGATCAGCGATCTGTCACAGGACAGTGATGTCCCACCTGGGACTATTTAATAAAGTAAAAAAAAAAATAAAAAAAAGTGTAAAAATAATTTTAAAAAAATCGCCAAATAAATTAGAAAAAAAAAAAAAATATTCCCCCAATAAATCCATTTTTTGGAAATAATAAAAAAAACAAAACAATAAAAGTACACATATTAGGTATCGCCGCGTCCGTAACAACCCGCCCAATAAAACTGTCCCATTAGTTAACCCCTTTAGTGAACCCCTTAAAAAATAAAAATAAAAAACGAAGCAAAAAGTAATGATTTATTATCATACTGCCAAACAAAAAGTGTAATAACGCACGATCAAAAAGACGCATATAAATATCCATGGTACCGCTGAAAACGTCATCTTGTCCCGCAAAAAACGAGCCACCACACAGCATCATCAGCGAAAAAATAAAAAAGTTATAGCTCGCAGAATAAAGCGATGCAAAAATAATTATTTTTTATATAAAATAGTTTTCATTGCATAAAACCGACAAAAACATAAAAAAACGACCTAAATGAGGTATCGCTGTAACCGTACTGACCCGAAGAATAAAACCGCTTTATCAATTTTACCGCACGCGGAACGGTGTAAACGCACCACCCAAAAGAAATTCATGAAACGCTGGTTTTTCTTCATTCTGCGTCCCAAAAATCGGAATAAAAAGCGATCAAAAAATTTCACGTGCCCGAAAATGGTACCAATAAAAACGTCAACTCGTCCCGGAAAAAATAAGACCTCACATGACCCGGTGGGTTAAAATACGGAAAAATTATAGCTCTCAATATGTGGTGATGCAAAAACTATTTTTACAATAAAAAGCGTCTTTTAGCGTGCGACAGCCGCCAAACATAAAAACCGCCATAAATAGTAAATCAAACCCCCCGTTATCACCCCCTTAGTTAGGGAAAAATAATAAAATTAAAAAAATGTATTTATTTCCATTTTTCCATTAGGGTTAGGGGTAGGGTTAGGGCTAGGGGTGTGTTGGGGTAGGGCTAGGGTTAGGGTTAGGGTAGGGTTAGGGTTAGGGCTAGGGTTAGGGCTAGGGTTAGGGCTAGGGTTAGGGCTAGGGTTCGGGTTGGAGTTAGAATTGGGGGTTTCCACTGTTTGGGCACATCAGGGACTCTCCAAATGCAACATGGCGTCTGATCTCAATTCCAGCCAATTCTGAGTTGAAAAAGTCAAATGGTGCTCCTTCCCTTCCAAGCTCTGCCATGCGCCCAAACAGTGTTTTACCCCCACATGTAGGGTATCAGCCTACTCAGGACAAATTGCAAAACAATTTTTGGGGTCCAATTTCTCCTGTTACCCTTAGGAAAATAAAAAATTGGGGGCAAAAATATCATTTTTGTGGAAAAAAATGATTTTTTTATTTTCACGTCCGAGTGTTATAAACTTCTGTGAAGCACTTGGGGGTTCAAAGTGCTCACCACACATCTAGATAAGTTCTGTCGGGGGTCTAGTGTCCAAAATGGGGTCACTTGTGGGGAGTTTCAATAGTTTAGGTACATCAGGGGCTCTCCAAACGCACATGACACCCGCAGACCATTCCATCAAAGTCTGCATTCCAAAACGTCACTACTTCCCTTCCGAGCCCCGACGTGTGCCCATACAGTAGTTTTCTCCCACATATGGGGTATCAGCATACTCAGGACAAATTAGACAACAACTTTTAAGGTCCAATTTCTCCTGGTACCCTTGGGAAAATAAAAAAATGGTGACTAAAAGATCATGTTTGTGGAAAAAATACGAATTTTTTATTTTCACGCCCGGGCGTTATAAACTTCTGTGAAGCACTGGGGGGTTCAAAGTGCTCACCACACATCTAGATAAGTTCCTTGGGGGGTCTAGTTTACAAAATGGTGTCATTTGTGGGGGGTTTCCACTGTTTAGGTACATTAGGGGCTCTCCAAAGGCAACATGACACCCGCAGACCATTCCATCAAAGTCTGCATTCCAAAACGTCACTACTTCCCTTCCGAGCCCCGACGTGTGCCCATACAGTAGTTTTCTCCCACATATGGGGTATCAGCATACTCAGGACAAATTGGACAACAACTTTTAAGGTCCAATTTCTCCTGGTACCCTTGGGAAAATAAAAAAATGGTGACTAAAATATCATGTTTGTGGAAAAAATACGAATTTTTTATTTTCACGCCCGGGCGTTATAAACTTCTGTGAAGCACTGGGGGGTTCAAAGTGCTCACCACACATCTAGATAAGTTCCTTAGGGGGTCTAGTTTCCAAAATGGTGTCATTTGTGGGGGGTTTCCACTGTTTTGGTACATCAGGAGTTTTCCAAACGCGACATGGTGTCCGATCTCAATTCCAGCCAAAAACGTCAAATGGCGCTGCTTCCCTTCCGAGCTCTGCCATGCGCCCAAATAGTGGTTTACCCCCACATGTGGGGTATCAGCGTACTCGGGACAAATTGCACAATAACTTTTAGGGTCCTGTTACCCTTGGAAAAATAAGAATTGAGGGTGAAAAGATCATTTTTGTGGAAAAAATATGATTTTTTTAATTGTATGGCCTTATGTTATAAACTTCTGTGAAGCCCATGGGGGTTCAAAGTTCTCACCACACATCTAGATAAGTTCCTTAGGGGGTCTAGTTTCCAAAATGGTGTCATTTGTGGGGGGTTTCCACTGTTTTGGTACATCAGGGGTTTTCCAAACGCGACATGGTGTCCGATCTCAATTCCAGCCAAAAACGTCAAATGGCGCTGCTTCCCTTCCGAGCTCTGCCATGCGCCCAAATAGTGGTTTACCCCCACATGTGGGGTATCAGCGTGCTCAGGACAAATTGCACAATAACTTTTAGGGTCCTGTTACCCTTGGGAAAATAAAAATTGGGGTGAAAAGATCATTTTTGTGGAAAAAATATGATTTTTTAATTGTACCGCTGTACGTTATAAACTTTTGTAAAGCCCTTGTAGGTTCAAAGTTCTCACCACATATCTAGATAAGTTCCTTGGGGGGTCTAGTTTCCAAAATGGGGTCACTTGTAGGGGGTTTCCACTGTTTAGGTACATCAGGGACTCTCCAAACGTGACATGGCGTCCAATCTGAATTCCAGCCAATTTTGCATTGAAAAAGTCAAACGGCGCTCCTTCCATTCTGAGCTCTGCCATGCGCCGAAACAGTCGTTCCCCCCCACATATCAGGTATCTGCGTACTCAGGACAAATTGCACAATAACTTTTGCAGTCCAATTTCTCCTGTTACCCTTGGTAAAATAAAAAAAATTGAACCTGAATTATTTTTTTTATGAAAAAAAGTTAGATGTTCATTTTTTTTTTTAAATATTCAAAGAAATTCCTGTGACGCACCTAAAGGGTTAATAAACTTCTTGAATGTGGTTTTGAGCACCTTAAGGGGTGCAGTTTTTAGAATGGTGTCACTTTTGGGTATTTTCTATCATATAGACCCCTCAAAGTGGCTTCAAATGTGATGTGGTCCTAAAAATAAAATGGTGTTGTAAAAATGAGAAATCGCTGGTCAACTTTTAACCCTTATAACTTCCTAACAAAAAAAAATTTTGGTTCCAAAATTGTGCTGATGTAAAGTAAACATGTGGGAAATGTTAGTTATCAAGTTTTTTGTGTGCCGTATCTCTGTGATTTAAGGGCATAAAAATTCAAAGTTGGAAAATTGCTAAATTTTCAAAATTTTCGCCAAATTTCCGTTTTTCTCACAAATAAACGCAAGTTATTTGAATGAAATTTTACCACTAACATGAAGTACAATATGTCACGAGAAAACAATGTCAGAATCACCGGGATCCATGGAAGCGTTCCAGAGTTATGACCTCATAAAGGTACAGTGGTCAGAATTGTAAAAATTGGCCCGGTCATGAACGTGCAAACCACCCTTGGGGGTGAAGGGGTTAATAGATTTTTCACATCCTTGGTTGTTCATTAAAAACACACATCCTCCAGCTTCATGGCCAAGCAGCTGCATGCGGCCGTACATCACCAAGCACTCGGATGGAGTGGTGTAAAGCCTTGTCCTACACAGAAAGAATGAAAAAAAGACCGTAATTTCATTCAACTCCTGTATATAATAGGTATATGTAGAATGACTATAACAAGTCACAATCTACGTGGTTACCTCGTTCTATGTTGGACTACTTCTAGCCGAGCCTTCGTCTGGCGGGCTGTCACAAAGGAAACAATAAATCCCATAAAGAAACAGAACATGACAAGGCGGCTTTCCTGTAAGGCTGTGTTCACACACAGCGTTTTTTTAGCGGTTTTTACCGCGGTTTTCACTATAAATCCGCTATAAAACCACTAAAAATAAGGTGCACAGTCATTTCTATGCATTTTGCACTTTTTGTGCACATTGATGCGTTTTTTACCGCGAAAAAACCGCATCGCGGTAAAAACCGCAGGATGCACATTAATTTTGCAGTTTTTTCCGCGGTTTAGGCTTCTCCCATGCTTTTAGAAACCGCTATGGTAAAAAACACATCAAAAACGCACAAAAACCGCCGCGGAAAAATAGGTGCGGTTTCTGGGAAGGGATTCAGGTTTTTGTGCAGAAATTTTCTGCAACGTGTGCACTTAGCCTAACCGTGCACCGAACAATCTGGCTGCAGCACGCGCTCAACTGGGTCTGAAAGCCCCTCACGGGAAATCCAATTTGCTCTTCCTAGTTTTCTCTTTTCATAACATAAAAGACAAATATTTCCATACAGACAAAAAACACCAATTAAATAGGAACAATCGCGCCAGCTCCAGATCATCCATCATCCCAGATAGACCGCACAGAGCACGAGGTGTGGAGCAGAAAAGAGCGGTGCCGGAGATTAATATTACATGTCAGGAGGAGAGTGCACGCCGTCCGCTCACCCGGTAACACCATGTACATTTACTTCATTAAAGTGATGGCGATGACTTTTTAATTGTTAGAAGGTGATGGCCGGAAAGACTGGAGTTTTCATTATTGATTTTAGGAGAAATGTTACTTTTTTTTCCCTAGTTTTGGCTCAAAAAATGATTTATTGACTTCTTATACAGTGTTCATTATTGACTAAACTGATCTGTAGGACCTCCGCCGATCATGAGAATAAACTGTCTCCATCATAATTTTTCTTTTACATACAGTGGGGAGAATAAGCATTTGATACACTGATGATTTTTCACGTTTTCACACCTACAAAGAATGTAGAGGTCTGTAATTTTTATTGTACGTACACTTCACCTGTGAGAGACAGAATCTAATAATACAATCCAGAAAATCAAGTTGTATGATTTTTACATAATTAACCCCTTTTGGACATCAGGCGGTGAGCCCACATCTTTCCTGGGGCATGTCAGCTGTTTTGAACAGTTGACATGTGCCACAATAGCCGCGGGTGGAATCGCGATCCACCCGCAGCTATTAATCCGTTAAATACCGCTGTCAAGCGCTGACAGCGGCATTTAACAAACGCTTCCAACAATCCCGCCGGAAATACGCACACCAGTGACCCACGTCACGTGATCGCGGGTCACCGATGTGTTGGCATGATAACCGGAGGTCTGCTTGAGACCTCTATGGTTTTCAGTGCTGGACTGCTATGAGCGCCACCCAGTGGTCGGCGCTTATAGCAAGTGAGTAAATCTTCTATATAGAGGTGATCATCGCCTGTATGTAGCAGAGCCGATCGATCATGGAGACTATTGAAAAGTAAAAAAAATGTTTTTAAAAATATTTTAAAAATGAAAAAATTATAAACGTTTAAATCACCCCCCTTTCGCCCCATTCAAAATAAAACAATAAAAAAAAATCAAACATACACATATTTGGTATCACCGCATTCAGAATCTCCAGATCTATCAATAAAAAAAGGATTAACCAGATCTCAAAATGGTGTAGTGAGAAAAAAAAAGTCAAAACGCCAGAATTACGTTTTTTGGTCGTCGCAACATTGCATTAAAATGATATAACGGGCGATCAAAAGTTTGTATCTGCAACAAAATAGGATCATTAAAAACATCAGCCCGACATGCAAAAAATAAGTCCTCACCCAACCCGAGATCACGAAAAATGGAGACGCTACGGGTATCCAAAGATGGCACTTTTTTTAACACAGTTTGGAATTTTTTTTCACCACTTAAATAAAAAACTCGTAATGACCTGGAGAATTATAGTAGCAGGTCAGTTTTAGCATTTAATGAACCTAGTAAAAAAGCCAAACAAAAAAGAAGTGTGGTATTGCACTTTTATTGAAATTTCACCACACTTGGAAATTTCTTCCCATTTTCTAGTACACAACATGGTAAAACTAATAGTGTTGTTCAAAAGTACAATTTGTCCTGCAAAAAAACAAGCCCTCAGGTGCCCATATTGATGGAAAAATAAAAAAGTTATGGCTCTGAGAAGGGGAGTGAAAAACAAAAACACAAAACCTAAAAAAGCTCTTGGGGTTAAGGGGTTAATTTGCATTTTATTGCATGAAATAAGTATTTGATCACCTACCAACTAGTAAGAATTCTGGCTCTCACAGACCTGTTTGTGTTTCTTTAAGAAGCCCTCCTACTCTGCATTCATTGCCTGTATTAATTACAACTGTTTGAAAACGTTACCTGTATAAAAGACACCTGTCCACACACACTCAATCTCACTCCAACCTCTCCACCATGGCCAAGACCAAAGAGCTGTCTAAAGAAACCAGGGGCATAATTGTAGACCTGCACAAGGCTGGGATGGGCTACAGGACAATAGGCAAGCTTGGCGAGAAGGCAACAATTACCGGCACAATTATTAGAAGAGCACACAAGATCCCTATGCTCATTACAGTACATGACCATGCCCATTTGAAGCTCACCAATGACCATCTGGATGATCAAGAAGAGGTATGGGAGAAGTTCATGTGGTCAGATGAGACCAAATAAAACTTTTTGGCATCAATGCCACTCGTGCTGTTAGGAGGGACAAGAAGGATGAGTACAACCCCAAAAACACCATCCCAACCGTGAAGCATGCTGGGGGAAGCATAATTTGGGGGTGCATTGCCACAAAGGGGACAGGACAACTGCACCATATTGATGGGAGGATGGATGGGGTCATGTATCCCGAGATTTTGGCCAACAACCTCCTTCCCTCAGTAAGAGCATTGAGAATGGGTCGTGGCTGGGTCTTCCAGCATGACAATGACCTGAAACACACAGCCAGGGCAACTAGTGAGTGGCTGCATAAGAAGCATTTCAAGGTCCTGGAGTGGCCTAGCCAGTCTCCAAACCTGAACCCAATAGAAAATCTTTGGAGGGAGCTGAAACTCAATGTGCCTAATGACAGCCCTCAAAACCTGAATGATCTGGAGAAGATCTGTATGGAGGAGTGGTCCAAAATCCCTACCGCAGTGTGTGCAAACCTGGTCAACATCTACAGGAAACGTCTGACCTCTGTATTTGCAAAGAAAGGTTTCTGTGCCAAATATTAAGTTCTGTTTTTCTATTGTATCAAATACTTATTTCATGCAATAAAATGCAAATTAATTATTTAAGAATCATGCAATGTGATTTTCTGGATTTTTTTTTTCAAGATTTTGTCTCTCAAAGTTAAAGTATACCTATGCTAAATATTACAGCCCTCTCCTTTCTTTGTAGGTGGGAAAACGTAAGGTATTTTCCCTACTGTAGGGGCTGCAGCAATGGAGCGGTAATTTTAAAATTACCGTACTTTTTATTATTTTTAAACAGTCTGGAAAAAAAAATCTTGACTTGAAGTCTACCAATAAACATCTTGCTGTGACGCTGGCTGGTCACTTCTCACGGATAAGTTGTGATACGGGAGTAAAAGAGTCTGGGGTCAAATACCAGGAGTGTACATCAAAGGCAAAGGGGCAAGACAAATGAATAGTCAAAAGGCAAAGTCCGATGTCAGGCAACAAAGATCATGACAGTAGGACACAAAGCACAACGCAAACACACCGCCGAGCAAAATTACGACTGGCAATATTGTGACCATTGTTAGCCAGCTAAATAGCCAGGCAATCATCCAGAAAGGGTGACACCTGAAGGAAACTAGGCGGGCTCGGATTGATTGGGCTCCTGGACAATCCTTAATTTGCATGGCGATAGCCCGGGATGCCTCAGCCCTTGATTGGGAGCCTGGGCTATCCCATTCACAAAACTGGCAGCCCAGCACACCCCTGAAATCTATAGGGTGGCTGAGCTGTCGCTCATTGCATCCCTCGAAAAGAATGAGTGGTGGAATTGTGACAGGTGCAATCATTTTCTAAAGAGACATAGAGAACTTGAATTTAAATTAGTTCCTATGGGTAATGTCTTCCACAAAGCTGGTACCAGTAGTGGGTAAAACCTGGGCAGATGCTAAGACTCAATGGGCTGGATGGTCACCTGGCTCAAGGTGATTGGCCCACTGACACCCTGAGAGTTTTATAGGGCCAGGTGATAAAAGATCTATAAAATCTCCATTAGCATTGCTTGTTAATAATGGCTCATAATATTTCACATTTGAATCATCTGTGTAACTTCTGACTTTCTACGATTCTCTAGAGAGGTTTTATGTCTTCCCTACGGTCTTCTATAAAAATGCATCCTATCAGTAGAGAAGAGAGAAGATGACATAGATCATGTCTTAAGCACAATGTGCACTCGCTGCCGGTCCAGGAAATGTTCATGGCTCCAGTTTAATTTGTAATTTTAGGAATTAGGAAGGTTCTAGGTTACCCCTAAAATGGATCGATATGTACAATAATAGCACCTTCCAGGCTGCAGAGTCTTTTACAGTACAGATCAATGCTGTCACGTTCCTTGCCTCACAGGGATAGTGCTAGTTTTAAATAGTAGAAAGATTAAAAATCCTTCCCACATTTGTACCACAGTCTAGTCTTTACAGTATAATCGTCGTCACAAAATAGTCATACTCTGCCCACTCTTATAAGACCACCCTCCATCAATTGGGTAACGTGAAATTGGGGCACAGTGGTGTATATGCCTTGGGTATCAAGGCCTATGGGGGAGCAAAATGGATGGCACAACACTATCTAAGGAATGTACCACTGACTGCGGTGCCCCTCCTCCACCATAGAATCATACAGCCGGGTAGTTACCTCCCCTTCTGTCTTGCTAAATTTTCTCCCAAATTAGGTTATTTACCTTAACTTACGTAGCGCTCACTGGCATCCCAACCAGGCAAAGATTATTGACAATCTTTTATTTTAGCAAGCAATCATTTTGTTTTACATAGCACATGAATAGTCTCACTGATTTAAAAACGACAGTTATGACATGAAAGATTTCAGCATCAATAATAATTACCGAGTTATTGTAGCATCACCCTTCACATCGGGGGACCTCGATCAGCGGGAAGGGGTTTTCCTCGGTAAGCATCACAGACTAAGTGCGTCCACTTGAATCGTCTGGAAAGTCCCCACCCGCTGAGGAGGTCAGTACTTTTTATAATATTAATTGGAATGATCACGCACTGACATGCGCAGTAACTTGTTTTTTTTTTCACATTCCTCCTTTATCTCAGTTGGTTTGGTTCTCACATTCCTCCCTTCCAACTCCCACAACAATGCCTGAGCAGGTGGTTGCTTTTCACATTCCTGAGTGTGTGCTCTCCTCATGGTAGGAAAAGTTCAGATTCCGGTCACAATCCATAGTATCCAAATGGATGTTTCAATGTACTGCAATCACTACCTTATTGACTGGATGCCTATCTATACCAGTCTCTCACTCATGCATATCCCATTTGTATCACAATCGGTCCTTGATTGCAGTCTTTTAAACACCATCTTTATAGGACACCATGAGCACTTGTGGTTTCTTGCAACACATTTTGTAAGCTATATATGGACCATTAAATCGAGGCATTCAATAATACAAATTTTCTGGTACCTCCAATATCAATGGGGCCACTACATATCTACACATTACATCTGATTTGGTAACATTACATACATAAATTACTCCAGTACAATATATATCATTGCAAACCATTTTGGAGGATTGTATTGATCACGGTCCTCCACGCTTGTTCATTAAATTAAATTTGTTAGTAACATTCTGTAAATTCAGCATAATAGTGTCTATTCCAACCTGCATGTTAACTGGCTGCCATATTGTAGGCATCCGCTTATCTTGCAAAGTCAAAACATCTTCAACATCATTTATTTCAACCTTTCCAGTATTCTTGTGCACCGCATATATAGATCGGTATCTCCTTTGATTTCAGGGCTCCAGCCCAGAAAGTTCCATCAAATGCAATATTTAGAAAGTAACACCTTTGATTTGCTTCACAAATAAAATTATCTTGATTCCTGGATTTGGTCGAATTGACCCATCCCCATCCCATCATTCCTTTTCTGGTATTCGTCACCTTTTTCCCCGACGTCCGAGCGTCACTTTAAGGAACTGCCAAATTCACGATACCAAGGATTCCAAGGGTTGTCAACAGTTTTTGATTCTAAAATAAAACTAAAACAGTATTATTCCCGCAAATCACACTTCCACTCCTGGCCTCGGAACGTATTCCTTCCTGAATTCTGTAGTCAGTCAGATTCCAGGAGTCCAGGCACCGATGCTGTCCAAACACGCGAGCCCAAGGATTCCACTTAACCATATTTGAAGATTTGGAATCTATAAAATCAATAATCAACATTATTCTCTCAAATAACATTTTTCTTGTGGGATATATTCCCATTTTTCTACTCCTGGCCTCATAATTAACAGGGTATGGTCTTTGCCTATTGCTATCACTTCAGCCTCTGAAGGCGGTCCTTGGGTATTTTGAACCCAGATTTTGGCTCCCACATTAGTGATGTTAGAAGAGCCAAAACCTTTTGAGCCTCTGATCGTTAATTCTGAAGGGGCTGTTCCCTCTTGCACATCTGACAAATTTATTGGAATCAAAAGCATTTGCGCAATACGCTGTCCTTTCTCCAAAATTAGAGGCTCATTCCCCAAATTTATCATTAATACTTTGATTTCTCCTTGATAATCTGCATCTATGACTCCTCCCACCACCATGGCCCCCTTTAATGCCAAACTAGACCTAGTGGCTATCTGTCCATAGTGGTCCTTTGGAATCTGACACCCCAATCCTGTAGCTATTGGTTTTACTTTCCCCTGTGGGATCACAACAGTTTCCAATGCACTCAAATCCAAACCTGCTGAATGTGGAGTTGCTCGTTCCGGTATTCGTGCTTCTTGATCAGTTTTCCACCATATGACGGACCTTATCAGGTGTGCCTCATGTATGGTGAGATTGGGTGTAAGCATCCTCATGAGAGGAGTCATAGAGTCTGTGATAGGCCTGTTGTTAATTATCTGTAAAGCCTCACTCAAATTGTCTCTCCATTGTCCATACTGTGTATCAGATTGATTAAGTTTTCTCAATGTGCATTTTAATAATCCATTCATTCTTTCCACTAAACCTGCTGCTTGTGGATAGTAAGGTATATGATATACCCATTGTATATTGTTGTCCTGAGCATATTTTTTAATGGCATCTCCAGTGAAATGAGAACCATTATCAGTTTGAATTTGTAAGGGGACCCCATAATACTGTGTTATTATCTCTAAGGTCCGCTCTGTGCTCCATTGGGTGGCTGCTTTACACGGAAAGCCCACCATCAGTCCTGAATATGTATCTACCGCAGCTGTACAAATATATTTACATTGTCTACTCTCGGGGAGTGGCCCCACAAAGTCCATCTGCCAAATCTGGGCGGGTAATTGTCCCCTTCCTATGTGTCCCATAACAGTGTGTGGTACTTCTCTTCTTTGTGAGTATCTATGACAGATGGAGGCTGCCTCATCTGCTTGGGAATGAAACAAACATTCTAATGAGTCAACAGGGACATGTGCATCAACATAAAAAACAGCACTTTTAGTAACCTGAATTATTTCCTCAATACTCTGCCAAATCTCCTTAGCCCACACCTCTTTTCCATGAATCTGCCAATCATGTTTTTTTATCCCATGATCCAAGTAGCTAATCCATTAGCCACTGACCATGAATCAGTGTACAGATAACATTCTGAAACTTGTTCATGTTTCAAAGCCAAAAAAAAAAAAAAACATATAATTCAGCATATTGACTGCTTTTCCATTTTCTTTTCCAGTATTCCAGGAACTTTTACTGCAGTTTTTTTTTTCCAGCTACATTTTGATAATGTTCTCACTTGTCTTTTTACAACCAGGTGTTACATTCTAACACCACTTTCTGCCCTCCTACTTCTGTTATCTTTTGTTTTAACTGAGAGCATTTCTCCTGCATGTTAATCTTCCGGTCATGCATAACACGGTAAGCACTGAGCAGAATCCACATGCGCCGTCCTAAAGACACTACATCACCTGCCTTTGCAGGGATCCCCATGAGTAAACCAACAACATCATGGGTTAACTGCATCACCTGCCTTTGCAGGGAAAACCTCGAGTAACTAAACAACATCGAGGGGTTAACTGCATCACCTGCCTTTGCAGGGACACCCTCGAGTAACTTAACAACATCGAGGGGTTATCTGCATCACCTGCCTTTGCAGGGATCCCCATGAGTAAACCAACAACATCATGGGTTAACTGCATCACCTGCCTTTGCAGGGAAAACCTCGAGTAACTAAACAACATCGAGGGGTTAACTGCATCACCTGCCTTTGCAGGGACACCCTCGAGTAACTAAACAACATCGAGGGGTTAACTGCATCACCTGCCTTTGCAGGGACACCCTCGAGTAACTTAACAATATCGAGGGGTTAACTGCATCACCTGCCTTTGCAGGGATCCCCATGAGTACACTAACAACATCATGGGGCTCTGAGCCCTTGAGCTTATTATCCTATGCCTCTGCAAGTCCACTACTCCCCAATTCCTGCGCTATTATATCATACAGAGCTTCGGTCCAGCCAGGAACCTCCGGTTTTTCCTCAACTTTTCTTTATTACTTCGCCTGAACATTGTAACAAAAATTTGGCAAAATGCCAAATGCTGATTTTTTTTGTACAAAGAAACCTTAACTAATATTCCGTATTTTGACAAAAATAGAATTTCAAAATTATATTCAGGCAAAAAGTTATTTAGGATTTTCCAAAATTGGCTTTCTGCCAAATAGACGCAACCTATCACAACTTTACAATTATCACTTCTCCAGACTATAGAACATACCAAAAACCTTCCTAGTTACAACTACAAAAATCTTTTTACTCAAAAGCCTGAAATTTGAAAAATCCTGCCGACTACGCCAATTTATGTCTTGCTAAATTTTCTCCCAAATTAGGTTATTTACCTTAACTTACGTAGCGCTCACTGGCATCCCAACCAGGCAAAGATTATTGACAATCTTTTATTTTAGCAAGCAATCATTCTGTTTTACATAGTACATGAATAGTCTCACTGATTTAAAAACGACAGTTATGACATGAAAGATTTCAGCATCAATAATAATTACCGAGTTATTGTAGCATCACCCTTCACACCGGGGGACCTCGATCAGCGGGAAGGGGTTTTCCTCGGTAAGCATCACAGACTAAGTGCGTCCACTTGAATCATCTGGAAAGTCCCCACCCGCTGAGGAGGTCAGTACTTTTTATAATATTAATTGGAATGATCACGCACTGACATGCGCAGTAACTTGTTTTTTTTTCACATTCCTCCTTTATCTCAGTTGGTTTGGTTCTCACATTCCTCCCTTCCAACTCCCACAACAATGCCTGAGCAGGTGGTTGCTTTTCACATTCCTGAGTGTGTGCTCTCCTCATGGTAGGAAAAGTTCAGATTCCGGTCACAATCCATAGTATCCAAATGGATGTTTCAATGTACTGCAATCACTACCTTATTGACTGGATGCCTATCTATACCAGTCTCTCACTCATGCATATCCCATTTGTATCACACCTTCTCACCCCTCTTTCATTCTTTGGTGGTGGTGGTTTTGCCCGTATTACACGGGTCAATGGCGTTTTAGACATTCCAGCCCCTCCCCCTGGCAATACCTGGGTATTTAAGGGCAGTGGCAGTGAGGATCCTCCTCTTCCCCTTTTGGGTCCTGGAGGTGCTCATCTACGCTGTCTGGTGAAGAGATAGAGAGCGAGAGAGATGGATGATCCCATGCTGGATTTGCTGTGTGCCAGGGCATCGCAGGAGGGTGAACAATGGGTGCAGGCCCTGATTTCAGGGCTTAGTGCCTATCTCCCAACTCCTGCTGCCACGTTGTCAGGAGGCCAGCAGTCCGCGAGGCGTTCCCGCCCTCTTGCCCATTTCAGCCCTTCCCATTACCCCTTCTGCTTTCCTGGGCGTGTGTTCACGCGGGCGTAGGGAAAGCAGAGTGTCCTCATCTTTCCCAGCTTCGGCTGCCATGGCTCCGCCCCCTGTGAGTCATGGCATCGTGGCTCTGCCCCTGCGCGTCAGCACTATAGCTCAGCCCCCCGTTATGGCGCTGGTTGTACAGCCAGCAGCTGCTGTGGATCCCGCTGCAGTTTCCGGGTGCTTGGGTGTGCGCTCGGCAGACAGGGAGGACCAGGTTACTCTTCCCCTGGCTGCGCTCTCTGCTCCGCTGCCTGCCGAGTCTGTGGCTGTACACTCGGGCCGGACAGAGTGTGGCTCTGCCCACTTTATCACAGCCCAGCCTCCCCTCACAGGACCGCATGCAAAGCAGGGCAGACGCCATTACTGAGCCACCAACAGTAACCCCTTCACCACTGCTATATTATGTGCAGCCCACATATAGCTCACAGATGGGGGCAAGAGGCAGTACCTCAGCCTCCTCGGAGGATACACCTGAGCCTGCGTCAGTAGGCTTGCAGCAACCTCTTAGTGTGCCCCCTCCCTTGCCTGAGCATGCTGTTTCTGGCACGGCTGCTGTCTGTAATGTGGTTTCAGGGGTCGCTTTGGCTCCTGCTGTGCCTCAAGGGGCGGCTCCTGTTCCTGCTACTGCTACTTCTAATGAGGTTGAACCAAATAGGTGTAGTCGCCATGGTTCCAGTGGGTCCTCATCAGATTCATCCCATCGCCATCATCATTACGGACGCCGCTCCTCACACCGACGTATCAGGCGTTCCACGCATTCACGTCGGAGGTCTAGATCTCACAGGTGGGGTCGTATATCACGGTCCTCAAGATGGCGCGCTCCGTCAACTTCGGAGTCTTCCAGCGCATCGGCGAGTCCCAATTATCGGCATCATTCTCGTGGCAAGAGATGGGAGCTGAGAGATACTGCCAGGGCATCCAGCCTGGCCCTCACTCATCCACATGTCAGTCCAGGTGCCGGAGTTCCTCCTTCAAGTGGAGTACCTCCTCCTGCGGCTGAAGTGGGTGAGTGCAACTTTTCTTTTGCAGGAAAAATGGATGATTCTGAGTTGTTACTGGCCCTTAGGGCTTTGATTGAGCAATTTTCAACACCAGTTGGTAATACACAAGTGAAGCAAAGGTTCTCGGAAAGTAGAGTTGAGACACCGTTAGCCAGTATATTTTAAAATTCCCTTTATTGTGGTATCAGTCCTCTTGGTTCTAACTTAGATAGTGAAACAAAAGAGAAAATAGGGTCAAATGATTATATAGATATATGGTCTTTAGTATCGGTTGAACAACATATGGTCGATAAGGAAAGGCGTTTAACTGATAGGCCTTTCGATAGAAGCAGGCAGAAGGTCACAAAAACCATGAATAATTGGTTACAGGCTTTTTGCGGTTTTGGGCTGTGTCATGGGCCAAAAACATCCGGAACGGTGTTCTGATTTGTTCATTTACCAGGACATGATTTACACTTCTTACAAAGCAAATGGCGATTCTGCCTGGTGGCGCTACGATGAGGAGTTCCAGAGGCGGCTGGCCCTACAGCCTGAAATAGGTTGGGGGGTTAAGGCTACGGATGTGTGGATCAGGTTAATGCTTTCTCAAAAACAGTCCCCCTTTCCAACAGCGGCCACTAGTCACCCCTCATCAGCAGGTCACAGTGGTCGTCCGTAGACCGGGAGCCTGCTGGTTATTCAATGAAGGACACTGCGATTTCTTTGGTTTATGCAAATATAAACATGAATGCTCCTCCTGCGGAGGAGCTCACCCGGAGGCACGCTGTCCCTGCCCCAGGAGCAAATTGCCAGTCAAGCCTGCCTCTAGTGAAAGCAGGGATCATAAGGACCCCGGTGAGCGTATCCGCTATGGGCCCGTGGTTAGACCAGTACCCCAATAAAGACACGGCGGGGCAAATTCGATTCGGTTTTTCATATGGGTTTTTTATTCCTTTCAAATTTACTAGGTCCCCTTCGTTTGCTGCTAATTTGAAATCAGCTCGGGACCACCCTGAAGTTTTACGCGAGAAGATCGTCAAAGAAGTGAAGTTAGGCAGGATTGCGGGCCCATTCAACACTCCTCCTTTTTGGAACTTTAGTCTCCCCTTTGGGTTTGGTTCCAAAAAAGGAACCTGGCACTTTTCGTCTTATACACCATCTATCCCACCCCAAGGGTGAGTCTGTCAATGATGGAATCTCTTCGGAGGACACATTGGTATCGTACGTTTCATTTGACAGGGCGGTAGCCTTGGTTCGCCAGGCTGGCACTGGTGCCCTCCTGGCAAAGTCTGATATCGAGTCCGCCTTCCGTCTCTTACCAGTTCACCCTGACTGTTTTCATCTGTTGGGATGCCAGGTGGATGATGGTTATCATTACGACATGTGCCTCCCGATGGGTTGTTCCATATCTTGTTATGATTTTGAACTCTTCAGTTCCTTTTTGGATTGGGTTGTCAGATAGGCAACGGGTTTCAGGTCTGTCACACACTACTTGGACGATTTTCTGTTTGTGGGGCCAAAAGATTCAGCCGTGTGTTCTCAGTTATTGAATTTTTTCAAGGAGATTGCTCATTTTGGGGTCCCGTTATCTGAAGAAAAAACTGTCGGTCCAGTTACGACCCTGTCGTTCTTAGGTATTGAAATTGACACCGTGAACATGATCTATCGTTTACCTGTTGAAATAGTGAAAAAACTGTTGGACATAATTGTCGGAGTCCCGTGTAGGACTACACGGGATCCTCCTTGGCTGTTTCAACAAAAGAAGCAATGGAATGGTGAGGCTAAGTAGGCTGGCTTGCCTGCAGATGTTGCAAGGGCATTTGGCTACTGGCCATTGTGAGTTTTAAAAGTGCTTCCTTTTATTGTTATTGTTATGTATATATTTATATAAAAGAAATTAAAAGCTGTGACCCTCACCCAGCAATTACTTGTGTTTGTCTCATTACTATAAGGTAGTTTTGGGAAGGGGAGGGTGAGAGATATGATTGGGATTTTGGTTGGGGGGTCACTGCAGTCTGGATGGCACATTACTGTCTAAGGCAGGAGTCCCCAACCGCCGGGCCGCTGCAGTGCCCTTGCCGGTCCGCAGACACAAGGGGAGCCAGGGGTGGTCAGTGGCATAGCGGGGGCGGCGCGCAGCAATTCTTAGACTGCCCTCATGTGTAACGGCGGTCAGGGAGCGATCCAAGCAGCTCTGCTGCCTGCAAGAGGGAATAGCAGGAGCGGAGCTGCAAGGACCCGTCCAGCTTCCTGCCCGCCGCGCGCGCTTCCTGTCTCTGACTGACAGAGAGGAGCGCGCCGTGGCCGCTGCTGTGTCAGAGCGAGGAAGCGCGGGCGATGCTGCGGACAGGTGAGAGGAGAGAGGTGGTGTCTGTGTGTGTGTGTATATATAATGTGTGTGTGTGTATGTCTGTGTGTGTGTGTGTGTATGTCTGTCTGTGTATATGTATGTCTGTGTGTGTATGTATGTATGTGTGTTTGTCTGTGTTTGTGTAGGTTAACCTGGCCCTGGAGGAGATGGGGACATGAGGAGAAGACCGTGATGGGGAGAGAAGGCCATGATGCCTGGGGTGATGGGAGAAGGCCATGAGGGGGTAATGGGAGAAGGCAATGATGGGGGTGATGGAGAGAAGGCAATGATGGGAGTGATTGGGAGAAGGCAATGATGGGAGTGATGGGGTGAAGGCAATGATGGGGAGAAGGGAGTGATGGGGTGAAGGCAATGATAGGGAGAAGGGAGTGATGGGGTGAAGGCAATGTTGGGGTGATGGAGCAGGCAAGGATGGAGCACTCATTCAAAACCTATGGTGAGTTGAGTAACATTATAAATGTTATTTAGTTATAAGTATGCACTGCTACACTACAACTGCGTCCATAGCCCCACCCCCTTATGACCAAAGCCCCGCCCCTGCCACACCTCCATCCCCGCCCTGCCGGGCCATGGAAGAATGGTCTTGCTTGAAACCGGTCGCTGGTGCAAAAAAGGTTGGGGACCACAGGTCTAAGGAATATGCCACTGACTCCTCCACCACAGAATCATACAGCCGGGTAGTTGCCTCCCCTTCTCCCCCCTCTTTCATTCTTTGTTGGTGGTGGTTTTGCCCATATTACACAGGCCAATGGCGTATTAGATATTCCAGCCCCTCCCCCTGGCAATACCTGAGTATTTAAGGGCAGTGGCAGTGAGACTCCTCCTCTTCCCCTTTTGGGTCCCGGAGGTGCTCGTCCCACCCTCCCTCCCTTTTTTGTAAGAGTAATTAATACTTGTTTTGCTACAGATGCAAAGTCACAGCGGCTGTTTCAACAAAGGAAGCAATGGAATGGTGAGGCTAAGTAGGCTGACTTGCCTGCAGATGTTGCAAGGGCACTTGGCTACTAGCTGTTGTGAGTTTTAAAAGTGCTTCCTTTTATTGCTATTGTTATATACATATTTATATAAAAGAAATTAAAAGCTGTGACCCTCACTGCAGTCTTGCCTCCCCATCTGTGAAATCATCCAGGACTTTCTTGGAGCAGCAGCCAGGAGAATTGGGTGCCCCCTGTGCTCTGCGGCCGGCAAAATGGCAAAGCTCTCAGGCTAACAAAGTTGGTTTTGCCATCTCAGTCATGGCCTAGGCAGTGCACAGCGGATGAAGACATACTCATTTCGGCTGTTGTACTCTGCATTGGTAGTGACAGCGTTGGATCATTGCACTACACTGTGCTTTCCTGCAGCTCCGTGCCTCTCCTCTTGCTTGTAATTTTGTGAGAAGAGAGACAGTGACCTCTTCAAAGAGCTTTACCAAATGAAAAAAAAGTTCCCTGTAAAATAAAACATTAGCTTTTTAATGAATTATAAGTTCTAGGGCAAGGGATAGTGATAAGGTAAGGACTAGGACTAGGGTTAGGGCTAGTGACAAAAGTAGGGCTGGCTAGGACATGGGTTAGGTCAAGGGTTAGGGGTATTGATAAGGGTAGGGCAAGGACTAGTGTTAGGGTGAGGGAAAAGGCTAATGATAAGGGTAGAGTTAGGGCAAAGGTTAGGGCTAGTGATAAGGGTAGGACTAGGGTTAGAGTGAAGGTAAGATTTAATAAGGGTAGGGCTAGGACTAGGGTTAGGGCTAGTGATAAGAGTAGGGCTAGGACTAACGTTAGTGTGAGGGTTAGAGGTAATGAAAAGGGTAAGGCAAGGACTAGAGTTAGGGCTAGGGCTAGTGATAAGTGTAGGGCTAGGACTAGGGATAGGGTTAGTGAATAGAGTAGGGCTAGGACTAACATCAGTGTGGGGGTTAGGGGTAATGATAAGGGTAAGGCAAGGACTAGGGATAGGGTTAGTGATAAGGGTAGGGTTAGGTCAAGGGTTAGGGCTATTGAAACGGGTGGGACTAGGGTTAGGGTGAGGGTAAGGGCTAGTGATAAGGGTGGAACTAGGGTTAGGGAGAAGACAAGATTTAATGATAAGGGTAGGGCTCAGAATAGGGTTTGGGCTAGTGATAAGGGAAGGGTTAGGATTAGGGTTAGGACACGGATTAGGGCTACTAATAATAGTAAAGCTAGGACTAGGGTTAGGGCTAGTGATAAGGGTAGGGCTAGGATTAGGGTTAGGGCAAGGGTTACAGCTATTGATATGGGTAGGACTAGGGTTAGGGCGAGGGTTAGGGCTAGTGATCAAAGTAGTGCTAGGACTAAGGGTTAGGGAGAGGGTTAGAGCTATTGATAAGGGTAGGGTTAAGACTAGGGTTAGGGCTAGTGATAAGGATAGGACTAGGGTTAGCGGAAGGGCTACAATAATGTATAACATTTTATTTTTAAAATTTTACATCAGATTTCAGCAATCAACAGTATAAAACTAGAAAACCAAAAGGCAAACTATAGGGCTTTGTGAACTGGTGGACACTGCTTTTCATGTGTATTAGTACAGAGAGACGGGTCTTCAATTCAGAGCATACAAACCACTGGACAGTTGCAGGAGCAAGACATACTGGGGTGTGATGGAAGGATATTTCAGCTCCGATAGTGCTGATAGAACACGGATGAATAGATTCTCCACTGGCTTCCCAGGCCCCACCAGTCTCCTCTTCACTTTAGACCTTGACGCATTTTGTGATGTCATGACATCATGATGTACACCACCCCCACGTGATCAAGAATTTGCACTGGAAGAGTAAAGAGGATATCTGCGCCCGGACAGAGCGGGGACCTAGGGAGCCAGTAGAGGATTACTAGAAAGGGGCTAGGTGTGTACAACTTATTATTAATCCCTTCCAGGCCCATTTATCATGATACTTCAAAGCATAATTTACAGTTATATTTTTGTGCACGCCTTGCGACATTATTTTATTTTCCGCCACTCTCATCAGTTTTTTTTCCTGGGACTTAGCAGATGCGTGTGGGACAAATTTAGGATAATTTACACCAAGAATTGGCATTAATTACAATGCAAATTACACCGTCTTATTATTTTTTGGGTGAAATATTATTTGACGGGGAGGAGGACTCTGCTTCTCATACACATTACCGGCGCAGACACACACCAGATATCAAGAAGCTGCTGATATGATAGCGAGGATGTTCTGTAGTCATTTTTTATTCTTTTCCCAAGTTGCTTGTTCACTCACTTATTTATCATCGTTCACGAACAAGGTATGTCAGTAGATAAAGCAGAAAGCATTCCTTCCTCCCAGAGGTGATGTTCAGCGCTTGTTTAATATGACGACTTTATGATTATTCAGTCATTCCCGCATTCCACTTTTATATCTCTGTAATTACCATTGCATTCTTCATTAAGTTCTATAAAAAAAAAGTTTCTTGATTATTCCGGTTTTTAAGGTAGAAGTTATGTGATACTTTGCTAAGCTGCAAAATTGTAATTAAAGGGGTTTCTCAAGATAAAACTTTTTCGCTTATCCATGGGTGCCCGAGTGCTGTACTCTGCTATCTGCAACAGCCCCATAGACAATGAATGTCCATGCTCGACCTCTGTTCCATTTATTCTCAAGATTAATTGGGGTCCTAGTAGTCAGGGCTTGGTAAAAGCCACTTTAACAATTAAATCAGGCTGAGATACCTGACTGAGATACCAACATAATGAGGTACCTAACTGAAGCATGACTGATATCTACATCTGGCACCTGCACCGAATATCTGTCTAGTTACTGGGTTTATTAAAGGGAAACTATCAGCATATAATCTGAGAGAAACATAATATAGGGCAAGAAAGCCTGATTCCAGCGAGGTATTACTTACTGAGCTGCTTGGTGTAGTTTTGATAGAATATCTATTTCCTCTGCTGTAGATGTAGCAGCAGTCAAAATGCTGAGCTGCGTATAACCCCGCCCACACCCC
Organism: Dendrobates tinctorius; assembly: GCF_039654945.1. Taxonomy (NCBI): domain Eukaryota; kingdom Metazoa; phylum Chordata; class Amphibia; order Anura; family Dendrobatidae; genus Dendrobates; species Dendrobates tinctorius. The sequence continues at coordinate 8,108,176 of NW_027361863.1, forward strand.
TGATTGGCAGCTTCCTGTGAACACTGTACATTGTCATCCAATCAGTAGTGGGGGGCGGGTTACCACAGATTAACCTGACTGTTCTGCACATGTCATCTAGTCCTGCAGTGATAATCTTCTGCTGATTAAAATACTGATTGTATTGAAACTACGATACACAGCCTAGTAAGTGACACATCCCTGGAATTAGGTTTTATTGTCCTAAATTATGCTGCTCTCAGATTAAACAACAAAAACCTACTGACAGATTCCCTGTAAGTTTCTAATGGGGAAATAAAATACGGCCCTGTCTTCAAAGTAGGGTTTCTTTGGCCACCAGAGGAGAGGACTTTAAGGTCCCACCTTTAAGACTATACAGCACAGGAACTATCACCAGTATAATATTAATACTAATGAAATCTCATCCCCGCCTTGAGATGCTCCTCACTCAAAATACTTTCATCATATTGCTGGGAATTATATTTCTCTTCACTTTGAAGTTTGTTCATTGATAATAATTAAAAATAAACTATTTACATCTCTATTTTTCAAAGCTTCGTACTTCGTAGCATTTTTTCCATGCCATATAATTTTTTGCATAATATATATATATATATATATATATATATTTCCCGATTTCCAAAGTTCCTTTTGTTAGGCTACTTTCAGACATCCATCTTTTGTGTTCCGGCGCCGTGCGGTGAAAAGCCGTACTGCCGGATGCGGCGTGCAGTGCTGACACCAGATGTATGTGCACGGACGGATACGGTGTCGTGAAGATTTAAAGGAGCCAGACCGCAAAGAGGGCGAGAGACGCAGACAGGTATGATGATCCGGGGGACAGGAGGAGAGAGAGAGAGAGCGATCCGGGGGACGAGAGGAGAGAGAGATCCGGTGGACGGGAGAAGAGAGAGAGATCCGGGGGACGGGAGGAGAGAGAGAGAGATCTGGGGGACGGGAGGAGAGAGAGAGATCCGATGGACGGGAGAAGAGAGAGAGAGATCCAGGGGACGGGAGAAGAGAGAGAGATCTGGGGGACGGGAGGAGAGAGAGAGAGATCTGGGGGACGGGAGGAGAGAGAGAGAGCGATCCGGGGGACGAGAGGAGAGAGAGATCCGGTGGACGGGAGAAGAGAGAGAGATCCGGGGGACAGGAGGAGAGAGAGAGAGATCTGGGGGACGGGAGGACAGAGAGAGATCCAATGGACGGGAGAAGAGAGAGAGAGATCCGGGGGACGGGAGAAGAGAGAGAGATCTGAGGGACGGGAGGAGAGAGAGAGATCTGGGGGAAGGAGGGAGAGAGAGAGACTTTTTCCTGTAGATGGCAGTCACTTATGGGGTTAAATCACAAAGTGTCCGGGCATGCGCTGTTCGGAAAACCGTTCCGGCGCTGTCAAAAAACGTTCCAGGGAACGTTTTTTGCAGACGCCGGACGGTGCATTTTTACCGTCTCCGGCAGAAACCTGACACGCCGCATGCCCATCCGGCACGATGCGGTGATAATAACAGCCAATGAGGAAAAAAATGGATCCGGTGCCAACCGGCGCCGGATCAGGTTTTTTACATTTTCGCCGCATCGTGCCGGATTCCAGAAGACGGATGTGTGAAAGTAGCCTTAAAGAAGCGTTAGTGCGACCACTGCTCATTTCACAAAGTAGAATTTCACACTCACCATCCTCTTCTGGGCATGTGGGGGTCTCAGTGGCAGGACCCTCAGCAACTATATGTTTTTCATCTCGCCTGTGTATATATTTTTGTTATAGGATAACCCTTTAAATCAGAACAATTTCTCGATTTTTCACTTCTTTTGCTCATTAGTCTGGTGAAATTCCACAAAATGTTTCCAGGTTATCAGACTTTATAGATGATCAGTCGCTGGATTAATATCAGTTTGCAGTCTCTTCCACACTTGTTCAGGGCACAAGTATGATACAAGTCTGGCTGTGACAGTAGGGTTCTATGAATAGTAATGGTTAAATAGAAGGCGCGGTGATGCACACCGCTGAGGGATTTCAGCCACCCGACATCAGTGATGCACCGAGAGACAAATGCAATGGAATCAATAAAGTGTTTTTCGCATGATGCATGCAGTCGATGTGAGCAGCATGTAATTGATTTTGATAGCACTGACCGCTAGGAGATTATTACGTCTTAGCATCGGCAGAGTTGTCAATACCTGAAAGCAATTTCCAGGACATTTCAGATTCCAAAGTGTAGCGACCATGACGGGAAATAGATGTATAAAAGTGTCTTCTATTTTTCCCTTTGCTTTTCATTCTTTTCTGTCTTTATAATGAACCAGAGGAGGACTTATATTGGCCGACACGCACCCATTCTGTTTCCACCCTTTCCCCGTTGTGGTATATATAGACTTGCAGTGCTTAGAGGTGTTGGTCCCATTGAAATGTATGGAGCAATTCCACACCCGACCAATAGGCAGGAGTTACCCTATTTCTGTAAGAAAATATCTAGCGCCCCCAGGAGTATGGTCGCCAAGTGGCATTACCTTCCTCCTATGGAGTGTGATGTCATGCTCGGAAGCAATGAAAGGATCTCTCTGTCAGGTAAATCCAGCACACAGCACAGTTCCCACTCCAGGCCAGCAGAGGGAGCTCTGAACCAAACTGCTGAGGAGCTGCTCTCTGGGGCCAGGAAAGGGAAGTTAGTTCAGTTCTGTGGAGAGAGGAGCTGGAGGATTGAGCAGAATTCAGGCTCACTTCTAGCTGTGGCGCATGGTCCGGAGTCCGGTATCCGAGGTTGTATGGATGCTGATGGTCCTGCAGCAGAAACCGGAGGAACAGAAGGCTGCAAATGCTCTGTTCCCAGCTAAGACTTCGGAGGCACAGCAGCAACTTGTGTGAGCCAGAAAAAGGAGGCTACAGCTGTCTGCCATACGAGGGGAGTTCTAAAAGAGAGCAAGCAAGAGGAACTTCAGTGTTACTCAGTACTGCAAGTGCCTCAGATAAGCGCTAGAAAGGAGACTACACAACCCATCTGCATAGAGAGATTCCTGAGTTGCTCCCAGGCTGGCCAACTCCTGTTCCATCTGATATCTGGATCCTGGACTGCACTTACAAAGCAAAGTAAAAAGGTGAAGGAAACTGCACCCTATTGTGTCATTGCCTTCTTCCTGCAACCCCTGCAGCACTGCTATATCTCTGTGTCTTAAGGTACTGTCACACTTAGTGATGTACCAGCGATCCCGACCAGCGATATGACGCGGTCAGGATCGCTGGTGCATCGCTAAGTGGTCGCTAGTGAGCTGCCACACAGGCAGATCTCACCAGCGACATCGCTGGGGTCGGCAGTCGCTACTTACCTGTCAGACGAGGCGATCCTGACATCCTCCACCCTCAACCACGCGTCGCTCGTCGTCACAGCAGGAAGCTCACGACGAGAAACGGCCCAGGACGTTCTCGCGCGATCAGCGATGAGCAGCGGGGGAGCGGTCGGAGGTAAGTATCAGACATAGCGATATCGCTAGCAATATCGCTTAGTGTGACAGGCCCTTAACACTGCACCCTCTTCCTCAACACCTATCATTACTGCCCCGGGACTACAGTTCTACCTGTGGGGAGCTATCACATCTTGCTGCCTTATACCATCTGTCCCAGAGGATCTGCCTGCAGCGTCGGCTTAACCCCTTCATTGCCAAGCACCACAGGTGGCGTCACCTATCATCCACCTATAAACTTTATTCAGCCACGTTTCACCCCTTTTACATGGATGCCCAGGGCCACGGACCGGGTCACCGCCACTGTGACACATCCCTCTGAGACACCGGCCCAGTACCGAGTAACCCCACTGCCCTGGCGGGCGATCCAAATACATACATTTTTCTAACCAAATAGAACCCTTTTAAAGGGGTTGTCCACCACTTCCAGTGAGTTAAAAATTGTCTTGTGGTGGTCTTAATATAAAAACAACCACATACTCATCTACTGGATCCCTGCCTCTGCTCTGCGATGGACCCTTTGTGGTCCTAACAGAAAAAGAAAACAGCCGGGGTCCCCTGCTGATATAATGACGATGTCTACCGGTGAGGGCCATTAGGTGACTGTGACAGCCAATCAGAGTCCACTGATTGTCTGCAGCGGTCATGTTTCATATGAGTTGGAAGAAAGAGCCTGGAAACTGTTTCATCTATCTTGGATGGAACATGACTGCTACAACTAATCTAAGCCAGATGAAAAAGTCTCCTGGCTTTATCTTCCAGCTTCGATAAAACATGTCCACTTGGGCCAATCAGTGGACTGTGATTGGCTGCAGCATTCACTTGACCACCATGAATGTACTTTTAAACTAAATAAAAGTGGTGGACAACCCCTTAGATCCCTCAAAGAATTATTCCCAAGTTATTAAATTGCTTTATTTAGTTAGCATGAAAATAAGAAAGTTTACAATTGACTTGCTTTTTCTATCTGCAGTCATTCTCTTGCAATGAAAGCTTTTATCTTGCATAGTGTTCAGCTGGTTTCCATGGAGCCGGACCATCAATGCCTTCCCAAACCATCACCGGACAGTGGATGGTGGTTACATCCTAGAAGAGAAGTTAACTCTTAACATTCCACCCACTTCTTTCCAGTTCATTGATTTCTATATAGCAGTTGTCTCATTATCTCCCTCTAAGCTTCTGACAAGCTGCTGTTATAAATCTTGCAAAATTACCTGTCCTCATTATCAACTGCTCCCAGAGCAGTTCTCTTAATCACTGCTCTAACTGTCCGGAACTGTGAGCTTGTTTAAATGCCCTGATGTCACTGATTCCATTTACATATGTAGATACCAGTGCACACTCAAAAACAAACTGATATCTAAATGTGTTACAGCAGAACTTGTGCTGAGCTTTATAGCTCTACTAATACAGTTCTTTTCTCCAGAGCTGTCACTCAAGAAGGAAGAAGAGGAGAGCCCGGCCTGCCTGAAACCAGAAAGTGAAAGACTGGAGAGCTGTGTCCTGCTCAAAATACACTTGAAAATACTGTTTTAAAGACACAGCTCTTTTAGGCCTTGAGAACACCACTTTTTGTGTTTTGTTTTTTTCCTTTTATAATCACTGTGTTAAAAGAGCCCCAGCTGTTCGTTAACATAGCCATAGTATTGCTTGTGGTATTTTTTAATAATATTAATATATTAATCTGGATTACATCTCATTTGTTGTAAAACTAGTATTTTGTTCAAGGGGGATGGGGAAAAAGCACCAATTCTGCAAATTTTTGATATTCTTTTCTTTTCTATTTTTTTACAGTGTACTTAATGCAGTAAAAGAGACATTATACCACAGATCAGCACCATGATGGTGACACTAAATTAATATATTTTTCTTTTAATATTTTCCTGCGTTATATTAATTTTTTCAAAAATTGTTTTTGTATTGCCATATTCTGACAGCTTTACCTTTTCTACATTAGCGTCAGTGGAGATGTACGACTGCTTGTTTGGATGAGATGAAGTCTTCATTGCTGCCATTTTGGCATACATATGATTTTTTTAAATTCCTTTTTATTCCACTTTTTGGGATGTTGATAAATAAAAAAAAACAGTCCGCCCAGTATTGTTACTTTTTTTCAGATTTTTTAAATTTTTCTTTTTACTTTTTATTTTAGCCCCAATAGGAGACTTGAATTTAAATAAGTTTGATCACTTATATAATATATTGCAAAACTTATATCCTGCCATGACAGACAATACATTATGGGGGAGAGCGGTGGGCTGACAGAGGGAGCTCCTACCTTTTGTCTCTCCACTTAGATGCCCCTGTTTCTTAACAGCAGCATGTAATGGGTTTAACTGTTTGATTGCCTTTATCACTGCTTCCTGCAGATTTAGCTAGAGCCCGGCTAGATATGGTAAAACTTTGGTTCCAGTCTACACACAAGCAGTTTTATATTAAAGATGACCTGTTACTTGCCATAAATATGCAATGTTTTTATTTGGTATAAATCCCGCTGTTCTCCTGAATCCGGCGTTGTTTTTCTTTTGTTCCTGCGCCTCTCCATTCCAGAGATATGGCCTCCTCTTAATTTTATATAAATCTAGCCCTTTTTAGCAAAGTGGGCGTGGTCTTCAACTTCTCTCTGTGGGTGTGTTACGAGGGCCACTCCCAGTTGGTTAAAAGACACATACAAGGAAGAAGTGACCACATCTCAGGAACAGAGAGGCGCAGAAACAAAAGACAAACATGGCCGGATTCAGGAGAACAGCAGTATTTACACCAGATGATAAAAATGACAAGTAACATGTCCTCTTTAACCCCTTAACCCCCAAGGGTGGTTTGCACGTTCATGACCGGGCCAATTTTTACAATTCTGACCACTGTCCCTTTATAAGGTAATAACTCTGAAACGCTTCCATGGATCCCGGTGACTCAGACATTGTTTTCTCGTGACATATTGTAGTTCATGTTAGTGGTAAAATTTCATTCAAATAACTTGCGTTTATTTGTGAAAAAATGGAAATTTGGCGAAAATTTTGAAAATTTCGCAATTTTCCAACTTTGAATTTTTATGCCCTTAAATCACAGAGATATGGCACACAAAAAACTTAATAAGTAACATTTCCCACATATTTACTTTACATCAGCACAATTTTGGAGCCAAAATTTTTTTTTGTTAGGAAGTTATAAGGGTTAAAAGTTGACCAGCGATTTCTCATTTTTGCAACACCATTTTATTTTTACGGACCACATCACATTTGAAGCCACTTTGAGGGGTCTATATGATAGAAAATACCCAAAAGTGACACCATTCTAAAAACTGCACCCCTTAAGGTGCTCAAAACCACATTCAAGAAGTTTATTAACCCTTCAGGTGCTTCACAGGAATTTTTTGAATATTTAAAAAAAAAAATGAACATTTAACTTTTTTCACAAAAAAAATATTTCAGGTTCAATTTTTTTTATTTTACCAAGGGTAACAGGAGATATTGGACTGCAAAAGTTATTGCGCAGTTTGTCCTGAGTACGGTGATACCTGATACGTGTGGGGAACCACTGTTTCGGCGCATGGCAGAGCTCAGAATGGAAGGAGCGCCGTTTGACTTTTTCAATGCAAAATTGGCTGGAATTCAGATCGGACGCCATGTCACGTTTGGAGAGCCCCTGATGTACCTAAACAGTGGAAACCTCCCACAAGTGACCCCATTTTCGAAACTAGACCCCCCCAAGGAACTTATCTAGATATGTGGTGAGAACTTCGAACCCCCCAGTGCTTCACAGAAGTTTATAACGACCGGGCGTGAAAATAAAAAAATCGTATTTTTTCCACAAACATGATCTTTTAGTCCCCATTTTTTTATTTTCCCAAGGGTAACAGGAGAAATTGGACCCCAAAAGTTGTTGTCCAATTTGTCATGAGTACGCTGATACCCCATATGTGGGAGAAAACTACTGTATGGGCACACGTCGGGGCTCGGAAGGGAAGTAGTGACGTTTTGGAATGCAGACTTTGATGGAATGCTCTGCGGGAGTCATGTTGCCTTTGGAGAGGCCCTAATGTACCTAAATAGTGGAAACTCCCCACAAATGACCCCATTTTGGAAACTTGACCCCCTAAGGAACTTATCTAGATGTGTGGTGAGCACTTTGAACCCCCAAGTGCTTCACAGAAGTTTATAACGCCCGGGCGTGAAAATAAAAAAAATCATTTTTTTTCCACAAAAATGATATTTTTGTCCCCAATTTTTTATTTTCCTAAGGGTAACAGGAGAAATTGGACCCCAAAAGTTGTTTTGCAATTTGTCCTGAATAGGCTGATACCCCATATGTGGGGGTAAACCACTGTTTGGGCGCATGGCAGAGCTTGGAAGGGAAGGACCACCATTTGACTTTTTCAGCGCAGAATTGGCTGGAATTGAGATCAGACGCCATGTTGCATTTGGAGAGCACCTGATGTGCCCAAACAGTGGAAACCCCCAATTCTATCTCCAACCCTAACCCCAACACACCCCTAACCCTAATCTCAGCCCTAACCCTAGTGGGAAAATGGAAATAAATACATTTTCTTTTAATTTTATTATTTTTCCCTAACTAAGGGGGTGATAACTATTTATGGCGGTTTTTATGTTTGGCAGCTGTCATACGCTAACAGATGCTTTTTATTGTAAAAATAGCTTTTGCATCACCACATATTGAGAGCTATAATTTTTCCGTATTTTGACCCACAGAGTCATGTGAGGTCTTATTTTTTGTGGGACGAGCTGACGTTTTTATTGGTATCATTTTCGGGCACGTGACATTTTTTGATCACTTTTTATTCCGATTTTTGGGACGCAGAATGAACAAAAACCAGCGTTTCATGAATTTCTTTTGGGTGGTGCGTTTACACCGTTCCGCCTGCGGTAAAATTGATAAAGCGGTTTTATTCTTCGGGTGAGTACAGTTACAGCGATACCTCGTTTAGGTCGGTTTTTTATGTTTAGGCGCTTTTATGCAATGAAAACAATTTTATATAAAAAATAATTATTTTTGCATCGCTTTATTCTGCGAGCTATAACTTTTATATTTTTTCACTGATGATGCTGTATGGAGGCTCTTTTTTTGTGGGACAAGATGACATTTTCAGCGGTACCATGGATATTTATATCCGTCTTTTTGATCGAGCGTTACTGCACTTTTTGTTTGGCGGTATGATAAACCATTATTTTTTGCTTCGTTTTTTATTTTTATTTTTTAAGGGGTTCACTAAAGGGGTTAACTAATAGGAAGGTTTTATAGGGCAGGTCGTTACGGATGCGGCGATACCAAATATGTGTACTTTTATTGGTTTTTTTTTCATTTCCAAAAAATGAATTTATTAGGGAATTTTTTTTTTTTTAATTTATTTAGCGATTTCTTTTTAAATTATTTTTACTTTTTTTTTTAACTTTATTACATTGTCCCAGGGGGGACATACCTGTCATGTGACAGATCGCTGATCTGTCATATCACAGATCACTGTGACAGATCAGCGATCTGTCACAGGCACTGCACAAGGCTTCCTCCTTGCCTGCACTTTGCAGGCATGAAGAAGCCAGCTCCCTGCAGGCCCCCGAAGGTCCCCGTCACCATCTTGGATTCGGGGACCTGCAGGGATGGAGCCCCCCGCAGCAGCGCTGCACATTGCGCTGCTGTGGGGGGCTCAGGGAAGCACGGAGGGAGCCCCCTCCCTGCCGATGCTTCCCTTTAACCCCCGGTACACCGCAATCGTGTTTGATCGTGGTGTGCAAAGGGTTAACGTGTCGGGGCGGTCCGTGACCGCCCCTGACACATTGTGACGGGTGTTGTGAACTCATTTTCTGCTCCACCAGTTGAGATTTCTCCTTCCGTTCTCCCTCTGGTGGTGACAGGAGGTAGTGAGGTTGGTTTAATTGGTAGTGATCTGCCACCTGATGATGAGGATAAAGATTGGATCTCTGGAGTCTCAGACTGGATATAAGACAGCTGACGCCCTATCCTGGGGCTGGTGATTGCTTCTGGCTTCTGAGGTCTTGGTTTTCAGCTCTGTTCCAGCCTTCTAAAGCTAAGTTTTTTTGCTAATGTTCACACTTGCTTTTGTTGATCTATTCAGTTTTTTGTGTGGTCAGCCAGCCCCGGCTGGGGCTGTGCTGAATTTCCACTCTTATTTATCTGTATTTGCCAATTTGCCTTTTTTGTCCCTTATTAGATTGGCCACCTTTTGCTCTGTCTCAAAATATTTCAGAGTGCTGATATAGTGGGAGAAGTCTAGTGACTTCAGGGTTAATTTTGTTATCAGAAGTGTTGGACATTATTTTTTTAGGGTTTTTGGCAGGTTGCAGACAGTGTCTTTCCTTTCCTATCCTTTATAGTTAGTTTGGGCCCCATCGTTTGCTCAGCCTATTTTCCTGTCTGTGTTTGTGCTTTCATCTTGTTTCACCGTCAATACATGTGGGGGGCTGTCTTTCCTTTGGGGTCTGCTCTGGGGCAGTTAGTTTTCCCCTTTTCTTGCTTTAGGCTTATGTAGTCCTCCGGTTGTGACGAGGCATCTAGATTCATCATAGGTACGCTCCACGACTGCTGCTAGTTGTGTGGTTAGGATCAGGGATCTGCAATCTGCATAGTTACCAACCTCTCTGGTCTTCTGAGACTTAGCTTATGTTGTTTTTTCTCCTCGGTGACCCATTCATAACAGCCGGGTGTCAGCTGTGATAATCAGCTGACACACGGCCGCGATCAGCGGCGCTCACCACGTGGGCACCGCTGATCGCTGTGACGTACTATCCCGTCCCTGGGAATTAAGTCCCAGGGCACATGGACGGGACAGTATGTCACATGACAGAAAGGGGTTAAAGCACAAATTCAGAACTGTCTCATCTGTATATAAACGTTTTGAGGTTTCCTACCTAGGTGAAATCATCCAAACCCCAAGTCAATATTTGTCTTGTTCTATTTATAATAACTGTGTAAATGTTAATATTAATTAGAAAAACAACTGATGAGCCAAAACGTGACATAATCGTCGGCGAAACGCGTTAGTTGTAATTCACTCCAGATCTCAATCTTGGAGGAATAATTGATTTTGCTCAAACAAGACAGCGACCGCTCTATTCAGCCGGCAGGAGGGAAAAGGTTAATACAGTGTTTGCTGAGAGGAGGTCACTGTAACCTTTCCATCCTTCACCCCGTAGCATCATTTTCATTCCTCATCAATCAATGTCTCTTTTTCTGAATGAGCAGCACGGGACTGAAGTCTCCTTCACCTTTGCTCTCTTCTGCAGCACTTCTCCTCTTTCTCGTCCTACAATTTACTCCAATCTCTTGTGCATCTGTCATTCCTGTCTGACTTTATCACTTCCACTCATCTAGCACAAAGAAGTGCCCCTAAAGGTTTCGTGTAAGCTATGGAAATGTATGTATCCATGATTGTCATCCCCAGAGAAGCATTGTATCCCCCCCCCCCCCCCCGGGGCAGATGTGACAATGGTGCCTGATGGTGCATGAATTCACAAGAGCACACTTAATATTCCTTTTAATCTATATTTTTGGTGTCATTTGCAATTTTCTGCCTGTTATTTCCTAACATGCTACAAATGTAATTCATTTCTGTACCATTTTTTATCTAATTTGTGCCTAAATAAATAGTCGAAGTTAAATAAAGTTTACATTTACAATTACTTTTTCAGAATTTTTTGCAATTTTTTTCACCAATTAACCCCACAATATGTGTTTATTATTATATATTATTTATATATTATTAATTATAATGTTATAATAAATTATTTATTAAATATTATTTTTACATTATTATTAAATTATTATTTATTATATTAGTTTGCAATTTTTTCATCAATTCTCCAATATATATATATATATATATATAGATAGATAGATAGATAGATAGATAGATAGATAGATATATAGGAGGCTAATGGCCATATAGTCAAAGAGAGGTACTGTATGTGTCGCAGAGATGGCTGCTCCCTGCGATGCAACCCAGAGTATTTTTGCTTTAGTGCACATGAGCACTAAGATGTCATTTAGTGCACCTGGGTCCGGGTTGCGGGTAGCTATGAGAGATGGGTGGGTCTGGCTACCCATATACCCCCCATGTGGGCGTGGTTACAGCTTATGTAATGGAGGCTGTTGTTTGAAAACAGAGTTCTGTGGCTGGAGGTGTGGAGACCTCCATGATCTGTGTGCAGAGAGGGAGAAGTCTTCCTGTGAATGAGGCTCCAGACCGAGCCTGAGTGCTGGACATTACCCAATCCTGTGTGCCCACAGGCCTGAGGGAGCAGAATCCTGCCAGGACCTGTGTGAGGTCAAGGTCATGTGACCTGGCCATGTGAGTTAGTGGCTGCTGGTGTCTTGGGAGAGCAGGAACACCCACATAGCTCTTGGAGGAGCTAGAGGACTGAGCTGTGGACACTGATGCTTTGTATTGCCTGCTCTAAAGACTGTTTTCCTTTCTGTTGGTGCTTCCGGGTTATGAAGCAAATAAACCCATATGGACTTTGAAAGAAACGATCCTGTCTTCCTCCTGATGCACCTGAGTGAGTACAATCCCTACACTATATATATATATATATATATATATATATTGCACACTCTTGGCATTCTCTTGATGAGCTTCAAGAGGTAGTCACTGGAAATGGTCTTCCAACAGTCTTGAAGGAGTTCCCAGAGATGCTTAGCACTTGTTGGCCCTTTTGCCTTCACTCTGCGGTCCAGCTCACCCCAAACCATCTCGATTGGGTTCAGGTCTGGTGACTGTCGAGGCCAGGTCATCTGGCGTAGCACCCCATCACTCTACTTCTTGGTCAAATAGCCCTTACACAGCCTGGAGGTGTGTTTGGGGTCATTGTCCTGTTGAAAAATAAATGATGGTCCAACTAAACGCAAACCGGATGGAATAGCATGCCGCTGCAAGATGCTGTGGTAGCCATGCTGGTTCAGTATGCTTTAAATTTTGAATAAATCCCCAACAGTGTCACCAGCAAAGCCCCCCCACACCATCACACCTCCTCCTCCATGCTTCACGGTGGGAACCAGGCATGTAGAGTCCATCCGTTCACCTTTTCTGCATCGCACAGACACGGTGGTTGGAACCAAAGATCTCAAATTTGGACTCATCGGACCAAAGCACAGATTTCCACAGGTTTAATGTCCATTCCTTGTGTTCTTTAGCCCAAACAAGTCTCTTCTGCTTGTTGCCTGTCCTTAGCAGTGGTTTCCTAGCAGCTATTTTACCATGAAGGCCTGCTGCACAAAGTCTCCTCTTAACAGTTGCTGTAGAGATGTGTCTGCTGCTAGAACTCTGTGTGGCATTGACCTGGTCTCTAATCTGAGCTGCTGTTAACCAGTGATTTCTGAGGCTGGTGGCTCGGATGAACTTATCCTCTGCAGCAGAGGTGACTCTTGGTCTTCCTTTCCTGGGGCGGTCCTCATGAGAGCCAGTTTCTTTGTAGCGCTTGATGGTTTTTGCCACTGCACTTGGGGACACTTTCAAAGTTTTCCCAATTTTTCGGACTGACTGACCTTCATTTCTTAAAGTAATGATGGCCACTCGTTTTTCTTTACTTAGCTGCTTTTTTCTTGCCATAATACAAATTCTAACAGTCTATTCAGTAGGACTATCAGCTGTGTATCCCCCAGACTTCTGCACAACACAACTGATGGTCCCAACCCCATTTATAAGGCAAGAAATCCCACTTATTAAACCTGACAGGGCACACCTGTGAAGTGAAAACCATTTCCGGTGACTACCTCTTGAAGCTCATCAAGAGAATGCCAAGAGTGTGCAAAGCAGTAATCAAAGCAAAAGGTGGCTACTTTGAAGAACCTAGAATATAAGACATTTTCAGTTGTTTCACACTTTTTTGCTAATTACATAATTCCACATGTGTTAAATTCATAGTTTTGATGCCTTCAGAGTGAATCTACAATTTTGAAAAAAAAAAAAAGCAAAATAATGCAAAATGTGAACGAGATCTGGTAACTACCTTGCTGTATCTTCTTTTCTACAGGAGAGAGCAGCAATGTTAGCGCTCGTGCAGATGACCGTATTTTCCGTACGAATGCGATGCGACAAAACTTTGCATCGCACTTGACTCAATATCATTCTATGGGGCACATCTGAAAAAATCGGATCACGCTCTGATCAAACCCTGATCGGAGTGTGATTAGCATAATCAAACCGATTTTGTCGCCTGAGAAAAATACAGTCGTGTGACCCTAGCCATCGGGTATGTTTTAAATGTCAGATATGCAGCTGATATTTTGTCCACATTTTCTATCCAAAAAATCCGCTGCGTATTACAGTGCTAGTGTTATTCATGAGATTTTATGAAATTTCTCTTACATACTGCAGGGAGAAAATTAGCAGTGTAAATTGACCAATGCAATAGGTTTGATCTGAAAATTTATGCTGCAGATATTAAATACGCATTTCAAAAGAAGAAGGTTTGTGGTATATCTGCAGCAAGTGCACAGTGGAAACTGCAGAGATTACTGCACAATTTAGTGTGGATATTGCAGCTGAAAAATACTAGCAGATTTTCGCCATCAAATTTGTCCTAGGTGACGTCACTGTGTCAAGGATAACATCGGGGAGATTATGCAGAATCCACCGCTGCCACCAATTAGTCAGGGAGACGCAACTCCACTGCTTCCAATCATCAGGACAATTAGCCAATTGACTGACGAGTGATGGACGAGACCGCAGCTGCTTCCACTACTGAGGCGTTATCGGAGAACTCACAGTCTGTGTTTGGTATATACAGCGCCTTCTAACGCAGGGAATATATACCCCGATACAGTCACTCCCAGCTCCACAATAACAAAAAAAATACTGGCTGCCGCTACTAATCGTTTATAAAGGCCGATTGGACATCTGTTAAAGGTAGCATATAGATGTTACAAATTGGGAACAAAACAATACAGCATATACAATTACATAAAATAAAAGAAAAAAGAATATCAAAGAGAAATACTAAACCTGATGTTGAAGGAATGGTTCTTATGTTTAAGGAGGGAATTGCTCCGATTAGGAAATTGGAAAACTCACAGCGAACTGTGTCTTCTAGAAATGAACAATGACAGAAACCCAACTTCTGATTTTTATTACATCAATGTTCTGCCCACATACATCCCCTTGGTGAGCTCATAAAAGCGGCTGGTTGAGGTATGTGGTAGGTCTTTTAGAAGTTTATAAGTCAGCCAACTTTCAAGATATCTTTGCCCCTGTGTGTCCCAGGTGGGAGATATTGTCATCTTGTTCTCTGTCACAATTTTACCTTTCTATAGAGATGAAAAATGGCATGGATAGCATCATCCTTCTGATATTAAGGTGGAAGAGTTAGAATGGCCTTACTGTGATGTGAGTAAATGCATTATGTTGGTCCCTTCAGTACGGAGGCTAAAAATATACAGCTCTGGCAAAAATTAAGAGACCACTGCACAGTTTTATAAAACTCAGCTTCTCTCCATGTCTGACAGCCATTCCATTCCAGTGTCAGTTGAATTCCAACCAGAGTACACCTCATTCTACTTAATGTGCTTCTGATTAGGTGATCACCTGAACCAAATTTTATTTAACGAAGGAAAGTATAAAGAACCCTGCTGTGGTGTTCACAATCCTCTTGCAATAGGACAAGCTGGGTGGCAAAACAAGTGCTAGTAATATCCCAAAAGTAATAGGAATGAAAAAATAACTTTTAACCATGCCAAAGGAGTTGAAAAGAAAAGTCTTGAGTGAGGAAAAGAAGGGCTCAATTCTGGCTTTACTAGCAGAGGGATACAGTGAGTGTCATGTTGTCTCCATCCTTAAAATTTCTAAGACGGCAATCCATTACAACAAGGTCAAGCAGCAGACATTGGGGACAACAAAGCTACAGACCAGCATAGGGCGAAAACGACTCTCCACCGACTGGGATGACCGTCATCTTATTCGAGCGTCACTCAGCAACCGCAGGATGACATCAAATGACCTACAAAAGGAATGGCAGCTGGGGTGAAGTGCACAGCAAGAACAGTTCGTAACAGGCTCCTAGAGGCAGGGCTCAAGTCATGTAAAGCTAGAAAAAAGCCTTTCATCAATGAGTAGCAAAGGAGAAACAGGCTGAAGTTTGCCAAAGACCATAAGGATTGGACCATAGAGGACTGGAGTAAGGTAATCTTCTTTGATGAGTTTAATTTTCAGCTTTGCCCAACACCTGATCGTCTAATGGTTAGACGGAGACCTGGAGAGGCGTACAAGCCACAGTGTCTTGCACCCACTGTGAAATTTGGTGGAGGATCGGTGATGATCTGGCAAAGCTGGAATTGGGCAGGTTAATCTTTGTGAAGGACGTATGAATTCAAGCCGCATCCAAGGTTATCCTGGAAAAACAGTTGATTCCTTCTGCTCAGACAATGTTCCCCAACTCTGAGGACTGGTTTTTCCAGCTGGACAATGCGCCATGCCACACAGCTAGGTCAATCAATGTGTGGATGAAGGACCACCACATCAAATCCCTGTCATGGCCAGCCCAATCTCCAGATCTGAACCCCATTCAAAACCTCTGAAATGTCATCAAGAGGAAGATGAATAGTCACAAGTAGAGTTGAGCGAAACGGGTCGAAAAAATTCAAAAGTCGCCGACTTTTGGCAAAGTCGGGTTTCATGAAACGAAACCCGACCCTAAGATGAGGTCGGCCACGAGGTCGGCGACTTACGCGCCAAAGTCGCGTTTCAAAAGTTTGTTTTGTGCTCTTTTTCAGCCAATCAGGATCCACGGACACTGTGGGCAGCGTGATGACCTAGGCACGGGTCACCACCATCTTTCAGAAGGGCATGCAAGTGATTGGCTTGCTTTGGTGGGCATCACAGGGGGTATAAAAGGGCGTGCACGCCGACCGCCATCTTACTTCTGCCGATCTTAGTATAGGGAGAGGTTGCTGCTGATTCTGTAGGGAGAGCATTAGGCAGGGAAGAAGACAAAAAAACTGCTTCTGCTGCTAGCGATTTGGCCTGCACAACACACAAGTCACTGTGTGTGCAGTGCAAGGGGAGGCTATATTGTGGTGTATCAGTGGTGTTGGTTGTTGGGCTGCCTTTTAAGGCTTCCTGACACGCTGGCATTGCTGTTTACCCACTGCTCCGCAAACTGCTTTTTTAAAAGCAATCCAATCTCCCTTATCCTCTAGTCACTTTTGTCACAGCTGTGCCATCGAGCCTGTCACATAGCGCTCAGATATCAGTGGGCCTCACACAATCCACAAGTGTCCAGTGTCCAAAAGTGTGCGCAGAGATTCAAAATCTCCATTATCCTCTCGTCACTTTGGTCACAGGCAGCTGTGCCATCGAGCGTGTCACATAGCGCTCAGATATCAGTGGGCCTCACACAATCCACAAGTGTCCAGTGTCCAAAAGTGTGCACAGAGATTCAAAATCTCCATTATCCTCTCGTCACTTTGGTCACAGGCAGCTGTGCCATCGAGCGTGTCACATAGCGCTCAGATATCAGTGGGCCTCACACAATCCACAAGTGTCCAGTGTCCAAAAGTGTGCGCAGAGATTCAAAATCTCCATTATCCTCTCGTCAATTTGGTCACAGGCAGCTGTGCCATCGAGCGTGTCACATAGCGCTCAGATATCAGTGGGCCTCACACAATCCACAAGTGTCCAGTGTCCAAAAGTGTGCGCAGAGATTCAAAATCTCCATTATCCTCTCGTCACTTTGGTCACAGGCAGCTGTGCCATCGAGCGTGTCACATAGCGCTCAGATATCAGTGGGCCTCACACAATCCACAAGTGTCCAGTGTCCAAAAGTGTGCGCAGAGATTCAAAATCTCCATTATCCTCTCGTCACTTTGGTCACAGGCAGCTGTGCCATCGAGCGTGTCACATAGCGCTCAGATATCAGTGGGCCTCACACAATCCACAAGTGTCCAGTGTCCAAAAGTGTGCGCAGAGATTCAAAATCTCCATTATCCTCTCGTCACTTTGGTCACAGGCAGCTGTGCCATCGAGCGTGTCACATAGCGCTCAGATATCAGTGGGCCTCACACAATCCACAAGTGTCCAGTGTCCAAAAGTGTGCGCAGAGATTCAAAATCTCCATTATCCTCTCGTCACTTTGGTCACAGGCAGCTGTGCCATCGAGCGTGTCACATAGCGCTCAGATATCAGTGGGCCTCACACAATCCACAAGTGTCCAGTGTCCAAAAGTGTGCGCAGAGATTCAAAATCTCCATTATCCTCTCGTCACTTTGGTCACAGGCAGCTGTGCCATCGAGCGTGTCACATAGCGCTCAGATATCAGTGGGCCTCACACAATCCACAAGTGTCCAGTGTCCAAAAGTGTGCGCAGAGATTCAAAATCTCCATTATCCTCTCGTCACTTTGGTCACAGGCAGCTGTGCCATCGAGCGTGTCACATAGCGCTCAGATATCAGTGGGCCTCACACAATCCACAAGTGTCCAGTGTCCAAAAGTGTGCGCAGAGATTCAAAATCTCCATTATCCTCTCGTCACTTTGGTCACAGGCAGCTGTGCCATCGAGCGTGTCACATAGCGCTCAGATATCAGTGGGCCTCACACAATCCACAAGTGTCCAGTGTCCAAAAGTGTGCGCAGAGATTCAAAATCTCCATTATCCTCTCGTCACTTTGGTCACAGGCAGCTGTGCCATCGAGCGTGTCACATAGCGCTCAGATATCAGTGGGCCTCACACAATCCACAAGTGTCCAGTGTCCAAAAGTGTGCGCAGAGATTCAAAATCTCCATTATCCTCTCGTCACTTTGGTCACAGGCAGCTGTGCCATCGAGCGTGTCACATAGCGCTCAGATATCAGTGGGCCTCACACAATCCACAAGTGTCCAGTGTCCAAAAGTGTGCGCAGAGATTCAAAATCTCCATTATCCTCTCGTCACTTTGGTCACAGGCAGCTGTGCCATCGAGCGTGTCACATAGCGCTCAGATATCAGTGGGCCTCACACAATCCACAAGTGTCCAGTGTCCAAAAGTGTGCGCAGAGATTCAAAATCTCCATTATCCTCTCGTCACTTTGGTCACAGGCAGCTGTGCCATCGAGCATGTCACATAGCGCTCAGATATCAGTGGGCCTCACACAATCCACAAGTGTCCAGTGTCCAAAAGTGTGCGCAGAGATTCAAAATCTCCATTATCCTCTCGTCACTTTGGTCACAGGCAGCTGTGCCATCGAGCGTGTCACATAGCGCTCAGATATCAGTGGGCCTCACACAATCCACAAGTGTCCAGTGTCCAAAAGTGTGCGCAGAGATTCAAAATCTCCATTATCCTCTCGTCACTTTGGTCACAGGCAGCTGTGCCATCGAGCGTGTCACATAGCGCTCAGATATCAGTGGGCCTCACACAATCCACAAGTGTCCAGTGTCCAAAAGTGTGCGCAGAGATTCAAAATCTCCATTATCCTCTCGTCACTTTGGTCACAGGCAGCTGTGCCATCGAGCGTGTCACATAGCGCTCAGATATCAGTGGGCCTCACACAATCCACAAGTGTCCAGTGTCCAAAAGTGTGCGCAGAGATTCAAAATCTCCATTATCCTCTCGTCACTTTGGTCACAGGCAGCTGTGCCATCGAGCGTGTCACATAGCGCTCAGATATCAGTGGGCCTCACACAATCCACAAGTGTCCAGTGTCCAAAAGTGTGCGCAGAGATTCAAAATCTCCATTATCCTCTCGTCACTTTGGTCACAGGCAGCTGTGCCATCGAGCGTGTCACATAGCGCTCAGATATCAGTGGGCCTCACACAATCCACAAGTGTCCAGTGTCCAAAAGTGTGCGCAGAGATTCAAAATCTCCATTATCCTCTCGTCACTTTGGTCACAGGCAGCTGTGCCATCGAGCGTGTCACATAGCGCTCAGATATCAGTGGGCCTCACACAATCCACAAGTGTCCAGTGTCCAAAAGTGTGCGCAGAGATTCAAAATCTCCATTATCCTCTCGTCACTTTGGTCACAGGCAGCTGTGCCATCGAGCGTGTCACATAGCGCTCAGATATCAGTGGGCCTCACACAATCCACAAGTGTCCAGTGTCCAAAAGTGCGCAGAGATTCAAAATCTCCATTATCCTCTCGTCACTTTGGTCACAGGCAGCTGTGCCATTGAGCGTGTCACATAGCGCTCAGATATCAGTGGGCCTCACACAATCCACAAGTGTCCAGTGTCCAAAAGTGTGCGCAGAGATTCAAAATCTCCATTATCCTCTCGTCACTTTGGTCACAGGCAGCTGTGCCATCGAGCGTGTCACATAGCGCTCAGATATCAGTGGGCCTCACACAATCCACAAGTGTCCAGTGTCCAAAAGTGTGCGCAGAGATTCAAAATCTCCATTATCCTCTCGTCACTTTGGTCACAGGCAGCTGTGCCATCGAGCGTGTCACATAGCGCTCAGATATCAGTGGGCCTCACACAATCCACAAGTGTCCAGTGTCCAAAAGTGTGCGCAGAGATTCAAAATCTCCATTATCCTCTCGTCACTTTAGTCACAGGCAGCTGTGCCATCGAGCGTGTCACATAGCGCTCAGATATCAGTGGGCCTCACACAATCCACAAGTGTCCAGTGTCCAAAAGTGTGCGCAGAGATTCAAAATCTCCATTATCCTCTCGTCACTTTGGTCACAGGCAGCTGTGCCATCGAGCGTGTCACATAGCGCTCAGATATCAGTGGGCCTCACACAATCCACAAGTGTCCAGTGTCCAAAAGTGTGCGCAGAGATTCAAAATCTCCATTATCCTCTCGTCACTTTGGTCACAGGCAGCTGTGCCATCGAGCGTGTCACATAGCGCTCAGATATCAGTGGGCCTCACACAATCCACAAGTGTCCAGTGTCCAAAAGTGTGCGCAGAGATTCAAAATCTCCATTATCCTCTCGTCACTTTGGTCACAGGCAGCTGTGCCATCGAGCGTGTCACATAGCGCTCAGATATCAGTGGGCCTCACACAATCCACAAGTGTCCAGTGTCCAAAAGTGTGCGCAGAGATTCAAAATCTCCATTATCCTCTCGTCACTTTGGTCACAGGCAGCTGTGCCATCGAGCGTGTCACATAGCGCTCAGATATCAGTGGGCCTCACACAATCCACAAGTGTCCAGTGTCCAAAATTGTGCGCAGAGATTCAAAATCTCCATTATCCTCTCGTCACTTTGGTCACAGGCAGCTGTGCCATCGAGCGTGTCACATAGCGCTCAGATATCAGTGGGCCTCACACAATCCACAAGTGTCCAGTGTCCAAAAGTGTGCGCAGAGATTCAAAATCTCCATTATCCTCTCGTCACTTTGGTCACAGGCAGCTGTGCCATCGAGCGTGTCACATAGCGCTCAGATATCAGTGGGCCTCACACAATCCACAAGTGTCCAGTGTCCAAAAGTGTGCGCAGAGATTCAAAATCTCCATTATCCTCTCGTCACTTTGGTCACAGGCAGCTGTGCCATCGAGCGTGTCACATAGCGCTCAGATATCAGTGGGCCTCACACAATCCACAAGTGTCCAAAAGTGTGCGCAGAGATTCAAAATCTCCATTATCCTCTCGTCACTTTGGTCACAGGCAGCTGTGCCATCGAGCGTGTCACATAGCGCTCAGATATCAGTGGGCCTCACACAATCCACAAGTGTCCAGTGTCCAAAAGTGTGCGCAGAGATTCAAAATCTCCATTATCCTCTCGTCACTTTGGTCACAGGCAGCTGTGCCATCGAGCGTGTCACATAGCGCTCAGATATCAGTGGGCCTCACACAATCCACAAGTGTCCAGTGTCCAAAAGTGTGCGCAGAGATTCAAAATCTCCATTATCCTCTCGTCACTTTGGTCACAGGCAGCTGTGCCATCGAGCGTGTCACATAGCGCTCAGATATCAGTGGGCCTCACACAATCCACAAGTGTCCAGTGTCCAAAAGTGTGCGCAGAGATTCAAAATCTCCATTATCCTCTCGTCACTTTGGTCACAGGCAGCTGTGCCATCGAGCGTGTCACATAGCGCTCAGATATCAGTGGGCCTCACACAATCCACAAGTGTCCAGTGTCCAAAAGTGTGCGCAGAGATTCAAAATCTCCATTATCCTCTCGTCACTTTGGTCACAGGCAGCTGTGCCATCGAGCGTGTCACATAGCGCTCAGATATCAGTGGGCCTCACACAATCCACAAGTGTCCAGTGTCCAAAAGTGTGCGCAGAGATTCAAAATCTCCATTATCCTCTCGTCACTTTGGTCACAGGCAGCTGTGCCATCGAGCATGTCACATAGCGCTCAGATATCAGTGGGCCTCACACAATCCACAAGTGTCCAGTGTCCAAAAGTGTGCGCAGAGATTCAAAATCTCCATTATCCTCTCGTCACTTTGGTCACAGGCAGCTGTGCCATCGAGCGTGTCACATAGCGCTCAGATATCAGTGGGCCTCACACAATCCACAAGTGTCCAGTGTCCAAAAGTGTGCGCAGATTCAAAATCTCCATTATCCTCTCGTCACTTTGGTCACAGGCAGCTGTGCCATCGAGCATGTCACATAGCGCTCAGATATCAGTGGGCCTCACACAATCCACAAGTGTCCAGTGTGCAAAAGTGTGCGCAGAGATTCAAAATCTCCATTATCCTCTCGTCACTTTGGTCACAGGCAGCTGTGCCATCGAGCGTGTCACATAGCGCTCAGATATCAGTGGGCCTCACACAATCCAAAAGTGTCCACTGTCCACAAGTGTGTGCAGAAATTCTAAATCTCCCCTGTCCTATAGACACCTTGTACCTTGTTTTACATTATATATAGTTTGTTGGATTTTGTCTACATTTCTACCAAAAATGAGGAAGGCTGGTGGAAGAGGCCGTGGAATTGGGCGGGGGTTGGCAGCTGGTAATGATGGTGTTGGTGGTGGATCTGATGGTAGTGGCAAGAGCAAAATAGGACCGAATGCAGGAGGTGCTGACCCTGCGTCATCGTCTGGCTACATAAGGCCTCGAACGCTTAGTTTTCTAGGAGTTGGCAAACCGCTTTTAAAGGCAGAGCATCAGGAAAAAGTTTTGTCTTACATTGCTGACTCAGCCTCCAGCTCTATCGCCTCCTCTTCTTCAGTTGTAAAAAGTAAAAGCACTGAGTCGTCATTGGAGGCTCATGTTCATGAACCACACCTTTCCTTGTGTCCTTCACCCCAACCAAGATTGAAGGATGACGCAGGCCATACTACTGATTACTCCATGGAGCTGTTTTCACATACCATGCCTGGATTATCAAGTGAAATGGTGAATTACCCAGGCCAAGATGAATCTGACATGGAGTGCACTGATGCACAGCCGCTGATGGATGATTCTGCTGGTACATTCACTCAGAGCACTACATTGTCCTCGCAGTGTACAGAGACAGATTTTGACCCTGATGAGACTCAGGTGCCCCTTCCCGCACACTATACCACCATACACGGTGACACAGAGAAAGGTGCACATGACATAGAAGAGGAGGTGATGGATGACCCAGTTGTTGACCCAGATTGGCATCCATTGGGGGAAGAGGGTGCTGCTTCCAATAGCTCAGATGAGGAGCATCCACAGCAGATATCGACATCGCAACAGCTGTTATCTGGCAGGCCCGGAGCACTCCAAAGACAGGTTCCAAACATCAAAAGAGTTGCTGGACAGCTTGTCCAGAGGGTCAAAAGATCACAGCGTGCTAGGCCGCAAAATGTCTGCCAAAGTAGGAAGAGTGCAGTGTGGCACTTTTTTGAACAAAATCCTCATGATCAGGCCAAGGTTATCTGTAAGAAGTGCGCAAAGACCTTTAGCCGAGGGAAAAATCTGAAAAATTTGAATACCAGTTGCATGCTTAGACATTTAACCAGCATGCACTTGCAAGCGTATACACAACACCAAACCTCAAGTGCCACATGTGCAACTGATCACAACGAAGGTAGTCAGCAACGCTACATTGTTTCCCCCACTGTAAGCCCACCGGTTAGCACAGCAGCAAATGTTGAGGTGTCGTTGCAAGACCACAGCAGTCAGGGAATCCCACTGTTATATCAACGAAAGACTGATTCTAGGCCATCAGAAAGAACACCAACTCCATCACCATCATCAACCCTCTCTCAGTCCGCCCTGTCCACCGCTACTTCCACCATATGCAGCTCTCAAGTCCAGCTCACCCTCCCAGACACTATGAGTAGGTCAAGAAAGTACTCAGTCTCTCATCCGCGTACACTGGGTTTGAACGCCCACATTGCCAAACTAATCTCGTTTGAGATGATGCCCTTTCGGTTGGTGGAAAGCACAGCTTTCCGCGAACTCATGGCCTATGCAGTACCACGCTATGACCTACCCAGTCGCCACTTCTTCTCTCGCAAAGCCATCCCAGCCCTCCACCATCATGTGAAAGACCGCATTGTCCATGCACTCAAGCAGTCAGTGAGCGGAAAGGTGCACCTCACAACTGATGCATGGTCCAGTCGGCATGGCCAGGGCCGTTACGTGTCCATCACTGCGCACTGGGTTAATGTGGTGGATGCAGGGTCCACAGGGGACAGCGGTGGTGGGACAGTGCTGCCTAGCCCACGGTATAGGAAACAGTTGGCTGTAGGCGTTCGACCCTCCTCCTCCTCCTCCTCCAGAAGCGAAAGCTCGTCCACAGAGCGCAGTCGTACGAGCACTCCATCTGCAGCTGCCACTGTTGCACACGATGTGTCCCCCTATCGAGCAGCTAGTGGAAAGCGTCAGCAGGCTGTGTTGCAGATGATGTGTTTGGGCGACAGACACACCGCCGAGGTGCTGGCCGAGTACTTGAAGCGACAAACTGAGTCATGGATGGGCAGTGTACATCTTGAGGCAGGCAAGGTAGTTAGTGATAACGGCCGTAATTTTGTGGCAGCCATAGCCCTTTCAAAACTCAGCCACATACCTTGCTTGGCTCACACCTTGAACCTGGTGGTGCAGTGCTTCCTCAAAAATTATCCGGAGTTAACAGCCCTGCTCCAGAAGGTGCGAAGACTGTGCGCGCACATCCGCCGGTCGCCTGTACACTCCGTTCGTATGCAGAAGCTGCAGCGATTGCTCCACCTTCCCAACCACCGCCTCATTATCGACATTGCAACAAGGTGGAACTCCACCCTGCACATGGTGGAGCGGCTGTGCGAGCAGAGGCAGGCCATAATGCATTTGTGGGAGGATACACGGCCAGGCACTTTGAGAGCAGACATGGAGTTGACAGGCGTGCAGTGGTCGAAGCTGAAAGACCTTTGTAAAGTCCTTCAGTGTTTTGAGGAATGCACACAGCTGGTAAGCGCAGACGACGCCATCCTAAGCATGAGCATCCCACTTATGCGTCTGCTCATGCAAACTTTGATGCACCTTAAGAAGCAGGCGTCTGCAGCCAATGTTGATGAGGAGGAAGAGGAGGAGGGAATCCTTGATGACATTCAGCCATTGTCTGCTCAGGGACCTCTCCTGGACGAGGTGGAGGAAGAAGAGGAGGAGGAGGATGATGGGGATGATTACTTAGGGGAGGAGGATGCATCTCGTGGGGCAAGTGAAAATGTTGGCGTGGCAAGGTCTGGTACAGGGTTTGTGCGTGACTGGAGGGATGTGGATTTGCCAGAAAGTGCTCCTCCACCCAGCACTCGCAGTGCATCATTGACACCGGGAACATTGGCCCACATGTCAGATTATGCCTTGCGGATCCTAAAAAGGGACCCCCGCATTGCCAAAATGATGAACGATGACGACTACTGGTTGGCCAGCATCCTGGATCCACGCTATAAAGGCAAATTACAAAACATCATGCCACAGGAGAACCTTGACCTAATATTGGCTAATAAACAAGCAACTCTGGTAAATCGGTTGTTTGAGGCATTCCCAGCACACAGCAGCGGTGATGGTTCTCACACGAGCCGTACGGGCCGGGGGCAGCTTGGCAGAGGTGTTCGTGGTGCACACAGCAGAAGTGGCGTTGGAGACAGGGGTTTCATGACAATGTTGTGGACTGATTTTTCAAATACCGCTCACACAACTGGTAATACTGCATCGATGGAAAGTGACAGGAGACAGCAGTTGTCAACTATGGTTACAAACTACTTTTCCTCCCATATCGATGTTCTCCCACACAGGTCATTCCCCTTTGACTATTGGGCCGCTAAACTGGACACCTGGCCTGAATTGGCCCAATATGCCTTACAGGAGCTCGCTTGCCCAGCTGCAAGTGTGCTATCGGAAAGAGTCTTCAGTGCAGCTGGATCAATCCTGACAGAAAAAAGGACCCGTCTGTCAACCCAAAATGTGGATGATCTAACCTTCATTAAAATGAACCACGCATGGGTTTCCAAGGATTTTGTCCCACCTTCCCCTGATGACACATAGGGTGACAGAAAAATGGCTTGCTTTGGTCCACCTTTTCCTGGTACTTCACCTATTTCGCCTTTTGCATCAGCTGAATGTCCAACATCAACATATGCCACTTTCTAAAACTCCCTAACTGTGCTGCCTCCCCCCCCATGGCCGGGGTCACCACCTACCGCACGACACCATGCGAGTGCCGTTGCCCTGGACAGGTGGGTAGGCCGACTCTTGGGCGCGGGCACTGGCACAGGGTCCCTCATAGTGCAATCAAGTGTCTCTGACGGTGGTGGTGCACACCCGCCGTCAGACACACCGCTGTACTATGAGGGGCCCAGTGCCAGTACCGACGCCCACGAGTGGGCCCCCCTTGCTTGGGCAGGGCCCCAGCATTTGCAATCTTTACCTCTCCCTGCTCCTCCGCTGTGTAATCTGGGCCGTCAAATCCATACTGTGCCTGACACCGTCTGAGCCTGCCTCCTGAGACATATATTTTGAATGTGTACGCTATCCATACATGTTATCCGGGGATACGGTACCCTTTCTAACCTTTGTGCAATCACGTGCAATCCATACTGGGCCTAACACTGTCTGAGCCTGCCTCATGCTGTATAGACATATATTTTGAATGTGTACGCTATCCATACATGTTATCCAGGGATACGGTACCCTATCTAACCTTTGTGCAATCACGTGCAATCCATACTGGGCCTAACACCGTCTTAGCCTGCCTCATGCTGTATAGACATATATTTTGAATGTGTATGCTATCCATACATGTTATCCGGGGATACGGTACCCTTTCTAACCTTTGTGCTATCACGTGCAATCCATACTGGGCCTAACACCATCTGAGCCTGCCTCATGCTGTATAGACATATATTTTGAATGTGTACGCTATCCATACATGTTATCCAGGGATACGGTACCCTTTCTAACCTTTGTGCAATCACGTGCAATCCATACTGGGCCTAACACCGTCTGAGCCTGCCTCATGCTGTATAGACATATATTTTGAATGTGTACGCTATCCACACATGTTATCCAGGGCTACGGTACCCTTTCTAACCTTTGTGCAATCACATGCAATCCATACTGGGCCTAACACCGTCTGAGCCTGCTTCATGCTGTATAGACATATATTTTGAATGTGTACGCTATCCATACATGTTATCCAGGGATACGGTACCCTTTCTAACCTTTGTGCAATCACGTGCAATCCATACTGGGCCTAACACCGTCTGAGCCTGCCTCATGCTGTATAGACATATATTTTGAATGTGTACGCTATCCATACATGTTATCCAGGGATACGGTACCCTTTCTAACCTTTGTGCAATCACGTGCAATCCATACTGGGCCTAACACCGTCTGAGCCTGCCTCATGCTGTATAGACATATATTTTGAATGTGTACGCTATCCATACATGTTATCCGGGGATACGGTACCCTTTCTAACCTTTGTGCAATCACGTGCAATCCATACTGGGCCTAACACCGTCTGAGCCTGCCTCATGCTGTATAGACATATATTTTGAATGTGTACGCTATCCATACATGTTATCCAGGGATACGGTACCCTTTCTAACCTTTGTGCAATCACGTGCAATCCATACTGGGCCTAACACCGTCTGAGCCTGCCTCATGCTGTATAGACATATATTTTAAATGTGTACGCTATCCATACATGTTATCCGGGGATACAGTACCCTTTCTAACCTTTGTGCAATCACGTGCAATCCATACTGGGCCTAACACCGTCTGAGCCTGCCTCATGCTGTATAGACATATATTTTGAATGTGTACGCTATCCATACATGTTATCCAGGGATACGGTACCCTTTCTAACCTTTGTGCAATCACGTGCAATCCATCCTGGGCCTAACACCGTCTGAGCCTGCCTCATGCTGTATAGACATATATTTTGAATGTGTACGCTATCCATACATGTTATCCAGGGATACGGTACCCTTTCTAACCTTTGTGCAATCACGTGCAATCCATACTGGGCCTAACACCGTCTGAGCCTGCCTCATGCTGTATAGACATATATTTTGAATGTGTACGCTATCCATACATGTTATCCGGGGATACGGTACCCTTTCTAACCTTTGTGCTATCACGTGCAATCCATACTGGGCCTAACACCATCTGAGCCTGCCTCATGCTGTATAGACATATATTTTGAATGTGTACGCTATCCATACATGTTATCCAGGGATACGGTACCCTTTCTAACCTTTGTGCAATCACGTGCAATCCATACTGGGCCTAACACCGTCTGAGCCTGCCTCATGCTGTATAGACATATATTTTGAATGTGTACGCTATCCACACATGTTATCCAGGGCTACGGTACCCTTTCTAACCTTTGTGCAATCACATGCAATCCATACTGGGCCTAACACCGTCTGAGCCTGCTTCATGCTGTATAGACATATATTTTGAATGTGTACGCTATCCATACATGTTATCCAGGGATACGGTACCCTTTCTAACCTTTGTGCAATCACGTGCAATCCATACTGGGCCTAACACCGTCTGAGCCTGCCTCATGCTGTATAGACATATATTTTGAATGTGTACGCTATCCATACATGTTATCCAGGGATACGGTACCCTTTCTAACCTTTGTGCAATCACGTGCAATCCATACTGGGCCTAACACCGTCTGAGCCTGCCTCATGCTGTATAGACATATATTTTGAATGTGTACGCTATCCATACATGTTATCCGGGGATACGGTACCCTTTCTAACCTTTGTGCAATCACGTGCAATCCATACTGGGCCTAACACCGTCTGAGCCTGCCTCATGCTGTATAGACATATATTTTGAATGTGTACGCTATCCATACATGTTATCCAGGGATACGGTACCCTTTCTAACCTTTGTGCAATCACGTGCAATCCATACTGGGCCTAACACCGTCTGAGCCTGCCTCATGCTGTATAGACATATATTTTAAATGTGTACGCTATCCATACATGTTATCCGGGGATACAGTACCCTTTCTAACCTTTGTGCAATCACGTGCAATCCATACTGGGCCTAACACCGTCTGAGCCTGCCTCATGCTGTATAGACATATATTTTGAATGTGTACGCTATCCATACATGTTATCCAGGGATACGGTACCCTTTCTAACCTTTGTGCAATCACGTGCAATCCATCCTGGGCCTAACACCGTCTGAGCCTGCCTCATGCTGTATAGACATATATTTTGAATGTGTACGCTATCCATACATGTTATCCAGGGATACGGTACCCTTTCTAACCTTTGTGCAATCACGTGCAATCCATACTGGGCCTAACACCGTCTGAGCCTGCCTCATGCTGTATAGACATATATTTTGAATGTGTACGCTATCCATACATGTTATCCGGGGATACGGTACCCTTTCTAACCTTTGTGCAATCACGTGCAATCCATACTGGGCCTAACACCGTCTGAGCCTGCCTCATGCTGTATAGACATATATTTTGAATGTGTACGCTATCCATACATGTTATCCAGGGATACGGTACCTTTTCTAACCTTTGTGCAATCACGTGCAATCCATACTGGGCCTAACACCGTCTGAGCCTGCCTCATGCTGTATAGACATATATTTTGAATGTGTACGCTATCCATACATGTTATCCGGGGATACGGTACCCTTTCTAACCTTTGTGCAATCACGTGCAATCCATACTGGGCCTAACACCGTCTGAGCCTGCCTCATGCTGTATAGACATATATTTTGAATGTGTACGCTATCCATACATGTTATCCAGGGATACGGTACCCTTTTTAACCTTTGTGCAATCACGTGCAATCCATACTGGGCCTAACACCGTCTGAGCCTGCCTCATGCTGTATAGACATATATTTTGAATGTGTACGCTATCCATACATGTTATCCAGGGATATGGTACCCTTTCTAACCTTTGTGCAATCACGTGCAATCCATACTGTGCCTGACACCGTCTGAGCCTGCCTCATGCTGTATAGACATATATTTTGAATGTGTACGCTATCCATACATGTTATCCGGGGATACGGTACCCTTTCTAACCTTTGTGCAATCACGTGCAATCCATACTGGGCCTAACACCGTCTGAGCCTGCCTCATGCTGTATAGACATATATTTTGAATGTGTACGCTATCCATACATGTTATCCGGGGATACGGTACCCTTTCTAACCTTTGTGCAATCACGTGCAATCCATACTGGGCCTAACACCGTCTGAGCCTGCCTCATGCTGTATAGACATATATTTTGAATGTGTACGCTATCCATACATGTTATCCGGGGATACGGTACCCTTTCTAACCTTTGTGCAATCACGTGCAATCCATACTGGGCCTAACACCGTCTGAGCCTGCCTCATGCTGTATAGACATATATTTTGAATGTGTACGCTATCCATACATGTTATCCAGGGATACGGTACCCTTTCTAACCTTTGTGCAATCACGTGCAATCCATACTGGGCCTAACACCGTCTGAGCCTGCCTCATGCTGTATAGACATATATTTTGAATGTGTACGCTATCCATACATGTTATCCGGGGATACGGTACCCTTTCTAACCTTTGTGCAATCACGTGCAATCCATACTGGGCCTAACACCGTCTGAGCCTGCCTCATGCTGTATAGACATATATTTTGAATGTGTACGCTATCCATACATGTTATCCAGGGATACGGTACCCTTTCTAACCTTTGTGCAATCACGTGCAATCCATACTGTGCCTGACACCGTCTGAGCCTGCCTCCTGAGACATATATTTTGAATGTGTACGCTATCCATACATGTTATCCAGGGATACGGTACCCTTTCTAACCTTTGTGCAATCACGTGCAATCCATACTGGGCCTGACACCGTCTGAGCCTGCCTCCTGAGACATATATTTTGAATGTGTACGCTATCCATACATGTTATCCAGGGATACGGTACCCTTTCTAACCTTTGTGCAATCACGTGCAATCCATACTGGGCGTGAGAACGGCTGGCGAGCTGTTAAGCAAGCTACAGCACCTGTCCAGACAAGTACAGGGATTCCCTAGCGAGGAGACTTATTTGATTGTTTTCAATGTTGGGACAGCAATTTTTGGGGAGCACTATACTCTGGAGAATGATAGATGGGGCCCACCATACACTGGAACATTCCAAAGGTGGACATCAGACACTGGAGCAGCATTTACAGGGCCCATTATACACTAGAGCATTAGAAATGGGGCCCATTATGTTTGGAGCATTATTTGGGCCCATAAGACAGTGGAGCTTCATCCATGGGGACCAACATATACTGTAGCATTATGTGGAGCTCATCATATACTGTTTCAAACATTATATGGGACCAATGATTCTGTATGGAGAAATAGATGGGCCTCGTCATGAGATGTAAAAAGTGAGGTATTTTTCATTGTACTATACCGCTATTTATCTGCCGTATCGGAGCATGATGAGTTGTGGTATGTGTTAAAGGGGCGCTCTTTCGCCCAGGGCACATGAAAACCTGCAGCCAGCCCTCCCCCCCCCCACAACTTTAGCCAAATAACCCCCATTTTTCAGTGCGTAACTTGTATTATGAAGTTAATTAAGGTTGACAAGCTTAAGTAAGAAGAATTGATGCTTTTGGCATTCAAATGGGCACTGTAGGTGTGTTTCCTGTCCTCCTCTCACTGCCGACTTTTATTCCCCATTGACTTACATTGGGTTTCGTGTTTCGGGACGACCCCGACATTTCCCTATAATCGGACGATCTTGCTCGACCCGACTTTTGGAAAAGTCGGGTTTCACGAAACGAAACGCGACCCTAAAAAACCAAAAGTCGCTCAACTCTAGTCACAAGTCATCAAACAAAGAAGAACTGCTTAAATTTTTGTTCCAGGAGTGACATAAGGTCACCCAAAAGCAGTGTGAAAGGCTGGTGGAAAGCAGCCAAGACGCATGAAAGCTGTGATTAAAAATCATGGTTATTCCACAAAATATTGATTTCTGAACTCTTCCAGAGTTAAAACATTAGTATTGTTGTTTCTAAATGATTATGAACTTATTTTCTTAGCATTATTTGAGGTCTGAAAGCACTGGTTTTTTTTGTTATTTTGACCATTTCTCCTTTTTTGAAAATAAATACAAAATTTATTGCTTGGAAATTCAGAGACATGTCAGTAGTTTAAAGAGAAAAATCAGACAAACTGAACGTTTTGCAGTGGTCTCTTAATTTTTGCCAGAGCTGTACATCCCATAAATATCGGATTGATGCAAACCCCAATATTCTCTGGCTCCAGGACGTCTACAATCAGTGCTTTGAACAGAGGAAGCTCTTGTCTTGGAAGTGTACTTCCCCACCAATGAATAAACTAATCTGAGTCTTGGTGGCTGGCTCTCAGAGCAGAGCTCTGCTGTGATTACCTGTTCACAGCAGGAGATTCCTACTTCAAATAAGAATGAAGTGTCAGCTTTTTTTACTTCTCCAGTTATAATTAATCCCATATGTTTCAAGTGAGGGTGATATGTCCCTTCTCTGGATATATCTTTATGGATTTTAAGATTTAGATTAAGATAGATAGACAGACAGATAGATAGATTTGCAAATTTGCATCTCCAGACCATTGTCAGTATCAACAACCAGAGAGGGAGCTCATTAAAAGTGTTTCCATTGTGACCAATCCATTTTAAGATAAAAACTGGTCTGTGAAGTAGATTGCATTTTTACAGGTTTATTTCAATCCCAACAGAAAAGGAAAATCTTCCTGGAGGTCAAGCCTCTTGATCATGCATCTTTATCTAAAAACCTGCCGTATCTCTGAGATTACAGTAAACATGTGCAGCTCATTCATCATCTCAGATGAGCTGCCATTTATCGTACTTATTACTGCCACTCTACTTTACAAGCTGCTGAGGAAAGTTGACTTTGATGTACAGTATATACGTATAAAGTAAGCAGTAACCGGAATCACAGGCAGATGTTCAATGACACCACACTGACTGCAGCTGAATACCTGCATACACTTAGCATGTATGTATGGACCAAGCAAGACTTTGCAAATTATACAGATGCACAATGACATCACTCAAAACATCAATGTTTCCCAAGGGACATGAGCAAAAATTTCCAACACAACTTTGAAAGACTACAAATATTTCAATTTAATTAGGAAAATTATATCAATTTTTTTATGTTAATATACGGATGTAAGAGCAATATTATAGTAGTTATATTCTTGTACATAGGGGCAGTATTAAAGTAGCTATAGTCTTGTACATAGGGGGCAGTATTATAGTAGTTATATTCATGTACATAGGAGCAATATTATAGGAGTTATATTCTTGTACATAGGAGCAGTATTATAGTAGTTATATTCATGTACATAGGGGGGCAGTATTATAGTAGTTATATTCTTGTACATAGGAGCAGTATTATAGTAGTTATATTCTTGTACATAGGAGCAGTATTATAGTAGTTATATTCTTGTACATAGGAGCAGTATTATAGTAGTTATATTCTTGTACATAGGGGCAGTATTATAGTAGTTATATTCTTGTACATAGAGGCAGTATTATAGTAGTTATATTCTTGTATATAGGGGCAGTATTATAGTAGTTATATTCTTGTACATAGGGGCAGTATTATAGTAGCTATATTCTTGTACATAGAGGCAGTATTATAGTAGTGATATTCTTGTATATAGGGGCAGTATTATAGTAGTTATATTATTGTACATAGGGGCAGTATTATAGTAGTTATATTCTTGTACATAGAGGCAGTATTATAGTAGCGATATTCTTGTATATAGGGGCAGTATTATAGTAGTCATATTCTTGTACATAGAGGTCAGTATTATAGTAGTTATATTCTTGTACATAGAGGCAGTATTATAGTAGTGATATTCTTGTATATAGGGGCAGTATTATAGTAGTTATATTATTGTACATGGGGGCAGTATTATAGTAGTGATATTCTTGTACATAGGAGCAGTATTATAGTAGCTATATTCTTGTACATAGGAGCAGTATTATAGTAGTTATATTCTTGTACATAGGGGCAGTATTATAGTAGTTATATTCTTGTACATAGGGGCAGTATTATAGTAGTTATATTCTTATACATAGGGGCAGTATTATAGTAGTTATATTCTTTATATTCGTGTACATAGGAGCAGTATTATAGTAGTTATATTCTTGTATATAGAGGCAGTATTATAGTAGTTATATTCTTGTACATAGGGGGCAGTATTATAGTAGTTATATTCCTGTACATAGAGGCAGTATTATAGTAGTTATATTCTTGTACATAGAGGCAGTATTATAGTAGTTATATTCTTGTACATAGGAGCAGTATTATAGTAGTTATATTCTTGTACATAGGAGCTGTATTATAGTAGTTATATTCTTGTACATAGGGGGCAGTATTATAGTAGTTATATTCTTGTACATAGAGGCAGTATTATAGTAGTTATATTCTTGTACATAGGGGCAGTATTATAATAGTTATATTCTTGTACATAGAGGCAGTATTATAGTAGTTATATTCTTATACATAGGAGGCAGTATTATAGTAGTTATGTTCTTGTACATAGAGGTCAGTATTATAGTAGTTATATTCTTGTACATAGAGGCAGTATTATAGTAGTGATATTCTTGTATATAGGGGCAGTATTATAGTAGTTATATTATTGTACATAGGGGCAGTATTATAGTAGTTATATTCTTGTACATAGAGGCAGTATTATAGTAGTTATATTCTTGTATATAGGGGCAGTATTATAGTAGTCATATTCTTGTACATAGAGGTCAGTATTATAGTAGTTATATTCTTTTACATAGAGGCAGTATTATAGTAGTGATATTCTTGTATATAGGGGCAGTATTATAGTAGTTATATTATTGTACATGGGGCAGTATTATAGTAGTGATATTCTTGTACATAGGAGCAGTATTATAGTAGCTATATTCTTGTACATAGGAGCAGTATTATAGTAGTTATATTCTTGTACATAGGGGCAGTATTATAGTAGTTATATTCTTGTACATAGGGGCAGTATTATAGTAGTTATATTCTTATACATAGGGGCAGTATTATAGTAGTTATATTCTTTATATTCTTGTACATAGGAGCAGTATTATAGTAGTTATATTCTTGTATATAGAGGCAGTATTATAGTAGTTATATTCTTGTACATAGGGGGCAGTATTATAGTAGTTATATTCCTGTACATAGAGGCAGTATTATAGTAGTTATATTCTTGTACATAGAGGCAGTATTATAGTAGTTATATTCTTGTACATAGGAGCAGTATTATAGTAGTTATATTCTTGTACATAGGAGCTGTATTATAGTAGTTATATTCTTGTACATAGGGGGCAGTATTATAGTAGTTATATTCTTGTACATAGAGGCAGTATTATAGTAGTTATATTCTTGTACATAGGGGCAGTATTATAATAGTTATATTCTTGTACATAGAGGCAGTATTATAGTAGTTATATTCTTATACATAGGAGGCAGTATTATAGTAGTTATGTTCTTGTACATAGAGGTCAGTATTATAGTAGTTATATTCTTGTACATAGAGGCAGTATTATAGTAGTGATATTCTTGTATATAGGGGCAGTATTATAGTAGTTATATTATTGTACATAGGGGCAGTATTATAGTAGTTATATTCTTGTACATAGAGGCAGTATTATAGTAGCGATATTCTTGTATGTAGGGGCAGTATTATAGTAGTCATATTCTTGTACATAGAGGTCAGTATTATAGTAGTAATATTCTTGTACATAGAGGCAGTATTATAGTAGTGATATTCTTGTATATAGGGGCAGTATTATAGTAGTTATATTATTGTACATGGGGCAGTATTATAGTAGTGATATTCTTGTACATAGGAGCAGTATTATAGTAGCTATATTCTTGTACATAGGAGCAGTATTATAGTAGTTATATTCTTGTATATAGGGGCAGTATTATAGTAGTTATATTCTTGTACATAGGGGCAGTATTATAGTAGTTATATTCTTATACATAGGGGCAGTATTATAGTAGTTATATTCTTTATATTCTTGTACATAGGAGCAGTATTATAGTAGTTATATTCTTGTATATAGAGGCAGTATTATAGTAGTTATATTCTTGTACATAGGGGGCAGTATTATAGTAGTTATATTCCTGTACATAGAGGCAGTATTATAGTAGTTATATTCTTGTACATAGAGGCAGTATTATAGTAGTTATATTCTTGTACATAGGAGCAGTATTATAGTAGTTATATTCTTGTACATAGGAGCTGTATTATAGTAGTTATATTCTTGTACATAGGGGGCAGTATTATAGTAGTTATATTCTTGTACATAGAGGCAGTATTATAGTAGTTATATTCTTGTACATAGGGGCAGTATTATAATAGTTATATTCTTGTACATAGAGGCAGTATTATAGTAGTTATATTCTTATACATAGGAGGCAGTATTATAGTAGTTATGTTCTTGTACAATTTATTTTCCCGCAGATTCCGTCAGACCGACTGTATGGTTGCTGGGACATTCCTACATCTTCTGGGCGGCGCAACGAGCCGAGTGTCGCCCAGGTGGACGGCACCTTGGATTTCGGGACGTAGTGTTCATGTGGAGAGGCATTAGGGGCCTGCAGTGGCCGCAAGTTTTCCGGAGGTGGTTTCGATTGCAAGGGGAGCTCGGGGGCCGAGCATTTTGGTGCTACATGCGGGGGGTAACGATCTTTGCTCGTACAAGGTGGCGGAGCTTCTGACTATGATGCGGGCTGATATGGAACGCTTTCATAGTTTTTTCCAGGAACTGGTGCTAGTTTGGTCAGAGATTGTCCCGAGGGCGGTGTGGCAAGGGGCTCGTGATGGTATGGCAGTTGAACGCACGAGGTGGTCTATCAATGCTCGTATCTCTAAGTTTGTGCGTGAGAGGTTCGGTGTGGTTGTTCGACATAGACAACTGGAAGGAAATAACAGTGCCTGGGGTGCATTTGAACGACATCGGGCTCGATATCTTCTTATCCGGTTTGCAAGATGGAGTAGAGCAAGCTTTGCTATTGATGGGTGGGGGTCGGAGTCCTGTTTAGAAAACAGGATCCTCCGTGGCGGTGTAAGAAGGAATGGCACAAAGCTATGGCTTGCTGGCTGACTTGCCTGCGAATACAGAGCAGGGCATTTGCGGCGAGCGCGTGTTAAGAGAAGTTAAGTGCCTCTAAAATGGTTGTTTGAGATACATTCAATAAAGCTGTGACCGACCTTCACCCATCATTTGGTTTCTGAGTTTGATTTATTAATGGTTAAGTGGGGTAGAGGAAATGCTGTTGGGGTTTTAGCCCTGAGTCACAACAGTCAGCTTTCTCCTGTTTCTTTCCCGTACTGAGCTTCAACACAGGATCTTTCTCCATGCTGCTGGGACTTCCATTCTCAGGTTTATTTCCCCAGAGGCAACTCTAGGATTTCCATCCACATGAGAAGGTTGGGAGTTTCCTCCCAGTGTAGGCCTGGAAGCCAGGGCCTTGCTTGGGGAGCTTCCCCGCCCAGGATGGCCCCTCCCTGGGCTTGCTCCAGACATGAGGAGAACCACAGACATACAACCTCACAGCTAGGAGGCAGTACTATAGTAGTTATATTCTTGTACATAGGAACAGTATAAGGCTATGTGCACACGTAGCAGAAAACCGCACGTTTTTTCTGTGCGTTTTCTGTGTATTTTTTGCGCAAAAAATGCACGGTTTTTATGCGTTTTTCCGCGCGTTTTCAAGACGCATGGAAATAGCCAGAAACGCGGAAAAATCTGCGAAATTAATGAGCATGCTGCGTTTTTTACCGTGAAGCGGTTTTTCGCGGTATAAAGCGCATCAGTATGCACAAAAAGTGCAAAATGCATAGAAATGAATGGGAAGTTTCTTTTTTGTGGTCTTATAGTGGTTTTATTGGAAAATCCGCTAAAAATACCGCTAAAAAAACGCTGTGTGTCCACACAGCCTTATAGTAGTTATATTCTTGTGCATAAGAGCAGCATTATAGTAGTTATATTCTTGTGCATAGGGGGCAGTATTATAGTAGTTATATTCTTGTACATAGGGGCAGTATTATAGTAGTTATATTCATGTACATAGGGGCAGTATTATAGTAGTTATATTCTTGTACATAGCGGGCAGTATTATAGTAGTTATATTCATGTACATAGGGGCAGTATTATAGTAGTTATATTCATGTACATAGGGGCAGTATTATAGTAGTTATATTCATGTACATAGGGGCAGTATTATAGTAGTTATATTCTAGTACATAGGGGGCAGTATTATAGTAGTTATATTCTTGTACATAAGAGCAGTATTATAGTAGTTATATTCATGTACATAGGGGGCAGTATTATAGTAGTTATATTCTTGTACATAAGAGCAGTATTATAGTAGTTATATTCTTGTACATAACGGGCAGTATTATAGTAGTTATATTCTTGTACATAGGAGCAGTATTATAGTAGTTATATTCTTGTACATAGGGGGCAGTATTATAGTAGTTATATTCTTGTACATAGGATCAGTATTATAGCAGTTATATTCTTGTACATAAGGGGCAGTATTATAGTAGTTATATTCTTGTACACACGGGGCAGTATTATAGTAGTTATATTCTTGTACATAGGAGCAGTATTATAGTAGTTATATTCTTGTACATAGGGGCAGTATTATAGCAGTTATATTCTTGTACATAGGGGCAGTATTATAGTAGTTATATTCTTGTACATAGCGGGCAGTATTATAGTAGTTATATTCTTGTACATAGGAGCAGTATTATAGTAGTTATATTCATGTACATAGGGGCAGTATTATAGTAGTTATATTCTTGTACATAGGGGCAGTATTATAGTAGTTATATTCTTGTACATAGCGGGCAGTATTATAGTAGTTATATTCTTGTACATAGGGGCAGTATTATAGTAGTTATACTCTTGTACACAGGGGCAGTATTATAGCAGTTATATTCTTGTACATAGGAGCAGTATTATAGTAGTTATATTCTTGTACATAGGGGCAGTATTATAGTAGTTATATTCTTTTACATAGGGGCAGTATTATAGTAGTTATATTCTTGTACATAGGGACAGTATTATAGTAGTTATATTCTTGTACATAGGGGGCAGTATTATAGTAGTTATATTCTTGTACATAAGGGGCAGTATTATAGTAGTTATATTCTTGTACACAGGGGGCAGTATTATAGTAGTTATATTCTTGTACATAGGAGCAGTATTATAGTAGTTATATTCTTGTACATAGGGGGCAGTATTATAGTAGTTATATTCTTGTACATAAGGGGCAGTATTATAGTAGTTATATTCTTGTACATAGGGGGCAGTATTATAGTAGTTATATCCTTGTACGTAGGAGCAGTATTATAGTAGTTATATTCTTGTACATAGCGGGCAGTATTATAGTAGTTATATTCTTGTACATAGGAGCAGTATTATAGTAGTTATATTCTTGTACATAGGAGCAGTATTATAGTAGTTATATTCTTGTACATAGGAGCAGTATTGTAGTAGTTATATTCTTGTACATTGGAGCAGTATTATAGTATATTCTCGTACATAGGAGCAGTATTATAGTAGTTATATTCTTGTACATAGGAGCTGTATTATAGTAGTTATATTCTTGTACATAGGAGCAGTATTATAGTAGTTATATTCTTGTACATAGGAGCAGTATTATAGTAGTTATATTCTTGTACATTGGAGCAGTATTATAGTAGTTATATTCTTGTACATAGGGGCAGTAATATAGTAGTTATATTCTTGTACATAGGAGCAGTATTATAGTAGTTATATTCTTGTACATAGGGGCAGTAATATAGTAGTTATATTCTTGTACATAGGAGCAGTATTATAGTAGTTATATTCTTGTACATAGGAGCAGTATTATAGTAGTTATATTCTTGTACATAGGAGCAGTATTATAGTAGTTATATTCTTGTACATAGGAGCAGTATTATAGTAGTTATATTCTTGTACATAGGAGCAGTATTATAGTAGATATATTCTTGTACATAGGAGCAGTATTATAGTAGTTATATTCTTGCACATAGGGGCAGTATTACAGTATATTCTTGTGCATAGGGGCAGTATTTTAGTAGTTATATTCTTGTACATAGGGGGCAGTATTATAGTAGTTATATACTTGTATATAGGGAGCAGTATTATAGTAGTTATATTCTTGTACATAGGAGCAGTATTATAGTAGTTATATTCTTGTGCATAGGGAGCAGTATTATAGTAGTTATATTCTTGTACATAGGAGCAGTATTATAGTAGTTATATTCTTGTACATAGGGGCAGTATTACAGTATATTCTTGTGCATATGAGACACATTAGAGATCATACCTTGTTAATCTTACAAGCAAATATTAGATCTTTAATAATTAGAATTCCTCTTCATAGATGTTATACAGTGAAATTTATTAACGTGCTTCTTACACTGTTTAAAAACAGAGCGATGTCACTGTTCTTTCTCCGACACAAATAATGACTCTTAACTGTTTATTTCCATTACATAAATTCAGTTATAATGCTCAGTTTGCCATACAGTTTAATGTTTATTGTTCCTTTATCTCCATCTAGTGGCCAAAAGATATAACTGCAGTGTTATTCTGTACCTTAGTTTCATTTTCATTCTTGATTTCCCTCCAATTCCCAATGCACTCCGGGTAAGTTGCAAGGCATCATGGTCTAAGACTGCCCCCTTTCTCTGTCCAATCGGCCATTTCTGCCAAACCTGCTTCATGTGGACGTCTCATTTCTCCACCTCCCCTTGTGTCAGCATCGTCAGTACGTAATCGCCCTATTTTATCTAATTCTGTCCTAGATCACCCTCCTTAGTCAGCTTCCCTGGTTAGCTGTTAGCGCAGATAGCCTGTATATGTATATATGTATTTTTATGTATTAATACTGATTCATTACATTGTATGTCTTATTTGTAGTTTCACCGTACATCTATATACCATCGCGTTCAATAAGCACAGATTCAACCTACAGTCTTCTTGTTGGACCCCCGGTATAGCGGTTTAGCTACCCGTATAAGCTATATGAACCCCGTGCATTTAGCTGAGGATGGAATAGTGAAACGACGGCTGTCCAGCTAGTGGGAATACAGAGAGAGCAACCTTCCATCCTGCAGAGGCCAGTGACACAGTGCTATCCAGCTAGTGCTAGTCAGGGAAAAGACACCCCTTGATCCAGCTTGCAGAAACTGGCGATGCTGCAGAAATCCATCTAGTGATATTGAAGTCACCGGCTACACAGAGACTAATGCAGCTACAGCAATCTCTGCACAGCCGAGCGTTTCCCCCAAGACACCATGTCCCACAAATCACACAGGACAAAATCTGCCACATCCGTCTCCTCAAAGACTGTGTCCATCAGCAGCGCGGTCGCCATTGCGTGCGCAAACGCTGAAGCCGCCAAAATGAGAGCAAGGTATGCTGAAGAAGAGATGCAACTTAAATTAGAGAAAGCCCACCTAGATGATCTAGAGAGAAGGTCACAGATAGAAAGGGCACGTGTGGATGCCGCCTTAGAGAGCCTAGCTGCAAAAAAGGAAGCGGCCGCAGCACTGGCAGAGGCAGAAGCTCTGGAATCCGCACATAACCCTGAGCTGCATAGTCGCAGCAGTACGTCAAGTCTGAAGTTGCCGCTGCAAGATTCACCACAACGCACATCTCAATATGTTAATGAACTTCCTGATCCAAGCTATAACCAAGATCACGACACATCCAGTGAAACAAGTGAGAGTCATCATGAGGCTCAGCTCCAGGAAACGTGAAGCAAAGCAACTCTCCTGTCTTCCTTACCCCTCACCTGGTAACCAACGTGAATCACCTTGCTGACACATCGCATGTCAGACGCAAGATGACACCAGCTGGCGCCACCCTGAGGATACTAACAGGCATGAACGCACCTCACATCACTATAGGGGTGACCCATCACCGGTATACTCTGCTGACAACCGGTTCACATCAGAACTTGCTAGGATCTTCACACGATGTGATCTAGTTGCCAAGGGACTCATGAAATTCACTGACCACGCTGAAGGTTACAGAGCTTGGAAAGCTTCCTTCCAAAATGTTACCAGAGACTTGGGGCTAAAAAACAGGGAAGCGATAGACCACTTAGTCAAATATGTGGGAGAAGAGTCAGTCAAACACGCAGTAAGGATCAGAGACATTAACATAAACCACCCTCATATAGGCCTTAAAGAAATCTGGAAAAGGCTAGATGATTGTTACGGCTCTGCAGAGGTAATAGAGAGAGCCTTGTTCAAAAGAATCGATGACTTTCCTAAAATATCTAACAAAGGTCTCCCAAAACTTAGAGAGCTAGGTGACCTGCTACAAGAGGTCCTAGTTGCCAAATGTGATGGTGACCTACCGGGACTTGCGTACCTCGACACAGCCAAAGGTGTTAACCCTATAGTCCAAAAGTTGCCCTACAATCTACAGGAGAGGTGGCTTACACGTGGCTCCACGTACAAATACAAACACAGTTTTTCATACCCTCCCTTCTCCGTTTTTGTAGACTTTATGCACGAACAAGCGGCAATCAGAAATGATCTCAGCTTTGACTTTACAACGTCATATGCCGCACCACCACCAGCGGCAAACCCGCGCAGAACATCTGTGGCAGTGCACAAGACTAATGTTTCTTCTCCAAATTCCAATTACAGGTCTGCTGGCTGCTCCCAATCAGAGACAATGGTATGAGAACCTGACAAGCAGTGCCCGCTTCATCAGAAGCCTCATCCTCTCCTGAAATGCAGAGACTTCAGAGGAAAATCTATGCCGGATCGCAGAAGCTTCCTGAAAGAGAACGGTATCTGCTACAAGTGCTGCTCATCCACCACTCATCTCGCCAACGATTGTAAGGTCAGTGTAAAATGCACAGAATGTGGCACCATAGATCATAACACTGCCCTACACCCTGGCCCAGCTCCATGGCTCCATGGAGTGCGCAAAATACGCCAGATGACAGTGAGCATGGCAAGGAGGAAAAGAGCACCGATGCAGCTATGCCAGAGATCACTTCACAATATACTGAAGTCTGTAAAGGGACAATAGACAGTAGGTCCTGTTCTAAAATATGCCTTGTCAGAGTGTACCCAAAGGGCCATAGAGACAAAGCTGTGAGACTGTATGCTATCTTGGATGATCAAAGTAATTGATCCCTGGCCAGATCAACATTCTTTGACCTATTCAACATTAAATGACCAAGCACTCCTTACTCATTAAAGACATGTGCAGGTACTGTGACAACAGCGGGCAAGAAAGCCACTGACTACCAAATTGAGTCCTTAGGCTGGTTTCACATTTGCGTTTTTTAGCGCTGGAAAAAAACGCATATGTGCGCATGCGTTTTTTCCCCTATATTTAACATGGGTGCGCATACCTGCGCGCTTGTAAGCGCATGTATGCGATTTTCATGCGCTGCGGTTTTTTGGGGTGTGCGTTTGTATTTTCCAGACGCAGCATGTTGCATTTTTTGGCCCTGCAAAAAAGCGCATGCGCACATATGCGCACGTTTTGCGCTAAAAATGGCCATTATAG
Organism: Dendrobates tinctorius; assembly: GCF_039654945.1. Lineage (NCBI taxonomy): Eukaryota > Metazoa > Chordata > Amphibia > Anura > Dendrobatidae > Dendrobates > Dendrobates tinctorius. The sequence goes on from NW_027361863.1 coordinate 8,151,521, forward strand.
CCTATGGATGCGCATATGTGCGCACTGGCATGCTCATGTATGCGTTTTTTTGCATATGCGTTTTTTTTTTAACCATGGAATTTAGGGGTTTGGGTTAGAGTTAGGGTTAGTTAAGGGGGTTTAGGGTTAGGGTCAGGGTTAGGGTTGGGGTTTGGGTCAGGGTTAGGGTTAAGTATGGTTTGGTTAAGGGTTAGGGTCAGGGTTAGGGTCAGGGTTAGGGTTAAGTATGGTTTGGTTAAGGGTTAGGGTCAGGGTTAGGGTTAAGTATGGTTTTGTTAAGGGTCAGGGTTAGGGTCAGGATTAGGGTTAAGTATGGTTTGGTTAAGGGTCAGGGTTAGGGTCAGGATTAGGGTTAAGTATGGTTTGGTTAAGGGTTAGGGTCAGGGTTAGGGTCAGGGTTAGGGTCAGGGTTAGGGTTAAGTATGGTTTTGTTAAGGGTTAGGGTCAGGATTAGGGTTAAGTATGGTTTGGTTAAGGGTTAGGGTCAGGGTTAGGGTCAGGGTTAGGGTCAGGGTTAGGGTTAAGTATGGTTTTGTTAAGGGTCAGGGTTAGGGTCAGGATTAGGGTTAAGTATGGTTTGGTTAAGGGTTAGGGTCAGGGTCAGGGTTAGGGTTAGGGTTAGTTAGGGTTTAGGGTTTGGGTTAGGGTTAAGTATGATTTGGTTAAGGGTTAGGGTCAGGGTTAGGGTCAGGGTTAGGGTCAGGGTTAGGGTTCGTAAAGTCATGGTTTGGGTTAGTGTGAGGGGCCACCTAATGTTGGAAAAAACCGCAAACGCGTTAAAAACGCACTAAAAACGCATACAAACGCATAAAAACGCTGCGTTTTTTTCATGCATGCTCATAAAAATGCTTGAAAAAAACGCAGCAGTTGTATGCTTTTGTATGCGTTTTTTCAATGCGTTTTTTTGCGGGAAAAACGCGCTGCAAAAAAAAGCAAGTGTGAAACTAGCCTTAGACGGACAATTCTGCCTGCCACTACCTACAATCATCGAGTGTAATCAGATCCCAGACAACAGGTCTGAAATCCCTACACCAGATGTGGCAATCCATCATGCTCACGTAAAACGCATAGCACACCTCATACCGGAACTCAACCCTCAGGCACAGATAGTACTGCTGTTGGGAAGAGATATCCTGCAGGTTCATAAAGTGAGAAGTCATATCAATGGACTCAACAATGCTCCCTATGCCCAAAAGCTAGACCTAGGATGGGTCATAATCGGAAACGTATGCTTGGGACACATGCACGCCCCATCTTCTGTGACAAGCATGCTAACAAATATACTGGAGAAAGGGCGCCCATCTCTGTTTTAACCTTGCAACAACGAGTTCCATGTCAAGGAACTACAACACAGCATCCAACTACCCAATCACTTAATAGACTTTACTCATGACAGCGGTATGGTGTCAGGAAGCTATGATGATCGGTTGGGGTGCACAGTCTTTCAGAGGACTAAGCAAGACAACCAAGTAGCAATGTCGGTAGAGGATAAGCTGTTCTTGGAGGTAATGGACAAAGGGCTCATAAAAGATGAGACCAACAGCTTGGTCGCACCTCTTCCCTTCAGAACCCACAGACCACGTCTACCAAACAACAAAGATCAGGCATTCAAACGTTTCTCCTCTCTTAAGCACAATCTGCAGCCAGAGATGAGAGATCACTTCTTCTCCTTCATGTCAAAGATATTTGAGAACTGCCATGCAGAACTAGCTCCCACTCTCAAAGACTCTGAAGAATGCTGGTTCCTACCCATGTTTGGAGTATAACACCCTAAGAAACCGGGCCAAATTAGAGTGGTGTTCGACTTCAGTGCTAAGTTTGATGATGTCTCCCTGAATGATGTTCTACTGACAGGACAAGATCTCAATAAAAAACTACTGGGAGTACTTATGCGCTTCCGTAAGGATTCTATTGCCTTCATCGCTGACATCCAGCAAATGTTCCATTGTTTCCTGGTGAGAGAAAGACAGGAACTTCCTAAGATTCTTCTGGTACAGAGACAATGATCCTACTAAAGAAGTCACAGTACCGCATGAGAGTGCAAATCTTTGGCAATAGCCCTTCTCCTGCAGTCGCCATCTAAGGACTCAAAAGGTCAGCTCTAGAAGGAGAATCAGAATACGGGTCAGATGTCAGACAATTCATAGAGAAAGACTTTTATGTTGATGACTGTCTGAAAGCCATGCCTTCAAATGAGACTGCCAATCGTCTCAGGAGATGCTTGCTTGCTCTAACCTCAGGCTTCACAAAATAGCCTCAAACAGCCAAGAACTCATGAAATCATTCCTTCACAAGACTTGTGTAACGGTCTCAGAGACCTGGACCTAGTGTCAGACCCCACACCAATGCAACGCAGCCTCGGGCTTCTCTGGAATCTACAATCAGACATTTTCACCTTTCAGGTCAGCCAGGAAGAAAAGCCTTTCACACGCAGAGGTGTCCTGTCTACCATCAACAGCCTGTATGATCCCTTAGGTTTTGCAACTCCTGTTACTATACAAGGCAAAGCCATACTAAGAAACTTAACCAAGGAGTCTTCTGACTGGGATGCACCTCTGCCACCTGATAAGAAAACCCAGTGGGAAGCATGGAAGAACTCTTTAGCAGCTCTCTCAAACCTGAATGTGCCAAGGCCAAACACCCCTGTGCCGTCTACAGAGATACAGAGCCTAAGACTGTATGTATTTGCAGATGCTTCTGTCAAAGCAATTGCTGCTGTTGCTTATCTTAAAACTGTGGACTCAAAATGTCAAAGCCACATTGGATTCGTCATGGGGAAAGCCAAACTTGCTCGACAACCAGAGTACACCATACCAAGGTTAGAAATTTGTGCTGCAGTCTTAGCCGTCGAGCTAGCAGAGTTCATCACATCCGAGATGGATATCGACTTGACACAAGCCAAGTTCTATTCAGACAGCAAAGTAGTCCTAGGAAGCACAACATGGCTCTCAGGACAACATCCATTGTACACTGAGGAACGTTGTCCAGACACCTTTGAACTTGTGAGAGAGGACTCAGGTGCTGAAATCCACCCTCAGGTGTCTACACTTCATACAAAGACTCCAGCTACTCTTCTAACCCAGAAAACAGGACTATCCAGTGCCCCTCCAGGAGGATTCAACACTAAGGACCTCTACAAGCGCCAATGGAGGCAGGTACAAAGTCTTGCCAATACATTCTGGGACAGGTGGCGCAACAATATTTGTCTACCTTGCAGCCACGGACAAAGTGGCAATCTACTAGACCTAATCTTCGGATTGGTGACCTTGTCCTTGTTAAAGACTGCCAGGCCCATCGGAACCAGTGGCCACTTGGACTAGTGACTACTACATTTCCGAGTAAAGATGGCCATGTCCGCAAAGTCGAACTGAGGATGGCCAAAGGAGATGGACCTAAGACATTCTCCAGACCAGTGACTGAGCTGGTCTTATTGTTGTCTTCAGAGGATAAGGATGGTGGCATCTGTTCAATGCCAGATGGGGAGTGTTCTGTCTCTGACACGAATAATGACTCTTAACTGTTTATTTCCATTACATAAATTCAGTTATATTGCTCAGTTTGCCATACAGTTTAATGTTTATTGTTCCTTTAGCTCCATCTAGTGGCCAAAAGATATAACTGCAGTGTTTTTCTGTACTGTTTCATTTTCATTCTTGATTTCCCTCCAATTCCCAATGCACTCCGGGTAAGTTGCAAGGCATCATGGTCTAAAACTGCCCCCTTTCTCTGTCCAGTCGGCCATTTCTGCCAAACCTGCTTCATGTGGACATCTCATTTCTCCACCTCCCCTTGTGTCAGCATCGTCGGTACGTAATCGCCCTATTTCATCTAAATCTGTCCTAGATCACCCTCCTTAGTCAGCTTCCCTGGTTAGCTGTTAGCACAGATAGTCTGTATATGTATTTTTATGTATCCATACTGATTCATTGCATTCTATGTCTTATTTGTAGTTTCACCGTACATCTATATACCATCGCGTTCAATAAACACAGATTCAACCTACAGTCTTCTTGTTGGACCCCCGGTATAGCGGTTTAGCTACCCGTATAAGCTATATGAACCCCGTGCATTTAGCTGAGGACGGAATAGTCACAATGAAGAGTTCACCACTCTAAATCCAACTCTGTAAGAAATAATTCACCTGTTATTTTTCTATTGTACATCAAAATATTTCATTTTAAGAAGTGACAGTTTAGTAGCGAGTCCTCCAGTCGAGGTGTCCTTGTGTGGATTGTACCTACATGCACGTCCTTCCTAAGAATACACAGCATGTAAGCAATGTAATAAATGTCTGGCAGGGTTGCATCATCTTGTTGACATAAAAGATAAGTTATGCTAGAAATCTAAATCCCGAAACCTGCTGAAATAACCAAACGTTCATCAAACAACAGCCTGATCCCATTAACTGTTTCCCACACACAAGGTAAAAGATGTCTTCAGGATCACTGAAGCCGGTCTTGCAAGAATGGATCCTACCAGAGGATTCCAGGATCATGTAACAATTAGAAGATCAATTTTGATCAGAACCCTTTAAGTGGTTAAAAGGCATGTGAGCGTCCCGAGACTCCAAATTCACTCTTCTGCCTGGTTATGCAGTGATAGGGATGGATAATTTACACCTAGGCTTCTGCAGGGACGCCTTCTAAATCATAGAATGGTAGAGTTGGAAGGGACCTCCTGGGCCATCTGGTCCAACCCCCTGCTCAAAGCAGGATTCGCTAAATCATCCCAGACAGATGTCTGTCCAGCCTCTGTTTGAAGACTTCTGTTGAAGGAGAACTCACCACCTCTTTTGGCAGCCAGTTCCACTCATTAACTGTCAAAAGTTTTTTCTAATATCTAAATGTTTTTTGTTCAGTTCCCTCCAGCGCCAGTACAGGAGAAAGTAGTTGCTACAAACTTCTTATTTCCAATCTACGGGCTGCTTTTCTTTTAAAGCCTAAATATGTGAGGTCCTCCAGAATGAGAGACACTCTTTGGATCAACATCAGGCGATCCTCCGTAATCTGGGATTCTGGAAGGAAGTGTTCAGTTTCCCTGCAGCTCCCCTGCAGGATAAAAGAAGCATTGCATGGTGTCTGCTGAAATGTTCAAATTTACACCGATAAAGACGAATCAAGGACAAACCTGTACAGATCTGTAAAAACGACATATAAATGAATGCATACACGATTTTATAAATGGCCCGTTAGACTCTACTACCCATGGAATAGTAATTGTTTATATACTAGGCCATTGCATCAATGATTTACACCCAGGGTACTGATCTGGGACAGAGAACAAGCTCCATGAATTAATCTAATGACAATAATAAAATTGCAGAAGACTAAATAAGCTGGTAAGAAAGTGTCTCCCTGCTCAGACCTCCAGAAATCAGCTGTGACCTGTTGGGAAATCTCACAATAAGGGTTTAGTTTCTCCTACAGGAAAAATAAAGCATTGCACAGTGTCCATTCACATCAGTAGGTCATCTGTGTAATGGAGGACAGGTCCTCCAGAGAGAGATGAGGATCATAAAAAGAGAATTCAGAATTATGTACTACTACCTCTGAAATATGTTTATTAATTTCTTGCTCATGCAAGCTTTGGGAGATCCCCGCTTCCCTCTTGTGGGACTTGCACATGAAGAGCCATTTTGCCCAGTGTGCCCACACCGGGCAGCGCCTTTCTGAATCCTGCTCATGTAGGTACTGTTCACATAATCAGGTTTAAATACATTAGATAGGACTGCTCTGAGAAGGGTATACCGTGACGTTGGTGGAGTGGCTTAGTATACATTTTTTGCAAAAACGTATCAACTAAATACCCTGTTTTTATTATCATCTCTTTCTAGCACTTGCTGCTTACTGTTACATATATTTTACAGCAGAGTATTCATGCACGTTTGTCATACTGTGTGTTTTTTCTGTGTCTCAGTCTTTGGGTGGTGTGAACATTGACCTGTTCATTCTTGTGCATGTCCCATGTGTTTTTAATTAATTGAGACAAGGAGTTGTCTTATTAGAGACTAGCTGTCATTTTCATTTTTATTTCAATATGTCTGAGAGAAATCTTGTTTCTTTCTTCTCCTGTCTTGATCGTTCCTTCTCAATTCACAGGTAAAATTTGCATTCCGTGAAGACAGATTTTCCTATTACTTAAATAGGAGATGACGGTTTTAGTGCTTATAAAGTTCTATATAAAAGGAGGAGTTAGACAGATGTAAGTTCTCCATATAACTTTATGAGCACCAACTGCCATCTCCTATCTCACTAATAGAAAAATCTGCATTCGCTGTCTGAAAACACATTTTACCCGGGAATTGATAATTTTGAGAATGAATAATCAGTCAAGGAGGAGAAAGAAGAATATATGTCTGATAAGATATATTGCAAATTTTCTCGTGTACTATTCATTTATCAAAGAAATAAAATAAAACAATGGATATTCCTTAAGAGAATCTATTTTTGCTAAAGGCGTCCTAAATTATAATATGATCATAACTGTCCCACCTTTATAGGCATCACCAGCAATCAGGCTCAGACTGGCCCACAGGAGAACAGGAGAATCCTCCGGTGGGCCCTCATTCAGGAATGGATCTCCACTCAACCTACCTGAGAAGTGCTTGGCACAATATATTTGTTTCACTATGTACAGAAAAGGGCATCATCTTAACATTCATTTACAAACTACCCCATTTATTATTACATAGCAACATAGACAAATTTGTGAATGAGGGTATTGTGATATTTGCATGCAATTGAACTGAGGGCCACCAGAGTCACTGTTACTGGTGGGTTCTTGACACTCCAGTCCGGCATCGGCAGTGATCATCTGTAATCAGGGAACCTGCCAGGGAGGGTTATGTTTCCTTATAACACTTCTGCAGAAGAACAGAAAGATTGCATGGAGCCAGGCTCGGACTGGCCCACAGGTGAGCAGGTGAATCCCCCGATGGGCCACTGTGCAGAGGTAAGCCACTTAAACCTCGATATTAGCATTAGTTGGCCCAATATATTTGATTTTCTATGTATAGACAAAGCATCTCCTCATTCATCTAACAAACTATTCATTCTATTACACTGCTCAAAAAAATAAAGGGAACACTTAAACAACAGAATATAACTCCAAGCAATCAAACTTCCGTGAAATCAAACTTTCCACATAGGAAGCAACACTGATTGACAATCAGTTTCACATGCTGTTGAGCAAATGGAATAGACAACAGATGGAAATTATTGGCAATTATCAAGACACTCTCAATAAAGGGTTCTGCAGGTGGGGACCACAGACCACATCTCAGTACCAATGCTTTCTGGCTGATGTTTGGTCACTTTTGAATGTTGGTTGCACTTTCACACTCGTAGCATGAGACGGACTGTACAACCCACACAAGTGGCTCAGGTAGTGCAGCTCATCCAGGATGGCACATCAATGTGAGCTGTGGCAAAAAGGTTTGCTGTGTCTGTCAGCGTTTTCTTTTTTAGTAAATTTGCAAAAATTTCTACATTTTTTTTTTTTCAGTCAAGATGGGGTGCAGAGTGTACATTAATGAGAAAAAAAATATTTTTTTTTGAATTTACCAAATGGCTGCAATGAAACAAAGAGTGAAAAATTTAAAGGGGTCTGAATACTTTCCGTACCCACTCTATATAGTAGCAGAGGTTAATGTGAATAATGCTATATTTGCATGTAATTGAACAGTGGGCCCCCAGAGCCTTTTCCACCCCAGTCTGACACTGCACGGAGCCCACGGAATTGTGAAGCAAATTTTCACCAACAAGGACAATTCAAGGACAAACCTATAGAGCAGTCGTTGAGCAGATCTGTGAAGATGACATATGAATGAATGCATACTTTGCTTTATAAATGGCCCATTAGACTCTACGACAAATGGAATAGTAATTCATTTCGCTTACATACTAGGTCATTAAATCAATTATTTACACCCAGGGTACTGATCTGGGACAGAGCACAAGCTCCATGCGTTAATCTAATGACTATTAATGCTGTAGAAGAATTATTGTTGCCACAATTTGCATGTAACAATATATTGACATTCTTTAGGTCTCACGATGTAAAACCATCCAAACGTAACATCTTTTACAGGAATATTGATCAGTGCACATACAGTACATATATACAAATGTCACACTTACTCTGTTCCCCAGGACTAGAATAAAGGGCCCAACTCATCATTTGCGTTTTTTTAAAGTCACTTTTCTTTTTTTTTTTGTCTAGTAGCATTAGTTAATGTTTTCTGTGCAAAATTCTTCAAAATGGTTTATGCTCTTTATTTTTCTTTTTGACATATTTTGCAATTTTTCAGCACAAAATCTGACACGTTGCGCTAAATGGCACAAAAACGTGTTTTTCAATGTGACTTCCGTATTTAAAAGTCATTCCAGGGGTTGGCACGAGAGGATGTTTATGTCCAATTTTGGGACTTTTCAAAAAGTCACAAGAAAAAAAAAGGTAAACAAAAATAAACAGGCAAAAACATAAAAATGGCGTCAGAACAGGGGTAATGAAACATGACACAGTCGCCATTTAACCCCTTAATGACTAGAGGTAATTTTGGCTTTGCGTTTTCGTTTTTCGTTCCCCTTCTTCCCAGAGCCATAGCTTTTATTTTTTTGGTCAAAATGGCCATGTGAGGGCTTGTTTGCTGTACTTTTGAATGACACCATCGGTTTTTATATATCGTGTACTGGAAAATTGGAAAAAAAAATCAAAGTGCAGTGAAATTGCAAAAAAAAGTGCAATCCCACAGTTATTTTTTGTTTTGCTTTTTTACTATGTGCTAAAACTGACCTGCCATTATGATTCTCCAGGTCATGACGAGTTCATAGACACCAAACATGTCTAGGTTCTTTTCTTATCTAAGTGGTGAAAAAAAATTCCAAACTTTGTTAAAAAAAACTTGCGCCATTTTCCAATACCCGTAGCGTCTCCATTTTTCGTGATCTGGAGTTGGGTGCTGGCATATTTTTTGCATGCCGAGCTAACATTTTTAAAAATACCATTTTGTGGCAGATACAGTCTTTTGATCGCCATTTATTGCATTTTAATGCAATGTCATGGCAACCAAAAAACATAATTGTGCCCTTATGACTTTTTTCTTGCTATGCCGTTTAGGATCAGGTTAATCTTTTTTTATTGAAAGATCATAGAATCATAGAATAGAATCATAGAATCGTAGAGTTGGAAGGGACCTCCTGGGCCATCTGGTCCAACCCCCTGCTCAAAGCAGGATTCGCTAAATCATCCCAGTCAGATGTCTGTCCAGCCTCTGTTTGAAGACTTCCATTGAAGGAGAACTCACCACTTCTCGTGGCAGCCTGTTCCACTCATTGATCACTCTAACTGTCAAAAAGTTTTTTCTAATATCTAATCTGTGTCTCTTCCCATTCAGTTTCATCCCATTGCTTCTAGTCTTTCCTTGTGCAAATGAGAATAAAGTTGATCCTTCTACAATGTGACAGCCCTTTAGATATTTGTAGACAGCTATTAAGTCTCCTCTCAGTCTTCTCTTTTGCAAACTAAACATTCCCAAATCCTGCAACCTTTCCTCATAAGACAGGGTTTGCAGACCGGTCACCATTCTGGTCGCTCTTTTCTGAACTTGCTCCAGTTTGTTGATGTCTTTTTTAAAATGTGGTGCCCAAAACTGGACACAATATTCCAGATGAGGTCTGACCAAAGAGGAGTAGAGGGAAATAATGACTTCACGTGATCTAGACTGTATGCTTCTGTTAATACATCCTAGAATTGCATTTGCCTTTTTTGCTGCTGCATCACACTGTTGACTCATATTCAGTCTGTGATCTATTAGTATACCCAAGTCTTTTTCACATGTGCTGTCACTTAGCCCTATTCCTCCCATTCTATATATGCTTTTTTCATTTTTATTGCCCAGATGTAGTACTTTGCATTTCTCCCTGTTAAAAACCATTCTGTTAGTTGCTGCCCACTTCTCCAGTTTATTTAAATCTTTTTGAATCCTCTCTCTCTCTTCTCTAGTATTAGCTATCCCTCCTAGCTTTGTGTCATCAGCAAATTTAATCAGAATCGGGCGATTCTGAAAGCGGTGATATCAAATATGTGTATGTGTGATTTTATATTATTATTTTATTTTGAATGGGGCAAAAAGGGGGGAGATTTGAACTTTTATTTTTTTATATTTTTTATTTTTTTTTCACTTTTGGCATGCTTCAATAGTCTCCATGGGAGACTAGAAGCTGCCATAACCCGATTGGCTCTGCTACATAGAGGTGATGAGCAGATCACCTGTATGTAGCAGAATTACTCACTTGCTATGAGTGCCGACCACTGTTCAATCTGGCAGTGACAACCACAGAGGTCTCCAGGAGACCTCCGGTTGTCATTCTGACACACTGGTGACTCGTGATCACATCACGGGGGTCACCGGTGGGCGTATTTCCGATGCAATTGCCGGAAGCAGCATTTGACAGCGGCATTTAACGAGTTAATAGCCACGGGTGGATCGCGATTCCACCCGCGGCTATTCCAGGCACATGTCAGCTGTTCAAGACAGCTGACATGTGCAGGAAAAGATGTGAGCTCAGCGCCGGAGCCTACATCAAAGGGAGGGAGTCTGACAGTGATGTACATTTATGTCCGATGTCGGAAAGGGGTTAAATCTGTGTTGTGAATGGACACGTTTGGTCGTCCCCAGCAGAAGATGCTCTTTGTAACTAATTTCTGCTCTGGTCATACATAAGGGTCCTAAACGGGGCTCCCCGACTTTTACTACCCTAATATATTTCATAGAAAGAAAAAAAATTATCTTTTAAAAAAAAAAGCCCATACAATCCCTTAACAACTATATATAAACTTGTTGCCTAGGATTAACAAAAGTCACAGTTCTTCACTTCGAGGAGTGATTTTCCAATTTCTCACGTCTCTCATGTTACTGAGGTGATAGCTATTTTTTATGCCAATGTACCCGATGAAATTTCAATGTGTGATTGCAGTTTTTTTTTTCTGTCTTCAAATATGGAGTAGAAGCTGCCAAATGAGCTTTTAGTTACATTTTTTCATGTAGGCTTTCTTTCCAATGTCAGTGCACAATGCCAAATACCAACAACATCACGTCACAGATCCGATGCTGAGCAGCTGCAATCAGAGCAGAGTTTAGGAATCTTTCTCAATCAGTAAAATGGATATGTAGAGGATTTTCTTGCATTTCAACACAGATTTCATGAAATATGTAACGCCTTCATTATGTGGAGTTACTTTTGCAGTATATAAAAAGTAGTTCTTCTAGTTAACACATCAGAACTGTCCAGGTTAGAGCACGTTTCCTAGCAGTTTGTGGGTGTGACGGCTGAAGATTTATCAAAATATACTGTCGTGTGTGTATATGAGGAAAGACATCATTTCTTATCATTATACGACTTTTATACTTTATTGTTCACCAGTTTTTCCTTCTGCAGACTCTCTCTCTGATTTTCAGTTGTCTCTGAGCTAGTGGGTGAAGATTAACTGCTATGATGTATCCCATATGCAGTGCACACAGACATGAAGGATTCCTGCTCTACATGGTATATATATATGCAGACGCAGCAACAGCATGGATGACTTTACACAGTCATACTAAGCAATGTAGATGTGATTCCAGCTCTCCCCTTTTCATACCGTTCAATAGGCAACTGTAATCTGATCTGTCCTAAACAATACAGATTTTATCTTATTTTTCAGAGTGAGTGATGAGTTCAGGCAATGGTGGGATGAGAGGTTTATAAGCGGAGAGACTAATTGCTCCAATAAAATGTATTACAAAGCTTCCTATATTCCATTGTACTATAATTTTATGCAAACCTTGTTGAATGACAAGCTATTTAGCAGCAAAATAAATCAATCAGTGTTAGACTTAAAATGATATTCATATACAGTGGGGCAAAAAAGTATTTAGTCAGTCAGCAATAGTGCAAGTTCCACCACTTAAAAAGATGAGAGGCGTCTGTAATTTACATCATAGGTAGACCTCAACTATGGGAGACAAACTGAGAAAAAAAAATCCAGAAAATCACATTGTCTGTTTTTTTTTCCTTTTATTTGCATATTATGGTGGAAAATAAGTATTTGGTCAGAAACAAGCAATCAAGATTTCTGGCTCTCACAGACCTGTAACTTCTTCTTTAAGAGTCTCCTCTTTCCTCCACTCATTACCTGTAGTAATGGCACCTGTTTAAACTTGTTATCAGTATAAAAAGACACCTGTGCACACCCTCAAACAGTCTGACTCCAAACTCCACTATGGTGAAGACCAAAGAGCTGTCAAAGGACACCAGAAACAAAATTGTAGCCCTGCACCAGGCTGGGAAGACTGAATCTGCAATAGCCAACCAGCTTGGAGTGAAGAAATCAACTGTGGGAGCAATAATTAGAAAATGGAAGACATACAAGACCACTGATAATCTCCCTCGATCTGGTGCTCCGCGCAAAATCCCACCCCGTGGGGTCAGAATGATCACAAGAACGGTGAGCAAAAATCCCAGAACCACGCGGGGGGACCTAGTGAATGAACTGCAGAGAGCTGGGACCAATGTAACAAGGCCTACCATAATTAACACACTACGCCACCATGGACTCAGATCCTGCAATGCCAGACATGTCCCACTGCTTAAGCCTGTACATGTCCGGGCCCGTCTGAAGTTTGCTAGAGAGCATTTGGATGATCCAGAGGAGTTTTGGGAGAATGTCCTATGGTCTGATGAAACCAAACTGGAACTGTTTGGTAGAAACACAACTTGTCGTGTTTGGAGGAAAAAGAATACTGAGTTGCATCCATCAAACACCATACCTACTGTAAAGCATGGTGGTGGAAACATCATGCTTTGGGGCTGTTTCTCTGCAAAGGGGCCAGGACGACTGATCCGGGTACATAAAAGAATGAATGGGGCCATGTATCGTGAGATTTTGAGTGCAAACCTCCTTCCATCAGCAAGGGCATTGATGATGAAACGTGGCTGGGTCTTTCAACATGACAATGATCCAAAGCACACCGCCAGGGCAACGAAGGAGTGGCTTCGTAAGAAGCATTTCAAGGTCCTGGAGTGGCCTAGCCAGTCTCCAGATCTCAACCCTATAGAAAACCTTTGGAGGGAGTTGAAAGTCCGTGTTGCCAAGCGAAAAGCCAAAAACATCACTGCTCTAGAGGAGATCTGCATGGAGGAATGGGCCAACATACCAACAACAGTGTGTGGCAACCTTGTGAAGACTTACAGAAAACGTTTGACCTCTGTCATTGCCAACAAAGGATATATCACAAAGTATTGAGATGAAATTTTGTTTCTGACCAAATACTTATTTTCCACCATAATATGCAAATAAAAGGAAAAAAAAACCAGACAATGTGATTTTCTGGATTTTTTTTTCTCAGTTTGTCTCCCATAGTTGAGGTCTACCTATGATGTAAATTACAGACGCCTCTCATCTTTTTAAGTGGTGGAACTTGCACTATTGCTGACTGACTAAATACTTTTTTGCCCCACTGTATGTGATAAATATACAGACGATGTTCCTAAGATATTTTGAGTCTTACATTCATAGGACTCTCCCATTTGGAGGTTTCTATCGCTGGACATATTCATCAAGGGATGTGGTTCACAAAGTGGGTAGTGGCGGTGGACCCTCAAAGCCAAAATCCAATTGGCACTAGCTAAACCGGGACTTGAAATCTAAGGGATTGCTTGTTTTTAACTCAAACTCTTTGAGTACCGAGACTTATCTGTCAAGAATCCGCAGGATAAAAATCCTGGAATATTCTTAGGGTGGGGTGGTGGCTATGGTACTCAGATTAAAGATTTGTATGCAGAAGTCACGCCAAGAGACAATGTCATGAAGGTGTCACGTCACCCTGGAAGACCTGGAGTTAGACGGGTCACGTCGGGTAATGAATCACAGTGTTACGATCGCGGACACAGCGTGGCTTACAGCCAACGCTCCCATGTCATCGAGCTATAACGACGACGGGGTATGTGTCCCAGGTGATCGTGGAATATGGACCCACTGGACCACGGGGGGACCCGGACCTACCCAGACTAGGGAAGGGTAGCGACCGCGGTCTGTGGCAGCTGAGCTTGTGGACAAGATGGCCATAAGCAGGACTAAAAGACACCGCACAACTTCAGGTATGAAGAAAAATAAAGTTTACTGAAATAAGGCAAAAACTTAGAAACACCAGGTTCCGGAATATGTACATCATGAAGGAAACCCATCTCAGGTTGACAGACGAAGCAGGAGGTCATCATGGGTTGACGCAGTCCAGGATTGTCTGGCACTGGCTTACTAGGAGGGATCGCACATGCGGGTGGTCATGCAGCGCAGCGGAACCACGCACGCATGTACGGCTACGGGCGTAGCACAGGCGCAGCAGGAGAACGTCAGACTCCGACCTCAGGTGGACTTCAGATGATGGCAGAAGTCATCATGGGTAAGACCCCAGGGAACTGACAGGACATCAGAACAGGACTCAGATAGCACAGGTCCAGGAATGTTGGAACTACAGCACCGGGCATAGGCTGGTCAGATCTAGGACACGCAGGCAGGACCGTCACCAGGGAGCAGAACTGGAAACTCCCGGAAACCATGGAGGAGGATTCCATCCAGGAAGGAGAACGGGACCGGCTTAAGAGCACAACTTGGACCACCAGAACCACGGACTGGATATCTGGACACAGGCTGGACAGGGCACCTAGGCGGACATCAGGGCACCTAGGCGGACATCACGGAGACAGGCATCAGGACATCAGGTGGACATCAGGACATCAAGTGGACATCAGGACATCAGGTGGACATCAGGATATCTGGTGGACATCAGGACATCTGGTGGACATCAGGACATCTGGACGCCAGGTGGACATCAGGACACCAGACAGAACATCTGGAAGAGGTCGTCAGACACCGGACATCAGGCCGTGGACGTCAGGCTCCGGACGAGAGGCCACGATCATCAGGCTCCGGACATCTGGAAGCGACCTAGAAAGGAACCCAAGCGGTCTGGTGCAAACCCTGCCGGGTTGGACAGGAGCCGGCAGGGAATTGCACCGAATCTCCAGCTGAGCACAGAGTAGCAGAAACTCAGCGGACACACTGGACTCCTATTTCCTAACTTCCAGGTTAGATCACGGAAAGTCGGGTAGTAAAGAGTCACAGTCACTGGGCACAGAGTTCAAGACACAGAAGGACCCCAGGAACATCACACAGTGAACACAGTTCAGACAAGGTCAGGTAAAGGAGCAGATCCAGGATTCAGGAAACAGCACACACAATACACGGGCCTGGATAAGCAGCCTCCAGGAAGGGCGATCTGGGTATTATGCCCCCAGAGCAGGCGGAGAAACAAGACACAGTTCACAGAGGGACAAAGAGCAACAGCTCCTCCAGAACTGAACAGAATCAGAGCAGGAGCAGAACACAAACTCACATGGCAAGGTTCAGGAACTCAATGCGAAGCTCTGGCAACGCCCCAAAGGGGAGGGACCTTTATATAGGAGCTGCCACACAGCCATAGGCTGGAGCAGCAATTGTAGCACACACCCATTCCTGATAAAAGGAAGGGAGGTGTGGCCGTGCGCACCCTAAGCAAAGCAAAACATAATCAGCAATGCAAAGGACACCTGGCAGGAGCTGAAGCCTGAACACACGTGGTAAGTCAGGCAGGGTGCAACAGACCTATTAACCCACGGGTGACTGCCAAGGACCGCACACACGGGAGGTCATGCAGCGCTGCGGAACCACGCACACATGTACGGCTATGCAGCGGAGCCGGGCACTGAGCAGCATCCACACAGATAACTGACAACAGCATTCCAACACATTAGAGGGAAAAGAGCGAAGGGTTAAAGCAGAGATGCAGAGTAATGCCGTGAAACAAGGTCCAAACACAGCGGCGTTACACACAGGTCTTCTTTAGAGGTGTGATTTGTGTCTCATATTAAATGGATTCCTCTGGTGTTAAAGAGGATAACGACCCTTTATATGCTGGTCAGAAACATGCAGCTCCATTTCAGCTGCTTCTGATCTGGTTATTAGCAGTGCTAAAGCTAAGTCGTTGGAGTGCAGTTGTTGTAGCAGTGATCTGTGGTTTGCTGTAGTATGTGTGTGTTTATTTCCTGGTTCCTGTTCCCATTTAGTTTATTCCTCCCTGTCCCTATCCTCCTCCCTATTGTTGGTTACTGCTTTTGTATAGCACCTGTTACACATAGCGATATCGCTAGCAATATCGCTGTAACGTCACCGATTTTGTGACGTAGCAGCGATATTGCTAGCGATATCGCTACATGTGATACTTACCTCCGACCGGCTCCCCCGCCGGTTATCGGTGATCGCGCGAGAACGTCCTGGACCATTTCTCATCGGGCGCTTCCTGCTGGGCTTCCTGTGGCGCCGACAAGCGACGCGTGGACGCGGGCGGGAGGACGTCAGGATCGCCTCGTCTGACAGATAAGTAGCAACCCCCGACCGCTGCTATGTTGCTGGTGAGATCTGCCTGTGTGGCAGCTCACTAGCGACCACTTAGCGAGGCACCAGCGATCCATATCGTTGTCGGGATCACTGGTGCATTGCTAAGTGTAACGGAACCCTATGATAGAGGTTTTCTGTTATCCCTGTTTTTTCTTTGTGTCTTGTTTATCTTACATTTCTGAGGCATGCCTCATGGGGTGGGGACAGATCAGGGTTTAACAGGAACATAGTAAGGTCAGAGACTTAGGCCTCTCCACCTTAGAGAGTACCCCCGGGACAGGGATAGTTAGTTTGCCAGTTACAAAGACAGTTTGAGGCCCCCCTTCCTTATCAAAGACCGTCACAGCATGACAGATAATTCAGAAACATAGTCATAGGTGCGCCATAAGTCAGGACCAGAGGAATATAACATACCAATGTGTAGTATCCGAATCCAGGGAGCAAAACTAATACCTGCTAGACTTATGAGGACAAAGTCAGGAATGGAGCTGAGGTCAGAAGATAATTTAAAAAAGCACAAATGGATGGGAACCATTTAAAATTACACATTGATCACCAGGCAATGAGTGTGAGAACAGGAGTTGGATTTATAGAGGTTTTTTTTTACATCAAGTAAACATCTCAGGGCAAAGTTGTACACTGCACAGAATTAAGACAAAAAAAATACAATGTAACAGACCTGGACTATTCCTGCTGTGCTTTCTCTACGTAGCGCACCTTCAGATTTGACAGCAGCATGGAGTACATTAAAAAGCAGTATTGAGCAGTGTAGTTATGAATCCAGCTCTCCGGTGAGATAAACACTAGAAAATAGCAACACCTTCTGTGTGTGTCTTCCTCTGCTTCTCTTTGAGACTACATGCAACTGACAAAGGAAGTTCATTATGAGTGTGTCGATACATTTGAAATCCATTCTTTAAAGCAGTGGTCCCCAACCTTTTTTGCACCAGGGACCGGTTTCAAGCAAGACCATTCTTCCATGGCCCGGCAGGGCGGGGATGGAGGTGTGGCAGGGGCGGGGCTTTGGTCATAAGGGGGCGGGGCTATGGACACGGTTGTAGTGTAGCAGTGCATACTTATAATTAAATAACATTTATAATGTGACTCAACTCACCATAGGTTTTGAATAAGTGCTCCATCACCCCCTTCACCCCATCACTCCCTTCTCCCCATCATTGCCTTCACCCCATCACTCCCTTCTCCCCATCATTGCCTTCACCCCATCACTCCCTTCTCCCCATCATTGCCTTCACCCCATCACTCCCTTCTCCCCATCATTGCCTTCACCCCATCACTCCCTTCTCCCCATCATTGCCTTCACCCCATCACTCCCCTCTCCCCATCATTGCCTTCACCCCATCACTGCTGTCTCCCCATCATTGCCTTCACCCCATCACTCCCCTCTCCCCATCATTGCCTTCACCCCATCACTCCCTTCTCCCCATCATTGCCTTCACCCCATCACTCCCCTCTCCCCATCATTGCCTTCACCCCATCATTCCCTTCTCCCCATCATTGCCTTCACCCCATCACTCCCCTCTCCCCATCATTGCCTTCATCCCATCACTGCTGTCTCCCCATCATTGCCTTCACCCCATCACTCCCTTCTCCCCATCATTGCCTTCACCCCATCACTGCTGTCTCCCCATCATTGCCTTCACCCCATCACTGCTGTCTCCCCATCATTGCCTTCACCCCATCACTCCCCTCTCCCCATCATTGCCTTCACCCCATCACTGCCTTCTCCCCATCATTGCCTTCACCCCATCACTCCCCTCTCCCCATCATTGCCTTCACCCCATCACTGCCTTCTCCCCATCATTGCCTTCACCCCATCACTGCCATCTCTTCATCATTGCCTTCACCCCATCACTGCCGTCTCTCCATCACTCCCCTCATGGCCTTCTCCTCATGTCCCCATCTCCTCCAGGGCCAGGCTACACAAACACAGACCAACGCACACACACACACACATACATGTACACACACAGACAGACACATACATG
The DNA here is from genome assembly GCF_039654945.1 of Dendrobates tinctorius. NCBI lineage: Eukaryota > Metazoa > Chordata > Amphibia > Anura > Dendrobatidae > Dendrobates > Dendrobates tinctorius. The sequence continues at coordinate 8,170,000 of NW_027361863.1, forward strand.
TACACACACACACACAACCACACACACAGACATACACACACACATTATATATACACACACACACAGACACCACCTCTCTCCTCTCACCTGCCCGCCGCCCGTGCTTCCTCGCTCTGACACAGCAGCGGCCGCGCTCTCCTCTCTGTGTCAGTCAGAGACAGGAAGCGCGGGCGGCGGGCAGGAAGCTGGACGCAGTGGACGGATCCTTGCAGCTCCGCTCCTGCTATTCCCTCTTGCAGGCAGCGGAGCTGCTTGGATCGCTCCCTGGCCGCCGCTAAGAACTTCTGCGCGCCGCCCCAGCCCCCGCTACGCCACTGACCGCCCCTGGCTCCCCTTGTGTCCGCGGACCGGCAAGGGCACTGCAGCGGCCCGGTGCTGGGCCGCGGACCGGCGGTTGGGGACCCCTGCTTTAAAGAATAGCTGTCATACTCATTTTTATTTCGTAAATCAATAATACATATAAAAAAGTAAGAAACTTTGAAATATATCTTACCAGAGAAATCAGCTTCTTTCTCCTTCTGGACTGATCATCCATTTTCAAAATCAATTTTCCATTTTCCAAAGTTTCAATTTTTGGGTAAAATCTGTATTCAGTGAATACAGATTATTACATTACTGAGATAACAGATCACAGTTACTACTGATAAGTTTCTATGTAGATGGGAGATGGGAGAGGGGAAAAGGGGAAAAGGAGGGAGAAGCTCTGTCTCCAGCTCCCATGTCCCTCTCCTCTAAATAGAATTTTATCTGTAGCAATTGTCATCTCTTATCTCAGTAATCTTAAAATCCGTCTTCATTGAATACAGATTTTACATGGAATTTCAGAATTTTGAAAAAGAATGTACAGTTCTGGAGGGGAAAGAAGCGGATTTCTTTGTTAAGATATATAAGATAAATATATATTCTGACATTTCCTTCTCCGTGGGTGGTACCACAATAACACCCCGGCAGCAGGTGCGCTGTCTGGGTGTTATGTTTGACACCAATCTCTCCTTTACATCCCATATACAATCCCTTGCCCGCTCTTGCCGCTTACACCTAAAGAACATCTCTAGAATCCGCCCTTTTCTCACTATGGAAACAACAAAAACCCTCACTGTTGCATTGATCCACTCTCGCCTGGATTACTGCAACGCTCTATTAATTGGCCTCCCCGTCACTCGACTATCCCCTCTCCAGTCCATACTCAATGCAGCAGCCAGGATCGTCCATCTGGGTAATCGGTACTCGGACGCGTCCGCTCTTCGCCAGTCCTTACATTGGCTGCCCATTCATTATAGGATCCAATTCAAAGTACTTGTTCTCACCCACAAAGCTCTCCACAGTGCGGCACCCCCTTACATCTCTTCTCTCATTTCTGTCTATCGGCCTAGCCGATCGCTGCGCTCTGCAAACGACTTTCGACTAACCTCTGCACTAATCCGTACCTCCCACTCCCGACTCCAAGACTTCTCCCGTGCTGCTCCTATCCTCTGGAATGCTCTACCCCAAGAAATCAGGACTATCCACAATTTGCATAGTTTTAGGCGCTCCCTCAAAACACACCTGTTCAGAGCGGCCTATCACATTCACTAATCAAAGTCATTCTCTGTGTAAGTGTGCGTGCGTAGCCCATTCACTATCTCCATCCATCCTTCACTCCTGCAAGATGGCTGGACCTTCATTGTAAATACACCATTGTAAATACACACCTGTACTCTGCATCTCCCTCACCTCATTGTAGATTGTAAGCTCTCACGAGCAGGGTCGTCTTATTTCGTCTTATTTTGCTTTAATTATTGTATTGTTAGCGTTGTTACTTATGACTTGTGTTTTGAAACTGTTAAACTGTAAAGCGCTGCGGAATATGTTGGCGCTATATAAATAAAGATTATTACTATTATTATTATTATTACAACGTTTCTTATTTTTACATGTGTTATTGATTTATGAAATAAAAATTAAACTGATGGTGATACTTTTCTCAGAGGAGGCCCATTTTATTACAAGACAGCTTTTATTGTTCTACAACCTAGGTAGACACACTACTAAAATTATCCTGACAGGTTCCCTTTTTTGCCTAGATAGCAACCTAACCGTGGTCTAGTTTAGAACTCTTCTCCTTATGAAAGCAATTCATATTTGGTTTAAAAGAACCAGTTCCCCCCCCCCCTAAATCTACTTTGATATTCTGTTAGGGGCTATTCTAAAATAGCATCACCCACCCCTCCCAAAAAAAAAAAAAAAAAGGAAGGTGAACAAATTATGACAGCACTTCAGGAAAATGAATAAAAAGCCAAACAACAACCTAGGTGTTTACAGAATTGTACATTTGTATCGCTTGAGCAATCTGGAACATGTAAGTAGTAGATGCATTAGCCTCTGTTCACATTTGCATCCAGGTTTCTGATAGAACCATGATGGATCCGTCCGTTTCCAACCATGTAAGGCTCCACTATTTTTCCTGGCAATGGTTCCAAAAACTTGAGATGTAAGTAGGATTTCATTAGGTTATCTGACCAAGTCTCGGATCTATGTACCGTAGCATGCATATGTTCCTGATAATCCCTCCAGGGTTATACCCATGCAAAAAGGTGTCATAAATCAATGGGATCAATACAGATCCATCCAATTATTCAAGGCTCCTGTAAAATAATAAATAAATAACAGAAGTCATGCCACCAGTTTGCATTTCCAAATTGGTCTACGATGTTAAACCCTCAGCTATCTCCATTTTCTTTCCGTTCCTCACGTCCGTATCTCTGAATCTCAGATTATGTTCTGTCGGCTAGTGTCCTCATGTACGATCTCGGTACATGACTTTTCTGACAGTATCAGATGTTACAACCAATTTTCTCGGTAGCTGTAATGATTTATAAGTCCAAGAAGACTGTCTAAACAAACCGTAAATTAATTATTGTCTCCATGTCAGAATGAAGATCTACGATGGTATCAACCCAAGCCGGATGTCACTTGACAAAAAGAAAGTGACGTGTGGACCTTCGCGTGACCCAGATGCGTCACTTTTCATATGTGCAAAGTGAGTCTAAATCAATACGCTGAGCAGAAGAGGAGAAAGATATCGAATGGTCTTCATAGATCGTTAACCCCATTGGGAATAGGGACTGACGTGAGTAATGGACTCCTTTGCATTGTGTTCTAGGATGTGAATAATGACTAATATCATATTCACCCCATATCTCATTTTCACTCTTAGTATACTGTTTATGGGCTTAAACCTTACAATCTATTTCATCCCAAGAGAAAAAAATGATTACCTTAGGTGTTACCTGCCCCGTCTGTCTTTCTTCTCTTCTATTTACCTGTCTCATGTCTCCTCTCCAACACATTGGGTTTCTGCAGCAATCCAATGCACGCCTTTGATGTCAGTCACCTGGTTAATTTAAACCCAGCTCGGGCAGCGACATGACACCTGAGTATTCAGGTAGTTGGCATTCGGCCACAACATTGTACCATCATTTCTACAATAGAATTGCTGCAATATATCTGCTACATCAGTGAACCAGTCCTGCTACATCAGTCCAAAGGAAAACTCTGCTACATGAGCAAACGAGTCCTGCTACATCAGTCCAAAGGAAAACTCTGCTACATGAGCAAACGAGTCCTGCTACATCAGTCCAAAGGAAAACTCTGCTACATGAGCAAACGAGTCCTGCTACATCAGTCCAAAGGAAAACTCTGCTACATGAGCAAACGAGTCCTGCTACATCAGTCCAAAGGAAAACTCTGCTACATGAGCAAATGAGTCCTGCTACATCAGTCCAAAGGAAAACTTTGATACATCAGTGTACCAGTACTGCTACATCAGCACAAAGGAAAACTCTGCTATAGTAGTGATCCAGAACTAGTGCTACCATGTCTCTATGGCTCCAGTCATCATTGTTCCAATACTGCTACAGCTGCCTTTGCTGCTACCCTAACTATCATTGTTCCGGTCCTGTTACAGTCTCCTCCTTAACAAGTCTGCTACATCTATCCTCAGTACCAGCTCTGCTACAGCATCATCTGCTGTACCAGCTCTGCTGCTCCGGAAATCACAATTCCAGCTCTGCTGCATTTCCTCTTTAAAACCTTTGTGCACCTTCTTGCTCTGTACTCCATTTGCATTAGTACAACTTGTCTGTGTTGCTTTAAAGGGGGTTTGTTTTAAGAAAAGCCTTGTCCCCAGGCGCAGTTAGTTTTTTTAAAAAAAATACCTGTACATGACCCGCTGCTCCACTAGACTAGCGCCGAGTCTCCCCCACTGCTGTCTGACATCACGTCAATAGCGTTGCAACAAGTCAGTGGATAGCAAGTAGATAGCATGAGCCCCAAAAAACCGCTGTGCTCACTGATTAAAATAAATGTATATATCAAGATATTGAATTTCTTCGCTTTCTTTCTCCGTAGGTCAAGGATGATCTAAAGGAAACAATATGGAGAAAATAGAGAAAAGTGACCTATTTGCTTTGAGGTCACCTTTGATTCTTTCTACATGGGGGAAATTTCTGAAAACCTTACCAAGCACCCTCTCCTCCTATTTGACTGACGGCTCCTTTGCCTGAAGCCACAGAGCATAGAGATTGTCAGAGGCTTCAGATCTACCATAGCCTTTCAGTCTCATTTGCATATCAATCAATTCAAAGGCTGATTTCTCAGTAACGGCAGAACGGATTGGCCATGTAATGGTATTGCTGGACTTGTCTTAGAGATACATGTATAAATAGTTTGGGGGTGAAATTCTCCTTAAATTTTTGATACATTTCATTTAGGCGAATCTCTTTTGCTATCTCTAGGATCCTGACGAAGCCTTTGGGTGAAAAGTGCGTTGGGGCTTGTGGACCTGGACACATGCACACGATCCCTCCTCTAGTAACATACCATCTTGGTGTAACGATATACTTATCTCATTTGTCTTTATTTCCTCACTAACTGAAGAGCCGGCGTTGCCTTGGCCTAGAAACCAACTGTGGTTAGTTATAACAAATTGTAATGATTATATTGCACCTAAAAACATTTCACATCATATATTCAACACTACTGATATGCAACACAAATTAACTAAACGATTACCCAAGTATTGATAGTATTTTATTTTCAACTCATTCAAGAGCCTTTTGATAAACAACATGTGTATCTAATCCTATCCTGTGTGATACTGTCTGCTGAGCCATGTATCTAATCCTATCCTGTGTGATACTGACAGCTGAGCCGTGTATCTTATCCTATCCTGTGTGATACTGACTGCTGAGCCGTGTACCTAATCTTATCCTGTGTGATACTGTCTGCTGAGCCGTGTACCTAATCCTATCCTGTGTGATAATGTCTGCTGATCCGTGTATCTAATCCTATCCTGTGTGATACTGACAGCTGAGCCGTGTATCTAATCCTATCCTGTGTGATAATGTCTGCTGAGCCGTGTACCTAATCTTATCCTGTGTGATAATGTCTGCTGAGCCGTGTACCTAATCTTATCCTGTGTGATACTGTCTGCTGAGCCGTGTACCTAATCCTATCCTGTGTGATAATGTCTGCTGATCCATGTATCTAATCCTATCCTGTGTGATACTGACAGCTGAGCCGTGTATCTAATCCTATCCTGTGTGATAATGTCTGCTGAGCCATGTATCTAATCCTATCCTGTGTGATACTGACAGCTGAGCCGTGTATCTTATCCTATCCTGTGTGATACTGACTGCTGAGCCGTGTACCTAATCCTATCCTGTGTGATAATGTCTGCTGAGCCGTGTACCTAATCTTATCCTGTGTGATACTGTCTGCTGAGCCGTGTACCTAATCCTATCCTGTGTGATAATGTCTGCTGATCCGTGTATCTAATCCTATCCTGTGTGATACTGACAGCTGAGCCGTGTATCTAATCCTATCCTGTGTGATAATGTCTGCTGAGCCATGTATCTAATCCTATCCTGTGTGATACTGACAGCTGAGCCGTGTATCTTATCCTATCCTGTGTGATACTGACTGCTGAGCCGTGTACCTAATCCTATCCTGTGTGATAATGTCTGCTGAGCCGTGTACCTAATCTTATCCTGTGTGATACTGTCTGCTGAGCCGTGTACCTAATCCTATCCTGTGTGATAATGTCTGCTGATCCATGTATCTAATCCTCTCCTGTGTGATACTGACTGCTGAGCCGTGTATCTAATCCTATCCTGTGTGATACTGTCTGCTGATCCGTGTATCTAATCCTCTCCTGTGTGATACTGACTGCTGAGCCGTGTATCTAATCCTCTCCAGTGTGATACTGTCTGCTGATCCGTGTATCTAATCCTCTCCTGTGTGATACTGACTGCTGAGCCGTGTATCTAATCCTATCCTGTGTGATAATGTCTGCTGAGCCGTGTATCTAATCCTATCCTGTGTGATACTGTCTGCTGAGCCGTGTACCTAATCCTATCCTGTGTGATACTGACTGCTGAGCCGTGTACCTAATCCTATCCTGTATGATAATGTCTGCTGAGCTGTGTATCTAATCCTATCCTGTGTGATACTGACTGCTGAGCTGTGTATCTAATCCTCTCCTGTGTGATACTGACTGCTCAGCCGTGTATCTAATCCTATCCTGTGTGATACTGACTGCTGAGCTGTGTATCTAATCCTCTCCTGTGTGATACTGTCTGCTCAGCCGTGTATCTAATCCTATTCTGTGTGATATTGCCTGCTGAGCCATGTATCTAATCCTATCCTGTGTGATACTGACTGCTGAGCCGTGTATCTAATCCTATCCTGTGTGATACTGACTGCTGAGCCATGTATCTAATCCTATCCTGTGTGATACTGACTGCTGAGCCGCGTATCTAATCCTATCCTGTGTGATACTGACTGCTAAGCTGCGTATCTAATCCTATCCTGTGTGATACTGACTGCTGAGCCGTGTATCTAACCCTATCCTGTGTGATACTGACTGCTGAGCCGTGTATCTAATCCTATCCTGTGTGATACTGACTGCTGAGCCGTGTATCTAATCCTATCCTGTGTGATACTGACTGCTGAGCCGTGTATCTAACCCTATCCTGTGTGATACTGACTGCTGAGCCGTGTATCTAATCCTATCCTGTGTGATACTGACTGCTGAGCCGTGTATCTAATCCTATCCTGTGTGATACTGACTGCTGAGCCGTGTATCTAACCCTATCCTGTGTGATACTGACTGCTGAGCCATGTATCTAATCCTATCCTGTGTGATACTGACTGCTCAGCCGTGTATCTAATCCTATCCTGTGTGATACTGACTGCTGAGCCGTGTACCTAATCCTATCATGTGTGTTACTGACTGCTCAGCCGTGTATCTAATCCTATCCTGTGTGATACTGACTGCTGAGCCGTGTATCTAATGCTATCCTGTGTGATACTGGGCTCCCCCTGCAGTCTGTGTCAGAGGGTGGTCTGTCTTGGCACGGTAATAAATTGTGTTATTTCCAGCTTTACATAAGGATGATAACACCATAGAAATGATAAGAATAATAGGCAAAATTGGTTGGTGAATTGGAAGGCACGGGGTTAAAATTTTGCCTCACAACATGACACTCTCGGGGTCCAGACGTGTGACTGTGCCAAATTTGGTGGCTGTAGCTGCGACGGTGCGGATGCCAATCCCGAACACACACACATTGAGCTTTATATATTAGAGCAGGGGTCCCCAACCGCCGGTCCGCGGCCCAGCACCGGGCCGCTGCAGTGCCCTTGCCGGTCCGCGGACACAAGGGGAGCCAGGGGCGGTCAGTGGCGTAGCGGGGGCTGGGGCGGCACGCAGCAGTTCTTGGCGGCCAGGGAGCGATCCAAGCAGCTCCGCTGCCTGCAAGAGGGAATAGCAGGAGCGGAGCTGCAAGGACCCGTCCACTGCGTCCAGCTTCCTGCCCGCCGCCCGCGCTTCCTGTCTCTGACTGACACAGAGAGGAGAGCGCGGCTGCTGTGTCAGAGCGAGGATGCGCGGGTGGCGGGCAGGTGAGAGGAGAGAGGTGGTGTCTGTGTGTGTGTGTGTGTGCGTTGGTCTGTGTTTGTAGCCTGGCCCTGGAGGAGATGGGGACATGAGGAGAAGGCCATGAGGGGAGTGATGGAGAGACGGCAGTGATGGGGAGAGGGGAGTGATGGGGTGAAGGGAGTGATGGGGTGAAGGCAATGATGGGGAGACAGCAGTGATGGGGTGAAGGCAATGATGGGGAGACAGCAGTGATGGGGAGAGGGGAGTGATGGGGAGAAGGCAGTGATGGGGAGAGGGGAGTGATGGGGAGAAGGCAGTGATGGGGAGAGGGGAGTGATGGGGTGAAGGCAATGGTGGGGAGACAGCAGTGATGGATTGAAGGCAATGATGGGGAGACAGCAGTGATGGGGTGAAGGCAGTGATGGGGAGAAGGCAGTGATGGGGTGAAGGCAATGATGGGGAGAGGGGAGTGATGGGGTGAAGGCAATGATGAGGAGACAGCAGTGATGGGGTGAAGGCAATGATGAGGAGACAGCAGTGATGGGGTGAAGGCAATGATGGGGAGAAGGGAGTGATGGGGTGAAGGCAATGATGGGGAGAGGGGAGTGATGGGGTGAAGGCAATGATGGGGAGAAGGCAGTGATGGGGAGAAGGCAGTGATGGGGTGAAGGCAATGATGGGGAGAAGGGAGTGATGGGGTGAAGGCAATGATGGGGAGAAGGGAGTGATGGGGTGAAGGCAATGATGGGGAGAAGGGAGTGATTGGGTGAAGGCAATGATGGGGAGAAGGGAGTGATGGGGTGAAGGCAATGATGGGGAGAGGGGAGTGATGGGGTGAAGGCAATGATGGGGAGACAGCAGTGATGGGGTGAAGGCAATGATGGGGAGAGGGGAGTGATGGGGTGAAGGCAATGATGGGGAGAAGGGAGTGATGGGGTGAAGGCAATGATGGGGAGAAGGGAGTGATGGGGTGAAGGCAATGATGGGGAGAAGGGAGTGATGGGGTGAAGGCAATGATGGGGAGAAGGGGGTGATGGAGCACTTATTCAAAACCTATGGTGAGTTGAGTCACATTATAAATGTTATTTAATTATAAGTATGCGCTGCTACACTACAACCGTGTCCATAGCCCCGCCCCCTTATGACCAAAGCCCCACCCCTGCCACACCTCCATCCCCGCCCTGCCGGGCCATGGAAGAATGGTCTTGCTTGAAACCGGTCCCTGGTGCAAAAAAGGTTGGGGACCACTGTATTAGATTATTAGTCACAGTACTGCTGCCAGAGTTGCAGTACTTGTAGCAAGGTCTGTTACCTTCTGAAAGTTGTTTCATACAATTTATACTTGATATCTTGTACATGTGTAACGGTTCCGCTTCTAGGAACATTCTGTTTGGTCGCACCTGTTTGTCTTAGATTAAATTTCTTGTTTTAATTATGTTGAAATATAATATTATATTAGGCTTTTTCTGCCCTCCTTTGTCATATGTTGGTTGTAGATTTGTTCCGGAGTGTGTCTCCTGAAGGTTTTTCCTTCGTTGCTCATTTTGTGTTGGTATTCTCTATAAGCTGCAGTGTGTCCATTAGCTTGTGTATAATCAGTGTCAGAAGCCTCGGTAAGTCACTCCGTATCCATGCATGTGTTAATCTAACATTTCATGAATAACGTTGGCGGCTTTCATTGCAGGTTAGTGCACTGATAATGTTCATGTCAGATGGAAAGTTTGTCCTATAAAGCAGCAGATGTCCCTAAGACAAAGTCTACTGTCATGTTGTTGTTTTCTTTTTCTTTTCCTCTTTTGCAAACACAATCTTTCTCTCCACATCTATTTCGGGTCCTTCTCTTATATGTTATGTTAAATGATTTGTCCAGGATTGGAAAAAGTGGCAGGCATAATGCATGCTGAAAGAAAAAAAAAGGAGGAAAGGAAGTTCCAGCACTTATAGTGCTGGCAGAATGCCTATGAGGAAGAATTGGCTATTGGAAACAAGTGAATGGCAAGTTATAGGGCATGAGAATTGGGACAGTTTCTGGACATGTGTGACTGGTATGTGCACCAAATAGTTTTACCTTGTTGTGGGGGATGACGGCTTTGCTTTTCTGTTGGTTTTGTGTGAAGGGACAGTTGCACTTTAAGTATCTCGCTCTGCTACAGTTTGGCCACAGTTCGCTTTCATTTACAGACAGTTTTACTTGGCTTTTTTTCTGGGAAGCTTACCAGGGCTTTTAATGTCATTGATCTGTGACTCCATATTGGAAATTGATTCATTGCATTTTATCCCTCGCTGTAAACTTTGTGATCTGAAGCCATTAATCCTGCTGCCGTCCATGAATGGTCAAGTCCATAAATGTAAGCTATACAGGAATTACAAATCTCCACCGGTGACATTTCACTGTATAAATCTACATTAAATGTCCAGGATCTGCTCATACTTTGTTCATTTAGTGTTAAGTTACATAATGTTTTCCTTACTATTCGCATATACAAATTATATCTTGTTTCCATAATGTGCGTTATTACGGGAGGCTGTAGATAATCCGCAGTCTGATTACTAGATAAAATCAAGGAAAGACCCTTTAAGAGTAAACATTCATGGTCCTCTTTAAGGGAATCTGTCAGCAGTAATCTCCACCACCCCCTCCCTCCCCGGACCATTAATATGGACATGTTGCTCCTGCAAAAAACAATTTGTCCAGTCCGCTCCTCCGTTACAGAGAAATCAGCATTTCAAACAATATGCAATAAGTGCTTTTGATATATGGAAGCTCTTCTCAAGCCTCTGTCACTCCAGCTCTATTCCCCACCCAGCGCCGCCTCCTCCTGCTTGTTTGACAGCTCCTTTTGATTCAAAGGCAGATTTCTCGGTACCTGAAGAATGGACTGTCTAGCTAAAGATATGGCTGGACTTGTCTATGCAAGAGTGACTTGTGCATTACAGCTGACAGATTCCTGTTAAGTTTATCACCATAATCTGGTGCTTTAGTTTAAAGGGGGTTGTACAGGACTATGATATTGATGAACTAATCCTTAGGAAAGGTCCATCGAGATCAGATTGGTGGAGGTCCAAGATTTGCCATGCCGACAGATCAGCCATTTTCAGCTCTGATGGCGCCTGATGTGCATAGTGTACAGAGCCGGAATACTGCAGCTCCATACAATGACTGGTGGCCGTTATCAGGTACTGCAGCTCAGCTCCTACTAAGCTTAATAGAAGCTAAACTGATCATTGGGGGTGCTGGTTATCGGGCCCCAACCAATGTGAGGACCTGTCCACCTTCCAAAAAAACAAACTATGCATTACTGACCCCCCCCCCGGGTCAAGCCCTGAGTCTTTGCTGCTGCTCCTGTTCTCTGGTATTGCCTGCAGGGTTGACATCTTGTTGACTGCATTGCTGCCAGTCGGTGAGCTCAGCAGCTCATGACATCAACTTGGGTAGAACCATTGGTCGCAGTGTTTGCTTGCAGCTTGTTGTGTGATCTTCTCTGCATCTCCTACGTGACAGATTTATTTATGGGGGACAAGGTTGACATGCCTATCCATGCGTACACAAGCCAGACAGGGGATCAGAGCGACGAGCTTCCCTGGGATAAATATGGGAGCTGTGACCACATTGTGACTACGTTAGGAATTCAAGTCTGAAACAGTAGGTGCACAACTACATAAGAGCTGACCTTAATGAGGTACCAACCATGTCCTGATACCCTTAGAGGAAAGTAGGGAGTGATCCAAACTCGCAATGTACTGCAAATGCCATACACTTAATGTGACACCCCAGAGTCCGGTTGTCACAGTGACATTGCCTCCCGCTAATGGGTGAAGTCATGTCTGGAGGCAGGAGGGGAGGCCCCATGCCAGGTAACAGATTACATTACAATTCCAGCTGCAGGTCAGAAAGGGGAGCTGCCTTATACATTCTGGCCAGTAGATGGGGGTAGTGAGTCAGCAAGTAGTGAGCTGAGAGAAAGCAAAGGGAGTTGTCATGGAAACGAGAGCAGCTGAGCTGATGATAGGACAGTTAAGCCCGAGGTAAAAGATCTTTCTGGAAGATCCAGGGAGTTGGGGATGGAAAGCTGATCTGTGAGGAGGGGAAGGACGATAGGAGAGAGAAGAGGCTCCAGGGAAGCCAAAAACTGCGTATAGCAGACCTCAGAGCAAAGCGCTAATAGAGAGAAAGGGACGCCAGAGTCCTGGGTGGGCAGGAGCTGTATGTCCTGACTGCCGAATCTGGAAGTACATGGGACTGCAAGTTCCTGAGCGACATTGAACACCTGAGGGCACGGCAGTGGATTAGGAGCCAGGGGACGACGGTGAAAAGGACGGTACCAGTGGAATAGGCTCACACTGACAGCCGTACAGGTTAGAGAAGCCATCACCCAATAGAGGGTCGCAGCTTAGTTACAAATAGCAGGGACCCGCACACAAAGCGCAGAAGGAAGGTCCCAAACCCCCACCTGGCAAGGTGGATCCCCTGAATGCCTCCAGGCGAGCCGGACTCAATCCATCACCTGCATGTGGTACCCCGGATTGCAACCAATTGCCAGTAAAAGGTAAAGAAACTGCACCTCTCTGTGTTCTTCTCTTATTTCTCTGCACCCCAACGTTCACCGCCATCTGAACTATTAATCAACTCTTACCAGCCCTGAGACCATTGCTCTACCCATGGAGAGCCATTTCCACCTCAGCTGCGTCACACCAACAGTCTCAGTGGAACAACACCGCAGCGCTGGTCACCTCTGACCGGAACACCACGGGTGGCGTCACACTTAAATACCACACAACTTTCCCCTATTTCATTACTGGACGCCTCAGGGCCACGGACCGGGTCACCGCCGCTGTGACATCCCCCCATTGAAATCGACGGGCCCGGTACCGAGTACCCCAAGGCCCCGTGGGGCGCTCCAACAGCCCTTGCTGGTGATTTGTAGAGCCAAGAGCTTGATGAACCAACATTGTGACATTTAGACTTCCGCCTTCTGAAGTTTTGCTGCTCTTGTTGACCAACTGATGTGGCTTCATGTCTGGTAGCCCTCATCTGTAAAAAGCTGTATCTTGTTATGCCTTATGCTGCGTTCCCATAATGAGGTTTCAGTGAGATTATATGTTGTGCATTTTTGAAAGAATGTAAGTAACCTATTTTCCTTAATGGGTGCAGACATGGTCGAAAACTTGGCAAAAGCTCTTCATACTTCCAATCATTTGGCAAAGTCCTTCTGGGAGGAGATAGGATGCAAAGAGCAGTGCTGACATTTTTTACCATCCCTACTCAATCAGGCCATTCTCCCTGCAAACCTATTCTGCACGCCTCCAAGCCCCTTTCATGCACCGTCCACAGATGATGGTTTTGGGAAGATTTGGTTCTTGTCCGGGGGTTTGCCAACTCTTCCAAGAGCCAAGGAGCCTAGCGGACCATTTGAGGAGTTGGCAAGCATGCATCCAAGTCCTGCTTTTCTTATTGACCATATGGAAACACTGGAAACACCTCATAAGTACTGGACATTAGACAGGTCATCGGGTCTCCAGGGTTGGAGGTGGTGGTAGGAAACTGGGGAATCTTTCTTTATGGTCCTTTGTATCCTTATGTCATGCCTCGTCCCCTCAGATCCTGCACTAGAGATGACAGCATCATAGCATTATAGATTCCGAGCACCAATTCTCCGTAGATCCTGTGGTTTTGAAATGGTCTTTTACCATTGTATCAGCCTGGAGCACTTTCCAATATCATTAGTAGCTTCTGTGATATCTTAGGAAGCTGCACATCTCGGTAGCATCATTACCATTACAGACATGGTAAATCAGAAAGCACACATCACATGGCCCCTCTTTTCCATTGAAATTTTAAGCTGTCAGAAGAGGTTCAATCAATCAGTCTAATATTCGGCAGCGCACAGACACTGGAGTGGTTCCTGACTTTTGATTTATCCTCTGTAATCAAAAGAAGAAAAACTGTTCATACATCATCTATAAACCGGCTTCTCTGCAATATCAAGCACATCTGTGATGAAAGAGAAATCCAGAACGCTGGTAGCGAGGACCAACATATGGGGGCTGTCCGCTTAATATTTGCTTTATTATTTGTATTGTTACGTTACTTGAAAGACTAAAGACCCGATTCATAATTTTCGGTATTTTTTAAGTCACTTTCCTTCTATCATAATGTGCTAATTGCTAAGGTTTTGTGCACCAAATCCTTCAAAATGACGCACGCGGCTCATGAATTTTACAAAAAAATCCAAAAATGTTCTTTTAAATTTTTTAAATTTTAAAATTTGCAAGTTTTTAGTGGAGAAAGTTGCAAGTTCCATTAAAATGTTGTAAAATTTTGCCCCAAAATTTACATAAAAATCACTCCAGGGGGGACTGGAGAAGATATGGGCAAAAAAAATGTAACTTTTAAAAAGTCGTCATTGATGAATCAGATGAAAACATCTGGAAACACCAATCCCCACCAACAATGGATAACATAAAAAATGGGTGGACACATGTAATATAGACTTTAAAATGTAGAAAATTAAAAGAAAAAATGGCGTAAATTAAACAGGTGTCAATATTGACTTTTAAGATTGCTACTTCCACTTGGAGGCGCTAGAGTTCCTGTCCTCTTAAGCCCCTGTCTCACATAGCGAGATTGTTAGTGAGATCGCTGTTGCATCACCGATTTTGTGACGCAACAGCAACCTCGCCAGCGATCTCGCTACGTGTGACACATAGCGGCAACCGCCCCCCCACTGGATCTCGCTGATCGTGCTCGAATGTCCTGGGCCATTTTCTGATCATTGGCGTCCCGCTGGCCAGCATGCATTGCTGTGTTTGACACCGACGAGCGACCTCGTTGGGACGCAGAACTCAGGGACGCAGGCGTGAGTCGTCAGAATAGCTGCTGTGTGATAAGGTCCCAACGACCGCCGAGGTCGTTATATGGATTGCCGTATCGTTGCTGCGTCGTTGAGTAGATCTGCCTGTTTGACATCTTACTAGCGACCATTTAGCGACGCACGAGCGATCCTTACCAGGTTGTATCGCTGTCGGGATCGCTGGTGCGTCGCTTAGTGTAACGGAACCCTTACTCTCTGAAGAGGCAATTTACATATATAATTTCTCAGAGGACCATTGCATAGCCTAAAAGTCTCCTTACACTGGCATGTCACTTGTCACAAGGCCAAAGTCATCATTTGCAGAGCGTGGGGGGGGAGTTTAAGTCACTTTTTCTTTTTTTCATCTTGTAGTATTTGATGACTTTTCTATGCCAAATTCATTACTGATCTTGCGCAAAGCAAAAATGGTCTATTTTTCTGTCTTTAAACATTTTTTCATGACTTTTTAGAGCAAAAAGACTCACGTCTTTCAAAGTAACGCAAACATTTTCTGGAGTACATGAAATCACATTGGGGCTCTAGAAGGCATTTGCAACAAATTTTGCAATTTTTTGAAAAGTCACAAATGGTGAATCAGGCAAAGATATTGTGAAATCCGAAATGACAGCCATAGTGGTGATCAAAAAAGAAAATGGGAACACACATAAAATAGACTTCAAAGTCACTTTGCTGAAAGTATTAATCATGGGGTCTTCCTCTGGCTCGGTTATTGAGGTCGCCCTGTTGGGAATATTGTTTGTGGAGGCAAATGCTGGCACTGTACTGAGGTCAATCCGATGACACTAAGCTACATCCGTGTGACACATCCTAGTGCTGTCCGCTTTTTCACGGCGAGCACACGGGGTTATAGCGTTTCATGGATCCCTACACACATCAGTTTTAATAACGGGTCTGTTTTGCGGATTAGACTCGGCCATGAGCATGTCGATACATTCTACTTCAGAATTCCATCTGTTTTTGGCCGATACATTGTGAGTCAATGGATAAAAAAAAAAGTTCTGACCGTCCACACCTGCTTCAGTGGAAGAAAAGGATGAGAAAAAAAAATGATGGAACTAGAAATGTAAGAAAAAAAATCGTCCTGTATCACTCGGATGGTAAATATGTGAATTTAGCCTAAGATGGAAGCAGGTCTGGTTGTTGTGATGAGGCAGCAAGACGTGGACAATGTTGCCTCTGCCGTGTGCAATAGTCTTCTAAAACCAAATCCTAGAAATGTTTTTCTTGCAGCGTTCTGCAGGCACTTCATTGAGAGCCATAGAACACGACAACTTCTGCTTGTGTACGATAATTGCTGACAAATGAAGAAAAACATCAGTAGTCGATGACTTTTAAGAACCCCCGGAATATTGATTATCAGCAGGGTGCATCTGAGATGTTGTGAAAAGAATGGGAGGTATTTATAGGAGCAATTGTTAGCACTGTACAAAGAAATGTATCCAACAAATTGCATCTTAAGTGCCCTCCTCAGTGTTTAGTTCCTCGGTGATGTCAAAGTGTCATAATTTCTTGCGTAAAGTGTTTTTTTTTATAGTGTGAATGATGACATGGGCTGGAAGGGACTCAGGAAAGGTCAAAACATAGACGAAATAAGGACTACAAAAACAACAGAGAAACTATGGACATACAGCAAGCGCTTCTCACAAAATTAGAATATCATCAAAAAGTGAATTTATTTCAGTTCTTCAAAACAAAAAGTGAATCTCCTATATTCTGTAGAGTCATTACACACAGAGTGATCTATTTCACGTGTTTATTTCTGTTAATGTTGATGATTATGGCTTACAGCCAATGAAAACCCAAAAGTCATTATCTCAGTAAATTAGTATAATTGACAAAAAACACCTGTAAAGGCTTCCTAGGCGTTTAAAAAGGTCCTTTAGTCTGTTTCAGTAAGCTCCACAATCATGGGGAAGACTGCTGACCTGACAGATGTACAGAAGGCGGTCACTGACACACTCCACAAGGAGGGGAAGCCACAAAAGGTCATTGCTAAAGAAGCCGGCTGATCACAGAGTGCTGTATCCAAGAATATTAATGGAAAGTGGAGTGGAAGGAAAAAGTGTGGTAGAAAAAGGTGCACAAGCAACCGGGATAACCGCAGCCTGGAAAGGATTGTTAAGAAAAGGCCATTCAAAAATTTGGGGGAGATTCACAAGGATTCACAAGAACTTAAATAAATTTGCTTTTTCATGATATTCTAATTTTGTGAGAAGCACCTGTACTTTATGTGACTTATTCAGTACAATACTCCAGAGCTGCACTCACTATTCTGCTGGTGCAGTCACTGTGTACATACATTACATTACTGATCCTGAGTTACATCCTGTATTATACTCCAGAGCTGCACTCACTATTCTGCTGGTGCAGTCACTGTGTACATACATTACATTACTGATCCTGAGTTACATCCTGTATTATACTCCAGAGCTGCACTCACTATTCTGCTGGTGCAGCCACTGTGTACATATATTACATTACTGATCCTGAGTTACATCCTGTATTATACCCCAGAGCTGCACTCACTATTCTGCTGGTGCAGTCACTGTGTACATACATTACATTACTGATCCTGAGTTACATCCTGTATTGTACTCCAGAGCTGCACTCACTATTCTGCTGGTGGAGTCACTGTGTACATACATTACATTACTGATCCTGAGTTACATCCTGTATTATACTCCAGAGCTGCACTCACTATTCTGCTGGTGGAGTCACTGTGTACATACGCAACATTACATTTATAGTCTGAATTTTACTCCAGAGCTGCAGTTATAATTCTGCAAGTTGCTGATAGAAAGCATGTTTTCAGACACACTATCATGCGTTAAAGTGAGAACCTATAATGTAGAGATTTTACAATGTCTGGCATAAAGACATAGCGGTAATTTCCCAGAATGTAAATGATCAGACCAGCGCTGTGTGGACACAGAACAAGCAGGAAAATGTCCCTGGTTCAAAGGAAAGTAATTACAAGGTTACTCAACTTTTTCTGTAAATTAGGGCTGTAGTCACAATTCAGCTCTGCTGTTTCTCCAATTTTCTGGAGCCATTAATGGCTTTAGTATTTGCACCTCATTCCCTGAGTTTTGCACCACTTTTTAAATTGTCTTTCTTTTTTAAGTCTATTTTTTGTTTGTCCTCAGCAAGTTTGCTTATTCAGATGTTTTTACTGTAGGCAAATTCATGAAATTCGAATTTTCTCACCTGGAGTCAAGTTTTTAATGGATTTTTAATTTTGGCGCAGTCTAAGACTAATGTGCAACATTTTAAAGGATTATGAGAGTTTTTGCACTAAAAAGTTGCATCTTTTTGATTAATTTGGCGCTAGAAACATCAGCAAACACCGCAACACATAAGAAATAAAATGTAACTTCAGAAAACAATTTGGAAACAATGAATTGGGCCCGATTGCAGGGGAGCGCAAAGGAAAGGGAGAAGCTTGAAAGGTTTTCTTCTTTATTAAGTTCCACTACGCGTTTCAACGGATAACCTCCGTCTTCATCAGGTGGCAAGTCATGAAAGCGGAGGTTATCCGTTATCCAGTCCTGCAGAGATGGCCTGCTATCTACCCTTCACGTGATCGCTGCAGCCAATCACTGGTTCCACTGGTTATATTCCATACATGCAAATGTAACACCAATAAGTGCATGGAGATGAAGATTGTTTTAAGCCGTTATTCACATGTAAGAGGGTGAAGGTGGACGCTAAACACCCTTTACCGATTACTCCTGAATTTTTATGTTGGTTGTGCTTCCCCTGTGATTGTGCCATGTTTTATTTTTGGACTGTATGTTTCTATATGTCACTGTCTCCACCTTCGGACAATTCGTACATTAAGAAGTCAAGGATCAGTCGCAGCCTCTTCATGACCGATTTGTCCAAAGGCGGAGACTGTGACGCCGGCGCTGATTGGGCGTCAGGATCACGTGTCACAACACCGCATGACAGTTCCTGGGAGAGCGAGTGCCGACACCGCAGGAATGGTGCCAGCACAGGAGGTGAGTATAGGCTTTATTATTTTATGGGGGCCAAACATTTTGATTAAGTAGGTGATGTCCTAGTAGTAGACAACCAATTTAATGTTTCTTGGCAAAGAGAGTAATTTAAAAGGGTTGCCCAGGTTTGGGGCTCAAGTCTGCAGTGACTTTGTGTGACTGTAGTACATAAGGCAGGGGAGACACAAAGCACAAATAGGGTCTTACCCAACAATAAGTTAGCACTTTTTTATAAATAAATGCTCAGCTGGCATTAGGTGGCATAAGCACATGTAGTGAGGAAAGGCTGCCGCATAACCACAGGTCGGTCACCGACCAGACAATACAGTATACTGCAGGAAAAGATGTGGATTTTTGTCCGCGCTGCCCAAATGATAAAATTCCAAGATATAGTAGAAGTTCAATAGTGGTTTATTCAACGCGTTTCAGGGTGAATACCACTCCTTCCTCAGGAACTTCTACTATATCTTGGAATTTTATCATTTTGGCAGCGCAGACAAAAATCGACATCCTTTCCTGCAGTATACTACTTTGTGTGACTGTAGACATGTGATTCCTCACAGCGCACACAGTGGATTCTCCAGTGGCGGCACAAAGAAAGGGCAACCAGGTGACTGCAAGTATTCCATTTGCATACTTCCGATCACATTCCAACTAGATGTGTACAGCCATGCTCAATTCACTTGTATTAAACAAGGCCAAACACGTCTGGTTGGCATGTGACAACATTTAGGAGAATCGCATCCTTGCTGTCATGTACCCGCCTGTTCCTGGAGCCAGTATTGGTATTATATGAGTTACAGACTGATGTTATTTAGCAGCTGGATTCCCTTCATTCTGTGTCAATTGCAGAGGACATGTATCATTTGGGGAGTAAGACCCAGGTTACTGAGTAATGGCTAGCAGATAAGTAGTGGAAAGATCTTTAACTGGGTCCTACACCAGTATACAGAGGGGAGATTACCTTTGTGTCTTTCCTGAGAGTAGAACACCAGCTGCCATTTAGGAGAAAAGAATGAGTCTATACGGATAATTTCCCCATGAGACAAGAACTGGGGAGCGAGAGTGAATGCATGCTGCTTGTAGTAGCAGAGTCAGAAAGAGCAGAGCCCATAGGTGGTGCAAGTGTGTGCCACTTGATATAGCTGTGACAGCCAAACCAAGTGGGAATGTGGATACATAGCCAATGCAGAGGAAAAGGCACGAGATGGCAAGCTAGAATCTGAGAGGGCCCCATCCGGTTGTGTAAGTGGACATTGTGAGGGTGATGGCTTGGTGGACATGTCAGGAGACTACCATCTGATTGTGCAAGTGGCACTTCAGGGGCTTGAACCATAGAGATAGAAAAGGTGACTGTTATGATAGTGTAGAAAATCTCTCTGGAAAAAAGGTCATACACAAAAAAACTGCAACCTACCCTTCCAGGTCCTGTACAGTTAGCCATCCTGACCCCGCAGTCCCTAATGGTTCCTATGTTAGCTGAGATAGCCTTAACCACAGACCCGATGATTGCAAGCTGAACCTAGGCTGCCTGAAAGGCCGTCGAGCCCTTCATGTTCCTCCTAAAGAACCAGAGGGTAGAGCAGAGTGCAAATTACCTACAGAAGGGAAAGTGTGCTGAAATAGAAAGAGATCCTGGAGTAAGTAAAACAAACCACGAAATACAATATAAAGGCTTAAGTACGTACTGTTAGAAAATATGTTGCCTACTTCCTAAAAAGAAACAGAAGAGAGGTGCAGGGTAAAGAACATACATAGCAGAGAGATAAACCCTAGCTGGTCTTTCATTGACTGGCTTAAACTACAGCAGTACAGCTAGACATCCAAATGAGACTATCTCCAGCCAGCAAGAAATACCAGCAGTGGGAAGGTATATAAAACTGAACCCGAAAGGTGATAGGGCAGACAAGCAAGTAAATGAAAATACCAGTTACCCTCAAAAGACTGAACCAATGATAACAGAAAGCACCCAAAGAAAACGTGTATCTGCTGTGGCTCGGGGTTCAAACTCAGACGCATTACAGTGATTGATGGATTGAGATGTCACAAATACAGTTGGAATCAGAGACAAATGATTGCCTGTGACAGAGTGAGTGTGATGGCTGGATACAATCTGGGCCTAAGCACGCTGTAAAGATGGAGAGAGCAGACATTGCATATATCTTTAGAAACCTTTTGCTATTATGCAATGTTAAAAGCATAATTCCCTCCTGCATTCCTATTGTTTGGTGCCTTGTCCAGGAGCCAAAGCATGCAAAGTATACCCATCACAGGATGCAGTGACTTCCGGTCTGCCTGTGTCCTTCTTTATACATGGACCATTCGCGGTGTCAACCATAACATCCCATAACAAGTGATGGTCAGTATCCCTATGACAGTGCCAGCCATGGTGCCCCTGTAATACTGCCAGCTATAAGGGCTTCATACTATAATAGATCCAGTCCAGTTTTTGGCACGGAATATGCAGATATAACATGGAGCAAATTTGCCATAATGAACGGCACGGCGTATTGCAACACACTTTTTTGCACACAGTGAACTTTATAGGGTTTTTTTAATGTTTGTTTCTCGGTGTTTTCCATATAATTGTTTTGCATTGTCCCACGTAGCTAATTATGCCGGTAGTTTGTAGTGTTTAATCACCGTCCAAACCATCACGTCAGTGTTATTTATACGTAGCAGAAAAATAGCATCTGTTTCATCTGAAAGTCTTTACCAGGGAGCCAGGCATTGTGCAGACTTCTCTAAGTGGCAGCTCCCCTCGTCCGCCTCCTATTCACACCAGCCTGGATTGAACGAGACGCCGCAGGAGGACAAAACAAATTCCTTTAGATACCTATAAACGAGTCCTCTTGTGTGTGTGATGCAGCTGATCTACAATACCGGGGTATTCTAAGAACATCCAACATGGTATCTGCAATCACCGCCTCGACATCGCCGCTTTTTCTGGTTGAAATGTTTCCTTCCATCCAGTCGTCCTAAATTACCCCGGCACAATGCGAAGCAACGATTTCTATTCCGGCTTTGTTTGTCGGATAGCGTGATTATCGTGTTATTAAGACTGTGCCATTTCAATCCCCTGTATACTCGCCATCTGTCATTACGCAATATCAGTTTTTTGTAAGTGCACCTGTTAATTGTTTCTCTCAAGTATCCTCCGGGCGAAAATAAAATTACGTGTGATGCCTGTCAATCGCTACGAATGGATGGGAGAAGAACAAAAGATTTTTTTGTTTTTACAAATGAAAATGAAATAAGAAATGTATCACAAAAGGAAAGGTTTCTTTTGATGCTATGCTCTGTGAATTTGGGATATGTAGAATAAAGCTACTTTTTGCAAATCCTCATCATTGTGAATGACTGTCCTCTTCTGTAAAGGCTCATTCACACGTCAGTATTTGGTCAGTATTTTGCATCAGTATTTGTTTGCCAAAGCCAGGAATGGAACTTACCGAGAAAAAAATATGATTGAAAGACTGATGTCTGTTCTTTGTTTTGGAGACACTCCTGGTTTTGGCATACAAATACTGATCAAAAATACTGATGTGTGAAAGAGGCCTAACACTGTATCTACCTGATGCCAAATGCTTGATATATAAATGATGGAGCAATCAAATAGATCTATGGTCAGCAAACATACTGTTGTGAGTTCATTTTCCCCTTCAACATTGAGGTCTGATGAACTCCCTCTTCTGGTGAAGGAAGGTAGTGAGGCTGATTACCAAGCACCTGGGCAGGATGATGATGACTGGGTGACGGGAATTACTGACTGGATATAAGGCAGCCGACGCCCTTCTGCCTTGCAGGTGATCTCTCTGAGGGATTCTAGGAGACCAGTCTGATTCCTGCTCCTCAAAAGCTAAGTTTTCTGCTCTACTTTTTGCATTTGTGTTTTGGTTTTGTTTTGCATTGTTTTCCTTGATTTCTGCCATTCCCTGCTGGGGTGAACTGAATTCCTTTTGCTCTGTCTTCAGAAAATACCTGAGTACTGATATAGTCTTTTTGAAGCCTAGCGTCTTCAGGGCTTTTTTCCCTATCAGCTGTTGGCTCTTGTTTTTGATAGGGTTTTGGCGGATTACAAACAGCAGCTTTTCTATCCTGTCCTATCTAGTTAGCTTGGGCCCCATCATTTGCTCAGCCTATCTTTCTATCTGTGTGAGTGTTTTTTCATCTTGCTTCACCGTCATTATATGTTGGGGGCTGCCTATTGCTTTGTGGTCTGTTCTGGGGCAGTTTAGATTTCCCTTTCTGTCTTTAGGCTATGTAGTTCTCCGGCTGTGATTGAGGGGTCTAGGGCACCATAGGAACCCCCCACGGCTACTGCTAGTTGTTGTTGATAGGTTCAGGGGTCTGCAATCCGATAGCTGCCAACTTCTCTGGTTTTCTGGACTTAGCTAGTATTTCTGTTTTTGCCTCCTACGGTGACTCATTCATAACAACATACTATGTCTAATCCGATCTCACAGAAGAGATACTGACAAAAGTACTACTTTTTGCAGCTTGTTGGATATGTAGCTGTTGTTTCACAGGTAGGTGGCGAACGTGGTTCGTGGACCGGCTGTACCACAGAGCCGGGCTTACCTAGGAGGGGCGTAGATAAGCGGCTACCAGGTGTTCAATGGAGCTCCTGATAGTGGAGTCAGGCTTGGCTGCATGTAGCTGCTAGGTACCACTCCTAGGAAGTCCCCGATACTGCAGGTGCTGACCCCAGGGGTCAGGTACACAGACACGGAAAGGACTACAGCTCCGTTCAGACTAATAGGTTCTGGATCCACTGCAGAACGGTTACTGACACGGACTCTGGCTCTGTTCAGACTAGTAGGTTTAGTATTCACTGCAGAATCGTTACTATAGACACAGGGAGCACACTGCGTGGCCTGGGGCGGTGAGTATGCCGGCGTCGCTGCCTGGAGGGGGGAAGGGGAACCATGCAGGGGCGCTGGCAAATAGCGTTACAGCTGTGTTGCCATATATGGGTCAGAGTGCCCTTGCTGATACTTATCCACCCAAAAAGCTCCTACAATGGACATGTGAACATCAGAACTGGACCAAGAAGCAATGGAAAAAGATAGATTGGTCACTAGAATCACATTTTCATCATGTGGTTGACCAGGTGCATCACTTACCTGGAGAAGAGGTGGCACCAGGATGCACTATGAGATCAGCCAACTAAGGCAGCAGGATGGGCTAAGACTCTGCTGAAAACATTGAGTCCTGGCATCACGTGGCTGTGAGTGACATGTACCACCTATCTAAAATTGTGCAGACCATTTCCACTCCATCATGGCAGTGGTATTCCCAAAAGGTGACATTGCCTCTTTCAACAGGATAATGCCCCTGTGACACTGTAAAAACTACTCAGGAATTATTTGAAGACCATGAGAAAGATCGAGGTGATGGCTTGTAGCCACATTTGCCGATTTCTAACCGAGAGAAGGATCTTGAAAATATTATTCCCATACTGACAAATAACATACTGATACGTCATATACCTGCTCACTGACTTTAATGTCACCGAGCCCGTATCTTTCCCAGCAGGTGATGGCTGAATTATTCAGCCATTATCAGCCTCTAACAGATGCAGGTGGAGTGGAGATCCCCGCCCGACGGTGCGTCATTTCATGCACCTGTCGGCAGGCTCATCATGTGATGGGTTCCAACGTCAGCTGGAGGTTTGTTAAAGACGCTCATGCATGTCATTATGATTTTCCTGTGAGATCACTGAAGCATGGCTATGTATAGCACAAGCAATCAGATGATCGCAGCTTCAAGTCCCCTAAGGGGACTAACAAATATCATTCAAAGGGAAAAAGATGTTTTTAAAAATATGAAAAAAATAAAAAAAATAAAAAGTTCAAATCACACCCCTGTTGCCACATTAAAAGCAAAACAATTAAAAAAAGAGATCTACACATATCTGGTATCCCTGCTTTCTTAAAAGTCTAATCTATCAAAGTATAAAATATATTAATCTGATTTGTGTCAAAAAAATGCCATAAGATATTAAAACATTGTATCTACCCCAAAATGCCGCAGCGCAAAGCATGGAGCATGGACAGAGTAACAGCTTGAACCTATATTGAGATAAGAGGTGAGTAGGAGATGACTAGTTTAAATTTCCTGTCCCATGAACTAAAAAGAAGACTGGGTGTAGTGCACAAATGGGGAAAGATTGTAAAAAAAATGAAAAGCACTGCCATATTTTAGAAGGCATTATAGTGACGGATAACACCTCTATGATAACACAGGATCCATCATTCACAATAGGTGATGTCACAGCTCACCTCCTCCTGTACAATGACTGATAACACCTCTATATACAGCAGATAACACAGGATCCACCATTCACAATAGCTGATGTCAGAGTTCACCTCCTCCTCCTGTACAATGACTGATAACACCTCTATATACAGTAGATAACACAAGAGCCACCATTCACGATAGCTGATGTCACAGCTCACTTCCTCCTCCTGTATAATGACTGATAACACCTCTATATACAATAAAAAACAAATCTGAACTGAGAAAGTAAGTGTAATGTTCAGCCGCTCAATCCATATTCACATTCACGTCAGTTGGCAAGTGAAAAGGTTTTAAATAACATGAAATTAGAATTGAAAAATTCCCCAGTGACCGATGTGAAAGTTGCAAGATTTTTAATTTTCATTATTAATAAAAATTGTGGTTTAGTAGAAACAAAAGCTGACATTTTTTTTTTTTTAGATATGTTTAACTCAAAAACCTGATTTAAACAATCGATCATTCTTCTGATGACACATTTCCATTTAAGTGGAACGATTTGTTTCACATTTCGGTGCCCTTACAGTATAAATACAAGCAGATCGGGGGCTTCCTGGTCCTGAGACCCCCACTGGTCACTCAAATCCCACCCTGACCTCAAAACCAACTGCCCCCACACACTCTAAGGCCTCATTCACATGTCAGTGTTTTTGATCAGTATTTCATCAGTATTTGTATGCCAAAACCAGGAGTGTCTCCAAAACAGAGAATAGGTATCAGTCTCTCAGTTATAGTTTTCCTATGTGTGTTCCACTCCTGGTTTTGGCATACAAACACTGATGCAAAAATACTGATGTGTGAATGAGGCCTAAGACGTGTATCTCCAGTCGGTGTGTGTGCTCAGACAGGAGCGATGTGCTCCTGTCTACTGCGTGCTCCTGTCTTCTGCGTGCTTCTGTCTACTGCGTGCTCCTGTCTACTGCGTGCTCCTGTCTTCTGCGTGCTCCTGTATTCTGCGTGCTCCTGTCTACTGCGTGCTCCTGTCTTCTGCATGCTCCTGTTTTCTCGTGTTCCTGTCTACTGCGTGCTCCTGTCTACTGCGTGCTCCTGTCTTCTGCGTGCTCCTGTCTTCTGCGTGCTCCTGTCTTCTGCGTGCTCCTGTCTTCTGCGTGCTCCTGTCTACTGCGCGCTCTTGTCTACTGCGTGCTCCTGTCTTCTGCGTGCTCCTGTCTTCTGCGTGCTCCTGTCTACTGCGTGCTCCTGTCTACTGCGTGCTCCTGTCTTCTGCGTGCTCCTGTCTTCTGCGTGCTCCTGTCTACAGCGTGCTCCTGTCTACTGCGCGCTCTTGTCTACTGCGCGCTCCTGTCTTCTGCGTGCTCCTGTCTACTGCGTGCTCCTGTCTACTGCGTGCTCCTGTCTTCTGCGTGCTCCTGTCTACAGCGTGCTCCTGTCTACTGCGCGCTCCTGTCTACTGCGCGCTCCTGTCTTCTGCGCGCTCCTGTCTACAGCGTGCTCCTGTCTTCTGCGTGCTGCTGTCTACTGCGTGCTCCTGTCTTCTGCGTGCTCCTGTCTTCTGCGTGCTCCTGTCTACTGCGTGCTCCTGTCTTCTGCGTGCTCCTGTCTTCTGCGTGCTCCTGTCTACTGCGTGCTCCTGTCTACTGCGTGCTCCTGTCTTCTGCGTGCTCCTGTCTTCTGCGTGCTCCTGTCTACTGCGTGCTCCTGTCTTCTGCGTGCTCCTGTCTTCTGCGTGCTCCTGTCTACTGCGTGCTCCTGTCTACTGCGTGCTCCTGTCTTCTGCGTGCTCCTGTCTTCTGCGTGCTCCTGTCTACTGCGTGCTCCTGTCTACTGCGTGCTCCTGTCTTCTGCGTGCTCCTGTCTACTGCGTGCTCCTGTCTTCTGCGTGCTCCTGTCTTCTGCGTGCTCCTGTCTACTGCGTGCTCCTGTCTTCTGCGTGCTCCTGTCTTCTGCGTGCTCCTGTCTACTGCGTGCTCCTGTCTACTGCGTGCTCCTGTCTTCTGCGTGCTCCTGTCTTCTGCGTGCTCCTGTCTACTGCGTGCTCCTGTCTACTGCGTGCTCCTGTCTACTGCGTGCTCCTGTCTACTGCGTGCTCCTGTCTTCTGCGTGCTCCTGTCTTCTGCGTGCTCCTGTCTTCTGCGTGCTCCTGTCTTCTGCGTGCTCCTGTCTTCTGCGTGCTCCTGTCTACTGCGTGCTCCTGTCTACTGCGTGCTCCTGTCTACTGCGTGCTCCTGTCTTCTGTGTGCTCCTGTCTTCTGCGCTGGGCAGCTCTTGGGAGGGAGGAGTGGTGAAGGTGGTCTGGGGACCCCAGATCTTCTCCAAACTTCTTGTAATTCCAAGGGCACTGAAATATGAAAAAAAAAAAACTTATAAAGGTTTACATATTCTTTAAGTTCTTAGAAGTCAGAATAAATTGTGGGTGTGAAATGGTAAAGTCATGACAAGTAGTGGAGATGCAATCTCTTGAGGTGTTACAATTATTGCCCAATGTTTCACAATCTGCGCTGTACAGTATATCACACCTCACCCCTGTGAATATTTTATATTCTCCTTTTCCAGCATTGGATCTCTCCCTCCCTCACTAAGGAATGACCCCACAGCACATCTTGCAGGTAGAGTGTAGATAATGTATTTTACCGCTATCTCAAGTTTCCAGGTGTTTCTTCACCGTATAATCCCTGCAGACGACAAAGTTCTTTTACAAGTAAAAAGAATATTCAAGTACAAACACTGGGACATTTTGGAAGCTTTATGCCATTATTTATTATAAATCAGTGACGTGATATAACGTTTCCAGTCTTTATGTTGTTCTTGGAGAGATCTTATTGGTGAATTTGTTATTTTGCGCACGTTATCTTCACGCAGTTTCTGATCTTTGTGACTAATTGCTCTCACTTGATTAACAGTCAATTGACAAATAACATCAATCTTGAATGCGGACCTATGATAAGGTGAAAGTTGAGCTTTGATGTGGTCACAATAAATCAACATAAGAGTTATTGACTTCGTCGTCAGGAGATCAGTGACGGATGGTACTAACTCTTTCCGTAGTCTCTTATGTTCAGTGATACACAAAGGATGCAGGAGCCAAACGATCCAACACTTTTTAATGAAACCTTATGCCAAAAGTTATTTTTACCCAAAAGTAAAAAAAGCATTTAATTAAAAAAATCCCCCTCCCCCAAACTGGCTATATTATTAAAAAGGAACTTAGCAAGTGAATAATACTGCATGAATCAATGACAGCATGAATATGAGAATGTCTCTGTTACGGCACCTGTGTACATATTACTCTGAAATGTTGCGGCGTTTCTGATAAAACATACTTTGAATTTCCGGCCAGAGACTATGTGCCTCAGTTGACTATTCCAAGGCGCTGCCTGGCGTCCTCTCGCTGACACGTTTCTCTAGACTGACTACTCTCTCCCTATACACAGATAGCAAGTGACGCATGAGTCAAGTGGAAGAGAGTGAAGAGAAGCCGTCAAAGGAGTAGCATCGGCATCGACTCTCCCGGGGTTCTCGTGACATTATGTCATGCAATCCCTTCGACCAATCACTCTCCTCTTCTTCGGACATAACTGACACCTGGAGAAGGTGAGGGAAGCTGGAGCTCTGACTTCCTCCCTATGTCTGATGTAACCGAAGGACAGTAGAGTGAAGCAGCCGCTGATTGGCCGCAGTGATTGGGCGACATAACCATGTCATGAGAGCCCTGGAAGAGCCAGTGCCAGTACCGCTGGAATGGTGCCTGCCCCACAGGCGAGTACAGGTGTTTTATGTTATAAGGAGGTAACAGTGATTCAGAAGAGGTTGTCACAGTAGTGGAAAACCCCCTTTAAACTGGGTAAAACATAAGAAGAGCCCTCATACATTGCCTATTTTATAAAGTATAGGAAGTGTCTAGATTAGAGATGAGCGGATCTGGCAAAATTTGAATTCGCATGTTCACGCTTTTTTTTTTTCCTGGGAAATTTATTTAGCAAAGAAGTTGTTCTCCATTAATGTTAAGTTCCTTACTATAATCTCAGTAGACCCATAATAAATATGAGATATAAAAATAGATCCTTAAATTCACCTTAACGCTGACAATCCTTGGCCCTCCACTCCTCACCATCACCGTCCAGTCTTCTCCATATCTAAAGATCCCTGTTGCTTACCCTGAAATTCTTGGACCTCAGACGATGGGCCCAGAATTCTGGCTTTGATGGGCCCAGGAGAGTTCTGTGCATTCTCGAGCAAAGTCACGGCACACTCCATGACGTCATGACACAGTGACCTTTTGCGTTCTTGTACAGAACCTTCCTGGATCCTCATCAAAGTCAGAAGTACTGTCCCACCGTGAGAGGCCGGGGGATTTCAGCACTATCGTAGGCGATCAGAAGATGCGGCGAGGACCGGACGGGTGACGCGGAGGGGCTAGAGAGGTGGGTTTAATGATTTTTTTATCTTTTCATTTTGATGGCCTTTTACATTTCAGAAAAATGTCACCACCAACCTCAATGTTTGATGAATTTGCTCGAAGAGCTGATTACAAAAAAAAAAATTTAATTTTTTTTCGTCTGAAGATTTTTGAAAATTTCAAGTAGAATTCAATTACACTCTGATTTATTCGGACATCTCTAGTTTAGATTCTTGTAAAAACAGAATATCCTGGGGTCAGAAATCAGGATTCTACTGTCCAAAAATTGAGGCTGCAACAATAAAAAAAGTATAATAAAGTCCTAAAATCCACACATTCGCACGCTTGATTCCAGTTTCCTAAAAATAAAAAAAGAATGCATTTGTATCCAAGCCATAACAGTAAGAATAAAGAGAGATTAAATACCCGCTATTGTCTGCCCCCTACAGGGCTCAAAGAGGAGCAAGATGAATAAGTCTTGAAGGCTAAATCCAATATGAAGAACATCTAAGAGCCAGGAGGCTTTTTTTTTTTTGAAAATTCCCTTTTTAGTTGGCTTGAAAGGTGTGAAGAGAAGGACGGCTCCTAGCCCAGCTCCAGGCTCCTCTCCTCCTAAAGATGGATCCTGCATGGTCGATAAGGACATGAATAGAATTGTTATTTTTAAGTCCTAAAATCATAGTAATAGGTTTAGAGAGATATTAAAATAAATTAGTGATTGAAGCTCAGAAATAGATTGAGTAAAATTACTAAATAGTACCAAAGTAAAAAACATGGAAGGATGATAAATGCCTTAACCAGAAGAGAAGAGTTATCATATAGTGCAAGAATTGAGAGTGTAGTCACATCTGGCACAATCCCTGCAAAAAATAATGCAATCAGGTGATTGACTAATAGCTGACAGCGGCCACTGCAGGAGAAATGTGGTATTACATGGTGAATATTCAGAAGAATGACTGTCCATGTTATAAGGAAAGCTCGACTTCAAAATTATTTTATTATTGCATGCTTTAAACTAATGCAACATAGTCAAAATGTTGAACACAATATTTACATTAGGTTGATTACCAAAATCATGTTATAATCAGTCTGTCTGTATTCAGTTGTGTCTAGATCAGAAGTGATCTAATTCCATTAAAGTGGATCTCTCACCACTCCCGACTCATCTGCTTTAGTAAATACTTGCATTACGCCATGAAATTATAATTGTACAGCATTGTGTGGCTCCTCTGATATTCTTCCTGGAAATGAATTAAAAAAAAAAAAAAGTCTGAGGCTTCCTCATCAACATGTGCCATGTAGCAGCAATTCACAGACACATCGTGTGACCAAATACATACAGTATGTTTTCGGGGGGAAAAAGACTTAAATCACAGTCAAATCGCAATTTGCAGTCACATGGGACTTTTTTTTTTTAGTCTATCGCAAGTGTCTTACAATCAACTTTCAACCAGCTACAGAAAAGCTACATGAGGAGGAGGTGAGCTGTGATATCACATATTGTGAATGGTGGATCCTGTGTTACCTACTGTATATAGAGGTGTTATCTGTTATTGAAAAGGAAGAGGTGAGCTGTGACATCAACCACTGTGAATGGTGTATCCTGTGTTACCTACTGTATATAGAGGTGTTATCAGTCATTGTACAGGAGAAGGAGGAGGTGAGCTGTGACATCTATTGTGAATGGTGGATTCTGTGTTATCTACTGTATTATAGAGGTGTTATCAGTCATTGTACAGGAGGAGGAGGAGGTGAGCTGTGATATCAGCTATTGTGAATGGTGGATGCTGTGTTATCTACTGTATATAGAGGTGTTATTACCCATTGTACAGGAGGAGGAGGTAAGCTGTGACATATATTGTGAATGGTGGATTCTGTGTTATCTACTGTATTATAGAGGTGTTATCAGTCATTGTACAGGAGGAGGAGGTGAGCTGTGATATCAGCTATTGTGAATGGTGGATCCTGTGCTATCTACTGTATATAGAGGTGTTATCAGTCATTGTACAGGAGGAACAAACTGTAGAAGAAATCAGCGCTATAGGGTCTTATCCGATGGATAAAAAAAACTAATCAATTCAGATTGCACTAACCTGATAGATCTATTAATAGGGCATATAGATCTTATTGAGGAAATCAGTTGCAGCAGATCCACGGGTCCACAAGTGACCGTATCAGATATGACGAAATAAAAGGTTTGTGGATGTAATCCGCGCTGCCTGAACTCGATGTAGAATCAGGGTATCCAGATAAAAGAAAGTGGTTTTATTCAATGCATTTTGAATTTCAGATGACTTCTTCCTCAGGACTAGAGTTAAGCGACTTTGTTTGGATCGGGTTTCGTGATAACCACACAAAACCTTTATTTCATCATTGTACAGGAGGAGGTGAGCTGTGACATTATTGTGAATGGTGGATCCTGTGTTATCTACTGTATATAGAGGTGTTATCAGTCATTGTACAGGAGGGGTGGAGGTGAGCTGTGACATCGCATATTGTGAATGGTGGATCTTGTGTTATCTACTGTATATAAAGAAGTTATCAGTCATTGTACAGAAGGAGGAGGTGAGCTGTGACATCACCTATTGTGAATGGTGGATCCTGTATTACCTACTATGTATAGAAGTGTTACCTGTAATTGTAATCCTGCTTGTAATGATGAGACTGATGAATAGTCTTCAGTACAAAACAGAAAGTGTTTCAAAAAGGAAAACTGCAAGATTTTAGGGAAAAAAATAATATTCTTAGTCATATGGAAAATTAAAACACCACAAAGTTTTTGAAAATGTGTTTCTCATAAAAACTTAATGTAAACAATAAATACATTTCTAATGACAAATTCTTTTTCATATATTCATTCGAGAGTTTATTTTTTATTATTTTTTTTAATATCCTATTAGGCATTTCTTAAATAACATAACAAGAGATTTGTTGTTCTTATCTCTCACTTGACAGGATGTAGGGACGAGCTGTTGTCTCTCTACAGGAAGTAGGGATGTAACTTTGTTTCTCCATAAAAAGTGGAATTTATTCTTTGTCTCTGTACAGGAAGTGGGGAGGACCACTGTCTTTGTACAGGAAGTGGGGGAGGGCATCTGTCTCTGCACAGGAAGTGGGGGTGGTGTCTGTCTTTGTACAGGAAGTGGAGGAGGGCATCTGTCTCTGAACAGGAAGTGGGGAGGGCATCTGTCTCTGTACAGGAAGTGGGGGAGAGCCTCTGTCTTTGTACAGGAAGTGGGGGAGGGCATCTGTCTCTGCACAGGAAGTGGGGATGGTGTCTGTCTTTGTACAGGAAGTGGAGGAGGGTATCTGTCTCTGAACAGGAAGTGGGGAGGGCATCTGTCTCTGTACAGGAAGTGGGGGAGAGCCTCTGTCTTTGTACAGGAAGTGGAGGAGGGCATCTGTCTCTGAACAGGAAGTGGGGAGGGCATCTGTCTCTGTACAGGAAGTGGGGGAGGGCCTCTGTCTTTGTACAGGAAGTGGGGGAGGCCCTTTGGCTTTTTACAGGAAGTGAAGAGGGCTTCTCTCTGTATAATAAGTGAGGGAAGACCTCTGTCTCTGTACAGGAGGTGGGGGAGGCCCTTTGTCTTTGTACAGGAAGTGGGGGAGAGCCTCTGTCTTTGTACAGGAAGTGGGGGAGGGCATCTGTCTCTGCACAGGAAGTGGGGGTGGTGTCTGTCTTTGTACAGGAAGTGGAGGAGGGTATCTGTCTCTGAACAGGAAGTGGGGAGGGCATCTGTCTCTGTACAGGAAGTGGGGGAGAGCCTCTGTCTTTGTACAGGAAGTGGAGGAGGGCATCTGTCTCTGAACAGGAAGTGGGGAGGGCATCTGTCTCTGTACAGGAAGTGGGGGAGGGCCTCTGTCTTTGTACAGGAAGTGGGGGAGGCCCTTTGGCTTTTTACAGGAAGTGAAGAGGGCTTCTCTCTGTATAATAAGTGAGGGAAGACATCTGTCTCTGTACAGGAGGTGGGGGAGGCCCTTTGTCTTTGTACAGGAAGTGGGGGAGAGCATCTGTCTCTGCACAGGAAGTGAGGGGGCTTCTGTCTCTGTACAGGAAGTGGGGAAGGGCCTCTGTCTCTGTGCAGGAAGTGGAGGAGGGCATCTGTCTCTGTACAGGAAGTGGGGAGGGCATCTGTCTCTGTACAGGAAGGGAGGGTGGCATCTGTCTCTGTGCAGGAAGTGGGTGTGGCATCTGTTTCTGTACAGGAAGTGGGTGTGGCATCTGTCTTTGTATAGGAAGTGGGGGAGGGCCTCTGTCTCTGTACAGGAAGTGGGGGAGGGCCTCTGTCTCTGTACAGGAAGTGGGGGAGGGCCTCTGTCTTTGTACAGGAAGTGGGGGAGGCCATTTGTCTCTGTACAGGAAGTGGGGGAGGCCCTTTGGCTTTTTTCAGGAAGTGGAGAATGCTTCTCTCTGTATAATAAGTGAGGGAGAACCTCTGTCTCTGTACAGGAGGTGGGGGAGGCCCTTTGTCTTTGTACAGGAAGTGGGGGAGAGCATCTGTCTCTGCACAGGAAGTGGGGGCTTCTGGCTCTGCACAGGAAGTGAGGGGGCTTCTGTCTCTGTACAGGAAGTAGGTGAGTGTTAGGTGTCAAGTTTCTGTGTCTGCTCTGCAGGAATCCAGAGCCTCACATTCTGCGGTCTCCTGCTGTCTTTCTACTGCAGAGGAGATTACTTTGCAGCAGACCGCTCCATAGACTAAGTCCCTCTGTATTCCTTCTGGGCATGCTCATGAGACGATCTCCCATTGGAGATCGGGAGTCATGTGCCCAGATCCTGTTCCAGATCTCATTGTTCCATCTCGGAGATCTGGAAGGTCCTGCACGGCTATAAAAAGCGCGCATGGCCGTTCCGTCATGCGCTAGTATAGACAATACTTGCTATGTGTGAATGGTGACGGATGTATGACTCTGGTGACTGACTCATTTGAAACCCCTTCCCTCTGATATTACACTTGTGGATAGGGAATTAGTTTAGTAGTCAGCGCCAGTCAGTGGCAAGCCTTAAGCCACCGTGCACACCGCACTGCTACGCTAGCGTCCGACATCGCGCTTGCTTTCTGCTTTGTCGACTAGCGGCAGTGTCCTACGCCGTGCTGCAGTTGCAGCCCTCCTTGGTGTCCGGAGAAGCGACGCCACACACACGGTAGGTCTAGAGGGACGCAGCTCCTCTGTCTTGGGTCCTGCTCCTGTGACCAGATACCGTGTGTGCATCTTCCTGAAGCCGGTGTCACTAACAGGTTCAGCGTTTTGTATGTTTTTTGTTGCAGCACCTCTGTGTGTGAACAGAGGCCGCTCTGCGCACTCCGGGTGAAGTTTAACCCGTGTGCATCATACCGCCATATTGCTTGTCTGCCACCACTTAGCAGCGGTTATACCACCTACTGCACGGTAGACCCCGAGCGGTGAACGCACTTTATTGTTATTTTATTTAGTGCGTTCCGCCGTTCCTAACAGGTGAGAACCTTTGTCTCTGTACTGGAAGTGGGGGAGAGCCTCTGTCTCTGTACAGGAAGTGGGGGAGAGCCTCTGTCTCTGTACAGGAAGTGGGGGAGAGCCTCTGTCTCTGTACAGGAAGTGGGGGAGGACCTCTGTCTCTGTACAGGAAGTGGGGGAGAGCCTCTGTCTCTGTACAGGAAGTGGGGGAGAGCCTCTGTCTCTGTACAGGAAGTGGGGGAGGGCCTCTGTCTCTGTACAGGAAGTGGGGGAGGGCCTCTGTCTCTGTACAGGAAGTGGGGGATGCCTCTGTCTCTCTACAGGAAGTGAGGGAGAGCCTCTGTCTCTGTACAGGAAGTGGGGGAGGACCTCTGTCTCTGTACAGGAAGTGGGGGAGGGCATCTATCTGTACAGGAAGTGGGGGAGGGCCTCTGACTCTGTACAGGAAGTGGGGGAGAGCCTCTGTCTCTGTACAGGAAGTGGGGGAGAGCCTCTGTCTCTGTACAGGAAGTGGGGGAGAGCCTCTGTCTCTGTACAGGAAGTGGGGGAGAGTCTCTGTCTCTGTACAGGAAGTGGGGGAGGGCCTCTGTCTCTGTACAGGAAGTGGGGGAGAGCCTCTGTCTCTGTACAGGAAGTGGGGGAGAGCCTCTGTCTCTGTACAGGAAGTGGGGGAGAGCCTCTGTCTCTGTACAGGAAGTGGGGGAGGGCCTCTGTCTCTGTACAGGAAGTGGGGCGGCTCTTTGTCTTTCTGCTCCTGTTCTCCTGTCTGTCACTCTGCATAACAGAGATGCAGGCTTTGAGTTTATAACAAGCACTGGACCGTAGAAGGTGCAATGTATCCTGGAAGTGAGGGGAAAATAAGTCTCAGCACCAGTAGTCCTGGAAGACTGCTGATAAAGAGAAAATGCTCATTGCAATAGAGTGGGTGGATCGATAGAGAGCATGAAAATCCACACTGTTTCTGGACATATTGGACTGGTCTGTAGTTTCACCCAGTTGTGAGGGATGAGAGCATCAACCCCCTGCTGTTCTACAGGTTTTGTGTGGAAGGCGAGATACGCTTTAACATGCAGTATGTAATTATTAATTTCCTCCATTTGGCACTGATGGGGACTTGAACACTCCTTACCCAGTGATCGGTGGGGGTCCCTGCAGCTGAAGAGCCAGTAATCTAACTATAAGCACTAATGATCACTAATAACACTGAAATCGTCATCTGATCATAAAAGAAACATAGAAAATCACATCCCCATTCATTGCAATAGAAGGAAAAAAATGGTAGTCATTAACCAGCCTGTACTGAAAGAAACATAAAAGGGGTCAGACCATTAATGCAAAAAAAATAACATATCCATTAACAGATGAAGGTGCAATAAGACCTTTAACCCTTTGCTTATATGATTTTATATCCGAAGCAATATGCATTTTCTTTTATCTTGCACCTTTATTATTACCAGACATTATATGAGGTCATATTTCTCTTTTTAACAATGTCTGCTCCAATCTGCAGACCTTCTGATTAGAAAATGTAAGTGAAGCGACAGCTTTATAAAGAGCATAAATCGCCGCCATTAAACCGACATTTATAATTTCCACTGTTTTTTTTCCATCCGCTTCTTAGCATCAATGCCTTTATTTGTTTTCAAAGGGAACACATTACTTATTTTGTTTCCTTTAGCACAAATGGGCAAATGAAAAAAAGAAAAATAGGTACAAACTAATCTTTTATAGGTCACTTGTGAAATAAACAGCAGGCATTTGTGCACATATCTGTTCATGGTAACTGGCACAATGCTGCCACCTGCTGTTCAAGCGACAGAACTGCAAATATGTTGGACATAACCTTAAACTAAAACATTTTTGTTGATGGATGTCCTGTTAAAGGGAATCCATCAGTAGGATCAATCCTAAGGCATGCAGGTCATGGGAAGATGAATAAAATGATGCCTTGATTTCTGTGATTGTAGAGAAATTCACATTTTTCTTAATATGTAAATCAGCTGTTAAGATCTATGGGCCAGACATAGATCTCCCCTAAAATCTGCCTCCAGAGCTTATTTTACTTGAAAGGGGGCTTTACCAGTGTGAGACATGTAGATCAGGAGAGCAGACTGTCAGTCATTACATGTCTCACACTGGTAACACACCTTTAATTTAAAATAATCTCTGGAGGCAGATTCTCAGAGAGATCTATGGCCCGCCCATAGATCTTAACAGCTCATTTACATATTAAGAAAAACGTGGATCGAAAGATATCAAGGTATCATTTCATTCAGCTTCCTATGACGTACCTGCCCATATAGACGGCCGAGGAGGGTTGATCCTACTGACAGATTCCCTTTAACGAGCAATCGATCTCAGTGTGAAATTGATGTCATCTCACTTATAGTGAAACTGCCCTCCATTGTGGTGAAGTGAAACCTTGGGCTTCCTCGGGCACTCTTGCATAGATGTAACGGTGAAACAAAGAGTTTTTAGAAGTTGCAGTCAAATCGCAGATTTATGGAAGTCAGGAAACAATATAGATTTTTTTTCATCCTCAATGTGTAAATTTAGCCCAAAGGCATAATGATAATCCTTAGCACGCTTTCACCAGTTCTCATACATTTATGGTGCAGATGCTATGCAGTTATCATCAAGTCTTTGTGCCCAACTTCACCAACTTCATCACAGCTAACTTTTCTGTAGCAGCCGGGAGGAGAGATAACTCTGATCCAGGCCATTCAACCTCTCAAACGGTACGGTTAATAGCTACGGCAGTGTCAAAAAATCATGTCTGCCTTATGTATGAGTCAATTTGGCTGCCGTTTGTTTTACACAATGCAGACATATTCCAGTGCATTATTAAAGGAAATCTGTCACCCCATTTTTTGAGTATCAGCTGCCGACTCCGCCATCAGGGGCTTATCTACAGCATTCTGTAACGCTGTAGATAAGCCCCCGATGTAACCTGAAAGATAAGAAAATGAGTTGTATTATACTCACCCAGGGGCGGTCCCGTCTTGGTCCGATGGGTGTTGCGGTCCAGCACCTCCCATCTTCTAATGGTGACATCCTCTTCTTTGCTGCCTGTCGTGGCTCCTGCGCAGGCGCACTGCTCTGCCCTGTTGAAGG
Source organism: Dendrobates tinctorius (assembly GCF_039654945.1). Lineage (NCBI taxonomy): Eukaryota > Metazoa > Chordata > Amphibia > Anura > Dendrobatidae > Dendrobates > Dendrobates tinctorius. The sequence goes on from NW_027361863.1 coordinate 8,207,995, forward strand.
CAGAGCAGAAAACTGCAGTGCGCAGGCGCCAGACCTCTCCCGACGCCCGCGCACTGCAGGACTCTGCTCTGCCCTCAACAGGGTAGAGCAGTGCGCCTGCGCAGGAGCCACGACAGGCAGCAAAGAAGAGGACATCACCGTTAGAAGATGGGAGGCACCGGACCGCGACACCCATCGGACCAAGACCGGACCGGACGGCCCCTGGGTGAGTATAATCTAACTCATTTTTCTTATCTTTCAGGTTACATCGGGGGCTTATCTACAGCATTACAGAACGCTGTAGATAAGCCCCTGATGGCGGTGCCGGCAGCTGATACTCGAAAAATAGGTGACAGATTCCCTTTAAAGACATCAAAAGACAAAGTTGCCAAATTGATTTTTTTGTGTTCTTTTTTCTGGACGACTTATTAAAAAAAATAGCCATATTTAACAGACGCAGTGAAAAACCATATTAAATCACATACTTCAAAAATGACAGTGGGAAGGAGTCCCCTATTTTCATTGACAGTCGAAAAATTTCCTAGAGGGTTTACCATGGTCATGTTACTTAGTAGGTTTAAAATAAATGTAAAAAAGAAGCTAAATAAAGAATTCACAAATCTAAAAAAAAAAAAAAAAAAAATCCAAAAGAAAACAGAGAAACATTTCGCTCCACAAACTGCTGTGTAAAAACTAATACAAAAAAAGTGCACAATTGCTATCGCCACAGCTTTTACAACCTATACTAAATGCGTTATTCATGCCACACACTACGAAAGAGAAAAGTGGAAGGAAAACTTGTGATCCCCCCCCCTACATCCCAAGAAAGGTAAAAAGTTAATAAGTCCTATTCACACCAAAATGGTAAAAATAAAATCTATAGCTAGTCCTGCCAAATAAAAGCTTCTTAATAGCTCTCAGAATAGGGCAAAAGTATTTTTATTGTAGAAAAGTTGAAAAACATAAGACATGATATACAGTGCCTTGCGAAAGTATTCGGCCCCCTGGAACTTTTCAAACTTTTCCCACATATCATGCTTCAAACATAAAGATACCAAATGTAAATTGCACGCCCCACTTTTCAGTTATTGAATTTCCACAAAAATTTAAAATAACCAATAAATTTCGTTCAACTTCACAATTGTGTCCCACTTGTTGTTGATTCTTCTCCAAAAATTAACATTTGGTATCTTTATGTTCTAAAGCATAATATGTGGGAAAAGGTTGAAAAGTTCCAGGGGGGACGAATACTTTCGCAACGCACTGTAAATGTGCCATTACTTAAATCATGCTGACCAACAGAACGAGTCATTTACCCAGTGGATGCTGTAAAAGCGATAAAAATCAATACAATTATTGCTGCCATTTTTACCCTCCGAGAGTTTTTCAGTATATTATATATATCTCAAAATGGTACAACTTGTCTCACAAGAAAACAAATACTGTACTGATTTGGCTAAGTCCAAGAGAAAATGGAAAAAAAAAGTGATGGATCTTGGAACACAGTAGTAGAAAAACAAAAACAATTGCTTTGTCCTTAAAGGGGTTGTCTTTAACATTGATAGCCTGTCCTTAGTATAAGTCATCTATGTCTGATGTTGGGAGTGCGACACCCGGCACCCCCTTTGATCAGCTCTCGGCAGAGGCTGGAACTGCTCGGTTATGAAGCTGCACATCTACAGAACAGAATAGCAGCCGGGTACTGCACCTCCACACCCTCTTGAACTGATAAACATTATATTGATCACTTTAGTAGAAAGCCTAGTAACTTCTCTTACAGGGGTATACGCAAGTATGAAAGTCATCCCCCGTCCTGATCGCTCGGGGTCCGACTGCATGATCTGAAGAGCAGCGCTCAGCAATCTCTGTCAGTCCCATTAAGAATGAATTGAGCGCTGGCGCTCATGATCAACCTCTACTCCATTCAGTTCAGTCTTCAGAGCCCCAGTTCTCAGAATCAGTAGGAGCACCAGTGGTAGGACCCCCAGCGATCTAAAGAGTACTAGCTGACTAGAGTGGAGACCGACCATGAGCACTGCTGCTCCAGTCGTTCTAATGAGAGTGCTGAAAATCAGCCCTGCACAGCGCTCTGCAATATTATCCAGATTGAGTGGAAAGACAGTGCGCATGATGAACCACCGCTGCGCTGAGGGCATGATGGTTGGACTCAGAGGACCCATCCAATGGAGAGATGATAACTTTCAAACTTGAGAATATCCCTGTTATGAATGGGCACCGAGGAGGATAGCAGGCCCAGGCTGAGCCACAGAAAACCAGAGAGGTTGGTAACTAAGCGGATGCAGACCCCTGATCCTGTCCACACAGCAGTAGCCATGGAGCGTACCTACGATGATCCTAGACGCCTCGGCAGAGCCGGAGAGCTAACTAAGACTAAAGCAAGAAAGGGGAAATCTGAACTGCCCCGGAGCAGACCCCAAAGGAATAGATAGTCCCCAAACATATATTGTCAGTGAGACAAGATGAAAACACAAATGCAGGCAGGAAAATAGACTGAGCAAACGATGGGGCCCACACTGACTAGACAGGACAGGAAAGGAAAGACACTGTCTGCAATCACGCAAAAAACCCTGCAAAAGTCCAACACGTCTGATGCAAAAAACACTGAAGTCACACGACTTCGCCCCCCTACTATATCATCACTCTGGTATATTCTGAAAGCAAAGCAAAAAGAGACCAGTAAAAAGGGGACAAAACACCCTGGCACATGCAGTAACATATGGGCGGTGATTCAGCACAGCTCCAGCCAGAGCTAGCTGACCCGCACAAAGCAGAGATAAACAAAACCAGATCAAATGCAAACAGAATAGCAAATGAACCACTTAGCTGAACTTGCAGGGAAAGAGCAGGAGACATCAGACCTCAGGAGGCACAGGAAAAAAATCACCAGCAGGGATAGAGGGAGTCAGCTGTCTTAAATCCCAATCAGAAACCCCAGATCTCCAATCGTCTTCCTCATTATCAGGTGGCAAGCCTCTGTCAATCAGATCAGCTCCATTACCTCCAGTAACTGTAGGGAAGGTGACCTGATGGACGGACGGACTAGTCAGAGTGAAGAAGGAAAGGTTTGCACAGTGTAGGAAGGTGTCAGTTATTACAGTGGGGAAACAGCTAGGAAAGTGTAGTGGAAGTGCAGTACCTTGGGTTGACCATTAGATGGCAGGGAGGAGTGTGAGCAAAGGACTTGACAACAGCTTAGGGCTTTAGAAACCGTTGGTCATGGGGGCGGGGTTACAGTGACAGGGGACCGGGAGAGCTATAAATACTGAGGGAGGGTTCCAGAAGGTTCCAGTCCCCAGGCTGAGCTCCAGTGACAGGAGGACTGCGACAGTCTGTGCGCTGTGAGGAGAATCTAAACCAGGGGGACGGAGGAGAGAGAACGTCAGGGGGGTGGTCCTGACAGGAAGGACCGCAGAAGGGACGAGGCACTGGGTGTGAGACACCGTATTTGTCACGACGACTGATCAGTGGAAGCGCTGTTGGTTTAAGGGCCTAAGGCGGTCTCAGTGACGGACCTGTCAGGAGCGTCGACGAGTGAGGAGGGGACGGTGTGTGCATACACGTCCCCAGTGTAACGTGCGGTGTGTAAGTAGCGGCCCTGGAAACGGAGGGCCGTGAGGTAAAGGAAGTGCGGAGTGCTTCTGAGGCCGTCAGGCGGACGGCAAGTGAGAAATAAACTTGGACTTGAATCTGCCTCCATCAAGTCTCTGTTTTTATCTCTGCGCGGTAAGAAGAGGGACCCCCCCAGCTCGGCCCTCACCTCTACATTTAGCGTAGTCGGCAGGATCGCCGCCGCTAATACATCATCTTCTGCGGCAGGCCTGCCTTAAAGGATGGAGAAGGACTTGGACTGTGCTGCTTGGATAATAAATACCTGTGGATTACAATTGGCTTACCTGTGGATTACAAATTGGGAGCGCTGTGGTGACTCCGTGGTGCTGACAGAAGATCCGGGGCGGTATCAGGAGCTGCGCAAGATGGCGGCATTACTACAGCGCAGGGGAGAGGTCCGGGTGTTTGCAGTCGTGTTAAATGGACTGGGACCCCCTCCAACGTACCCCCGTGGACAGCAGTATGTGCCCGGAGGCCGACGCTCCCATGTACTGGACCCTAGCAGATGGGTGGAAAGGCCTGCCAATGCCCCACCCAGCAGGAGGAGTGGCACAGAAGAAAAGCTTGGCTGTAGCTGTCTGGCGCCATTCGATTGCTGCCTAACGGACGGTATGAGACGCTGCGGGTGTCGGGGCATCGGCCGCCTGGAGTGGCAATGGAGGCGGGAGATGGAGATGTGCCAGAAGTCGCCCTCAGAGCCACGGGTGAGCCGCGGAATACTGAGCTGGGGAGCGGAGCCTGAGCGGAGTCATCGGGAGCGGCCGCCACCAATACCAGCAGAGGACTTCACAGCGGAGCCCCCGAGTCCGGAGGAACGGCCCGTCAGACAGTGGAGCAAGGAACGGAGGCTGCGGGGGCCACCGCGTGATGATGGGACGGAGGCTGCAGCGCCGGAGAAGGTGAGAGTACCCCAGCCCTATCAGTGCCTCCGCAGGCGGCCCCCACCATTCTGCTGCAGCACGTGGCCCCCTGCGCACCGGAAGGCCTAGTTACCACGGGCCCCGTGGTGTATGCGGAACTGAGCGAGGCCGCCGCTCAGGTCCCTGAGCTACCCTTCCCGGAGCTATCAGTGCGGCGTTCAGCCGAAGAAGACGCTGCTGCGCTCCCCTTGCCAAGAGCTGCCTTGTTGGAACCGGCCGTTACTCCGGCTCCGTTAGAAGTTTTGGATGCAGCCCACCCTGTGGCCGCGGTATTGCCAGCGTTAGAACCGGCTGCGGCCTGTTTGACAGGCCCTGTAACTCCAGCCCTCAAGGACCCAGCTGTCCTTGCGGAGTGCTTCTGAGGCCGTCAGGCGGACGGCAAGTGAGAAATAAACTTGAACTTGTTGCACCCAGAATCTGCCTCCATCGAGTCTCTGTTTTTATCTCTGCGCGGTAAGAAGAGGGACCACCCCCCAGCTCGGCCCTCACCTCTACATAACCACCAGAGGGAGCCCAGAAAGAGAAATCTCAATCTGACCAGCTCCACTATCTTCAGTAATCACCAGAGGGAAGCCAGAGAGAGAATTCACAACACGGAGTCAGTCATGTCTGAAATTTGTGAGCATGATTGGTCCGATATCTTGAGCGGCCGTGTGCACTTAGCCTTAGGCTGGAGTCACACTCGCTATTTTAAAATCGGTCCGATTTTGTTCCTACAAAGTGGAACGAGTGTAATGCAAGTGTCATGAGAGTGTTGTGCATTTTTCATGAGAGTACAATCCAATTTTTCACATCTAGCGTCTGATTTACGTCCAAATGCAGTGTGATTGCTATCCGACTGCAATATGATTGTAACATGAGCTTACATAGTGCAATTATCTGTCATTTACAAATCGTTTTCAAAGGAAATATTCTTCAAAACATATATATTGTGAGGGGTTGACACAGCTGCTCATCGAGGTAGACTCAGGCACACGGATGGTTAAAGTCTCTTGGTGGTTTAATGCCTCATAAATAGAGTTGAGCGATACCGTCCGATACTTCAAAGTATCGTATCGGATGGTATCGGCCGATCTTTAAAAAAAGTATCGGTATCGCCGATTCCGATACCGGAAGTCCCATTCAAGTCTATGGGACTTCCGGTATCGGAATAAGAAAAACCCTTTCCTGCCCTTGTACAGCCTCTCTGGGGTCTGTACGGGCCTTTCGGGGGGCTGTGCCGGCCTGCCAGGGGGTCTGTGCAGGCTCCGGTGGTCTGTGCCGGCCTGCTGGTGGTCTGTGCAGGCTCCGGGGGGCTGTGCCGGCCTGCCGGGGGGCTGTGCAGGCTCCGGGGGGGGCTGTGCCGGCCTGCCGGGGGGCTGTGCCGGCCTGCCGGGGGGCTGTGCCGGCCTGCCGGTGGTCTGTGCAGGCTCCGGGGGTCTGTGCAGGCATCGTCCGATGGGACTACAAGTCCCATCGGGCGATGCCTGCTACCATGACAGTGATTGACACATTAGCCAATGATGGGACAGTAGTAGTCCCATCATCCGGCTAATGTGTTAAATGTAAAAAAAAAAAAAAAAAAAAATTACATGCTACATACATACAACATGCATACTACATACATGCTACATTCATACTACATGCAACATACATACTACATATATACTACATGCATGCTACATACATACTGCATGCTACATACATACCACATATATACTACATACATACTACATGCATGCTACATGCATGCTACATGCTACATACATAACACATATATACTACATGCATGCTACATACATACTACATGCTACATACTACATATATACTACATGCATGCTACATACTACATGCTACATACATACTACATATATACTACATGCATGCTACATACATACTACATGCTACATACATACTACATATATACTACATGCATGCTACATACATACTGCATGCTACATGCATGCTACATACATACTACATACATACTACATGCTACATACATACCACATATATACTACATACATACAATACATTCATACAATACATACATAGACATACAGTACATATAACATAGAGTAACATACTTACCAATACTTGTCACATTGTTCCCCGAAGCCATTGTCTTTCCGGAATAAATATTAACATAACAAACCACAAAAATACTCACCCACGATCCGAAGCAGTCCACGAGTGTGTCCCACGACGATCTTGGGTAGAGAACTGCAGCATCAGCTGTTGCTGCCGTTCTCTACGGGCTGCAGGAATCCAATGACGGAAGGTAGGTATCCTTCCGCACTGTATTCCTCCGCCACTTAAAAAAAAAAAAAGTCCCTAGTCTCACTTTATGCCATTGCTGTGTGGGAAATTCCCACGCAGCAATGGCATAAAGTGAGACTAGGGACTTTTTTTTTTTTAAGTGGCGGAGGAATACAGTGCGGAAGGATACCTACCTTCCGTCATTGGATTCCTGCAGCCCGTAGAGAACGGCAGCATCATCTGATGCTGCCGTTCTCTACCCAAGATCGTCGTGGGACACACTCGTGGACTGCTTCGGATCGTGGGTGAGTATTTTTGTGGTTTGTTATGTTAATATTTATTCCGGAAAGACAATGGCTTCGGGGAACAATGTGACAAGTATTGGTAAGTATGTTACTCTATGTTATATGTACTGTATGTCTATGTATGTATTGTATGTATGTAGTATATATGTGGTATGTATGTAGTATGTATGTAGCATGCATGTAGTATATATGTAGTATGTATGTAGCATGCATGTAGTATATATGTAGCATGTATGTAGTATGTATGTGGTATGTATGTAGCATGTAGTATGTATGTAGCATGCATGTAGCATGCATGTAGTATGTATGTAGTATGTATGTAGCATGCATGTAGTATGTATGTAGTATGTATGTAGTATGTATGTAGCATGCAGTATGTATGTAGCATGTATGTAGTATGTATGTAGAATATATGTAGTATGTATGTAGCATGTAGTATGTATGTAGCATGCATGTAGTATATATGTAGTATATATGTAGCATGCATGTAGTATGTATGTAGTATGTATGTAGCATGTATGTAGTATGTATGTAGTATATATGTAGTATGTATGTAGCATGCATGTAGTATGTATGTAGCATGTAGTATGTATGTAGCATGCATGTAGTATGTATGTAGCATGTATGTAGTATGTATGTAGTATATATGTAGTATGCATGTAGTATGTATGTAGTATTTTTTTTTTTTTTTTTTTTTAACATTTAACACATTAGCCGGATGATGGGACTACTACTGTCCCATCATTGGCTAATGTGTCAATCACTGTCATGGTAGCAGGCATCGCCCGATGGGACTTGTAGTCCCATCGGACGATGCTTGCACAGACCCCCGGACATCAGCACAGCCCCCCGGCAGGCCGGTACAGACCCCCACAGGGTGCACAGACCACCGGCAGGCCGGCACAGCCCCCCGGCAGGCCGGCAGAGACCCCGGGCAGTCCACACAGCCCCCCGGCAGGCCGGCACAGCCCCCCGGCAGGCCGGCAGAGACCCCCGGAAGGCCCGAAATGACGGCGCATCATGATGCGCACACACCGCGCATCATGATGACGTCAGGCCGTCAATCAACTGAACTTCCGATTCCGATGCCGAATTCCGATATTGAAAAAATATCGGAAGTCGGTATCGGAATTCCGATACAGCAAGTATCGGCCGATACCCGATACTTGCGGTATCGGAATGCTCAACACTACTCATAAACCAAAAAAAAACAAAATAGTAACAGAAAAAAAACAGCCTGTCCGGCTCCAATGAAAATAAACAGTTCATAGACCGTCCTGCCCAGGTCCTCTGGGACAACACATACGGCAGCTCTCGCAGGAGCTACAATCTGGAGACTTGCTTTCCTCCACACACACAGAACAGAGAAAAAAAAACTGGCTGGACATTTAACTCCCCGCCAGCCACACCCTGGAGGTGGAGATATGGTGGGTAGGCGTCCCACCCATCTCTGACCTACCCACCATAAAAGCCATGCCCATCTAGTGACTGGATTGCTATCAACACATATGATGCTGGAGTCAACACTTATGGCTTTCACATCACACAGAAAAGCAATCTTTGTGACACATATCTCCCTCATGTACGACACCAGTGACCCTGTCACAATATTTATATATACACATACACAGCTCTGGCAAAAATTAAGAGACCACTGCACAGTTTTATAAAAATCCGCTTCACTCCATGTCTGACAGCCATTCCATTCCAGTGTCAGGTGAATTCCATCCAGAGGACACCTCATTCTACTTAATGTGCTTCTGATTAGGTGATCACCTGAACCAAATCTTATATAACAAAGTAAAGTATGAAAAACCCTGCTGTGGTGTTCACAATCCTCCTGAAATAGGACAAGCTGGATGGCAAAACAAGTGCTAGTAATATCCCAAAAGTAATAGGAATGAAAAAATAACTTTTCACCATGCCAAAGGAGTTGAAAAGAAAAGTCTTGAGTGAGGAAAAGAAGGGCTCAATTCTGGCTTTACTAGCAGAGGGATACAGTAAGTGTCATGTTGCCTCCATCCTTAAAATTTCTAAGACGGCAGTCCATTACAACAAGGTCAAGCAACAGACATTGGGGACAACAAAGCTACAGACCGGCAGAGGGTGAAAACAACTCTCCATTGACCGGGATGATCGTCATCTTATTCAAATGTCTCTCAGCAAGCACAGGATGACATCAAGTGACCTACAAAAGGAGTGGCAAATGGCAGCTGGGGTGAAGTGCACGGCAAGAACAGTTCGTAACAGGCTCCTAGAGGCAGGGCTCAAGTCATGTAAAGCTAGAAAGAAGCCTTTCATCAATGAGGAGCAAAGGAGAAACAGGCTGAAGTTTGCCAAAGACCATAAGGATTGGACCATAGAGGACTGGAGTAAGGTAATCTTCTCTGAGTCTAATTTTCAGCTTTGCCCAACACCTGGTCATCTAATGGTTAGATAGAGACCTGGAGAGGTGTACAAGCTACAGTGTATTGCACCCACTGTGAAATTTGGTGGACGATCAGTGATGATCTGGGGATGCTTCAGCAAATAAAAATAAATAAATAAATCTTTATTTTTTTATATAGCGCTAACATATTCCGCAGCGCTTTACAGTTTGCACACATTTTCATCACTGTCCCGGGTGGGGCTCACAATCTATATTCCCTATCAGTATGTCTTTGGAGTGTGGGAGGAAACCGGAGTGCCCGGAGGAAACCCACGCAAACACGGGGAGAACATACAAACTCCTTGCAGATGTTGTCCTTGGTGGGATTCGAACCCAGGACTCAGGACCCAGGCTAACCACTGAGCCACCGTGCAAGGCTGGAATTGGGCAGGATAATCTTTGTGAAGGACGTATGAATCAAGCCACATGCAAGGTTATCCTGGAAAAACAGTTGATTCTTTCTGCTCAGGCAATGTTCCCCAACTCTGAGGACTGGTTTTTTTCAGCAGGACAATGCGCCATTCCACACAGCTAGGTCAATCAATGTGTGGATGAAGGACCACCACATCAAATCCCTGTCATGGCCAGCCCAATCTCCAGACCTGAACCCCATTGAAAACCTCTGGATTGTAATCAAGAGGAAAATGGATAGTCACAAGTCATCAAGTAAAAAACTGCTTAAATTTTTGTACCAGGATTAGCATAAGGTCCCCCAAAAGCAGTGTGAAAGACTGGTGGAAAGTATGCCAAGACGCATGAAAGCTGTGATTAAAAATCATGGTTATTCCACAAAATATTGATTTCTGAACTCTTCCTGCGTTAAAACATTAGTATTGTTGTTTCTAAATGATGATGAACTTTCTTAGCATTATTTGAGATCTACAAGCATTGCATGTTTTTGTTATTTTGACCATTTCTCATTTTCAGAAAATAAATACAAAATTTAGTGCTTAGAAATTCGGAAACATGTTGTCAGTAGTTTATAGAATAAAAGAGCAATTTACATTTTACTCAAAAATATACTTAGATAGATGGAAGAAAAGCTGGCAGTTCATCTGCCGTGCACTGTAAAATCACAGCAGGAGCTGAAAGGATAGAATAGATAGATTATATACAGTAAATACACATAGAATAGGTAGATATACAGATGTCAGCTTACAATACTTGTATTTAATTAATACAAGATTATTTTTCTGAAAAAAAATAGCGTGGGCTCCAGCGTAATTTTCTTAATCAGCAGAGGGAAAGCCGACGACTGAGGGCAAATGTTTATAGCCTGGGAAGGGGGTAATACCCATGGAGCTTCCTAGGCTATTAATAACAGCTCACAGCTGTATACTTAGCCTTTACTGGCTATTAAATGTGGGACCACAAAAAAATGGCTTAGGGTCCCCCTATGATTAATAACCAGAAAAGGCTATGCAGACAGCTGCGGGTTGATATTAACAGCCTAGGAAGGGGCCTAGGAAGGGGCCATGGACACTGGCACACCCCCAGGCTAAAAACATCAGCTCCCAGCCACCCCAGAAAAGGCGCATCTATAAGATGAGCCAATTCTGACAATAAGCCTCAGTCTTCCCCCTTGCCCTGTAGCGGTGCCAAGTGGGGTGATAATTGAGGGGGTTGATGTCACCTTTGTTTTGTCAGGTGACATCAAGCCCAGAGGGTAGTAATGGAGAGGCATCTAAAAAAATTCCCCAATTACTAACCCTATAGTCATATTGTATAAAAACACACACCCCCAGAAAAAAGTTCTTTAATTGAAATTGTGACACAAACTCCTTTGATCAATATTAATTAAACCATACTTAAATCATCTCCCATTCCAGTGAAGCCATTAAGAGAATTAAAATAATAAACAACAATATTTTTCACCTGTACACCGAGAAGATAATAATCCAGTTGTCCCGAGACGGGTCTAGCTCTGCTACATCTAGATGGCAGGCTGCATTTGTTACATGATGTGACTATACAGCCTGCCATCCAGTAGAGACACTGAGCAGCATGTGCTACCGCTGCTCAGCGTCTCACGGTGAACTTCTATGTGTTAGGAGTCAGATTTCTACCCTTGCTTTGCAGGAATCTAGATCCTCACATTCGGCAGTCTCCTGCCCATTGTCTGCTGCAGAGGAGTCTGTCTTGCAGCAACTCTCTCCGGAGGCTAAGTTCTTCAATCCATTTTGCGAGCATGCTCATGGGACAATCTCCCATTGGAGTTCAGGAGTCAGGTGCTCAGGTCCTGCTCCTGATCCCATTGGTTCAGCTCAGAGCTCTGCAGACTTCCGGAAGGTCCCGTTTGCTATAAAAATCGCGCATGGCTGTTCCGCCATGCGCTAGTATAGTCATACTTGCTGCTGTGTGTATGTTGATGGATGCATGATCTGGTGAATGACTCATTTGAAACCCCCTTCCTTGGATATTACGTTTGTGTGAGGGAATGAGTTATAGCCAGTATTAGCGCCAGCGCCAGCGCGCCATTGCTCCACAAGCACACCTGCTAGCGTTTAACATCGCACTTGCGTTCCTGCGGTGTTCCCTTGCGGCATGTCCCACGCCGCGCTGCTGTAGCAGCTTTTTGTGTGCGTCTGCAGTTGCAGCGCTGTTTACACAAGTGTTTACGGTAGGTCCTGGCGGAGTTAGTGCCGTCTTTTATAACTACTCCAGTGACCAAATACCGCTCGTGTGCCGCTGAGTCCTTGTGTTTTTAACAGTCTCAGCGTTGTTATATTTACTTTAGCAGCTCTGTGAGTTTAACAGAGATTGCTTATTACACCTGGGTGATATCAAACCCTGTGCACATTACCGCCTGATTGCTCTGCCACCACCTAGCGCGGTTTCTACATCTACCGCACGGTGGACCCCGAGTGGCGAACGCACTTTATTTATATTTTTATTTAGTGCATTCCGCCACTCCTAACATTTTACTAGCGCCAGGGTCTGGCTAGTGATGGCAGAACAGCAGAAACTCCTACAGTGCATTTGCTAGCTAGAGGACCGCTTGACTACCCTTGAGCGAGCTCTCTCTGCTGCGCAGTCCACTGATGCTGCTGTAAAAGCACTTACAGAGGCAGTTGGTCGTTTGTCCATGTCCTCCCTCGCGCCGACAGTTACCCGCCTCCCGTTGCCCGATAAATTTTCCGGTGATGGCGCCTCCTGTAGGGGTTTCATCAGCCAGTGCTCAAACCAGCTGGAGCTGCTGGCTGAGCAGTTCCCTACGGAACGGGCCAAGGTGGCATTTATTGTCTCCCTACTGTCGGGAAAGGTGTTGGAATGGGCTACACCTTTATGGGAGCGTGGTGACCCCGAGATTCGGACCGCAGCTCACCTGCTAACAGCCATCAAGCAGGTCTTCCTCGGTCCATGGGTCACGCACTACACCTCTCTGCAACTACTTGCTCTAACCCAGGGTTCCCTCTCGTTTAGCCAGTACGCTGTCCATTTTCAGACATTGGCGTCCGAGTTGGAGTGGTCCGATAAGGCCCTTATCCCTGTTTTTTGGAGAGGTTTAGCGGAGCACGTAAAGGATGCTCTCTCTACTAGAGAGATTCCTACCAATTTGGAGGAGTTAATTTCCATTTCTACCCATATTGATCTCCGTTTTTCGGAGCACGGTATGGAGCGTGCTCACTCTAAACGGAGAGGTAGTCCGGCTCCCAGTTTTTTCGAGCCTCTAGAGCTGCCCGAGCCAGAGGTTCTATCCCCTGAGCCCATGGAGGTGTCTCGCGCCATTTTTGAGACACGCCCGGCTCAAGATTCCATTTGCGGTTGTCATCATCTACACGCTGCTTCTCAGCATGACAGCGTTCCGCAATGGTCTGAGTCGGTGCCGGTCGATGAGACCTTTGCTCCTCCTCGCCTTAGGCCTAAGATTCTTGCCTGGGCACACGCGTCCGGTGCGGACGGCCACCGTGGCTATATGCAGACCACGAAAAATCTGTCTGGTTCGTATTGGTGGCCGCACAGGGCTCGGGACATGAAAAAATTTATTCGGGCATGCACCTCATGTGCTCGGGATAGCCTTCCCAGATGGAGTGTGGCAACGGCCGCCGACACACGGCGGTGTTCCACTGCAACTCCCACTCCCATCGTCTCCCAGGTGTCCCTTTTGAAACCTGGGGATCGTGCCTCCTCTGATGCCTTCCGTGTGTCCCGGTTTACTGTGTCACCTACCAGGACACCAGGCTCGTCTTTGGACGGGTCTGAGGCCTATGCCACAGTCGGGCATAGGTTGGTGGATTGAAAGGCTCAGGGGGGAGAGGGCCCTAGGAGGGGGGTAATGTTAGGAGTCAGATTTCTTCCCTTGCTTTGCAGGAATCTAGATCCTCACATTCGGCAGTCTCCTGCCCATTGTCTGCTGCAGAGGAGTCTGTCTTGCAGCAACTCTCTCCGGAGGCTAAGTCCTTCGTTCCATCTTCTGAGCATGCTCATGGGACAATCTCCCATTGGAGTTCAGGAGTCAGGTGCTCAGGTCCTGCTCCTGATCCCATTGGTTCAGCTCAGAGCTCTGCAGACTTCCGGAAGGTCCCATTTGCTATAAAAAGCGCGCATGGCTGTTCTGCCATGCGCTAGTATAGTCATACTTGCTGCTGCGTGTATGTTGATGGATGCATGATCTGGTGAATGACTCCTAACACTATGACCTGACTGACATCACCATGAGCGTAAGAAAGTTCACATGCTCGCGGTGCCATGAGAAAGGTCCTGATAGTTAACAGCCAATAAACTCACTTCACCTAAATGACGTCAGCACGAGTGGGGTGGGAAAATTTCTATATTGTATGGTCCGAACGCTGTGCAATTTTTTTCTTGCACCCATTGACTTCTATTGACAAATGCGATTTGATTTCTGATTACAATTGCAGCATGCTGCAATTTTTTCCAGTCCGATCGTGATTCGATCCAAGCTGGAAAAAAAATTGCAGATGAACACACATTGATAGAGTAACATTGGTCCGAATGCAATCTAATTTTTAATTAGCAAAGGCTTCCAGAAGTAGGAGAGTGCAGAAAAGGTCAGAAGGGTTTCTTGAATATTTATATATGTGTTCTGTTATGAGGCCTTTGTATATATTTTAATACAAAAGGAATACTCTTTGAGAACTGTTCTGCGGCTTTATTTAGTTACATAACACTTGATTGAATAGAATGGAAACAACTACTGTCTGCTGTGTTATCTCTCTAATGATCACTCCCTGGAAAAATCCTATTTATATAAACTCCCTATTCAAGTGTCTACACCTTTGTTTGAGAATCGGTCTTAATCCGTTTTGTGAGAATATATTTTACAGCCTACTTTTATCCTTAAAATGTGACATTGCGGGCCTGAATCATTGAAATGTCACCTGGTTTTTGGCTTGAATACTAATTGATGAATTTTTTGCAAATCAAAAAGTCACTAACTGATTTTTTGCCTTTTTCAGGTTGTGGTTTAGTTAGTTTTCCTATTTTTATGTCAATGTGGCTTCTCCAGATATTTGAGAAATATTCAAGAAATTCGACTTTTTTTTGTTTATGAGAAATTCCGTGGAACTCTACTCCATTGTGATTTTATGTACACTAGTTATTTTTGCAACATTTTGCGAAATCTGCAACTTTTCCAGCTAAGAAGTTGCAAAACAAGTAAAAGACATAAAAATGCAATTTGAGGGTTTGCACAAAATTCATGAATCACGTGTGCCATTTTAATGAATTTGGTGCCAAAATGTCAGGGAAAAACACAAGTCAAAAAAGAAAAGTGACTTCAAAAGAATAATGAATCGCGCCCTGTGTTCTCATTTTCTTGATTTCCTTCAGGCTGTTTCCAATTATGTTATTTTTCCTTTCAATTATACCTACACTACATCAAATGGAAGTTCACAGCTGGACTGATCACATGACCGGTCCTTATTATATATGATTCAACACTCCATTGCAGCAAAAATACATAATAAAACAGGTATGCAATTATGCATTTCAAGCATTATATTGTCACAGAGTGACTGACCAGTGTGACACGACCCAATGGTTGATCGGTCACCTAAAGGCTCAACAACACAACGCCGATGGAATAGGGGAAAGTAAGGCCCTGACAATAGGGAATCAGGGACGGTCACCTCCTGAGCTCCACCCTGAGCCTGTCCCTGTTCTCACCTTACACCCTATACAGGTCCTTCCCCCTGCCGATGTCAGGATACCTCATCCCTATTTGTCACCTAGATCTGCCCTGGCTAGTGCACTGGCCGGCAAGGAGCTCTAGCCTCACCTCTGCAGATAAGACACACAGGGGGAAGTGACAGACACCAAAGGGACAAGGTAACAAAAATACAACACAGCTTATATGCACCGCTGCAAAGCTCCACACCGCAGACATCAACAGCAACAGGACTCTTAACACCAAACGTAGCAGGCACCAGAGTGCAGCTTCCGCTAGGATGGTCTCCAGAAAGGACCTGTATCACCAACAGTCAGCTGATGCAACAGATGACCTTTTAAAGGATGGTGGGAGTGGTCACCAACAACATCAGCTGACCCAGCAGCACTGCAGTAACACTAGCATGCCAGCGGGGAAAAACTGCATTTAACCCCCGCTGGCCTGAAAGGAAAAAAATTTTAATATGGGAGGAACCAGAGCTGCCACAAATCCAAAAATGGATTGTGACATATTTGTTCTATATATTTTCAAAGTCCTTATTATTACAGGGTTGTTCTCATGATGACTGTTCAGGAGCGCACCGCTCCTCTGCCTTCCCACATCCTGCTTGCCGGAGATCGATGAGATTCTGAATGACTGACAGTTCGGACCAGTGGCATTCTCACGCTGTTGGTCTGATCTGCCCATTCTTCGATGCTGCAGGCAGAGGCAGCTTTGTCTCTGCAGCTTGGGAGGAGTGTGGAGACTCTAGAGCTGGCTGGATTCAGAGATCTGGCCGTCTTCAGAGAAGCACCTGCAAGCTGTATAGTAAAGAGCTTGCAAACTCAAGTTTTTTGCTTAGAAGACCACCATCGCTGATAGACTGTAGAGGTAGCAAGAGACCTAGGCAATGGGAAGTAAATGAATTTAAAATCCCTGATTGTGAGAACAGTGGTAAATTGAAAAGATGCTTGTTTTTCCAAGCACTTTAATCCATTTATAACACTGGTCAACAGCATTTTTGGTGCCAAAGATATTTCATCGAATTTAGGGTATTTTTGGGGTGCTGATTCTGAATATGTCATCAGTTTTGCCAGATTGGCTCAAGTTTTTGAGATTTTTGGTATCTTATTTATAGCACTTGTTGGTAAATGCGACGCATCATCTCATTAATTTCTTTGGATTAGTACTTGAACTGAGCAGTTCTCAATATAGTTTTGTGTTAATTAGTGTTCTAAAAGTTTGTTCATAGCTTGATTTTTGCACTAACTTTATGTTGTTGTCTGTTTTCCAGTGAAAAGCATGAACTCATCAAGAAGAAGTTGTCTTAACGATCCAGACTCATTCTGTTACATTTGTGGTGAATACACACTGCCAAAACATAGAAGAAACATAACAGACTTCGTAAAAAAAGTGTATTTTGCCTATTTTGGGGTTATGCTTGGGGACCAAGACAAGTTTTGGGCACCACACATAGTGTGCAAAGCATGTATCGAATTATTACGAAAATGGAGCAAAGGACAAAGAAAAAGCTTCAAATTTGGTGTTCCAATGGTGTGGAGAGAGCCAAAAAATCATCATGATGACTGTTATTTCTGGTAAACACAGGTACAGGCACATCTTCACAATGAGGGACAGGCCTTCTTGCAGATTCCATGTTACTCCCATTTTCGTTTCTTATGCTTATTGAATCCTTGCACTTGCACTGCACAGAAATAACAGTCATCATGATGATTTTTTGGCTCTCTCCACACCATTGGAACACCAAATTTGAAGCTTTTTCTTTGTCCTTTGCTCCATTTTCGTAATAATTCGATACATGCTTTGCACACTATGTGTGGTGCCCAAAACTTGTCTTGGTCCCCAAGCATAACCCCAAAATAGGCAAAATACACTTTTTTTACGAAGTGTGTTATGTTTCTTCTATGTTTTGGCAGTGTATATTCACCACAAATGTAACAGAATGAGTCTGGATCGTTAAGACAACTTCTTCATGATGAGTTCATGCTTTTCACTGGAAAACAGACAACAACATAAAGTTAGTGCAAAAATCAAGCTATGAACAAACTTTTAGAACACTAATTAACACAAAACTATATTGAGAACTGCTCAGTTCAAGTACTAATCCAAAGAAATTAATGAGATGATGCGTCGCATTTACCAACAAGTGCTATAAATAAGATACCAAAAATCTCAAAAACTTGAGCCAATCTGGCAAAACTGATGACATATTCAGAATCAGCACCCCAAAAATACCCCAAATTCATTAAAATATTTTGGACACCAGAAAAAAAATTTTTTTTCGTTGACCTGTGTAATGATAAAAAAAAAAACTTTTAATACCCTACCGTTAATACAGCTCATCAAGATCACATTGGTGCGGGTCTGACTCACGACACCCCTACCAATCAGCCGAAAAAGGATGTCACAGTGCCCTGGAAATTACATAGCTCCATACACAGCATAGTGCCAGTGACTGGTACTGCAAGCTTTCTACCATTCACTGGCTCCACTAGTCGATTTGTGTCCTACAGGGGCATGCACCAGAGGCACAGAAACCTAATTTTTTGCAAATTGTACTTGAACTTTCAGCAGCAGTTTTGTGTGTACAGTCGACATTCACGATACATGTTATCAATCTGGGCTTTAAACAGATGTTTTGTTTGCACTTTGCATATTAAGAACTTGGTGAATGACATGAAAAAATTCCAAGAAGCTAGAAACCATTGAAGTGTAAAGCACAACGACTGAGTGTATTTTAATATTTTGGTGTAGGATTTTTCCATTAGTGGTTTTCCCTGGTCTGTCTCCAGCATCGAGAATAACACAGTGAACATGTTAGGAATTCACAATATTCTCAAACAGACTCCTTGTATCATTGCCAAGATCCATATATAAATGCAGAGCCACACCCGGCCAGAAGCGAGCGAAAAAAGGGGCATTTGTGGAAACTGCAGAATGCACTACACAGAGCTAGACACGACTTCTATATTTAGGCAGAAGTGCTTTCAGATGCTGGAGACTAAATAACAATGAAACTACTCGGAAAGGTCTTCAGCTACATCCACTAGTTTCTGCACATCTATCTATTCGATTAACACAATCAAAGAGGGGCCTTCGGCACAACACCAGGGGACAGCGCAAACGGTGACAACGAAACAAGTGATGTTACCAGAAGACTACAGTAATTCAGATGAACAGGATATTTACACAAACAATGCTATTTACACTCTATCACCCTATTATTACTATTAAGTAACTGTTATCGTCAGTGATGTCTTAGTCCTAATATCCCAACCTAAAGGGCGTCACTGTCACCATTGGGTCCGTCACCGTCTTCACTCTATAGGCAACGCACGTCACACATGCTGCGTCTTCTGGCTTCCCTGTCCAACACACGGTCCCGCTTCTGGCAGCAGCGGGCAGTCACCGGTTTTACCCGCTGAGCCTCTAGTCCACTGAACTGCAGAACAGAAGAGTGCTGCTCTGCACAAGTCTCTTCTCGGCGTGTGCTTTCCTGTGCACCTGCCATTACATGGATGCCCTCACTGCAATGCTTCACTTGGCGCCCAACTCTCGGTACGCCCACTGGTATCTGGTTAGCCGCACCGCAATACTTCCCTTGGTGCCTGTGTCTCAGCACACTCACTGATACCTGGGAGTCCTTGCACCCATCCTGAGTTTCTGCTCTGCAGTCTGTCTCCGCGGCACGTAGCAGGTCCCTGCTCTCTCTTCCCTGCGGCAGGAACTCTCTCCTTTTTCCCGCGCTCGACTCTCTCTCTTCTCCTCGCTTACCACGCCCCTTCTTTCTAGGTCATGGGTCCTTTCCGACTCCTATTTCCTTCCCCCCGCCACACTGGACTCAGCCTCAGCAGTTGCGAACCCGGTGTCTCATAGTTACCCACAGCCCGGTCTCCTTCCTTACAGTATCACAGTCTATTCTGGAAGCGACAGCTCATATAAACATCCCTCCTCTGTGGCCTAGTCATTTCTCTCTCTCTGCCCTGGATCTGCTCACTCATCTCAGCTCTCTTGGCTATGGTCTCTCTTAGATCTTCACTAGGATCTGGTTTTTCAGC
Organism: Dendrobates tinctorius; assembly: GCF_039654945.1. Taxonomy (NCBI): domain Eukaryota; kingdom Metazoa; phylum Chordata; class Amphibia; order Anura; family Dendrobatidae; genus Dendrobates; species Dendrobates tinctorius. Next base: position 8,227,683 of record NW_027361863.1, read on the forward strand.
TCCATTACTCGAATCTGGTCTCCTGACTCCTTTACCCATATTTGGACTCTTGACTCCTTTATTTGCATCTGACCTCAGGACTCCTTTATCCAGATCTGTTTTTTTGACTCCTTTATTCACATCTGGTCTCTCAACTGCTTTACCTAGATCCGGTCTCTTGACTCCTTTACTTGCATCTGGTCTCTCGCAGTGGCAGCTGTAAGCCAGATCGCTTTACCACATGTCCATCCTGCTGCAGGTTCGGGCACCAACTCCTCCCCTTCACTGCACTACTGGGCCTTTTATAATTACTAACTGCGCCACAGCTATCATCTGACCTGGTGTCTTCAACAATCTCTTCCCCGAGGGAACATACACTTCACTGTTGAGTTCCTACTGATGCAATTATTTCTGCTTTCACTTTATTAACTTTGACTAGAAAATAGCAATGTTCGCTTGCAGCCATTCTGTTAGGCATTATCTCTGTGCGTCTTCTCACTTGTCTATCTCCTTACACAGCTCATATACTGTATGTCAGAGTCCACTTCTTGTACTGTTTAGAGGCTCTCCACTCTGGCTCAATCAAGCTGGTCCCAAGTGGAGTTACCCCCTCTATGACATCAAATAAGTCCTTATAGTCTATATTCCAAGAAGAATCAACTGCACTCACGTGAAGATTTATTCAAGTGCACAAATAAAATTTTAGCATTGTAAAATTTTCAAGCGAGTGCGGTTGATTTTTCTCAGATTATCTGTTGGGATATCACCCAGTTCAACCAGCATCTACTTATCACGCTGAATGCACACTAAAATTTCTTCTAATAGTCTTTATTGACGGGTTGTCCTGATGAAGCAGCCACTTTAAGGCTTTTCATTATTGAACAGTGTGAACTCTGGAAAAGGTCAACTGTGCCATTAACAAAAATATCATTACTACTGCGGCACAATCTGTAAATTTCGCTCATAGAGACATTTACAGAGAACATTACTGCCCAGCACTAAGCTTTTAAAAGAGCCATTTCTAAGTGCAAATCATGATGTCCTTCATTGTTTTCTCCTCTCTAGCCATGAAGCTCATAGTGTCCATCAGATCCTTAGCCACACCATTACAAACCATTGATTTTTCCATGGTCTACCATACGATGCTTTCATACAGCACCGGTATATAAGGACCCAGAGAAGCATGAAACGGTGAGGCTTGCCTAAAAAGATTACTGTAAGTTCTCAGAACTTTTTATTATGGTCCTCTCTTATATCGAACCACCAGCGGGTTTCCTGGGCATAAAAGTCACACATTAAAGCAATGAGCAGCTGCTCTAGTGTGCCCTTAGTAGAGATGTATGGAAACTTTTTTGCATCCCCAAGACAAAGGCGCAGTAAGTACATTCCCATGATGAGCTTTTTTGAGTTTTTGATGTTGCAGATTTTCTACACTATTTCTGCACCTATTAAGTAAATTAGGTTACTTTCATTTTTTACATGCGTTTTGTGACGCTGCTGGTTTTATCTCTTTTTGTTATGTTATCTTTTAAATTAAATTGCTTTATTTTTCATGTTTCCTGGTATTTAGATTTGACAAATCTTTATCGATACAGTCATGATGTGTGGATTGCAAGTATTTTTTTTACATGCGGATTTTCCGCAGCTAATGCAATTTTACGGAGAAAATCTACTTATAAAACTCAATGTCATTGCAAGAGAAATTGTCATGTTGTGGATTTGCCTCGGGTACTTTTACACCAAGTAAAAAAAAAGCATAATGGGTGTGGAGACACGGGGGGACAACGGGTGCAGGGCTCATCCCGCTGAACACCCTCTCTGCTTTTTACAGTGGGTTTAATACTACTCAGACAATACAAAGTGATGGTAAAACAGAGTGACAGCCAGGCTCGGACTGGCCCATAGGGTAACAGGGCAATCCCCCGGTGGGCCCCTGTGCACTATGGGCCACCATCCCCACTATATGGGCAGTACTTGGCATAATTCACTTGATTCACTCTGTACAGAAAAAGCAGCATCTCATCATTCATTAACTAAACTACCCAGTTTATTATTATGTAGAGATATAGGTAAATTTGTGAACAAGGGTAGTGTATTATACATATGCAAGTGAAAAGTGGGCCCCTCAAAATCAATGTTACTGGTGGGCCCTTGGCACCCCAGTCCGACACTGGTGACAACACTTTATTGAATCACCAACTTCCGCTGACTCACCAGAAATAGAGCAGCCGCCACCCCGGGGCTTCCAGAACCAACTACCCCCACCTGTGGCATCCTGCTTTTGGCGGGCACCCACAGAGAGGAGGTAATAATAGGCGATACTGTAGGAAAAGAAAGCGCCAATAGAGTCTTATCCGATGGAGATCACAGAGTGTAAATGAGTTTGCACTCACCTGATATTTCTTGGAGTTATAGCATACAAAAGAACTCAACAGAGTTAGCAGCTGTCGCAGATTCACTGGTCAGACAAGAAGTCCTAGTGACTTTGAAACGGGTTGGGAATAAAAACCACCATTTGTATCTCCAATATGCCTGGACATTCCTTTATGCAGCAGCGCGGGTAATATCCACGAGTCTTCCCAGATGAGAACAGAGAGGAGGTAATAACCATTGAGGTACATGGCCAGGTGACCGGAGGGTCACAACCTGGATTCTCCAAATGTTTCCATGGAGCCAGGTGACTGGTGGGTCAAAATCCTGGATTCCCCAAACATATCCATGGGGCTCAGATGACTGGTGGATCAAAATCCTGGCTTCCCCAAATGTACCCATGGGTTAAATGATGGTCAATGGAGCAGATCTGTATTCTTTCAGCTGGGCCCATGGTCCCCTAAGCTGACATCCTGTAGAATATCATATCTGTGTACCTCTTGATGGAGTTGTCCTGGTAGAGTGTTTCTTTATTAAATCATTTTACCTTGGCTGTTGTTCTGTCAAGTCACTTGATTCTTCTTAAATTATTATTATTTATTTATATAGCACCATTGATTCCATGGTGCTGTACATGAGAAAGGGTTACATACAAATTACACACATCGCTTACAGTAAACAAACTAACAATAACAGACTGATACAGAGGGGAGAGGACCCTGCCCTTTCAGTATTATATTCTACAGGATGGTGGGAAAGGAGACAGTAGGTTGGGGGCTTACAGCAGCTCCGGTGTTGGTGAGGCGGTAGCTCCGGTAGTGGTGAGGAGGCTGTGAGGTCATTGTAGGTTGTAAGCTTTCTTGAAGAGGTGGGTTTTCAGGTTCCGTCTGAAGGATCCGAATGTTGTTGATAGTCGGACGTGTTGGGGCAAAGAATTCCAGAGGATGGGGGATATTCAGGAGAAGTCATGGAGGCGATTAGGTGAGAAGAAGATAAGTGTGGAGGAGAGAAGGAAGTCTTGGGGGACCGGAGATTATGTGAGGGAAGATATCGAGAGATTAGTTCAGAGATATATGGAGGAGACAGGTTATGGATGGCTTTGTAGGTCAGTATTAATAATTTGAACTGGATACGCTGAGGGAATGGGAGCCAGTGAAGAGATTTGCAGAGGAGAGAAGCAGAGGAGTAGCGAGGAGATAGAAGACTTAGTCGGGGAGCAGAGTTAAGGATGGACTACTGAGGTGCGAGAGTGTTAGTGTTTTTAAATCCCTTTTTATACCCACATTTGTGGCTCAGGTCATCATCCAAAGGTAAAGGGGAGGTGGGATGAGTTTAACTCTCATTGTTTGAGTATTTAATCAGTCTTCATAGTTAATCTTTCTCTGTTTTGAAGGTCAACAAACTAGCTGTCCTGGTACAATGTGTAATCAACATATCAACAAACATCTATTGTTCAATTACCCTGTGTCCCTCTAATCCAAGATAACAACACAATATGCTGCAACAAACATCAGCTCAAGAGTCATTGTTAAAGGCTCATATGAGCTAAATAGCCTGTGTTTTTTGACCAACCAAAAAAAAGACAAAAATTCTAAAGTCAACTTAAAGATAATAGCTTGTTTTCTGGCCTACTGAAAATAGGCATCTATATAATTAAGATTAAATGCTGTGTCGTCACATTGGGTATGAGATTTTTATAAATCCAATCCACTTTGCTGGAACTGTAAGGCCATGTTCAGTATTTGGTCAGTATCAGTAAATGAAAGCCAAAACCAGGAGTGGATGAAAAATGCAGAAGTGGTGACGTGTTTCTATTATACTTCTTTTCTGATTGTTCCACTCCTAATTTTGGCTTACAAGTAATGATGTAATATACTGACTGTGAGGGGCTGGCCACTATCTAAAGATTATTGGGCCAATGGATGTAGAGAGAACGCCAGGGCTCTACGGGATGCAGACTTTTCCAGCACGGAGCACCGATTGCATCTATATTCATAGAATCATAGAATCATAGAATCATAGAATCGTAGAGTTGGAAGGGACCTCCTGGGCCATCTGGTCCAACCCCCTGCTCAAAGCAGGATTCGCTAAATCATCCCAGTCAGATGTCTGACCAGCCTCTGTTTGAAGACATCCATTGAAGGAGAACTCACCACCTCTCGTGGCAGCTTGTTCCACTCATTGATCACTCTAACTGTCAAAAAGTTTTTTCTAATATCTAATCTGTGTCTCCTCCCATTCAGTTTCATCCCATTGCTTCTAGTCTTTCCTTGTGCAAATGAGAATAAAGATGATCCTTCTACAATGTGACAGCCCTTGAGATATTTGTAGACAGCTATTAAGTCTCCTCTCAGTCTTCTCTTTTGCAAACTAAACAATCCCAAATCCTGCAACCTTTCCTCATAAGACAGGGTTTGCAGACTGGTCACCATTCTGGTTGCTCTTTTCTGAACTTGCTCCAGTTTGTTGATGTCTTTTTTAAAATGTGGTGCCCAAAACTGGACACAATATTCCAGATGAGGTCTGACCAAAGAGGAGTAGAGGGAAATAATGACTTCACGTGATCTAGACTGTATGCTTCTGTTAATACATCCTAGAATTGCATTTGCTTTTTTTGCTGCTGCATCAAACTGTTGACTCATATTCAGTTTGTGATCTATTAGTATATCCAAGTCTTTTTCACATGTGCTGTTGCTTAGGCCTATTCCTCCCATTCTGTATATGCTTTTTTCATTTTTGCGTTTTACTAGATATTTGCTTGCTGTGTTTTATTAGTGATTTGCTTGCTTATCAGTTCATTCTCAGGAATCAATGTTTCCATTCAGTGACAGCAAGCAGAGGAAGGTGTGCAGGCTAGATCTTAAGGGCCCGTTACACTAAGCGATATCGCTAGCAATATCGCTATAACGTCACTGGTTTTGTGACGCAGCAGCGATATCGCTATGTGTGATACTTACCTCCGACCGGCTCCTCCGCTGATTATCGCTGATCGCGTGAGAACGTCCTGGGCCGTTTCTCATCGGCCACTTCCTGCTGGGCTTCCTGCTGTGGCGACGAGTGACGCGTGGACGCGGGTGGGAGGACGTCTTCATCGCCTCGTCTGACAGGTAAGTAGCGACCCCCGACCGCTACTATGTCGCTGGTGAGATCTGCCTGTTTGGCAGCTCACTAGCGACCACTTAGCGATGCACCAGCGATCCTGACCGCATCATACCGTGGTCGGGATCGCTGGTGCATCGCTAAGTGTAACAGTACCCTTATGTATACCTAAAGCCAGACAGGAAATTGCCAAAGCTAAGTGTAAAGCAATCATTTTATTAATCTCAACTGTATCTCAAGGTCTCAAGCCATTATACTATCAGCTCTAGGCCCATTGTGTGGATAGGAATTGTAGACCCAGGAGAGCTGTCACTACAGGGGTCTCACTTGCAAGCCAAGGTGATGGTCTTATGGAATATGCTTCATTCTTTGAGCTAAAGGCAGATGTTTAAGGGTTAGGGAGAAAAAGACGCCACATGGTTAGTCAGGCAGTTGGAAGAGTGACGTTGAAGGGATAGGATCATGGATGACATCCTGGAGCGCATGGATTGATGGATGGACGATGGAGTTTTGGAGATCGGTTGCCGACTGGGCTGGACACACATGTTACTGTTGAGGTAACTGTTAACTGGATTTCAGGAACCTTCTTAACTGGAACTGTTGCTGCTGGACACATGTGCTTTGTTTGTGACATCTGTCATTTGAAGGAGTGTGGACTGAGACTACAGACTATACTGTCGTGAGATATGAAATCTATGGGCCAACCAAAAATTGGGAGACAGCGAGTATCGCCTGGTACAGGGGCAGTGGGAACACCGACCCCAGGGAGGGGATCTTGTGGACTGGAGGCATTGTATTTTTGCCATATACCCGGAGATTATTGTAAAACCATGGACAAAAGGAATTAAAAATAGTTGCATCATTAACCTGCTTAGGTGATTATTACAACCCACAACCTCAGATCTTCACACTGACCAAATATTGAACATATGAACGTGGCCTTGGACACTGTGTTTTTGATGCAAAGAAAATATGCAGAGTCACAAACTCACCAAAAATTACCGTGGGAACACAGCCTAAGATGGATGGACTGTGTAAAAGGTAAGTAACTTGGTTGGCATATATGGGGAGAAAATGGTTAGCAGTAGTGACGAGCGAACGTGCTCAGATAAGGTGTTATTAGAGAATGTTTGCGTGATAACCGAGCGTCTTCAGCGTACTCGAAAAATATTTTCAAGTCCCAGCTGCTGCATGTCTCGCGACTGTTAGACACACCCAACACATGCTGGGATTGCCTGTTTATTAAGCAATCCCTGCATGTGTTGTGACTGTCGAACAGCCGCGAGACATGCAGGCGCGGAAATTCTAACATATTATTCAAGCATGCCAAAGTCAATTGGTTAGCACCAGATCATGCTCGGATAACACCTTATCTGAGCACCATTTACAGGAGCAGTAAAGCTTACACCTATGGAGAAGTATTAATTTCATTTGCACAGGCAATTTGTCTACCTTTTGTGTATGGCTCTCATAAGGACAATTTGGCTGGCTTCTATGGTGGACAATATGGCTGACACTTATGGGGATACATTTATAGGGAAAAGTAGATGACATTTATTGGGTAATATGTCGGACGCTGCTAGGGGTGTACTCTTGGCTCCATTTGCACCATTGTGGTATGTGGTAGGGTTAGGGAGATATTTTGCACTGGAATTGGTGCAGTTGGGGAGTATTTTACACTATTTTGTGCTATTGTTTGGCTCCACTCAGTAGCGTAGCTACTGGGGGGGCAGCGGTGGCCATTGCACCAGGCCCAGTCACATGCAGGGGCCCACTGGGAGACATGGCCACTTTTGTCATTTGGCCGTATCTGAGGTGTCAGGGAGAGAGCAACACAATGCCGGCTCCCCTTTATGACAGAGTCTGCACAGGTCTCACCAGAGGAGCTCCTTCCTAGCTGGCAGCAGCTGCAGTTTCTGCCGTGCAGTCTCTGATTGTCTCAGCCACACTGAGTCCTAGTGCCCTCTGTGTGCATAAACTGAACACTTCCTGGTCCTGCTCCAGTCACTGCCTGCAAACTTCATTGGTAAGTGGGGATGGAATTTATTAAATTCATTCAGCTTAGGCATGTCATGGTCACTGTGGGGTGAATGTGAGAGGATGCGGGTATTGTGGGAAGGGGGGGACAGGGCACTGGGGGTGAATGTGAGAGGATGGGGGAATTGTGGGGGAGGGGGGACAAGGCACTGGGGTTAATGTGAGAGGATGGGGGTATTGTGGGGGAGGGGCAACAGGGCACTGGGGGTGAATGTGAGAGGATGGGGTATTGTGAGTTAGGGGGGGACAGGGCACTGGGAGTGAATGTGAGAGGATGGGCTATTGTGAGGACTGAAGTGAGGGAGGGGGGACAGGGCACTGGGGGTGAATGTGAGAGGATGGGGCATTGTGAGGCAGGGGGTACAGGGCACTGGGGGTGAATGTGATAGAATGAAGGTATTGGGAAGCGGGGGCAAGGCACGGAGTGTGAATGTGAGATGATGGGGTATTGTGAGGCGGGGGACAGGTCAATGGGGGGTGAATGTGAGAGGATGTGGGTATTGTGAGGCAGGGGGGACAGCACACTGGGGTTGAATGTGAGAGGACGAGGGTATTGTGAAGCAGGGGGGACAGGGCATGGGGGGTGAATGTGAGAGGATGGGGGTATTGTGAGGCATGGGGGACAGGACACTGGGGGTGAATGTGAGGATGGGGCATTGTGAGGCAGGGGGGACAGGGCACTGGGGGTGAATGTGAGAGGATGGGGGTATTGTGAGGCAGGGGGGACAGGGCACGGGGGATGAATGTGAGACTGAAGGTATTGTGAAGCGGGAGACAGGGCATGGGAGGTGAATGTGAGATAATGGGGGTATTGTGAGGCAGGGGGGACAGGGCATGGGGGGTGAATGTGAGAGGATGGGGGTATTGTGAGGCAGGGGGGACAGCACACTGGGGTTGAATGTGAGAGGATAAGGTTATTGTGAAGCAGGGGGGACAGGGCATGGGGGGGTGAATGTGAGAGGATGGGGTATTGTGAGGCAGGGGGGGCATGGCACTGGGGGTGAATGTGAGAGGATGGGGGTATTGTGAGGCAGGGGGAACAGCGCACTGAGGGTGAATGTGAGAGAATGGGGTACTGTGAGGCAGGGGGGACAGGGCACTGGGTGTGAATGTGAGAGGATGGGGGTATTGTGAGGCAGGGGGAACAGCGCAATAGGGGTGAATGCGAGAGGATGAGGGTATTGTGAAGCAGGGGGGACAGGGCACAGAAGGTGAATGTGTGAGGATGGGGGTATTGTGAGGCAGGGGTAACAGGGCACGGAGGAGGGTGAATGTGAGAGGATGGAGGTATTGTGGGGTCAAGGAGACAGAGCACTGAGGGGTGCATGTGAGAAGATGTGCTGTTGGGGTGTGGGAGGGGGACAGGGGAGAGGTAGGTATGCTTTTTTACTTGTGAGCTCATTAATACTTTAATAGATTAATATTTCAGTATTAGCTTAACAAGGGCACAGACAGACGGCCATATAACTCATGCGAGGATCACATCGCAATCCTCGGACTGGCAAGTACCGCTCCTGACATGAGCGTGATGTATTACTATGCAGCGGTCACACTCAGGTGTGGAGAGCTGACGGTCAATCCGAGTATTATGATGTGACCCTTGCACGAGCAAGGCTGCCGGGAGGAATAAAGTTAATTTTCTCCCTGCAGAGGGGCTCTCAGTGCAGGCGCCGCACAGTGTCAGAATGCTATTAACTATTATACTGTGTATTGGAGGAGCCGTGAGGACATCATTATATGTATAGGGGAACTCTGGGGGACATCATACTGTATGTATGGGAGCTGCGGACCCATCATACTGTATATAAGGGAGCTGTGGGCCTACCATACTGTGTATAGGGGAGATGTGGGATCATCATATGGTGTATAGGAGAGTTGTGGGTCCAGCATACTGTATATAGAAGAATTATACATGGGGAACTCAGGGGATGTTATTAAATGTTAAGTGAAATATTCAGGATTGAGAGTCCTCAGTAGTTGATACCTTTTAATGGCTAACTGAAAAGATGGTAACACATTGCAAGCTTTCGAGACTACTCAGGTCTCTTCATCAGGCTAGACTAATACAAAATCTGAAGTCACATATTTATGCACAATACAGCCTAGAAAAAATGCAATAGATAAGACAAGTGACGTGAAGCAGAACTATCAATATGGGAGAGGGAGAAACATAAATATAAACATTGGACCAGTTCATAGATAAGGAGTCTGGATGTTTTATGGTCCTCTGATTGGGGTCTAGTTCTGTGTTGCCCCGCAAGGTTTTAAAAGGAAATTCCTTAATTGATGTAAAAAGACATAAATCCATGCGACACATTCATTCCAGCACTGAG